>NC_091245.1:99707500-100332500 GCF_042477335.2 Ovis canadensis | reverse complement strand
CAATCTGTGAACACGTGGAAGAGACCCAGGGGCCCGACAGGGAGCCGAGGGGGTATCCGGACCTAAGGGTGACTCGAAGTCAGTCTTGTCCTTGCCCTCCCCTCCTCCCCTCCCTCTCCCCCTCCCCCCTCTCCCCCCGTCCCCGCCCCGCCCCCGGCATGAACTGGGCCTGGATTCACAGGGACTCGGAGCAGAGAACGGAGGGCTGCTTCCTAGTGCTGAGTAGACTCCCAGGTGGTCACCAACTCCTCCTACAGCTGCGTCCTCTGCTTCACCCCAAGCCTTTGGAACCTTTTGGTTTTGCCAATCAGAAAACAAATCTCGGTGGAGGAGCGTAGGGTGGGAAGAAAATAAGCGATCTGTTTCCGCCCGGTTTCGAACCGGGGACCTTTCGCGTGTGAGGCGAACGTGATAACCACTACACTACGGAAACAGGACAATGGGTACCGCCTAACACTGTATCCATGAAAACCCGAGGTCCCGCCATCAGTATCTAGACCACCAGTTTCTAACACTCAAACAGGAACCCTGAAGCCCCGAGCTCTCTCAGGCACGGAGACGGCGGCTCCCGAGGGCTCTGCTTTAGGGTTCCTCATCTCCCCTCAAGTGAGGACCCTCGGGCCCCCACAGGCTGCCTTCGGGTTCCCGCACCCAGCGCACAGTCGTCAGACCCTCAGCTCCGCACCCCATCGCAGGGGTCGCCCCCCGCCGACTCCCCAGCTCCTGGAAGCCGCAGGGGGCGGGGGGTGCGCCCGAGGCCCAGGAGACCCCGCAGCCCAGCCGTGTGGCCGCCGTCCCTCCGCCCCTGCGGACCCGCGCCTCGGTGGGCCTTTTCACGGGGCCGGCGGTCAGCGCTCTGGGCTCTCAGGAATGACCGACGCTTCCAATCCACCCGGGGCCCGCCCTCCCCGCTGCTCCTTTGCACCTGACTCCTGTGCTCTTTCTCCGCAAGCCGGCTCGCCGCAGCACTTCTCCGGTGTCCTCTTGGCAAAAGGGAGTCTCTTTGGTGGTCTCTAAAATCCCACCCCACCGTCCCTGGGTGGGCTCGAACCACCAACCTTTCGGTTAACAGCCGAACGCGCTAACCGATTGCGCCACAGAGACAGCAGTACAGGCCTATTCTGGACTCTGTATGGAGTAGACACGTACTCATTCCCAGGGTAAGTCCCCTGCCCTCAGGGATACGGCGCCACGTCCTTGCCCCCTACCCGCCACAGATACCAGCGCCCTCAGAGATACCGGGATCCAGGGTTCGGACCCTGCGGGCCTGAACCGAACGAGATCCAAGGAGCGCTGAACACCCGGGGGGCTCCCATGATGGCTCTTCCCGTATCCTCGCCTACACTCAGTGAGTGAGAGTTTGCCCACCCTGGCAAAGGCCTCCGGGGCCGAGGTTGTGCTTAGGTTTCCTGGGTCCACCAGGCGATTTCCACCAGGACAGAGGTCGCGGGGATGGTCGCCCCGAGTCCGCACGCCCAGGACAGGGTCTGGCACTCACCGGGACGCTCTAGGACTTGGATGAATATACATTGTCGTCTTTAGCCCTTCGTCCCATTAAGACCCCTGAGAATGGAAATACGGAAAAGTTTTCGAAGAGCGAAAAGCTCTTTTTAAATGCCTTTATGCTGGTTCTTAGATTTCGCAGCATCCCGTGAGGCGGGTAACGGAAAGGTCTCGGGTGCTCCGGCTGTGCCCAGCTGGGTAGGCTGCGCTCTGTGGGGTCCACGTGGGAGCGCGAAAGGGCGGGAAGTGAAAGCCAAGCGGGGAAGGTAGGTTTGGGAGGAAGGCATTGAGACCTGCCAGGATCTTGGGCAGGGATCCCGAGAGAGGAGCATTGTCCCAGTCCGGTAACAGGGTGGGGAAGGAGGGAAAGAGCTGGTGCCCGCGGGAAAGCAGGAGGCAAGGCGAGGAGGGGAGGGGAAAGCTGAGAGGGGAAGGCCAGGGAGGGGGGGATCAAAGAATTTGTGCTTCCACCGGTCCCTGCTCCTTCTCTTGCCTTCTCTCTTCTTCTTGCTCTTCTTCCCATCCCTCCAACTGAGAAATGTTGACACAGCCACATCTGAGAAGAAAGACCTAACGCATCTGTGCTCAGGAGCACAAGCTCTGGCTTGTAAAAATGGTTCTGCCCTGTGCGGCCTTGAAGAAATAAAGAAAACGTTGGGTATCTCCCTACTCTCTTGTGCAAAATGGGAGCAATAAGAGCATTCTTCTTCATGCTGCTGTTGTCAGATGTGCCTCGGTTTAGAAACTACTGGATCAATAATGCTATAGGCAGCAAAATCATAGGTACTATTATCATAATCCTCTGAATCTTTTGACAACCACGATCCTTATTTATTTCACCTGAAAGTCGCCTTCTGCCTCTAGAAACTTCTGTAAACTGATTGCTCTTGCGGTTTGCTCCGCTGTGGCTAGACCACCCCCTTCATCGCCAGTTCTCTGCTTGCTAGACGGGGGCCCATGTGCAGGTTGGAGGAAATGGGAAGAGTACAGAGCGGTGGGGAAAATGAGCCTTTGCGCACCTTTTGGAGAGGCCTCTGGGACCGGTGGGGTCCTCCCACTGCCTTCTTTGGTTTCAAGGGAGCTCCAGGAGGGCAGGGATCTGGTGGCCGTCGCTCTTGTGTCCCCTCGCCGAGAACAACTTGAGGGCCTCCTCACTCAGTCTCCCAGAGACCCTCAGAGTGTCCTGCCCAGAGAGCAAGGTATTCGTGCTTCCTGGGACGGTGGGAAATACTCCCGCATCCTCCTCCTAACTGCGGAAACCGGAGGTGGTGGAGGAGCGGTAGCGACAGAAGAAGGAGGTCCAGAAAGACAGGGCGGAATGGGAGGGGAAGGGGCTGCAAAGAGGGGATGAGGAGAAAGAGAGCGAGGAAGAAGGGGAGATGAGAGCGAGGTGGAGCCGTACAAAGGGAGGACCAGGATAGAGCGGGAGGACCAGCGAGAGGGAAGCGGCAGTGGAGGAGCGGTAGGAGGAGGAGTTACGTCCCCAGGGTAGTTCTGTTCACTGGCCCCCAGCACAGGCGGCCCCCAGCACAGGCAGCCCCCACCACATCCCCACCAGCTCCTTAGCTCTCAGATCCAACACCCAGGCTTTCGTCCCTCAAAGACTGTCTCTCCACCCATTGCAGTTCTCACCTCATTTGATTTTTCTCCCTGCCCCTTGTGAGAGCCTGGCCATTCTGTGATCTGTGAACATACTTTCTGTGCATGTCTTCTATATCAGCCAGAGACCATTACTGGCCCTTGCACTCATAAACTTTGACCGACCTTCAAGGGCTCCTGGAGGAGCACTTTGTGTTGTTAGTTACCCTTCAGCTTCTTGATTTTCCCAAAGGAAGTTTCATCTTTTCATCCCGGAGCTGTGAACTTCCTCCTCCTAAGAGGAGCCTCCCCTTTGTCTCCTTCGTCCTGTGTCAACCTCTGTTCCAGTCTCTGGGAACCAAATACGTGTCTCCAGGCAACACTTGGCCACCTTTCCGACTCCTTTCTTTGGGCTGCAGCTCTCTTCTTCAGATGCTGTTTCCTCCTGTTCTGTGTATTGGATGAGGGAAGAAATGGCTCTGGGATAGAGTGAAGAAGTAAAGATTATTACTTTGAGACATCATGTGGATGTATACTTATTATACATGTAAATATTTAGTGTGGTGGTATTTTGTGTACATAAATACTGTCTACACTGTAAGACAACTTGGATACATACCTTCTAAATATGTGTACACTTTTCTTTTAAAAATCGTGCAATTTCTGGATATGTTAAGACATTGGAATGAAACTGACGTGACCAAGCTCTGACAAGACTCTGTGACTGCCTAAGTGTCAGAGCCCTGCCTCGTGGGCTCCACGACACGTGGTTGATTTTGAGCCACCCCAGGTGCTTTCGGCCTGGTTTGTCTGAGGGTTTTGTGTAAATGTTCCTCTTTCCTTATACTGTAAACCTGACAAATTTTGGGAGAAAAACTTACCCCCCCAAATCAGAACTGTATGGAGAAGAAAAGGACAGTTCTCCTGCCTCCATTTCCACTCCACACACTTTATATATTACACGTAAGAGGCGGTGGTGGTGGCTTTGGAGTGTAATTGGTGCTACAAGAGAGCCAAGGGACCCGGGAGATCCCACCTCCTGCCTTGACGTTCACCTGCCCTCTCTGGGCTCTGGGGAAAGGGTGAAGGCAAAGGAAAGGAAAATAACACTCTCATTTGCAGAAATTTTACCTCAGCATGGGACACTCTGGCAAACCGAGGCAGAATATGCGGTTGATGAGGGTGACTTAAGGGGCCCTTCCCTGACCGGAAACCCAGAGTGGAACGTTTCCTTCATTTTCTGAGGTGCCAGTGAACTGAGAGATGTCAGTCAAAGGAGAGGAGCAGAGAGAAATCAAAGAGGCATGAACACCAAAGCGGGTCATCCGTATTCAGATCTTGTCGGGTCCTTGGAAGAGCTTCCCTGAGATTATGGGTGGGGAGTATGGCGCCTAAAGAAGCAGGTACCCTTCTCTGGCGATGGAAAGAGGTTGGCCTTCAGAGGGGTTCCATGGTGTAATGGTGAGCACTCTGGACTCTGAATCCAGCGATCCGAGTTCAAATCTCGGTGGGACCTTTCTGTTTAATTACCAGAAGGACACGTTTTACTCCCCTCATAGGACCTGCTTTCCGGCTCCCGCGACCCCCAGCGGCGTGGCTCACACGGACCCTGCGGACAGGTGTGGGACCGACCGGGAGCGGGGGCATTGTCGAAGGGCCGGCGCCTCTCCTGCCCGCCCCCGGCCAGGGGCGCAGCGACCCAGCCAGTGCCGCCCCCTCGTCGGGTCCCCTGGGTCTCGGGGGTAAAAGGCAGAGGCTGCGCCCACCGAGTCCTGACCCGCGAGGGGGCTTCACACCGCACGCCTTGTAACTGCGCGGTTGTCCCGGTGCGTAAACGGCGGCGGGGAGGGGCTGCGATGTCGCTGATCAGCCAGGATGGCAGCTTTCGAGTGGAAGGTTCCAGACCTGACTGGGATGAACTCTGTTTTATTCGGATTCTCTATCATTCCGAATGTTAATTGATCTTGTCCCAGTTTATTACGATTTTATTCAGAGTTTCTCGCTCCTAAGTCTCCGCTGGGCACGCAAAGCCGCTGTTCGGCCAAGATTTGAACCTTGACTCCTGGAAATCGCGTCCTCTGGTCCCAAGCTCAGCCCGAAAGAGGAGCGCGGGTCGCTGATTCCGGCGTCCGAGGAGACCCCAGGTCCCTGACCCACGGCCGCCCGGCCAGGCTGCTCGGGGGCCGAAGAGGAGACGAGCCGCTCGGAGTCCGCACCCCCAGCCGGGCTCCCTTCGTCCTGCCGGGACTCTGCTCCACCGAGAAGACACCCCACTTGTGTCCTCTACTGCTCGGGAGAAAAATATGGATGAGGCCCGTGATGGACTTGAAAAGCCAGTTAAAGTGCTCTCTTCGCGGTGCTAAGGAGCATCTCGCTGACGCTTATATTTTGGAACTTTCAGCGGTTACAAAGGACTCAATGACGCAGCTGTCTTTGGAGGACGGGAAAAGAAGGGTGTGAAGCCGGCGAAAAGATCCGAGGAAGGAAGGGCAAGGGCAGGAGAGAAGAGAGGATGAGCCAGAAGGGAGAAAGGGACCGGAAGGGAGAGGAGCGGGCGGGTACCGCGGCGGGGACGGTCGCTGAGTTGGGGCGACCAGAGCGAGCGCCTCACTCTGGAGCAGTTCCCACCCTTTACTGACGTGTCCGGGAACCCGGTTCACCCTCAATCGCAAAGCTACTGGCCTGGCATTTGTCCTGGCCAAGTTTCCTTCCCGGGTTCCGTGCGGAGCGGTGAGGTGGGCTGTGCGAGTCTGCAGGTGAGTGGAAGTCCTGGCGGCTGCCTTGGGGATGACTGGCGGGCAGGGAACCGCACGCACTCCACTTTTCCCCTTTTCAGGCCGGCCTGCAGGGCCTGAGGTGGGAAACTGGAAAATCGGAGCGTCAATATTTATTTAGAGATAAGGAGATAAATAGCCAAACAGTTGGTTACCTGACCTGAAAGTGTTTATTCTTGGAAAAAAAGAAATGTGGGATGGGATCAGGGTCCACTTTCTCCCATAACAAGTTTTGGGGCATATGTAACTGACTCTCTCTCTATATATAACTGTATATAATATATATGTACATATATTACTGCATATAATGTATACATATCTATCATATGAGTAAAACTCACTGCTTGTGTGTCCAACTTAAATTTTTATGTAATTATATGTGCCAAGCTTTTAAAATTCTGGGTCTAGTGCCACGTGTAGGAATGTTTTCCACTGTAAAAACGTAAAGAAAAAACGGGGGGGGGGGGGCATTCTCGAAGCAAGCAGTTGGACCATTATTCCCCCTTTGATGGGCTGATCACATGAGGTAGTAAACAAACTGGCAGATCCTCTCAGCCCAGGAGGTCACTGCTTTCGTCTCTCTAGGAAGGTTCACAGTCACTGAAAAGTGTCAGTAACAAATAAAATCACACCCAATCTTTATGCAGTGTTGCTCCCAAAATGCAGGAGCTTACACCCAGTGAAGACATGCAAAGTGCCAAGTGCCCAGGCATGGTCTACAAGTTTTAAATGGGTTTACTCACTTAATCGTTTCAAAAAGCTTGCATCATGTCATCATCCTCATTTCACATATGAGGAACCTGAGACATAGAAAGGTTAAGTAACTTGTCAAGTCAGTCAGTGAGTGGGATTTGAAAGCAGGAATTTGAACTGAAGCCTTCCTGGCTCCACAGGATATCCTACCAGTCAAAGAGGAACACAAACCGTAAAAATGCTTGACAAGAAATTTAAGTCCGTATATATTTCTTTTGAAAAAACACCCAAGAGGAGTCACGTAACAGGCATTCAGTTCAGTCGCTCAGTCGTGTCCAACTCTTTGCGACCCCATGGGCTGCAGCACCCCAAGCTTCCCTGTCCATCACCAACTCCCGGAGCTTGCTCAAACTCCAGCCCATCCAGCCAGTGATGCCATCCAACCATCTCGTCCTCTGCCATCCCCTTCTCCTCCTGCCTTCAATCTTTCCCAGCGTCAGGGGCTTTTCCAGCGAGTCAGTTCTTCGCATCGGGTGGCCAAAGTATTGGAGCTTCAGCTTCAGCACCAGTCCTTCCAAAGAATATTTGGGGCTGATCTCCTTTACGATTGACTGGTTGG
This sequence comes from Ovis canadensis, assembly GCF_042477335.2. Taxonomy (NCBI): domain Eukaryota; kingdom Metazoa; phylum Chordata; class Mammalia; order Artiodactyla; family Bovidae; genus Ovis; species Ovis canadensis. Next base: position 100,325,333 of record NC_091245.1, on the reverse strand, counting down.
GTCTCCTTGCAGTCCAAGGGACTCTCAAGAGTCTTCTCCAACACCACAGTTCAAAAGCTTCAATTCTTTGGCGCTCTGCTTTCTTGATGGTCCAACTCTCACACCCATAAACGACTACTGGAAAAACCCATAGCTTTGACTAGACAGACCTTTGTTGGCCACTGCTGAGTATTCCAAATTTGCCGGCAGGATGAGTGTAGCACTTTCACAGCATCATCTTTTAGGATTTGAAATAGCTCAGCTGGAATTCCATCACCTCCACTAGCTTAGTTCGTAGTGATGCTTCCTAAGGCCCACTTGACTTCACACTCCAGGATGTCTGGCTCTAGGTCAGTGATCACACCATCGTGGTTATCTGGGTCATGAAGATCTCTTTCGTATAGTTCTTCTGTGTATTCTTGCCAGAATACAGGACTGTTTCTGTCCTTTATTGTGTCCGTCCTTGCATAAAAATGTTCCCTTGGTAGCTCTAATTTTCTTGAAGAGATCTCTAGTCTTTCCCATTCTATTGTTTCTTTCCCTCTATTTCCTTGCATTGTTCACTGAGGAAGGCTTTCTTATCTCTCCTTGCTATTCCTTGGAGCTCTGCATTCAGATGGGTATATCTTTCCTTTTCTCCTTTGCCTTTCGCTTCCTTTCTTTTCTCAGCTATTTGTAAGGCCTCCTCAGACAACCATTTTGCCTTTCTGCATTCCTTTTTCTTGGCGATGGTTTTGATCACTGCCTCCTGTACAGCGTTACGAACCTCCGCCCACAGTTCTTCAGGCACTCTGTCTAAATATATGTATGTCAGAAAATAAGCTGCCACCTGTAGTCCCAACTCTCGGAATTAACTACTGTTCTAAGTTTTGGCAAAACATATATGTGCTTAGTTTATAAAATTCAAATGCTGCAGAAAATACAAATATGTAAAAATTTGAGACATCTTAAATTCAAAAATAACTTCTGTTAAGGTAGTTACATATTGACAGAGTCATTTCGGTATGTCAACAGAGAGGGAAAAAATACATCGTAGCTCAGTTGGTAAAGAATCTGCCTGCAATGCAGGACACCCGGGTTTGATTCCTGGATCGGGAAGATCCCCTGGAGAAGGAAATGGCAACCCTCTCCAGTATTCTTGCCTGGAGAATCCCACAGACAGAGGAGCCTGGCAGGCTACAGTCCATGGGGTCACAAGAGTCGGACACGACTTAGTGACTAAACCACCACCATACTTTTATGAAATAGAGCTCTTATAGATTCTATTTTTATTTTTAAGCATTCAACTTGATAGTGCATAAATTTAATGGAAGAAAAATAAAGAAATTGTTGAACTTTCAATTAAATTGTTTACACGAGAGATGCTTTTCTGAAAGGATTCCCTAAGGCTTATAATAATAATTTAATTAAGACATTAAATTTGGGAATGATTCTTCTCATTACTTTTAAAAATCAAATGTCTTAAGGTATAATTAGAAAATTATACAACGCATCCATTTCAAGTTTGATGGCTTTTGACAAACGGACGTACCCATGGAACCACTATCCTGTTCAAGGAAAAAGAATATCTCCGGAACTCCAGACGGTCCTCTGTGCCCCTTTGCAGTCAGTCCCCCTACCGCCGCTCCCTGACGCAGGTCATCAGTGATCTCGGGCCTGTCTCTGTGGATCGATTTTTCAGTTCTCGAAATTCACATAAATGGAACCCCAGAGTAGGTACTTTTTCCCTCACTCAGCATGATGCATTTGAGAGTCATCCATACCGTTGCCATGTATCAGGTATTTGTACCACTTTAGCGAGGAGTACTATTCCTTTGAATGAATATGTCACAATCCTATATATCTATTCACCTCATGATGGACATTTGAAATGTTTTCAATTCGGGGACTATTATGAACAAAGCTGCTACAAACAAGTCCCTTTTGTGGGCTTATGCTTTACAAATTCCATTTACATTTTTTAAATTCTTTAATACGAATTTACTTTGAATGGATGTTACATTCACAAAGACAATTTATTGAAGAGTTGCAAGCTCACCTTTGATTGTTTCCTATCAGGACATACGTAATATAAGCCACAGGTGTATTTCTGATTATCCCATTTAATCTACACAACAACTTTATGAAGTACTTTATGATTATTACTTTCCTATGACACTTGCAAAATTGGCCTAGCAAACGGGGGAGTCGGCCCAAGGTCAAACCAGAAGGCCAGTGGTGGCAACAGGACTGAAAAGGAGGCCCCACCCCGCACCCCCCAGAAGCTGCGTTCCTAACTGCAGACCCACTCCCAGTGTCTTCCTAATAACCTCGGTGTGTCTGCTGACAGGCCTGGAAACCAATATCCAAGCCGGTCTTCCTCACGGTATTATTTACTGATCGGCTTCTTTGGGTCAGAAACTCCTCCATCAGGGGTCCAGAGCCTAACAGCGTGCACAACCTTGAGGGTGAGGAAATCTGGTAAAAAAAATAAAATAAAAAATCCTAAAACTGGTTTTCTCATCAGTAAGCCACTAAAAATTAACCTTGGTCTTGGTGCAGATATTTCATATTTGAGCAAAGAAATCTGTTGGGGAGACAGAGTAGGATGTTCTACTTTCGCTTTCAATGACCTAGATCCTCCATCTGCATCCTGTGTGCCTTCCGGTTAGTTTTCTTTGGACCTACCCTTAAGCATCACCCCACTCCCAGGCCCACTCCCCAGCACCTCCTCCGATCTCAGAGGCTTCTTGGGGCTGAGCGGATCTACGAGTGCCGTCCCCGAGGCAGCCACGAGGGGGAGGACAGCCCTTCCCGCCATGGGCCTGCCTTTTCTGTTTGGCCCAGTGGTTTCTATTTGCCAGGAGGACTTTGTGAATCAGAAGTGAGCACAACACATCCTGAGAAAGGGGTTGTCGAATAGCCCACAAAACGGCCGACAACTCGGCCTGGGGTTTTCTTCTCATCTGTAGCTCAATGTTTTCACACAGGAAGAAAAGAAAAACTACTTTTGATCGAAAGAAAAGAACAAAACAAAACAACACAACGTTAGGTACGATTTCTACTGCCATTTAAGGAGAAGGGATGTTATGGAGGTTTCCTAGTTTGCCAACTACTGAAGCATTGTCAGGTGCACAATCGAGGCTGAAACAGAGATACTGCTTTTTGACTGGGAAGATAACAGGAAAAGGTCTAGAGAGAAAAGGCGGGGGTGAAGAGAGAACTGGATCCAGAACTGCGACGAGGCCTGCCTGGGGTGGAAAAGGGTGAGTGGGAGGTTAGTATCTAAGCAGTATCTCCAGCGATGCCTAAGGCGTGTAATAAGCAAGGCAGCTGACCAGGTGGGAAATGAAACCTCTGAAAGCGGGACATTGGTGAGAAAATGACTAGTGACAGCCTCTCACAAGACAGGCCGACGAAAAGTCCGTCACGTTGTTTTCAAGACGCTTTTTCACGTATCTGGGCTTGACTGTTGATTCTCTAGAAAGTTAGCAGCGTGGCCACGCACAGCTAACACCCCGGCAGCTACAGCAAAACCCGCTTTTCTGTTTTTCCACAAACACAGGCCAGGGGAAAGCGCGAACGCAGTCCCCCACTACCACAAATTATGCAGTCGAGTTTCCCACATTTGGGGAAATCGCAGGGGTCAGCACATCCGGAGTGCAATGGATAAGCCTCGCCCTGGGAAAACCACCTTCGTGATCATGGTATCTCCCCTGCCAGGTAAGTATGAGTTGCTTGGCTTCCGCCCCACCGCAACCTCATACGCCCTACACCGTACACACACGCTCACTTTCCTCCCCCGCCCCCCCCATCCCCGAGCCTTCTTGGCCCTTCCACACAGCGGATCCACGCACTTTCAAGCAAAAACTCCTCAGTTCTCTCCCACGCCACGGGAGACCATATCGTGTTTAAGTACCAGATGACGGACCAGCAGCCCCTGCGCTCGGATATCTACATACGCCACGCCCCATTCGTGACGTCACGGGAACCCGCGCTTCCCTCCAGCCCACGCCCCGCCCTAGTCCCCGCCTCCCTCCTCCCACGCTGTCCGGCCCGGCCAACCCGGCGGAGGGCGCCCTCTGGGGGAAGTGACGTCCGCCTCCCGCTCCTGTTCTCCCACCCGCCGCGTGTTGGGACCCGGTGCGCTCCGCTGCCTTCCTATCTTTTGTCCTGCCCAGCCCCGGTCTGGCGGTCGGCTGAAGCCTGTGCACCTTTTTTCGAATAACGGCGTTCAGTGGGGAGAACGGAACATTTAGCAGTCCAGGGGAAACCGGTTCCTTTCAAATCCGGTTGTCTTTGTGATGTAGTGTTGTGTGTATGTCTAGTAAAACGCACTAAGCGTCGCGACGGGCCGTGAACTTCTGTTCTTCAGAACTCAATGTCACTGATTGAGAATTTCACTTATGTTTAGTTCAAACATTTTTTATTAGTATTCCTAAATACCTTAGTTTATTCAGTAATTGATGTCTCAGTATCATTTTTTGTGAAACTACCTAGTTAGTTTACTTCCATCAGTTAAGTCTCAGCACAACTCTAGGACTTTACCAAATGATCTGGAAAGATCATTTGAAGTAGACATCTCTAAACTATAATTTTTTTAACAGCTTACCCAAAGCTCTTATCTCATTTACGTTTACTTTAAGCTTTCATCATATCAAGTTATTTTCCTCGCAAAAGATATAACAGGGTCTTATTTATTAAACCTAGGTACAATAAAGTTCAAAATTGGGAAAGGAGTATGTCAAGGCTGTAAAATATTGTCTCCCTGCTTATTTAACTTATATGTAGAGTACATCATGCAAAGTACCAGGCTGGATGCCTCACAAGATGGAGTCAAGATTGCCCAGAGAAACATCAACAACCCCAGATATGCAGATGATACCACTCTGATGGCAGAAAGCAAAGAGGAACTAAAGAGCATCTTGATGAAAGTGAAAGAGGAGAGTGAAAAAGTTGGCTTAAAGCTCAACATTCCCAAAACTAAGATCGCGGCATCTGGTCCCATCACTTCACGGCAAATAGATGGGGGAAAAGTGGAAACCATGGCAGATTTTATTTTCCTGTGCTCCGAAATCACTGCGGACGGTGACTGAGAGCCAGAAGAATCGACGGTTTCGATTTGTGGGTGCTGGGTAAGACTCTTGAGAGTCCTTTGGACAGCAAGGAAATCCAACCAGTCAATCCTAAAGGAAATCAACTCTGAGATTAACAAAACTATGCAGATGACAACACCCTTATGGCAGAAAGCGAAGAAACGCTGAAGAGCCGCTTGATGAAAGTGAAAGAAAGAGGAGGGTGAAAAAGTTGGCTTAAAACTCAACATTCAGAAAACTAAGATCATGGCATCTGGTCCCATCCCTTCATGGGAAATAGATGCGGAAACAGTGACAGACTATTTTTTGGGGGGAGGTTCCAAAATCCCTGCAGGTGGTGACTGCAGCCATGACATTAAAAGACGCTTGCTCCTTGGAAGAAAAGCTATGAGCAACCTAGACCGCATGTTAAAAAGCGGAGACATTACTTTGCCAACAAAGTTCCGTCTAGTCAAAAGCTATGGTTTTTCCAATAGTCGTGTATGGATGTAAGAGTTGGACCATCAAGGAAGTCCCCTCTACATAGGGCAGACACCCACCAAGGAAGTCTGTCCATTACTGATAAAGGCATGGCCCCAGAAACCTAACAGGTAAAGGTATTATGGAAGCTTTTATATGAGTGGGCCCAGGACAGGAACACACTATCCTGAGTTTGCAGTCCCGGTAGAGTCATCTGCCAATCAGGAACAGCAGAATTATTCACAGCAGCTCCATCCTGACTCTGTGGTCGCTGATAGAAAACGAAACGGGTCTTCAGTGGTTCCTTCGGGTCAGGAAGGAAGGTCCCTTTTCCTCTGCTGCTGTCTTGAGCCAGGTGTGGTGAATCTAGGGAGTAATACCCGAAACCTGAACTGCAGTGGGAGTGGATAGCACAATAGTGTATGGCCCTTTCCAGGTGGGGGATAATGTCTGCCGATTCCTATCCTTTACCCATACTAAGTGTCCTGGTGAGTATGGGTGTAGAGTAGTACCTAAGGAAAAGGGAATTCTTTCTTTTTGAACATAAGGGGTGATGTCATGGATTACCTTCCCCAACTGTTCCAGTTGCCCCAGTGTCAGGAAGCATTTAACAGGAGGCTTCCTGTGTGCCGTTTTGGATCTGTCAGGAATTCTCTGTTCCTTATTAGTTCCTGAATATTCAAGAATTAAGAGGAGAGGCAAGCCTGGGGGGGGGGGGGGCGGGTAGGGCGGGGGGGGGGGGGCGGTGCTGAGAAATCCAGGCATTTCCTTCATTAGTTTTTCTATAGGGTGATAAGTACCCTCTTCCTTCTTATGAACCTTATGGTAAAAGTGATTATTTACAACCCTCTCTCTTTCATATGGATGACCCCATCTTTTCTTGATAGCTTGTAAGTTTTGATTTTATCTCTGCTGAAAATAGCTATAAAACACCTTTGCTCCATCAGAGCTTTGGTCCCCGTGTCTTTCTTTCTCTCTCTCTCTCTCTCCCTCCCCATCTCTCTTTCTTTTTTAGGCTGATCCCCTGGAGCACAGAGGCTCTCTGAGTTCACTTTCCTGCCAGGGCTTCTAAGACTCTCTCGAGAAGGCGCTCTGTGCCTTCACCCCATCGAAAGGGCACCTGAGGCCTCCGTGAACAGAGCAAGCTCCGTGCCAGGGACTTTATTGGCTTTCGGCGTAAGCCAAGGAATATCAGCCTCTTTCTCTCACCTTTACCTTCTTATAGGTCGACTCCAGACCACCAGGTTTTGGTCCATTAAAGGACCTCAACACCGCAACACCTCCACCCCTCCTCTTTGTAATGAATTTCCCTCTCCTTCTCGAATAAGTAGGGGGGGCCTCCCGAACATTATCTCATAGGGGGAATGCCTGTGCAACTGGGGCAGCAGGGCGGGGGCGGGGGTGTCATGCTGATCCTCTTTAACATTAATGGCAACAAGTCCATCGAGGGGGGGTGCCAGTTTCTTGCACCCATTTTGCCAAAGTCACCTTGATGGTCCGGTTCATTCTCTCAACCATTCTTGAGCTTTGTGGCCTATATGCTGTATATAGTTTCCATTTAATATTTAATGCATTGCAGACCAGTTGGAGTAATTCAGCCACAAATACGGTCTCATTATCTGATTCTACACTCAGAGGAAACCCAAACCTAGAAATAATGCCTCTCAGCAAGAATCAGGCCACTTCATTCACGCTTTTTCAGTCTTGGTGGGGTAAGCTTCTACACATCCCGTAAAAGTACATACCATCATCAACAAATATCTGTATCCTCGGCATGGATTTACATCAGTGAAGTCTACTTCTAGATGTTTAAATTAAACCCTTTAATTATAGGGTGCCCTATAATTATATTCTGGGAGGTGTGGGACTCCTTGGGAGCTGGGTTATTCTTGGCACATCGGTAGCTTGCATCATAGCTTTTGACTAGACGGAACTTTGTTGGCAAAGTAATGTCTCCGCTTTTTAACATGCGGTCTAGGTTGCTCATAGCTTTTCTTCCAAGGAGCAAGCGTCTTTTAATGTCATGGCTGCAGTCACCACCTGCAGGGATTTTGGAACCTCCCCCCAAAAAATAGTCTGTCACTGTTTCCGCATCTATTTCCCATGAAGGGATGGGACCAGATGCCATGATCTTAGTTTTCTGAATGTTGAGTTTTAAGCCAACTTTTTCACCCTCCTCTTTCTTTCACTTTCATCAAGCGGCTCTTCAGCGTTTCTTCGCTTTCTGCCATAAGGGTGTTGTCATCTGCATAGTTTTGTTAATCTCAGAGTTGATTTCCTTTAGGATTGACTGGTTGGATTTCCTTGCTGTCCAAAGGACTCTCAAGAGTCTTACCCAGCACCCACAAATCGAAACCGTCGATTCTTCTGGCTCTCAGTCACCGTCCGCAGTGATTTCGGAGCACAGGAAAATAAAATCTGCCATGGTTTCCACTTTTCCCCCATCTATTTGCCGTGAAGTGATGGGACCAGATGCCGCGATCTTAGTTTTGGGAATGTTGAGCTTTAAGCCAACTTTTTCACTCTCCTCTTTCACTTTCATCAAGATGCTCTTTAGTTCCTCTTTGCTTTCTGCCATCAGAGTGGTATCATCTGCATATCTGGGGTTGTTGATGTTTCTCTGGGCAATCTTGACTCCATCTTGTGAGGCATCCAGCCTGGTACTTTGCATGATGTACTCTACATATAAGTTAAATAAGCAGGGAGACAATATTTTACAGCCTTGACATACTCCTTTCCCAATTTTGAACTTTATTGTACCTAGGTTTAATAAATAAGACCCTGTTATATCTTTTGCGAGGAAAATAACTTGATATGATGAAAGCTTAAAGTAAACGTAAATGAGATAAGAGCTTTGGGTAAGCTGTTAAAAAAATTATAGTTTAGAGATGTCTACTTCAAATGATCTTTCCAGATCATTTGGTAAAGTCCTAGAGTTGTGCTGAGACTTAACTGATGGAAGTAAACTAACTAGGTAGTTTCACAAAAAATGATACTGAGACATCAATTACTGAATAAACTAAGGTATTTAGGAATACTAATAAAAAATGTTTGAACTAAACATAAGTGAAATTCTCAATCAGTGACATTGAGTTCTGAAGAACAGAAGTTCACGGCCCGTCGCGACGCTTAGTGCGTTTTACTAGACATACACACAACACTACATCACAAAGACAACCGGATTTGAAAGGAACCGGTTTCCCCTGGACTGCTAAATGTTCCGTTCTCCCCACTGAACGCCGTTATTCGAAAAAAGGTGCACAGGCTTCAGCCGACCGCCAGACCGGGGCTGGGCAGGACAAAAGATAGGAAGGCAGCGGAGCGCACCGGGTCCCAACACGCGGCGGGTGGGAGAACAGGAGCGGGAGGCGGACGTCACTTCCCCCAGAGGGCGCCCTCCGCCGGGTTGGCCGGGCCGGACAGCGTGGGAGGAGGGAGGCGGGGACTAGGGCGGGGCGTGGGCTGGAGGGAAGCGCGGGTTCCCGTGACGTCACGAATGGGGCGTGGCGTATGTAGATATCCGAGCGCAGGGGCTGCTGGTCCGTCATCTGGTACTTAAACACGATATGGTCTCCCGTGGCGTGGGAGAGAACTGAGGAGTTTTTGCTTGAAAGTGCGTGGATCCGCTGTGTGGAAGGGCCAAGAAGGCTCGGGGATGGGGGGGGCGGGGGAGGAAAGTGAGCGTGTGTGTACGGTGTAGGGCGTATGAGGTTGCGGTGGGGCGGAAGCCAAGCAACTCATACTTACCTGGCAGGGGAGATACCATGATCACGAAGGTGGTTTTCCCAGGGCGAGGCTTATCCATTGCACTCCGGATGTGCTGACCCCTGCGATTTCCCCAAATGTGGGAAACTCGACTGCATAATTTGTGGTAGTGGGGGACTGCGTTCGCGCTTTCCCCTGGCCTGTGTTTGTGGAAAAACAGAAAAGCGGGTTTTGCTGTAGCTGCCGGGGTGTTAGCTGTGCGTGGCCACGCTGCTAACTTTCTAGAGAATCAACAGTCAAGCCCAGATACGTGAAAAAGCGTCTTGAAAACAACGTGACGGACTTTTCGTCGGCCTGTCTTGTGAGAGGCTGTCACTAGTCATTTTCTCACCAATGTCCCGCTTTCAGAGGTTTCATTTCCCACCTGGTCAGCTGCCTTGCTTATTACACGCCTTAGGCATCGCTGGAGATACTGCTTAGATACTAACCTCCCACTCACCCTTTTCCACCCCAGGCAGGCCTCGTCGCAGTTCTGGATCCAGTTCTCTCTTCACCCCCGCCTTTTCTCTCTAGACCTTTTCCTGTTATCTTCCCAGTCAAAAAGCAGTATCTCTGTTTCAGCCTCGATTGTGCACCTGACAATGCTTCAGTAGTTGGCAAACTAGGAAACCTCCATAACATCCCTTCTCCTTAAATGGCAGTAGAAATCGTACCTAACGTTGTGTTGTTTTGTTTTGTTCTTTTCTTTCGATCAAAAGTAGTTTTTCTTTTCTTCCTGTGTGAAAACATTGAGCTACAGATGAGAAGAAAACCCCAGGCCGAGTTGTCGGCCGTTTTGTGGGCTATTCGACAACCCCTTTCTCAGGATGTGTTGTGCTCACTTCTGATTCACAAAGTCCTCCTGGCAAATAGAAACCACTGGGCCAAACAGAAAAGGCAGGCCCATGGCGGGAAGGGCTGTCCTCCCCCTCGTGGCTGCCTCGGGGACGGCACTCGTAGATCCGCTCAGCCCCAAGAAGCCTCTGAGATCGGAGGAGGTGCTGGGGAGTGGGCCTGGGAGTGGGGTGATGCTTAAGGGTAGGTCCAAAGAAAACTAACCGGAAGGCACACAGGATGCAGATGGAGGATCTAGGTCATTGAAAGCGAAAGTAGAACATCCTACTCTGTCTCCCCAACAGATTTCTTTGCTCAAATATGAAATATCTGCACCAAGACCAAGGTTAATTTTTAGTGGCTTACTGATGAGAAAACCAGTTTTAGGATTTTTTATTTTATTTTTTTTACCAGATTTCCTCACCCTCAAGGTTGTGCACGCTGTTAGGCTCTGGACCCCTGATGGAGGAGTTTCTGACCCAAAGAAGCCGATCAGTAAATAATACCGTGAGGAAGACCGGCTTGGATATTGGTTTCCAGGCCTGTCAGCAGACACACCGAGGTTATTAGGAAGACACTGGGAGTGGGTCTGCAGTTAGGAACGCAGCTTCTGGGGGGTGCGGGGTGGGGCCTCCTTTTCAGTCCTGTTGCCACCACTGGCCTTCTGGTTTGACCTTGGGCCGACTCCCCCGTTTGCTAGGCCAATTTTGCAAGTGTCATAGGAAAGTAATAATCATAAAGTACTTCATAAAGTTGTTGTGTAGATTAAATGGGATAATCAGAAATACACCTGTGGCTTATATTACGTATGTCCTGATAGGAAACAATCAAAGGTGAGCTTGCAACTCTTCAATAAATTGTCTTTGTGAATGTAACATCCATTCAAAGTAAATTCGTATTAAAGAATTTAAAAAATGTAAATGGAATTTGTAAAGCATAAGCCCACAAAAGGGACTTGTTTGTAGCAGCTTTGTTCATAATAGTCCCCGAATTGAAAACATTTCAAATGTCCATCATGAGGTGAATAGATATATAGGATTGTGACATATTCATTCAAAGGAATAGTACTCCTCGCTAAAGTGGTACAAATACCTGATACATGGCAACGGTATGGATGACTCTCAAATGCATCATGCTGAGTGAGGGAAAAAGTACCTACTCTGGGGTTCCATTTATGTGAATTTCGAGAACTGAAAAATCGATCCACAGAGACAGGCCCGAGATCACTGATGACCTGCGTCAGGGAGCGGCGGTAGGGGGACTGACTGCAAAGGGGCACAGAGGACCGTCTGGAGTTCCGGAGATATTCTTTTTCCTTGAACAGGATAGTGGTTCCATGGGTACGTCCGTTTGTCAAAAGCCATCAAACTTGAAATGGATGCGTTGTATAATTTTCTAATTATACCTTAAGACATTTGATTTTTAAAAGTAATGAGAAGAATCATTCCCAAATTTAATGTCTTAATTAAATTATTATTATAAGCCTTAGGGAATCCTTTCAGAAAAGCATCTCTCGTGTAAACAATTTAATTGAAAGTTCAACAATTTCTTTATTTTTCTTCCATTAAATTTATGCACTATCAAGTTGAATGCTTAAAAATAAAAATAGAATCTATAAGAGCTCTATTTCATAAAAGTATGGTGGTGGTTTAGTCACTAAGTCGTGTCCGACTCTTGTGACCCCATGGACTGTAGCCTGCCAGGCTCCTCTGTCTGTGGGATTCTCCAGGCAAGAATACTGGAGAGGGTTGCCATTTCCTTCTCCAGGGGATCTTCCCGATCCAGGAATCAAACCCGGGTGTCCTGCATTGCAGGCAGATTCTTTACCAACTGAGCTACGATGTATTTTTTCCCTCTCTGTTGACATACCGAAATGACTCTGTCAATATGTAACTACCTTAACAGAAGTTATTTTTGAATTTAAGATGTCTCAAATTTTTACATATTTGTATTTTCTGCAGCATTTGAATTTTATAAACTAAGCACATATATGTTTTGCCAAAACTTAGAACAGTAGTTAATTCCGAGAGTTGGGACTACAGGTGGCAGCTTATTTTCTGACATACATATATTTAGACAGAGTGCCTGAAGAACTGTGGGCGGAGGTTCGTAACGCTGTACAGGAGGCAGTGATCAAAACCATCGCCAAGAAAAAGGAATGCAGAAAGGCAAAATGGTTGTCTGAGGAGGCCTTACAAATAGCTGAGAAAAGAAAGGAAGCGAAAGGCAAAGGAGAAAAGGAAAGATATACCCATCTGAATGCAGAGCTCCAAGGAATAGCAAGGAGAGATAAGAAAGCCTTCCTCAGTGAACAATGCAAGGAAATAGAGGGAAAGAAACAATAGAATGGGAAAGACTAGAGATCTCTTCAAGAAAATTAGAGCTACCAAGGGAACATTTTTATGCAAGGACGGACACAATAAAGGACAGAAACAGTCCTGTATTCTGGCAAGAATACACAGAAGAACTATACGAAAGAGATCTTCATGACCCAGATAACCACGATGGTGTGATCACTGACCTAGAGCCAGACATCCTGGAGTGTGAAGTCAAGTGGGCCTTAGGAAGCATCACTACGAACTAAGCTAGTGGAGGTGATGGAATTCCAGCTGAGCTATTTCAAATCCTAAAAGATGATGCTGTGAAAGTGCTACACTCATCCTGCCGGCAAATTTGGAATACTCAGCAGTGGCCAACAAAGGTCTGTCTAGTCAAAGCTATGGGTTTTTCCAGTAGTCGTTTATGGGTGTGAGAGTTGGACCATCAAGAAAGCAGAGCGCCAAAGAATTGAAGCTTTTGAACTGTGGTGTTGGAGAAGACTCTTGAGAGTCCCTTGGACTGCAAGGAGACCCAACCAGTCAATCGTAAAGGAGATCAGCCCCAAATATTCTTTGGAAGGACTGGTGCTGAAGCTGAAGCTCCAATACTTTGGCCACCCGATGCGAAGAACTGACTCGCTGGAAAAGCCCCTGACGCTGGGAAAGATTGAAGGCAGGAGGAGAAGGGGATGGCAGAGGACGAGATGGTTGGATGGCATCACTGGCTGGATGGGCTGGAGTTTGAGCAAGCTCCGGGAGTTGGTGATGGACAGGGAAGCTTGGGGTGCTGCAGCCCATGGGGTCGCAAAGAGTTGGACACGACTGAGCGACTGAACTGAATGCCTGTTACGTGACTCCTCTTGGGTGTTTTTTCAAAAGAAATATATACGGACTTAAATTTCTTGTCAAGCATTTTTACGGTTTGTGTTCCTCTTTGACTGGTAGGATATCCTGTGGAGCCAGGAAGGCTTCAGTTCAAATTCCTGCTTTCAAATCCCACTCACTGACTGACTTGACAAGTTACTTAACCTTTCTATGTCTCAGGTTCCTCATATGTGAAATGAGGATGATGACATGATGCAAGCTTTTTGAAACGATTAAGTGAGTAAACCCATTTAAAACTTGTAGACCATGCCTGGGCACTTGGCACTTTGCATGTCTTCACTGGGTGTAAGCTCCTGCATTTTGGGAGCAACACTGCATAAAGATTGGGTGTGATTTTATTTGTTACTGACACTTTTCAGTGACTGTGAACCTTCCTAGAGAGACGAAAGCAGTGACCTCCTGGGCTGAGAGGATCTGCCAGTTTGTTTACTACCTCATGTGATCAGCCCATCAAAGGGGGAATAATGGTCCAACTGCTTGCTTCGAGAATGCCCCCCCCCCCCGTTTTTTCTTTACGTTTTTACAGTGGAAAACATTCCTACACGTGGCACTAGACCCAGAATTTTAAAAGCTTGGCACATATAATTACATAAAAATTTAAGTTGGACACACAAGCAGTGAGTTTTACTCATATGATAGATATGTATACATTATATGCAGTAATATATGTACATATATATTATATACAGTTATATATAGAGAGAGAGTCAGTTACATATGCCCCAAAACTTGTTATGGGAGAAAGTGGACCCTGATCCCATCCCACATTTCTTTTTTTCCAAGAATAAACACTTTCAGGTCAGGTAACCAACTGTTTGGCTATTTATCTCCTTATCTCTAAATAAATATTGACGCTCCGATTTTCCAGTTTCCCACCTCAGGCCCTGCAGGCCGGCCTGAAAAGGGGAAAAGTGGAGTGCGTGCGGTTCCCTGCCCGCCAGTCATCCCCAAGGCAGCCGCCAGGACTTCCACTCACCTGCAGACTCGCACAGCCCACCTCACCGCTCCGCACGGAACCCGGGAAGGAAACTTGGCCAGGACAAATGCCAGGCCAGTAGCTTTGCGATTGAGGGTGAACCGGGTTCCCGGACACGTCAGTAAAGGGTGGGAACTGCTCCAGAGTGAGGCGCTCGCTCTGGTCGCCCCAACTCAGCGACCGTCCCCGCCGCGGTACCCGCCCGCTCCTCTCCCTTCCGGTCCCTTTCTCCCTTCTGGCTCATCCTCTCTTCTCTCCTGCCCTTGCCCTTCCTTCCTCGGATCTTTTCGCCGGCTTCACACCCTTCTTTTCCCGTCCTCCAAAGACAGCTGCGTCATTGAGTCCTTTGTAACCGCTGAAAGTTCCAAAATATAAGCGTCAGCGAGATGCTCCTTAGCACCGCGAAGAGAGCACTTTAACTGGCTTTTCAAGTCCATCACGGGCCTCATCCATATTTTTCTCCCGAGCAGTAGAGGACACAAGTGGGGTGTCTTCTCGGTGGAGCAGAGTCCCGGCAGGACGAAGGGAGCCCGGCTGGGGGTGCGGACTCCGAGCGGCTCGTCTCCTCTTCGGCCCCCGAGCAGCCTGGCCGGGCGGCCGTGGGTCAGGGACCTGGGGTCTCCTCGGACGCCGGAATCAGCGACCCGCGCTCCTCTTTCGGGCTGAGCTTGGGACCAGAGGACGCGATTTCCAGGAGTCAAGGTTCAAATCTTGGCCGAACAGCGGCTTTGCGTGCCCAGCGGAGACTTAGGAGCGAGAAACTCTGAATAAAATCGTAATAAACTGGGACAAGATCAATTAACATTCGGAATGATAGAGAATCCGAATAAAACAGAGTTCATCCCAGTCAGGTCTGGAACCTTCCACTCGAAAGCTGCCATCCTGGCTGATCAGCGACATCGCAGCCCCTCCCCGCCGCCGTTTACGCACCGGGACAACCGCGCAGTTACAAGGCGTGCGGTGTGAAGCCCCCTCGCGGGTCAGGACTCGGTGGGCGCAGCCTCTGCCTTTTACCCCCGAGACCCAGGGGACCCGACGAGGGGGCGGCACTGGCTGGGTCGCTGCGCCCCTGGCCGGGGGCGGGCAGGAGAGGCGCCGGCCCTTCGACAATGCCCCCGCTCCCGGTCGGTCCCACACCTGTCCGCAGGGTCCGTGTGAGCCACGCCGCTGGGGGTCGCGGGAGCCGGAAAGCAGGTCCTATGAGGGGAGTAAAACGTGTCCTTCTGGTAATTAAACAGAAAGGTCCCACCGAGATTTGAACTCGGATCGCTGGATTCAGAGTCCAGAGTGCTCACCATTACACCATGGAACCCCTCTGAAGGCCAACCTCTTTCCATCGCCAGAGAAGGGTACCTGCTTCTTTAGGCGCCATACTCCCCACCCATAATCTCAGGGAAGCTCTTCCAAGGACCCGACAAGATCTGAATACGGATGACCCGCTTTGGTGTTCATGCCTCTTTGATTTCTCTCTGCTCCTCTCCTTTGACTGACATCTCTCAGTTCACTGGCACCTCAGAAAATGAAGGAAACGTTCCACTCTGGGTTTCCGGTCAGGGAAGGGCCCCTTAAGTCACCCTCATCAACCGCATATTCTGCCTCGGTTTGCCAGAGTGTCCCATGCTGAGGTAAAATTTCTGCAAATGAGAGTGTTATTTTCCTTTCCTTTGCCTTCACCCTTTCCCCAGAGCCCAGAGAGGGCAGGTGAACGTCAAGGCAGGAGGTGGGATCTCCCGGGTCCCTTGGCTCTCTTGTAGCACCAATTACACTCCAAAGCCACCACCACCGCCTCTTACGTGTAATATATAAAGTGTGTGGAGTGGAAATGGAGGCAGGAGAACTGTCCTTTTCTTCTCCATACAGTTCTGATTTGGGGGGGTAAGTTTTTCTCCCAAAATTTGTCAGGTTTACAGTATAAGGAAAGAGGAACATTTACACAAAACCCTCAGACAAACCAGGCCGAAAGCACCTGGGGTGGCTCAAAATCAACCACGTGTCGTGGAGCCCACGAGGCAGGGCTCTGACACTTAGGCAGTCACAGAGTCTTGTCAGAGCTTGGTCACGTCAGTTTCATTCCAATGTCTTAACATATCCAGAAATTGCACGATTTTTAAAAGAAAAGTGTACACATATTTAGAAGGTATGTATCCAAGTTGTCTTACAGTGTAGACAGTATTTATGTACACAAAATACCACCACACTAAATATTTACATGTATAATAAGTATACATCCACATGATGTCTCAAAGTAATAATCTTTACTTCTTCACTCTATCCCAGAGCCATTTCTTCCCTCATCCAATACACAGAACAGGAGGAAACAGCATCTGAAGAAGAGAGCTGCAGCCCAAAGAAAGGAGTCGGAAAGGTGGCCAAGTGTTGCCTGGAGACACGTATTTGGTTCCCAGAGACTGGAACAGAGGTTGACACAGGACGAAGGAGACAAAGGGGAGGCTCCTCTTAGGAGGAGGAAGTTCACAGCTCCGGGATGAAAAGATGAAACTTCCTTTGGGAAAATCAAGAAGCTGAAGGGTAACTAACAACACAAAGTGCTCCTCCAGGAGCCCTTGAAGGTCGGTCAAAGTTTATGAGTGCAAGGGCCAGTAATGGTCTCTGGCTGATATAGAAGACATGCACAGAAAGTATGTTCACAGATCACAGAATGGCCAGGCTCTCACAAGGGGCAGGGAGAAAAATCAAATGAGGTGAGAACTGCAATGGGTGGAGAGACAGTCTTTGAGGGACGAAAGCCTGGGTGTTGGATCTGAGAGCTAAGGAGCTGGTGGGGATGTGGTGGGGGCTGCCTGTGCTGGGGGCCGCCTGTGCTGGGGGCCAGTGAACAGAACTACCCTGGGGACGTAACTCCTCCTCCTACCGCTCCTCCACTGCCGCTTCCCTCTCGCTGGTCCTCCCGCTCTATCCTGGTCCTCCCTTTGTACGGCTCCACCTCGCTCTCATCTCCCCTTCTTCCTCGCTCTCTTTCTCCTCATCCCCTCTTTGCAGCCCCTTCCCCTCCCATTCCGCCCTGTCTTTCTGGACCTCCTTCTTCTGTCGCTACCGCTCCTCCACCACCTCCGGTTTCCGCAGTTAGGAGGAGGATGCGGGAGTATTTCCCACCGTCCCAGGAAGCACGAATACCTTGCTCTCTGGGCAGGACACTCTGAGGGTCTCTGGGAGACTGAGTGAGGAGGCCCTCAAGTTGTTCTCGGCGAGGGGACACAAGAGCGACGGCCACCAGATCCCTGCCCTCCTGGAGCTCCCTTGAAACCAAAGAAGGCAGTGGGAGGACCCCACCGGTCCCAGAGGCCTCTCCAAAAGGTGCGCAAAGGCTCATTTTCCCCACCGCTCTGTACTCTTCCCATTTCCTCCAACCTGCACATGGGCCCCCGTCTAGCAAGCAGAGAACTGGCGATGAAGGGGGTGGTCTAGCCACAGCGGAGCAAACCGCAAGAGCAATCAGTTTACAGAAGTTTCTAGAGGCAGAAGGCGACTTTCAGGTGAAATAAATAAGGATCGTGGTTGTCAAAAGATTCAGAGGATTATGATAATAGTACCTATGATTTTGCTGCCTATAGCATTATTGATCCAGTAGTTTCTAAACCGAGGCACATCTGACAACAGCAGCATGAAGAAGAATGCTCTTATTGCTCCCATTTTGCACAAGAGAGTAGGGAGATACCCAACGTTTTCTTTATTTCTTCAAGGCCGCACAGGGCAGAACCATTTTTACAAGCCAGAGCTTGTGCTCCTGAGCACAGATGCGTTAGGTCTTTCTTCTCAGATGTGGCTGTGTCAACATTTCTCAGTTGGAGGGATGGGAAGAAGAGCAAGAAGAAGAGAGAAGGCAAGAGAAGGAGCAGGGACCGGTGGAAGCACAAATTCTTTGATCCCCCCCTCCCTGGCCTTCCCCTCTCAGCTTTCCCCTCCCCTCCTCGCCTTGCCTCCTGCTTTCCCGCGGGCACCAGCTCTTTCCCTCCTTCCCCACCCTGTTACCGGACTGGGACAATGCTCCTCTCTCGGGATCCCTGCCCAAGATCCTGGCAGGTCTCAATGCCTTCCTCCCAAACCTACCTTCCCCGCTTGGCTTTCACTTCCCGCCCTTTCGCGCTCCCACGTGGACCCCACAGAGCGCAGCCTACCCAGCTGGGCACAGCCGGAGCACCCGAGACCTTTCCGTTACCCGCCTCACGGGATGCTGCGAAATCTAAGAACCAGCATAAAGGCATTTAAAAAGAGCTTTTCGCTCTTCGAAAACTTTTCCGTATTTCCATTCTCAGGGGTCTTAATGGGACGAAGGGCTAAAGACGACAATGTATATTCATCCAAGTCCTAGAGCGTCCCGGTGAGTGCCAGACCCTGTCCTGGGCGTGCGGACTCGGGGCGACCATCCCCGCGACCTCTGTCCTGGTGGAAATCGCCTGGTGGACCCAGGAAACCTAAGCACAACCTCGGCCCCGGAGGCCTTTGCCAGGGTGGGCAAACTCTCACTCACTGAGTGTAGGCGAGGATACGGGAAGAGCCATCATGGGAGCCCCCCGGGTGTTCAGCGCTCCTTGGATCTCGTTCGGTTCAGGCCCGCAGGGTCCGAACCCTGGATCCCGGTATCTCTGAGGGCGCTGGTATCTGTGGCGGGTAGGGGGCAAGGACGTGGCGCCGTATCCCTGAGGGCAGGGGACTTACCCTGGGAATGAGTACGTGTCTACTCCATACAGAGTCCAGAATAGGCCTGTACTGCTGTCTCTGTGGCGCAATCGGTTAGCGCGTTCGGCTGTTAACCGAAAGGTTGGTGGTTCGAGCCCACCCAGGGACGGTGGGGTGGGATTTTAGAGACCACCAAAGAGACTCCCTTTTGCCAAGAGGACACCGGAGAAGTGCTGCGGCGAGCCGGCTTGCGGAGAAAGAGCACAGGAGTCAGGTGCAAAGGAGCAGCGGGGAGGGCGGGCCCCGGGTGGATTGGAAGCGTCGGTCATTCCTGAGAGCCCAGAGCGCTGACCGCCGGCCCCGTGAAAAGGCCCACCGAGGCGCGGGTCCGCAGGGGCGGAGGGACGGCGGCCACACGGCTGGGCTGCGGGGTCTCCTGGGCCTCGGGCGCACCCCCCGCCCCCTGCGGCTTCCAGGAGCTGGGGAGTCGGCGGGGGGCGACCCCTGCGATGGGGTGCGGAGCTGAGGGTCTGACGACTGTGCGCTGGGTGCGGGAACCCGAAGGCAGCCTGTGGGGGCCCGAGGGTCCTCACTTGAGGGGAGATGAGGAACCCTAAAGCAGAGCCCTCGGGAGCCGCCGTCTCCGTGCCTGAGAGAGCTCGGGGCTTCAGGGTTCCTGTTTGAGTGTTAGAAACTGGTGGTCTAGATACTGATGGCGGGACCTCGGGTTTTCATGGATACAGTGTTAGGCGGTACCCATTGTCCTGTTTCCGTAGTGTAGTGGTTATCACGTTCGCCTCACACGCGAAAGGTCCCCGGTTCGAAACCGGGCGGAAACAGATCGCTTATTTTCTTCCCACCCTACGCTCCTCCACCGAGATTTGTTTTCTGATTGGCAAAACCAAAAGGTTCCAAAGGCTTGGGGTGAAGCAGAGGACGCAGCTGTAGGAGGAGTTGGTGACCACCTGGGAGTCTACTCAGCACTAGGAAGCAGCCCTCCGTTCTCTGCTCCGAGTCCCTGTGAATCCAGGCCCAGTTCATGCCGGGGGCGGGGCGGGGACGGGGGGAGAGGGGGGAGGGGGAGAGGGAGGGGAGGAGGGGAGGGCAAGGACAAGACTGACTTCGAGTCACCCTTAGGTCCGGATACCCCCTCGGCTCCCTGTCGGGCCCCTGGGTCTCTTCCACGTGTTCACAGATTGTCTCTGAAAACCATGGAGTTGATCCCCGAGACGCTCACTCGCTTTCCCCCACCTCGGAACACCAGAGGAGCAGTTTTATCTCCCCGGTAGAAGAAAAGAGACCGCACCAAGGTCTCACCGTGGGCTCCAGCCAAAGACACGGAAGTGAAGAATTTAAGGCTCCACGAACTGAGCCGGTCGCGGAGGGAAAGGAACCGGTACCCGTGCGGTCGTCAGGAGAGGCCCCGGAGCCAGGTCAGAGATATGGAGGTAGACGGATCCGCTCATCACTCGCTGAAAGCCAAGTCGGCGCCTGACTCGAGGGAAAACCCGAGGTTCACAAAGAGAGCATGACCTGGGCTCGGCAGCACACAGCGCTAGAGCTGGACCAGGAGGGAGCCAACCGGATACTTTGTGACCTGGTCTCAGAACGAGAAGCGTCGCCCAGGAACGGGGATTTGAAGGGCTGGGAGCCTTGCACAGCTGCATACAGCCATGGGGGCGCTGGGACATTCCCTTTCCTGTTCTCTGCATCTCTGGGTTCATCTTTCCACCCTCAATTTTCACCTGGACGGCCAAGTCCGTTTTTCTGTGTGGTTCCCTGGTGGTCTAGTGGCTAGGATTCGGCGCTTTCACCGCCGCGGCCCGGGTTCGATTCCCGGTCAGGGAAAGCTCTTTTCTTCTCCACTCCTCGGAGCCTTCCTGTCCAGATCAGAATTGTCTTTTGCTTCAAGGTCCAATGCAGAAGAGCGTCTGCACTGAGTCCCGGCCTCAGGGTCCTTGACATCAGGCAAGCTGGAGGAGACTCCCCGGATGCAGTGAACAGCCTGGGCTGCCCAGCTCTCCTCTCCACTCTTTTCTCTTTGCTTGTTAGAAACCCAGAGTCTTCCTTACAGAGTTTTCATGCAAAGAGAATCAGGGACTCGAGTTCCAAAGGTTCATTCAAAACCAAACCCCAAACCCTCCAAAACATACATCCAAGTTACAAGAATAGTAACATCGTGTATTCTGTACTCAGCTGCACAGTTCACATTTTCCCACGTTTGCTTTGTCACTCTCTCCATGGAAACCTGAAATCCGTTCTCTTTAGGATGCAGAGAAGCTTCCGGGGGAGTTTGGTTCGGATCTCCAGGAAGTGCAGCCCAGGCACGCTCTGCGCTTGTAGGATTACCCCACCACCCCACCCCACCCACCCCCACCCACCCCCGGGACCGTCTGCTATCTGGACTCCTCGGGGTCGTCTTGGTGGACAGTGGGGTCTTGGGTCAGCCTGAGCGCTAGAACCACCTACCTTGGGAAGACCCATGGGGGAAGTGCAGCTGCCCCTTTGGCTCTTGCCTGGCTCTCTGTGCCCAGAACACAAAGGGGAAGGCTTCTTTCCTCTGGTGGGAGGATGAGTGGACCAGGTGGGAGATGCATCAAAGGGAGGGGGAGTATTCTCAAGAGCGTTCCGGAATTGTCTGCTTGGGTGGCTGTCCTAGGATAATGGTGTTTGGCGTAGTCTTCTCCTGGCCTTGACCCAGTCTCAGGTCCGGTGTTATTCACCGTTCTCATCTTTCCGTTTTCCCGCGGCTTTGGAACCGGCACCGTTTCTCTGCGGAGCAGGAGGCACGTCTTGGGACTTCTTGGCACGTCTTGGCACAAAGAGTCGAGGGACCCCGTGTGGTGCTGTCTCTGTGGCGCAATCGGTTAGCGCGTTCGGCTGTTAACCGAAAGGTTGGTGGTTCGAGCCCACCCAGGGACGGGCGGCCGAGGTTTTAGAACCCATTCAAGGTTTTCCGTGCTGACGACCATTCAAGCGGTTCCACGCCGATTCTTACCTGGACACAAACATATGCTCCCCTGCATTCGGGGTCCTAGTCACCTCCGGACTGCTGCCAGTCTGGGCCACCTCGCCTTTGCAGCCCTATACTCTGCAAGTGCAAGTGCGTTCCTGTTCACTCATACTTGCCGAAGGCATGAGTATCTCCCTCTCCTGAGAGAGATCAAGGGATCCAGTTTCTGGTGGGGTCAAGTCTTTATTCTGCCAAGTACATAGACTTAGACAAGTAAGTTATACCTTATGTGCCCCAGGTTTTTCACCTGTAAAAGGAGGCCAGCACTTAGCAATTGTTCTGTCAACAATGTTATCAGTGAACCCACCGTCATCATCAGCCTCTGCATTATTTTTTAGAAAGGCATTTCCTACATGGTTCATGCATTATTTGGTTTACGTGGTTTTATGATGACAGATACGCCGCAACCATCGTTATTGTACTCACACTTCTGACCATTTGTGCAGGTGTTTATTTCCACAGTGTAGAAACCTGGAAGTGCAGTTGCTACCTTTAGTGTTTATATGCTTCTCAAGTTGGTAAATCCTGCAAATTTGCCTTCCACAGAAGTGGGACTGAGTCGTATTTCAAATTATTTTCCAGTCGTTCGGTGTCCCTTTCTTCAATTACTTTGGCAACACAACAATCTTTCTATACATCTCTCTACGAGTCTCTTAACTAACAAAGGGAGCAGTGGCCTCCTGACCCAACTAAGGGGAAAAGACAATAGAGGGACGCTGTGGCATTACACAGAGGTACTCTACTGCTTATGGTGGCGAGTTAGTCACTGACCACTTTTAAAGTCCTCCAGTAACCGTCCATTGTTTTGTCCGGTGACCTGGTCAACCGGGTCCAGAGAAGACGGCCAGGATGACCCCTTTCTGCCGAGCAACTTATCCAAAGAGAAAACTCTCACTGATCCCAGAGCCTTTTTCCTCCTCCCCTTCCTTCTTTTATTTACAAACTTTGGTTACACTTTTAACTTGAGGAAAAAAAATGTGATGCCTGTCCCTCCTCCTATAAAGTGGGGTGTTACCACCCCATTTACTCTATTCCTTGACAGTTTTTTGGTTTGGTTATTTTTTGGAAGAGTCGGACACGACCGAGCCTCTGAACTGAACTGAACTGAACTGAACTGAACTGAACTGATAAAAGTTAGCCCATCACATGGGCTAACTCACATGTCGTGAGAGCCCACGGAATCCTGCCCCTCACAGGCTCCTGCTTCAGACCTGGACCCTTAGAGCTATTGGCTCCAGTTTGCACTGTTCTTCTACTAAATCTTATGTGCAGAGACTGTGCGTTTTGACGTTTTTGTACCGTGTGGTTTGGGGACATATAATGTTCTCTCTCTGATTTGTTCATCACTGATAAGATGGCGCTCGCTAGTGGTAAAGAACCTGCCTGCCATTGCGGAAGATGTAAGTTACACGGTGTGCGATCCCTGGGTCAGGAAGATCCCCTGGAGTAGGGCACGGCAACCCACTCCAGTATTCTTGCCTGGAGAATCCCATCCGACAGAGGAGCCTGGCAGGGTACCGTCCATAGGGTTGCACAGGGTCTGGACACGACTGAAGGAATTCAGCGCGCATACGCGCAATTTCTCCTATCAGTGTGGGAATCTGGTCTCATTTTAGGAAGTAAACTCCTGGGGATAATCCACACTGAGTGGTGGTTGACAAGGGTCCGTTCCCTGTGAGGTAGAAGATGACAGTTACGCTGGACCTTGAGGCTTTTTTTCATTGCTGCTTGTCTTGATGATTCTGGTATTTCCTGGGGTGTGACACGGCCCCAGTGAGAAGTTGTCCACTTCTCCTCTTTCCACTGTTTGGTCAAATCCACGTGGGCCCAGTCTATCCTAGTCAAGCACTGAGCAAGTGTCGTCTCTACAGTAAGGATGATCTTACTATGCAATCGTTCCCTCATGAGAAACTCAAGATTAATAAAAGAGATTAACACAGGAAGGATACTGAATTTTTAGCATGGAACAGACAGTTTCTTTCACTGGTATATGAAAGCTTCTAAATAGCTGAAAACATTCAACAAGTGAGGTAAGGATGGTTGAAATCAGACTACAGAATGCAGAGGAAAAGACATTTATATCTTTGCAAAGAAGCAATGAAGTCAGCAACGTGAGCACTTAGCCTGCAAATCAAGATTGAATACTTCCAGAACTATAAGCAAGCTCAGCCCTCAAGAAAAAGGAACGACAGGCAACGACTCCAAGCACAGTTTTATACACTGGGAACACATAAGTGTGTTACAGAATTCCTATTTTCCTCAGTGAGATTCCTCCAATACCGCTTAATTGTATTCCATTTTGTTTCCCACACTGGTAAGTGTTGTTGATAAACATCATTGACTCTGCTTTCACCATAAATAAGGCTCGCTAATTTTTTTAAAAATTTATTTATTTTATTTATTTTCGGCTGCCCTGTATTAGTTGCTTTGTGTGGGTTCTCTCTAGTTGGAGTGTGCAGGCTTCTCGTTGCGGTGGCTTCTCCTGTTTCAGAGCACAGAGTCTAGGTGCATGGGCTTCAGTAGTGGCAGCACACAGGCTTGGGAGCGGTGGCTCGAGGGTTTTACTTGCTCTGCGGCATGTGGAGTCTTCCCAGACCAGGGGTCGGACCTGTTTCCCCTCCACTGGCAGCAGGCAGATTCCTATCCACTGTACCCCCAGGGCAGTCAAGCAAGGCCCACTGCTTTGAAGCATTTTTTCCCCCTGTTTAAATACATTTTCTCAGAAACAAGTCAATACACTTTCTCTCACTCTGGGGAGAACAGACAAGTTAGGCCTCTCAAAATTTAAAGGTGTCACTCCTCTTAAGGAAAGTGATAATCGGTTCCATAAATGTAAAATTAAAAAATGAAGAATTTCTGGGGAAAATACTCTACTGTTTATGCTTCCATGTGGTATTTATATAAGGAAAATTTTGTTGCTAAATTTGTGACAAGGGAAAAAAAAAAAAAACATTTAACTGTAGATTGAGTAAATGGTCTTGATTACTTGGAACAGCAACCATGAAGGAATGAAACTGATAACAGATTATTCTTAATATTTTTAAACAACTTAAATAATTTACATAATGGCCTTCAAAACGTTTACTCTTTTTTTTTTTTTTTAAATGGAAGCGACTCAGAAAAATTACATTGTTTTTCTCATTTTGGTCTAACACCAACTCTATATGTATTTTCAGGTTATCTTATAAAGGTGTAGAAAATAATGGTGGTATAATGTTTTAGTATTTAAGTCTTGGGTTTATTTAGGTTGAAAATTGTACATCTGAATTACATTGGACTTCCTAAGTTTCCCATGCTGGTTGTACTGCTCAGATAAGCCAACATAGCCAATGGGTATTTAAACTTCTAAAAGTTTAAATTTATCTCTTGAAGTATACTGAATATACTAATATCTTTAAAGGGTATTTCTAGACACCAGAGGACTCAATCATTCCCCCTACAGTGTTTGGCGTATATTTTTAGGTGTCCCGTAATATATGATTCCATATATACACCAATATATGGTTCCAACAGTCTCATGTTCCAGCACGTGTCTGCTTAAATGACAGATTCATGATCTATAGTTAACCTTAATCCTTTGACTATATTAAATTGAGTTAACGAATGAATCATCTTTCGTTGGCTGCAAGTTTGTTCTCTCTTTGTCCTTCCCGTTTGCCCTAATTTCCTGGTAGATTGGCTGACAGCAGAAATACCGCTTCAGTTGGGGAATGCTGTTGTCGTTTACAGATATTTCTATAGCTTGTTCGTATATGGCTGATGCCGGGCATGTTACTATGTGCTCCCCCGACGAAAGTTCGGTGCAGTGGTTTGTTGTTTTTAGTGCTCTGACACGTCAGAATCATAACCTTAATGTTTTGCGCGGCACAGCTTCTCAAACTTTTTCGAAGCGTCACCTTATTTCTTATTAGGCATCCATTTTTTTGCATGGCACTTGCTTTCTATCATAGCAACTACCAAAATCCAGCTTTGCAGAGATATGATATCATAGTAAAGAGTGTAAGATAGTCTAATGTTGGCAGACTTTACTATGTAGATTACACCTCAATAAACTCAAGAAAGAAAAGTAAAAAAGGCAAACAACACCAAAATTTCACAGGACGGAGAGCACTGTAAATTCTTTTTCGTTTCTAAAAGGAGTGTTAGTAAGGTCAACAAAGTTGGAGAGGAATCTGGCAGCATCAGCTAAGGGTCGTACATACACTATCACGTGCCGTGGCCCAGAAATCGTACTTTTGTCTCTGCTATATATGTGACCTCTGCTGTCCAATGCGACAGGTACAAGTCACAGGTAACTACTGAACACTTGTACTGTTTCTAGTGTCACACGTGGTGATGATGAGTTTTTTTTTTTTTCCTTTTTAACGCAGTCAGTCTCACAAACTTTTTAAATAGGTTGTAATTGAAAACTTTAAATTCCAGGTGACCGGTGTAATGCTAATAAAGGGAAACCTCACTAAAACTGAGTCAGGAGACCAGAAGTGGGAGCTCTCGTGGATTACCACTCAAGTTCAAATACAGGAAGAATGGTCAATCATAGACCTAAACAGAAGAATCATCAATAGGAAAGAACAATCAGCTATAGGCCCGGACAGAAAAAGATGTACCTTGTATCTCCTGCAAGATATCAGCAACTCGGCCAATGAGAAACCGTCACCACCCTGATCTTTCCCTTTTCGCCAGTGTCCTTTGGTTCAAAACAAGTCCTCTCGGCTTCTTTCTCTTTCTCTCTCGAAGAACGTTCCTTCTCCTATGTGTGCAATTTGCCTGTGCTTTCGCCGTAGTTCGCTTGTCCTGCTTTGTGATTCCCCTGCTACTTCTGAATCAACCCACTTTGTTGGGGAGAAAACCCTAAAAGCTTTATTCTAAAGGCCAACCCTGGCATTATTTTATTGGAATGGGCCGCCCTAGAGAAATGTGTATGTCCTCGAAAAGTCATACAAGAATGTTCGTATCGTGCCATTTCAGAACATCCTCAACTGGATAAGTATACTGAGATATATTCTTCCAAGGAACACACACAGAGACAAAGAACTACCCGAAAACTACGGTTAAATCTCATAGACGTTACGCTGAGTGAAAGAAGCCAGGCCCAATACCCCTCCTTCCCAAAAAAACAAACCCAGTTCTTCGGAGGGGTGTGTGTGTATGTGATTACTCTGAGCTCTTTCACGCACCTCATGAGGAAGCCTTTCGTGGTCTGGTGATTCATCATACCTTAGATCTTTGGTGATGCTTCACTAGTTATTCCGGTTGGTGTACACCGGTAATCGTTTTGGAAGCGTATGCTCTTTGTACTTTACACATGTTATTCCTCATTTTGTCAAACATTTAAAACCACTTGGTTATGGCTAATGTGATGGTGATACTTATTCTTTTCTTTTGGCCTGGGCTGGGAGGCAAAGTAAAGGCGAAATATCTATGGGGCTATTTTTGCTGTCCTCAGACTTTTGGCTTTCCTTCACTATCAGGTAGCTGATTACATATTTATATGCTGCTCACAATCATTATCTTAAGTTGACCTTCAGCTGTTAATACTGTGTGAAAGAGAAAATGTGTTATTTTAAGAATAATTAATCATAATAATTATAGTTAAGAATCTGCCGACCGATGCGGGGACACAGGTTTCATCTCTTGTAAGGGAAGGTTTCATCTCTTGTAAGGGAATGTTCCATGTGTTGGGTGCCACACCTACGGAGCCCGCTAGCCTAGAGCCTGTGCCCTGTAGCAAGAGACGTTACCGCAAAGAGGAGCCGGAGCATTGCAACTACAGAGGAGCCCCTGATTGCCACGACTAGAGAGATGCCTATGCGCAGCAGCGAGACCCAGCAGTCAAACATAAAATGAATAAATAATTACGGAAGAAAAAAATAATTAGAAGCCAAGGAAAAGGGTGGTATGTGAAATTGAGAAATCCTGATGAAGAAAGTAGTTCCATTAGGCTTAGCTATCTCAGAGGTGTCAAAGGGAGGACTCTGGCAGGTATGACACATGGAAATTGGCCACATTCATTTCACTACTAAACATTCAAGAAGTTTTGGAGCATCCACACATAGCCAAAAATATTTACCTGATTAGTCATCTTCATCAGATCAACCAGTCCAGACTGGCTGTTTGATGGCTTTCAGCTTATCTATTTATCAAGGGTTCTTAGGAGACCCGGGTTCGATTCCTGGGTGGGCAAGATCCCCTGGAGAAGGAAATGGCAACCCTCTCCAGTATTCTTGCCTGGAGAATTCCATGGACAGAGGAGCCTGGCAGGCTACAGTCCACGGGGTCACAAGAGTCAGACACGAGTTAGCGACTAAACCACCCCCTTAGCCTTCCTTAATCGATAGAAATGGATAAGAGGACAGACTAGAAACTCAGGTAAGGCTTTACTGGGATCCCTGCTGCAGCAAAACAAGTAACAGGTTCCCTTGTTTGCCCTGGGGGTGGGGGGGTGGAGGGGTGGAGGGGTGGTGTGCTGGTTCCTTCCACAGGGTGAGGATAGGGGTGGGTGGAGGGGTCAGGTTATAGGACTGGCTCAGGCGGTTTGCCTGCGTGTTTCCTGGTGTCGTGTGCAGGGGGAATGTACAGTACCCTGCTTTTGCTCCGGGGACCCTGTTTCTGGCACCAGCTCTTCAGAGATGACAGTTGGGATTTTGGTCTTTTTGTATCTTGTTGTCCACAATTTCCACCACGGCATACATGCAGTTATTTTTTGTCCCCTATTGTTTCTTTGTATTTTGTTGCTGGAGAAGACATTTGGATCTCAAGAACACAGCAGTGAGTGGTGGCCTGAAGCAAGATCTTTGTTGCCTGTCCAACAGTTGGACCAGGGTAGCCCGTGTGAAAACCAGGAATCCTAGCCACCGGTCCATCAAGAGCTAGGGCTAGAAGCAAACTTGGCCTGACTAGCGCCTTCACTGAAAACTGAATTTCTTAAAGCGACAAAAGCTGAAAAGACAGGTACAAAGTTTATTATTAGAGCCACAGCACAAGTTGGGAGAGCACACAGATACACAGTTTATTTAAGACAGAAGCAAGGCAGAGATATACACTCAGAGAGGAAGGGTGTGTGTGTCCTCCTTAACGAGAAGGAGTGCATCAGAGAGGTGATTCAAATCACTTATATAGGACCTTTCTTCCGGGTCTTTGCTTACCTTTGGATGAGTATCTCATTTCTTTTTCCACACCTGACCTGTCCTTGGGCTCTTCCTGACGTGCATGTGCATCTTTTTGCCAAGAAGGATTGTAGCGCAGAGGCCTGCTGCTGCTGCTGCTGCTGCTGCTGCTGCTGCTGCTGCTGCTAAGTCGCTTCAGTCGTGTCCGACTCTGTGCGATCCCACCGGGCTCCCCCATCCCTGGGATTCTCTAGGCAAGAATACTGGAGTGGGTTGCCATTTCCTTCTCCAGTGCATGAAAGTGAAAAGTCAAAGTGAAGTCGCTCAGTCGTGTCCAACAGCGCAGAGGCCTAGGGGGAGGTTAACACCACCTATTAAGGGGTGGCTCCGTCTACCTCCTTTCTGACCCAGGAAAAAGCTTTGTACGCATGGGTAGTCTGCAAAGATCTCTTTGACCTCAAAAATACGAAATATGTGGTCTCTTTATTTCTATCCAAGCGGGACTCAGCTCTTCCTTGCTCCTCCTTGATATCCTTATCTTAAAGAAGCTTTAAAAAAAATTTTTTTTTTTTAGATACATGGGATATTTAGTTGGAGAAGGCAATGGCAACCCACTCCGGTACTCTTGCCTTGAAAATCCCACGGATGGAGGGAGCCTGGTAGGCTGCAGTCCAGGGGGTCGCGAAGAGTCGGACACGACTGAGCGGCTTCCCTTTCACTTTTCACTTTCATGCATTGGAGAAGGAAATGGCAACCCACTCCAGAGTTCTTGCCTGGAGCATCCCAGGGACACGGGAGCCTGGCAGGCTGCCGTCTATGGGGTCGCACAGAGTCGGACATGACTGAAGCGACTTAGCAGCAGTAGCAGCAGATATTTAGTTGCAGCATGAAAACTCTTAGTTGTCCCAGGTGGGATCTAGATCCTTGACCAGGGATCCAGCTCCGGCCCCAGGCATTGGGAAGTGTGGAAACTTAGCCAGTGGACCACTAGGGAAGCCCCTGTCCTTAGGCTGGAGTATCTGTCCACAGGAGACAGATTCCAGCTGCTCAGGTGGGGCGCATGGAATTTCTGCCTCAGTGTGTCCAGGTGCAAACACTTGCAGCAAAGGGTCCCAGGTCCCAGCCTGTCTCAATAAGACAGAGGATACAGACAGGTGTTAAAATCTGTTCAGTGTCAAAACCACACCTGAAGCTGGAAATAAAATGAATGAAATTTCTGATGAATGACCCAATTTTCACGAAGGGAACTGAGTTCACGGCCAGTCGTGACGCCTAATGCGTTTTACTAGACATACACACAATACTACGTCACAAAGACAACTGGATTTGAAAGGAACCGGTTTCCCCTGGACTGCTAAATGTTCTGTTCTCCCCACTGAACGCCGTTATTTGCAAAAAGATGCACAGGTTTCAGCCGACCGCCAGACCGGGGCTGGGCAGGACAAAAGTTAGGCAGGCAGGCGAGCGCGCCGGGTCCCAAACGTAGCGGGTGGGAGAACAGGGGCGGGGGGCGGACGTCGCTTCCCCCGGAGGGCGCCCGGCGGCCGGTTGGTCCGGCCGGACGGTCCGGCCGGACGGCGTGGGAGGAGGGAGGCGGGGGCTAGGGCGGGGCGTGGGCTGGAGGGATCCCCGTGACGTCACGGACGGGGCGTGTCGTATGTAGATATCCGAGCGCAGGGGCTGCTGGTCCGTCATCTGGTGCTGAAACACGATATGGTCTCCCGTGGCGTGGGAGAGAACTGAGGAGTTTTTGCTTGAAAGTGCGTGGATCCGCTGTGTGGAAGGGCCAAGAAGGCTCGGGGATGGGTGGGAGGAAAGTGAGCGTGTGTGTACGGTGTAGGGCGTGTGAGGTTGCGGTGGGGCGGAAGCCAAGCAACTCATACTTACCTGGCAGGGGAGATACCATGATCACGAAGGTGGTTTTCCCAGGGCGAGGCTTATCCATTGCACTCCGGATGTGCTGACCCCTGCGATTTCCCCAAATGTGGGAAACTCGACTGCATAATTTGTGGTAGTGGGGGACTGCGTTCGCGCTTTCCCCTGGTTTGTCTGTGTAGAAAAACAGAAGCTGGGAAGGAGGCGGCGTCATAGCCAGCTGCATATGACCGGCTTGCGGAGTTTGCGCAGTCAGTCAGGCGAAGTCCGGAGCAAGCAGATGCGTCCTAAAAATCACTGTTGCTCTGTTGTTGAGCTCGGATCCCGAAGTGAGCGCTGAGAGTGCTTGCCCGTCTCCGTTCTGTAAAACTCCGGCAGAAGCGTGGGGCAAAGGTTTAGAGTGACGCCAGCAGCCGCAGTCGCGCTTGAGGAAGAAGTAGGAAGAGTGGTCTTTCGCCGGTTCGGAAACATGTGCTTGTTTTCCCGTCTTGTGGCAACAGGAGCCCTCCCAGGGCTACGCGTGGGTGCGGATGTCTGACGTACTGCTGATTTCATGGCAGGCTCGCTCATCTCGACTTGCCTGGGGGCGCAGGATCCAACCAGAGAGGCCCTTACCTGGGCCAAACACGCGAAGTCGGATGCAGGAGGCGCCCCGTGACGGACTTCTCGGTCGGCCTGTCTTGTGCGAGGCTGCCACTAGCCGGTTTCGCCACCAGTGTTCTGCTTTCAGAGGCTTCATTTCTTGCGTGGTCAGCTGCCTTGCTTACTACACGCCTTAGGCATCGCTGGAGATACTGCTTACATACCATCCCACTCACCCCTTCCCACCCCAAGCAGGGCTCTTCTTCGCATTTCTGGATCCAGTTCTCTCTTCACCCCTGCCTTTTCTCTCTAGGCCTTCTCCTGTTACCTTCCCAGTCAGAAAGCAGTACCTCTGTTTCAGCCTCGATGGTGCACCTGACAGGCTTCAGTAGTCTGGCAAACTAGGAAACCTCCTTAACATCCCTTCTCCTTAAATGGCAGTAGAATTCGTACCTTTCCCCACCCCCACCCCCCACCCCCCTTTTCGGTCAAAAGTGGTTTTCCTTTTCTTCCTAACTGAAAACATTGAACTACAATTTAGCAGAAAACACCAGGCCAAGTTGTCGGCAGTTTAGTGGGCTATTTGCCAACCCCTTTCTCAGGATGTGTTGTGCTTACTTCTGATTCACAAAGTCCTGCTGGCAAATAGAAACCACTGGGCTAAACAGAAAAGGCAGGGCCATGGCGGGATGGACTGTCGTCCCCCTCGTGGCTGCCTCGGGGACGGCACTCCCCTCAGATCCGCTCAGCCCCAAGAAGCCTCTGAGATCGGAGGAGGTGCTGGGAGTGGGCCTGGGAGTGGGGTGATGCTTAAGGGTAGGTCCAAAGAAAACTAACCAGAAAGCACACAGGATGCAGATCGAGGATCTAGGTCATTGAAAGTGAAAGCGGAACATCCTGCTCTGTCTCTCCAACGAGGGGAGGTTTCCTTGCTCACATATGAAATATCTTCAGCATTACTGATTGGGGCATAGACATGGATTACTGTGATATTGAATGGTTTGCCTCGGAAACGAACAGAGACCATTCTGTCGTTTTTGAGATTGCATCCAAGTGCTGCATTTCGGACTCTTTTATTGACTATGATGGCTATTCCATTTCTTCTAAGGGATTCTTGCCCACAGCAGTAGATACAATGCTCATCCGAGTTAAATTTACCCGCTCCAGTCCATTTTAGTTTGCTGACTCCTAAAATGTCAATGTTCACGCTTGCCATCTCCTGTTTGACCGCTTCCAATTTGCCTTGATTCATAGACCTAACATTCCAGGTTCCTGTGCAGTATTGCTCTTTACAGCATTGGACTTTACTTCCAACAGTAGTGACATCCACAACTGGGTGTTGTTTTTGCTTTGGGACTCAAACCCAGCCAAAACCCACGGTACCTGGTCAGGTTCTTGATGTCTCCACAGAAAGAATTCAGTGAGAGACAAAGTGATAGGTAAGAAGTAGATTTATTCAGACGCAAGAGAAGCAAGCACACTCCACAGACAGTGTGTGGGCCATGGCAGAAGAAGAGTGGGGTCGGGAAGGGTGGCATGGTTAGTTTTTATAAGCTGGGTAATTTTGTATGCTAAGGAGTGGGAGGATTATTCCAACTGTTTTTGGGAACGGGGTGGGGATTTCCAGGATTTGGGCCACCGCCCACTCCTTGGTGTTTTAACAGTGCCTTGGAACTGTCACGGCACCTCTGGATGTGTCATTTCACTTGCCGACTGAGGACCAAGGTCTAGTCTTGTCTGCCATCTTGGTCCCATTTGAGTCTAAAACCGGTTTGTGTTGTGTTCTTGGGCTATGTCATTATTTCAAAAGTTGTGCCCTGCCCCTTTCCCTCCTGTTACAGAGGGGTCAGGCTTTAAAGGTGACTTAGGTGGTGTGCCTGTGAGTTTGGTGGTGGTGTGTGCAGGGGCAACGTGCAGTATTCTGCTCTTGCTCTCAGCTTTTGAACTGTGGTGTTGGAGATGACTCTTTAGAGTCCCTTGGACAGCAAGGAGATCCAACCAGTCTATCCTAAACGAAATCAGCCCTGAATATTCTTTGGAAGGACTGATGCTGAAGCTGAAGCTCCAATACTTTGGCCACCTGATGCGAAGAACTGACTCATTTGAAAAGACCCGGATGCTGGGAATGATTGAAGGCAGGTGGAGAAGGGGGTGACAGAGAATGATATGGTTGGATGGCATCACCGACTCAATGGACATGAGTCTGAGTAAGCTCCGGGAGTTGGTGACGGACAGGGAAGCCCGGCGTGCTGCAGTCCATGGGGTCGCAAAGAGTCGGACACGACTGAGCGACTGAACCGAACGGAACTGATCCTCTTTCTGCCACCAGCTCTTCATAGATGACACTTGAATTTTTGGTCTTTTTGTATCTTGTCCATAATTTTGTCCAACTGCATACATGCAGTTGTTTTTAGTCCCTATTGTTTCTTTGCATTGTGTTGCTGGAGGAGACATTTTGATCTCGAGGACACAAGCAGTGAGTGGTGACTTGAAGCAGTGAGTGGTGGCTTGAAGCAAGATCTTTGTTCCCTGACCAGGAATTGAACCAGGGTAGCCTGTGTGAAAACCAGGAATCCTAGCCACCATTCCATCAGGAGCTAGGGCTAGAAGCACGGTTGGCCTGGCTCTTGCCTCTACTGAAAAATGAATTTCTTAAAGAGGCGACAGCTGTAAAAGTAGGTACAAAGTTTATTATCAGAGCCACAACACAAGTCAGGGAGCACGTAGATACACAGCTTATTTAAGACAGAAGTAAGGCAGAGATGCACACTCGGAAAGGGTGTGGGTGTCCTCCTTAATGAGGAGCAGTGCATCAGGCAGGCGATTCAAATCACTTATATAGAGCATTTCTTCCATTTTGGCCAATTTTCTCATCTCTTTTTCCACACCTGACCTCTCCTGGGGGCCCTTCCTGACATGCATGTGAAATTTTTTGCTAAGAAGGGTTGTAGCACAGAGGCCTCCTGGGAGGTTGACACCAACAATCACGGGGTGGCTCCTCCCCTCCTTTTTAACCTGGGAGGAACTTTTCTGAGCATGTGTAGTCTGTGAAGGTCTCCTGGACCTCAAGAATGCAAAATAGGTGGTCTCTATCTTCTATCCAATAAGGACTCAGCTCCTCCTTGCTCCTCCTAATATCCTTATCTTGGAGCATCTTATCTTTATACAAAATATTTATTTATTAGGCATGAAGGATCTTTAGTTGCAGCATGAAAACTCTTAGTTGTCCCATGTGGGATCTAGTTCCTTAACCAGAGATTGAACCGGAGTATGGAGTTAGTCCCTGGATCACTAGAGAAGTCCCTGCTCTTAGACTGGAGTTAACTGTCTACAGGGGATAGATTGCAGCTGCTCACCCTGGGGCCCATCGAATTCCTGCCTCAGTGTGTCCAGGTGCAAACACTGCAGCAAAAGGTCCCAGGTCCCAGCCTGTCTCAATAAGACAGAGGATACAGACAGGTGTTAAAATCTGTTCAGTGTCAAAACCACACCTGAAGCTGGAAATAAAATGAATGAAATTTCTGATGAATGACCCAATTTTCACGAATGGAACTGAGTTCACGGCCAGTCGTGACGCCTAATGCGTTTTACTAGACATACACACAATACTACGTCACAAAGACAACTGGATTTGAAAGGAACCGGTTTCCCCTGGACTGCTAAATGTTCTGTTCTCCCCACTGAACGCCGTTATTTGCAAAAGGATGCACAGGTTTCAGCCGACCGCCAGACCGGGGCTGGGCAGGACAAAAGTTAGGCAGGCAGGCGAGCGCGCCGGGTCCCAAACGTAGCGGGTGGGAGAACAGGGGCGGGGGGCGGACGTCGCTTCCCCCGGAGGGCGCCCGGCGGCCGGTTGGTCCGGCCGGACGGCGTGGGAGGAGGGAGGCGGGGGCTAGGGCGGGGCGTGGGCTGGAGGGATCCCCGTGACGTCACGGACGGGGCGTGTCGTATGTAGATATCCGAGCGCAGGGGCTGCTGGTCCGTCATCTGGTGCTGAAACACGATATGGTCTCCCGTGGCGTGGGAGAGAACTGAGGAGTTTTTGCTTGAAAGTGCGTGGATCCGCTGTGTGGAAGGGCCAAGAAGGCTCGGGGATGGGTGGGAGGAAAGTGAGCGTGTGTGTACGGTGTAGGGCGTGTGAGGTTGCGGTGGGGCGGAAGCCAAGCAACTCATACTTACCTGGCAGGGGAGATACCATGATCACGAAGGTGGTTTTCCCAGGGCGAGGCTTATCCATTGCACTCCGGATGTGCTGACCCCTGCGATTTCCCCAAATGTGGGAAACTCGACTGCATAATTTGTGGTAGTGGGGGACTGCGTTCGCGCTTTCCCCTGTGCTCTGTTTGTTGCAAAAGAAGACTACGGTTACGTTCAACGTTGTGAAGTCGTACTGTACCACTGAAGTAATACGTTGGTGGCTTTCGCCTGTGAGCTGGTACTCACTTCAAGAAAACAAGCAGTCGTCTGTTTGTTCTCTCTAGTGACTGTTGAAGTAGAGTTTTTTGCTAGGGCTGGCTGGTTGGGGTTGGAGCTTTGGTCTAAATGTGCCCCAACGCTGTTCTTACATGACCCTTGGACGTTCAGCTTTCGACGTGTTTTCCGCATGATTTCCTCAGAGTTACTGAGAAACTGCAGAGTTATCTAGGCGAACTATAGGCTAAATTTTACCGATTTGTCTGATCTCCGGCAGATTTTGCGCTAGGTTTTTTAGCAGTTCTCCGTCACCCTGACGTTAGTGAAATTCACGTGTTTGAATCGGTGATGGTATAAAACTATGCTTGTTTAACTTCTATGCAGAGTAGTACATCATGAGAAACGCTGGGCTGGAGGAAGCACAAGCCGGAATCAAGATCGCCGGGAGAAATATCAATAATCTCAGATACGCAGATGACACCACCCTTATGGCAGAGAGTGAAGAGGAACTAAAGAGCCTCTTGATGAAAGTGAAAGAGGAGAGTGAAAAAGTGGGCTTAGAAAAACTCAACAACATTCAGAAAACGAAGTTCATGGCATCTGGTCCCATCACGTCGTGGGAAATAGGTGGGGAATCAGTGGAGACAGCGTCAGGCTTTATTTTTCTGGGCTCCAAAATCACTGCAGATGGTGATTGCAGCCATGAAATTGCTTGCTCCTTGGAAGGAAAGTTATGACCAACCTAGATAGCATATTCAAAAGCAGAGACATTACTTTGCGGACTAAGATCCGTCTAGTCAAGGCTCTGGTTTTCCCAGTGGTCATGTATGGGTGTGAGAGTTGGTCTGTGAAGAAAGCTGAGCGCTGAAGAATCGATGCTTTCGAAGTGTGGTGTTGGAGAAGACTCTTGCGAGTCCCTTGGACTGCAAGGAGATCCTACCAGTCCATCCTAAAGGAGATCAGTCCCGGGTGTTCTTTGGAAGGACTGATGCTAAAGCTGAAACTCCAATGCTTTGGCCACCTCATGCGAAGAGTCGACTCATTGGAAAAGCCATGCTGGGAGGGATTGGGGGCAGGAGGAGAAGGGGACGACAGAGGATGAGATGGCTGGATGGCATCACCGACTCGATCGACATGAGTTTGAGTGAACTCCGGGAGCTGGTGATGGACAGGGAGGCCTGGCGTGCTGCAGTTCGCGGGGTCGCAAAGAGTCGGACACGACTGAGCGACTGAACTGAACTGAGCATTAGGGCTTTTCCCCAGTAAACCAGTTGTAGGCATCAGGTGGCCAAACTATTGAAGCTTCAGCATCAGTTCTGGCAGCAAATGTTCAGGACTGATTTCCTTTAGGATTGATTGGTTTGATCTCTTGTAATCGGGACAGTGGTGATTTTTTTTTTTTTTTAGTGCTTTTTTTTTTTTTTTTTTGGCTACGGGTGTTACTGTTGATTGTCGTGTTCTAATGCTGCGAGCGACTTTGCGCACGTACTTACTTGGTAATATGATATGATGTTGGTGTGGTTTAGTCA
The DNA here is from genome assembly GCF_042477335.2 of Ovis canadensis. Lineage (NCBI taxonomy): Eukaryota > Metazoa > Chordata > Mammalia > Artiodactyla > Bovidae > Ovis > Ovis canadensis. The sequence continues at coordinate 100,287,907 of NC_091245.1, read as the reverse complement.
CCAAGTCATTCCTGACTCTACGTTATTGCCAGGAGATAAGTTCTTCTTCATACACATCCTCTGAACTTTACCTTTTTACCTTTCTTGCTTCCATTTTGATTGCACTTTCCGTGTCACCTTAGAGTTTACACAGTTTGAGTTTTTAAAACGTGTATCCTAGGGGCACCCTGCTGCTACTGCTAAGTCACTTCAGTCGTGTCCGACTCTGTGCGACCCCATAGACGGCAGCCCACCAGGCTCCCCCGTCTCTGGGGTTCTCCAACACTGGAGTGGGTTACCATTTCCTTCTCCAATGCATGAAAGTGAAAAGTGAAAGGGAAGTCGCTCAGTCGTATCCGACTCTTAGCGACCCCATGGACTACAGCCTACCAGGCTCCTTCGTTCATAGGATTTTCCAGGCAAGAGTACTGGAGTGGGGTGCCCTTGCCTTCTCCGAGGGGCACCCTGGTGTGTTCTTAATAACAGAGACTTGCAATAGATTAGATTCAACAGTTTTTGCTGGGTACCTGAGCCCACGCTTTCCAGGTCCTAATGGAGAACTGAAGCCCACAAAGAAGAGCCAGATAGAAACTGCCTCAGTCTCTTATTGCTTTTAAACTCCCGACCCTAAAAATAGAAGTGTCCTTCTATAGCTGTGTGTCAAAGAACAAAACAGTTACCTGGCCCAAGAGCTGTGAAACAGTAAGAGGACATCTGGTAGGAAGTATGAATTGCTGCGAGTCTGTCTGTACCAGCAGATAAAGTACCTTTGTGAGCGGTAACAGTGCTGGAGACCTCTGGAGCTCTTCCCAGGGTCCAAACGAATATGACAACCACTTCTATTTCTCCTTTCCAAATCTCAGCTAGTATCTACAACCCTGCTTTAAAGTCTGCTAAATCCAACATCTGAGACATCTTGGAGTTGTCTTTTTTTTTTTCTTTTCTTTTTAAAACTATGTGTTGAACAGGTAGCATTTTTCTGTTTCTTTGCATGTTTCACTTTTGTTTACTGGACTCTTTGAATGATACATTCTAGATACTCTGGATTCTGGTATCTTCTCCAAAATGTATCAACTTTTGTTCTACTAAGCAATTTGATTACTGGCCAATGACTTTGAACTTGGGTACGGCTGGATTTATGGATTGTGTTGGTAGATCTGTGGAAATCCAAAGCCCTCCTTGATGTGACTCAACCTCCAAACACTGCTAACCTTGTCAGGTCTTAGTTTTACACTTATGGGGGGAGGATCAAGAGTAGGCCTTACACCAGGGTATGGTCTTTCCTCCTAAAACAGTCTTTCTGGAGTACCAACTGAATGCTCAGGGTGATACAGAGTTAACAAGGCCTGAATTCCTGTGTTGCCAGCAGAGACTTCTAAAAGCTCTGTTCTGGTTTTCATCCCAATAGCATCTGTCGTCCCATAAGCCTCGCATAAGCACTCCACCCGTGAGCAGCCTAGCACTCAGCAAATGACTGGCAGGAGACCCAATATAGACTTTTGAAAACTAGCCTGTAAACTGTTCTCTCCTTTCTGGTTCTCTACAGATTCTAGTTGTTTCAGTTGCCCTCTGACCTCTGCCTTAGCTTTGTGTGAGCACCATGCTCTGCTGGAATTCCAGCTTGCTGTACCACCATCGGGTCATTTCCACAACTCTCTCTCAGGCACTCACAGCCTTGCACTGCCTCTGTCCAGTGTGTATAACCAGGTGCTTCACACATTTTGCCCATTTTTATGGTTGTTTAAGGCAAGAAGCAGCACTAGCTGGAATCAAGATTGCCAGGAGAAATATCAATAACCTCAGATATGCAGATGACACCACCCTTATGGCAGAAAGCGAAGAAGAAATAAAGAGCCTCTTGATGAAAGTGAAAGAGGAGAGTGAAAAAGTTACTTAAAGCTCAACATTCAGAAAACTAAGATCACGGCATCCGGTCCCGTCACTTCATGGCAGATAGACGGGGGAACAGTGCAAACAGTGGCTGACTTTATTTTGGGGGGGCTCCAAAATCACTGCAGATGGTGACTGCAGCCATGACATTAAAAGACGCTTACTCCTTGGAAGGAAAGTTATGACCAACCTAGACAGCATATTAAAAAGCAGAGACATTATTTTGCCAACGAAGGTCTGTCTAGTCAAGGCTATGGTTTCTCCACTAGTCATGTATGGATGTGAGAGTTGGACTATAAAGAAAGCTGAGCGCCGAGGAATTGATGCTTTTGAACTGTGCTGTTGGGGAAGACTCTTGAGAATCCCTTGGACCGCAAGGAGATCCAACCAGTCCATCCTAAAGGAGATCAGTCCTGGGTGTTCATTGGAAGGACTGATGTTGAAGCTGAAACTCCAATGCTTTGGCCACCTGATGCGAAGAGCTGACTCATTGGAAGAGACCCTGATGCTGGGAAAGACTGAGGGCAGGAGGAGGAGGGGACGACAGAGGATGAGATGACTTGTTGGCATCACCAACTCAATGGACATGAGTTTGGGTAAACCCCGGGAGTTCGTGCTGGACAGGGAAGGCTGGCGTGCTCCGGTTCATGGGGTCTCAGAGAGCTGGACATGACTGAGCGATTGAACTGAACTGAAGGGAACTGAAGGCAAGAAGTCTAATCTAGTGAAATTATTATACTATGGCTGTAGGTGGAAGTCCTGGATTGTTTTCAGTGACTTTATAATTAAGGCTTAGGCTGGAGCATTATGATATATAAATAATTTGAACATTGTTTTCCATATTTACAAATTCCTGGCCTAAGAATTTTTTTTTTTAACTTTATTAACAAGTGCTACTAAGACTGATCTGGGCCCTCTGAATTCACTTTCAGCATGGTAATCTCACAGCACCACGAGGAGATACGGCTCAGTATCCTGTTCTTTGGCTATGTTCCAATGCTTCAACTACATGCTACTCCAAAATATGCCAATTTGTCCTAAGAATTATTTTGAGCTAAAGGCATTTGGAAAACAGCAAGTACATTCTTATCACCAGAGACAGGAAGTCAAGGCCCAGAGAAATCCACACAAACAGATTTTGTTAACTCATATCTTCCTTTAGTCTTCCCATATATTTTACTTTTCCATCATCACCTCTCTTTGTTTGACCTAGTATATAAATGCTTGGGTCTAGCCAGTTCTTTGGGTTTTCACTTTCCTATTGGAGTTTCCATGGTCATGTGACAATCAGTATGTTTTCCTCCTGTTAGTCTGTCTTATGTCAATCTAATTCTCAGGCCTAGCTGGAGACCCCAAGAGGCTTAAGGTGAAGTTTGCCTCTCCTGCAAACTCTCCTAGGACCACAAAAGAAAGGATTAGCAAAAAGCTATCTAAAAGGGACAAGAGGGCACTTGGTGTAGGCTTGGTAGACCTAATAGTAAATGTCAGAATTCCCAGAATCAGATGGATGGAAGGGTGTCTGCCTTAAGACAAAGGTTGCTAGGGGAGGCCCAGAGAGATAAGCTGTCATATAACTGGGGACCAGTGACTAAATTTCTCCTTTGAGTCTGTCTCTTTCCTCTCCTTTCCTATTCTTCCTCCCAGTTCTGCCCTTCTTTCTTCTGAGTCTTCCTTTCCACTTCCTTCCCGCCTGTAATTAGGCAGCACCCAGGGCCTGGGGCTTGGTCCCACCAATGCCTCTATGTGTTTGGGTTTTTAATATTTCTTCTACAAAAAACCTCCCTTGGTGATCTGCTGAAACCTGCACAGACTTCTTAGATCAATGAATTTTAATGCACAGAATCAAATACAGTTGTCTCTGGGGCTTCCACAGCATTATAGAAAGAATGAGCAGGAAGGCTGAGCTTACACAATCAATCTCCCATGCTTAGACCCAAGATAACCCTAGAGTTGGGGTGGTGCAAAATAAGAGATCGTGGGATCTGCCAGCCTCAGAGGAATTAAAACTACTGTACATTACTATTTTTACTATCCAAACTGAGAAAATGTAGTGGTTCCTGAAACAGAGCTCCAATGAGAAGGACCACAAGCTCCCTTGTGGCCACTATGGGGAGCAGTACAGCCCTGAAACTGCGGCTACTAATCCAAAGAAAACCAAATAAAATGCACTGGATGCTGGGCTATGCTCAAGACTTTGAAATTAGAAGCTTTGCATGCTACAAACTGAGCTAGCAGGATGACGAAGAACCATGAGCTTTCCTGCCTACCAGTTCGGGATCAGTTGCCCAAATGCAAAATGGCTTAGCAAAGACCAAAGGCAAAGTCAGAGAGCTGCTAATGAGGAACTAGGTTTGTAAAAAGTGTAATGGACTCCCTCCTCCCCGAGGTTCATGGCAGTAAGTCACCGACCAGGCCTACTACTGTGCTGCTTCTGAGCTCAAGCAGAAACCGAGCTCGTGGGTAGAAACTACTGCCCAGAGGTGGGGTCGGGATGAGGGAGCAACTTCACCCTCTCCAGAGGGTCTTGTAGAAAGGCCTCTCCCTGCCCATTTCCGCCCAGATGGAACCTCAGACATGTAAGACGGAATGATCTTTTCCAGCTCATCCCGAGAATGAGATTTACCAGATCCACCTTCTTAGTCCTGTTATTGGAATTTTCTGACACTCCACAATTCTGAGTACTTTTCTCCAAGGTCACAAGGGAGAGTTCATACAGCACCAAATGCACTTTCTGTGTCTCAGCACAAGGCCGCATCTTCTACTTCTTCTGTGGGGGTTGTTGGGGAAATAAGAAATCCAGACTCAAAGGAACACGCGTATTGATAAATAGAGTATTAGCTAATTTTATTACTGAGGGAAAAAAGTCAGAGCTCCTGCTTGCAGGTAGCCCACACAAGACTACAAAACTATTGTGGACTTCCAGCTCTATTAATGTGGGATTAAAGCTGCAGTTGTCATCATCCTACCCAATCAGCATTACTCCAGGAATGATACTAGGCCTTCTCTGACAGTGCACCTACTTGACAGTACGCCAGGTTAGTAACATTTAACATTCCTCGGCAAGGAGGGCGGAGAGGCAGCGCTCGGCCGACTCCCGGCCACAGAGGGCCCCTGGGGGGCGTTTTCAACAGTCCTGCGGGGAGCCGGAGGTGTGCTCCCTCTACCGCGCGGGGCCGCGGGCCCCTGGCCACCCGCTTAGAAGTTTGGACTCCTCAGGGCGTGGTGGTCTTTAGCCAAGCATTTCAGAGAGGAACATCAGTCATTCCAATTCGAGAGCATACAACAGTAAACAATCGTGATCAGCGCGGTGGCGGACAGAAAGGAAGCAGGGAAAGGGTAATCAAAGCGATCTAACCAAAATAGGCATTTTCCGTTTTCTTTTGGCCTTTCCCCTCAGTGGCCAGAGCACTAGCAGCGCGCTCTCCGTTCCTCCCCGGGCTGCCTCCACTCCCACTCGCTGTCTTCTCCTCTTCTTCAGCTTTCCCTGGTCGACCCTCCCCTCCCCTCAGGACGGACGACCTCAGACTGCGGCTGAGTCTGGTGGGGAGTTCGCTTCGGTCCTAATGCGCACATGTCCAAAGTCGGGACCTTTGCCTTGTTCTTAATCAGCTCTGGGAACAAAAGCGCCTCCGGCTTGGAGAAACCTTTCCCGCCTTCCGTTTCCAGAGTTCCTCATAGGTCCAAAAGCTTAAGGACTTCCCTGGTGGCTCAGAGGTTAAAGCATCTGGGAGACCCGGGTTAAGCACACACTGGAATTCTTGGTTGCCCTAGGACCTTGGGGTAGTATGCATCCTTCACCCAGCATTTATGAGTGCCTACTAGGTCCGATGGACATGAGTTTGAGTAGGCTCCGGGAGTTGGTGATGGACAGGGAAGCCTGGTGTGCTGCAGTCCATGGGGTCGCAAAGAGTCGGACATGACTGAGCAACTGAACTGAACTACTAGGTGCGAGGCCCTGCCCTGGAGGACCCGCTGCATCGCGAGCAATTCCGAGGTGCCTGCGGGTCGGAGTCCACAGCTGGAGGCACAGGGCGTGGGCAACGCAGTGGGGGCACAGCCGGTTCGTGTCCTTGGCACGGAGTGGTAACGTGGACGCCTTCAGCCCGGGAGGCTGCGGTAGTCACCTGGCGCAGAGAGGGCGTTGAGATGGGGAGGAGCCGGTGGGAAGGCTGTGGATCTGGCCTTCTTCGGCCGTCAGAGCCCCTTAGCTGACTCCCAGAAGTTCTATCGATGTCCAAACGTGACCAGCAACACCAACTCTGGGCTTCAGGGTCTCGCGCACACCTCCGGTTTCCGAAGTATGGGAATATGAAGATAGTCACGGCGAGAGGCTGAAAAGCAATTTCTGGGATCAGGATACAAATTTAGAGCACTGAGTTCCCGTGTCTCTGTGGCGCAATCGGTTAGCGCGTTCGGCTGTTAACCGAAAGGTTGGTGGTTCGAGCCCACCCAGGGACGTGCCGTTTTACTTGCTCAAAGTCCTTTCTTGCAACTTCAGGTTATCTCCAAGGTCAGAGTCCGGGACAGATATAGTTCTTGGTGAGGGTCTTCTTCCCAGAGGCTTGTAGAAGGCCTGTACACTGAGAGAGGAAACTGCTGTCTCTTCTGTTTTTATAAGGATACTAATCCCAGCATTAGTGAGGGCTACACTCTCAGGAATTCATCTAAACCTAACTACCTGCCAAAGGCTCCACCTCCTAATACTGTTACACTGGGGAGTTAGTGCTTCAACATATGAACTTAGGACATAGACATTCCTCAAGTGTCTAAAATGCTTTCCTTCATAGTGACTTAATTGCACAGACTTAATAGTCACATGAGTGGGAGAGAAGTTGTCCTGTGTAGTTCTTTTATTTTTTCTTCCTGGAGAGATTGTGTGTGTGTGTATTTATACACAGAAAATCAAGGAATTATAGAAAGGTACATATAGTGAGAAAATTCTCGCCTCCACTACTCATTTCCAAAGGCCAAATACCAACCTGATGGTTATCAATAAACAAATTTATTTTTAATAAAGTCAACAGCTTGACTTTATGATTTTTATAACAAAATAGTCACCTACTTTATAAATATATATATTAAAAACCTTGGGCAAGCCAGGCTATATTCACCTGCTGTAACTCAAACTTGACTATAGGATGCTGAAGCCAAAAGGCCAGCCATGACTGGCCAATTTCTATGACTTCTTAAAGCATTGGGATCTAGAAATTCCACAGAATTTTCTTTTGCTTCTTTCTCCCCTTGTTTGCTTGTCTGATTTGAGCTAGAAGCTCACAGATAATTAATTTAACAAATAAAAATGAAAAGAAAAAATCTAAAACCTTTACATTTTGAAATTTCAGTTTCATTACCAGTATTTTTGTGGAAAAGAGAATCTAGCTATGGTATTAAAAACACTCAGTTAAAAGTATACATACATACATATCTCCAGTCCAGATATCATACAGGTCTAAAAACAACAAATAAATATTCTCAAATAAATGAAAGAATTCAGGAAATAATTAAAAAAAAAACCTTCTTTGAAAAAACTGTTTGATACCAAAATGCAGCTAATGAGATGCTTTCACAATTAAAAATCTCAGGACTAGCACTGTACGACACAAAGCATGAACCCAGTGGAAACCATTAACATTAATAATAATGAATTAATATTGGTTCATCAATTGTAACAAATGTATCACACCAGTGCAAGAAGTTAATAACAGGGGAAGCAGTGCAGGTGGAGGAGAGGGAGCACATGGGACTATTTATTTTTAATCTCAAGAATGGAAAGACCGTATTTGCTGGGTATTATGCATTTGTTCCTACAGATATATTCTCATCATTAGCTACCCCAGAAAGTCTTCTTGAACTGTGCAGAAAGACTGCCCATTGCTTCTTGTTGGCTACAGCCAATGGGATGTACTTACTGGGAATGGGGAGAGTGGGAGGAATATGAAGTCAGCATGATTGTTTCCTGCAGGTTGGCAGTAGTTGTGTTCTTGGCCACTCCCCAGGACAGTTACTGTTCGGTGCCACTATACTATATTTACAGCTTTACCTACAACTATTGCTTTCCCAGGTTCTAGAAACAGCTCTCTCCCCTTGGCCAATCAGGCCTAGTAACTGCTTTTCACTATAGCTGGCCCTAAGATGTTGCACCATCTATTTAGTGACTGCATCCCCTTCTTAGAGCCCAAGAATCCTGAGTTGGGAGGTCCCAAGAAACCCTCTTACTCCTCAGCAGGTCTGGGTTTCAGAGGGCCTCAGGGAATATGCCCACCCCACTCCAGTACTCTTGCCTGGAAAATCCCATGGCCAGAGGAGCCTGGTAGGCTGCAGTCCATGGGGTCGCAAAGAGTCAGATACTACTGAGCGACTTCACTTTCCACTTTTCACTTTCATGCATTGGAGAAGGAAATGGCAACCCACTTCAGTGTTCATGCCTGGAGAACCCCAGGGACGGGGAAGCATGGTGGGCTGCTGTCTATGGGGTCGCACAGAGTCGGGCATGACTGAAGTGACTTAGCAGCAGCAGCAGCAGCAGGGAATATGCCACAAAGTTATCTGAGAGCTCATTTCATCTGTTCAGCTCATTAGCAGAAGAACAATTACAACTTTCTTCCTTCAGAAAATACCCCTAATAAAACTTCTACTGTCTTTTAGGGAAATTTTTTTTTCTAAGAATGACATAAAACTCAAAATCCCTAGGGAAAGAAGAAAACCCCAATACCTTTACCTACATAAAAGGTTTAAGAATTTGTTTAGCTAAAAAACGGCTTCCCTGATAGCTCAGTAGGTAAAGAATCTGGCTGCAATGCAGGAGATCCCAATTTGATTCCTGGGTCAGGAAGATCCCCTGGAGAAGGGAAAGGATACCAACTTCAGTATTCTGGCCTGGAGAATTCCATGGACTGAGTTGGACAGATCTGAGCCACTTTCACATGTACATATGTAGCTTAAAAAAAAAAAAAAAAAGGTAAATGAAGCACTCAACATCTGGCAAAGCCAAGGCCTGGGTGATTCAGCCTGTAAAGATATGTCACTTTTATTATTATTGTCATTATTTTTTACTGTGCTTGGTCTTTGTTGCTGCACAGGCTTTTCTCTAGTTGAGGTACATGGCCTTCTCATTGCAATGACAAGCCACTTTTAGATTCAGACGGTTTATTACTTACATATACAGCAAAAGGAAGAGCAGTTGAAGGTATAGACTTCACGACTCCTCATCTCCAACATCCAAAGAGATGTCACTGAAACAAAAGGGGTCAGTGACTGTAATGCAAGTTGTGGGATACCCTGTTATTGCGGAGTTAATTCTAGACTGCAGCTAAGAGTTTTATAGTCTGCAGCTGTCCTCAGAGAAGGAGTGAGGAGGTAAGCAGAATGCCTTAAGTGTGATTAGAAGTTGCAAGGCAATGAAAAACTGTCCCAGGGTAGACCGGGAGGGGAATAGAAACTGCCTCCTGGCTGCTCTTTACAAGCCTCCCATCCTCCCTGTTTGGGGACAATCACAAGGTGCTTTGCCTTGTGGTAAGTTTCACAATAGTTTCACTTCAAGTCTTCCCTTGTGTGGCCTGTGCAAATACATAGAAGGTCACCTGGGTACCACAGCAGAACTGTTCCTCTACAATATTCAAAAGACAACAAATTGGTAAAACATTTGAAACATTACAACATATGAAAAGCTTTTTTATTTAGTATTTATTTTTAGCAAGCTTATATATGCACACAGTTTAGGAAGTCAAATACTTACAAACCTGGTAATGAAAACCGACAGTCCCCTGAACCTCTCTGCCATTTCTTGCTCCCTAGAAGTAACTACTTTAAATTCTTTTAATCAGTGATTGGTTATTAATCTGTTTCTATAAACAAATATTGTTAATTCTTGATTTTCTAGTTTTAGGCACTTTATCTCTCCTTTACATACTCCCACTACACTTGGCACTACATACATGTATATACATTTTTCACTTTTCCATTTTCCCAATTGTGATGGTTAATTTTATGTGTCAGTCTGGCTAGGCCATGGTACCCAGATACTGGGGTCAAATATTAATCCAGATGTTCCTTTGAAGGTATTTTTTAGATGAGATTAACATTTAAGTCAGTAGACTCTGAGTAAAGCAGATTATCCTCCAAAATGTGAGTAGGCCTCATCCAAGCCATTGAAGGCCCTAAGAGAAAAAGACTTAGATCCCCAAAAGAAGGAAGAATACTGCCTCTAGACTCTGTTTTCAGGTGAGAGCTACAACATCAATTCGTCCCTGGGTCTCCAGCCTGTTGGCCTACCCTGAAGAGTTTTAGATTTACCACCCTCCACAATAACATCTCTGTATACAAACTAAATTTCTATATACACATGTGTGTATCTTCTATTGGTTCTGTTTCTCTGGGAAACCCTAATATATCAATATGCTTATGTCATAATTTTGAGAGATTAATGATTATCATTTTTACTATACAAACTATTAACAGAGAATTTAATGTGATCACTTTTTGAATATATTTTTCCCTTGGCAGTAACAATTACATTGCTTCTCCATTTGCTTAATTTTCCATGTATTTATTATTGAATAAATAAGCAATTTCTGTAAGCCTTCTCTCAAGAGCTTTCTCATTCTTTTCTACAGCTATATTTAATTGTGTGGTTGTATTGCCATTTATTTAGTCACCCCCAAACTGATGGACCTTTGGAGAATTTCCAATTTTTTAGTTAATAAAAAGTGTTTCTTGAATAACTTTGTACACAATTTCACACTTGTATAGGATAAACTTCTAAATGTGGATTGCTGAAATAAAAAAAAAGTTTTTATATTGCTCAAAAAGCACCCTGTAGAACTTGTACCAATTTACCCTCTTGTTAACAATGTTTATTCACTCTCCAACATATTAAACTTCAAAAAATTTACCATTTCTTATAGTTGAAAATTTATTTCAAGTTAATTTTAAATTGCACTACTTTTGTTAATAGCAATGTTGAATGTTAAGTATCGCCTCATATGGGCAATAGCCTTTTATATTTTCTTTATGTTTGCTATTTTTATTGGGTTATTGGTTTATTTCTTGTTGGCTTATAGTTCTGTAAATATTAGGGAAATTAGTCTTTTGTACATGATGTGTGTTCTAAGAATGTAGATGTCCAGCATGGTATGATACATTTGATGCAGCCACAGGAAGGGAGGAGAACCAGAAGAGAAGGTTATTATACTCACAGGTCCCAGAGTGGGGTCACCGCTGGCAAGTGCAGGGCCATGCAGAAGCCCAATCGGTAGGGCGTTCAATTGAACAAGTGGGGAGCAGTGAGAGCCAGGGCCTGTGGGCTGCAGCCTTCACTGGGGTCCTGAGTGGAATCTAAAGAAAGCAACCCAAGATGGAGAAAGAGAGGAAGGAAAGAGGAAGAGGGAGCAGCAGGGAGTCAGGGAAGTGGAGGAAGGAGGGGAAAATTAGAGTCCCGTTTGGGTTGCTTTTCAAGGGGTTTCAGTTGTTTTTGTGTGTGCGTTCACAAGGGGCCTGTGAGAAGGATGCTGATACACTGAAGCATTAACTCAAAATGGAGGGGTTTTAACACAATATAAGTTGCAAATACTTCCCCAAATTGTCGTTTGTCTTTCGACTTTTCTTGTGGAGATTCCATTCATTTATATAGTGAAATTCATCAATATTTTCTCTCAGGACTGAATTTGTGTAATAGTTAGAACAGCCTTTTCCACACACACACCAAGAAAACAAACTAATTTTCATGTTTCTTGTAAGAATTTTATGTTCCTTTTCATTTTTATTTTAAATCTTTGATCAATTTGGAATTTACTTTTATGTAAAGGATGTCACTGGGCTTCCTTGGTGTGGCTCCAGTGGTAAAGACTCTGCCTGTGATGCAGGAGACGCGGTTTCCTTCCTGGGTCAGGAAGATCCCCTAGAGGGGGCCACGGCAACCCGCTCCAGTATTCTTGCCTGGAGAGTTCCATGGACAGAGGAGCCTGGCAGGGTACAGTCCATGCGGTCTCAAAGAGTCTGACAAGACTAAGCAACTGAACACACAAAGGGTATGATATTCATTGACTGTAATTTTTTTTCTCAGACAGCTACCTAGTTATTAAAAACATGCTCATTAGAATTATTAATTCGAGTCCCTCTTTCTACTATATTACATTTCTTTATGTATTTTGGTCTATTTTTGGACTTTATGCTGTCCTATTGATTGCTGTTTCATTCATACAAGATATTTTATAACTTTAATCATTATAATTTATGGCATTTTAATATTTCATAGGGTTAGTCCGTCCTCATTCCTCTTTCTAAAAAAGAATTTCCCTGATAGTTACTGCTTGTTATTTTTCCATTTAAACTTTAGGATTATATGTTATCCGGTTTGAATTTTTAAAAAATTTCTTGACATTTTAATGAAAACTGTTAAATTCAGACACCAGGTTAAGGAGAGGTGTTCTTTTTGATGTTGAGTATCCTACCCAAGAACATGGTACATCTTGGTTGATAGGAAAGGAAGTTGCTCTAATACAGCTGTTCCTGAAATTGAGCATTTATCCAAATCACCTGGTGAGTCTGTCTGTTGGGCCCACCTCAAGAGTTTCTGAATCTGTAGGTCTGAGGTAGGGCTTGAGGATTTGCATTTCTCAAAAGTTTCCAGATGATTTTGGTGATGCTTGTCTTGACACAATACCTTGAGAATTGGCTACTGTATTGATGATTTTGGAGACGGTTCCATATATAATGGAGACTAAACATTTACAAACTTAAAAAAAAAGTAGGATTGGCCAATGATCCTTCTGGAGAAGTGGGAAGATCTGTATGACGAATTAAGAGGGAATCTCCGCATTGTGGTGGAGAAGCCTGATGACTGGTGCCAAAGTCGGCTTCCACTCACCTTGAAAACACGGACTTTACTCACACCACCCATCACAACACTGAATGGGAGATTTAACAGGGACAATGTAAACAACTTCGGGCCTTCCGGCTAGAGCAAAGTTCGATCCATAGTTAACTCAAAATGACCGATCAATAGCCAATTCAAAAAGCTTGAGTACAGCGTTCCAGAGGGACCGGATATGTTCATCCAAAGACAGCACTGCAATCTGCCCATCTGCCCCGCTCCAGGCCTTCAGCCTTGCTCCTCCCGATCCATTCCCCCTTTCTTTGTTCTTCCGCGTCCCTCCTTCTCAGCGTCTTTTCCCTCTCCTCTTTTTCTTTTGGAGATCAGTCCTTTGAGGCTGATGGACGTTTCAAAACCCAGAAAGCAAAGGCACGTTGCTAAGCACCTAACGGCGAACATTTTAACTACCTAAGAAGGCACTTCAAAACCTCATCCAAAATTTCCCAGTGACTAAGAGAGAACGAAAGTGTTTCCGTTTGGTCGTGTCCTAAGACAGTGCAGGCCCCAATTTTTTGACACCAGGAAGTAGGTTCGTGGAAGACAGTTTTTCCACAGCTGGGGTGGGGGTGAGGGTGAGGGGGGTGCGGGGTGTGGGGATGGTGTTCGGGAGGTAATAGGAAGGATGGGGAGCGATGGGGAACAGCCGATGAAGCTCACCTCCTGCTGTGCAGCCCGGTTCGTAACAGGCAGCGGACAGCTAGTGGTCCACGACCCGAGGGTTGGGGACCCCTATCTTAAGACGTCTTCTAGGTGGGGCAAGTCGAAACAGAACCAAGGGGGAGCTCCGCGGGCCCCGGATTCGGTCCTCGGAGGAACCTGGTTCCAGGGAGCCGTGGATCAGGGACCCCTGGTCTCAACCTGAGATGCCGGAACCGGTAGCCCAGATTCCTCTTTTTGCTGAAATTTGGGCAAATAGAGGCGATTTCTGGAATAGTTTACTGAAGTTTGAAACAGCAGTGACAACAATAGTTATTTAGAAGTTGCTGGTTTAGTTGGCAGCGAATAAAGGAAGATTTAATACAACCGAAGGTGGGTAGGAAAAACAAAAGTTTAGGCCGCCCAACGTGGGGCTCGAACCCACGACCCTGAGATTAAGAGTCTCATGCTCTACCGACTGAGCTAGCCGGGCACCAGTGCAAGGAGCCTTTCGTACACAAGTATAGTTTCCTTCAAAGGCCTACCTGCACGGTCAAAGATATACGCAACTTAATTTGAAAGAATTCTCGGGCTTTAGGATTTTCTAAATGCACTAGAAGCCTTTGCCACCAAAAAACTCGACGCTTCGATAGTGACGGGACTGCGCGGGGCCAAGGGGGCTTGCCGAGGACCCAGGAATCCCAAATCCTGAAACCCCGACGTTCCTTCAGATTCCTTTTAGACCGGTTTTGAGACCTTTTGGTTAGCAAATTCCTTTGAGAACCCGGTGTCTGGGACCCGGAATACTGAAGAGGAGGCGAAAAAGCGCGAGGGAAAGGGGATGTCAGGCGCAAACTGCCGCAGGGACTAGGAGGGGCGCGGGAACCTGCTCTCGAGAAATCTTGGTGTTGAGCCTTCTGCTTCCTTCCTGGTCCGAAACCCTTTTCCCGGTTCAGCCATTAGGACCAGGGGGTGAGGTGGAGGTGGAGCTCACGGAGGCGTCTCTAGGAAAACAGGTCCAATTCACTATTCATTTGGGGCACGATTTTGTTTTTGAATACTAAACTTCGTGTGACCTGAGTAAAAGACCATATTCATTACGTGTAAAAGCCCCACTGAGATTTCAAGTCGGATGGAATTCAGAGCCTCAGGCGTGGGGGCTCACGGGAGATTTCACTCCATTCTCCGAAACGTTCATTTCTCCAACTTCTGGAAGAGGCGCTGAGTTCCCGAGTCACCCGCGAAAATCTGTCTCCTCTGCTCAGGTGAAGGCAGGCTTTTCTCGCAGCTCCGAGGCGCTGCACATCGCCCTGAAGTGCCTCTGCCGGGGCTGGTCAGGTTCCCCTAGGTCGATGAGCCGCAGAGTGAGCTCCATGGAGTGAGACAGTTATTCGTCTAATCCATAGACTGCATATTCTGCGGTGCAGTCTTGAGCAAAAGTGGATTAAAAACTTTTTTTTTTAATCGCTAAAAGTTTCCGAAAAACAAAGGCTGCTAACGCGAATTACAGTCATGTGCCGTGACTCGGATTCGAACCGAGGTTGCTGCGGCCACAACGCAGAGTACTAACCACTATACGATCACGGCGCGCTACCTTCGCGGCGGCGCAGTGCGGCTGGATTTAATATCCTTTGAAACAGGATTGTCTTACTGTAGCTTTCTTTGCCTAGTTGGCGCTATTCGCACAGAAAATTCCAAATGTCTCCACTCACAACTTCGAAGCCAGATCTGACACCCGAATCTGGGTCCGAGAATCCCGCGGTGCCGGCACCAATATCACCCCCTCTGCTGGACGGCGCCGCATCGTCGAGATCTGAGAGGTCTGTCGCCTGCAGCCGGGGGACGGCGTCCCCAGTCGCTTTCCTCAGACCACTTCTCTCTTTCCCCTTCAAATATTCAAGGCGTTCGGCCTAGGTAACCAGAGCATTTGCCTATTTACACCTCCACCTGGTACCCTGGAGCTGATATTTCTGTTTCCTGAATGTTGGAACCGAAAGAGAAGCGGAGCTGGTGAGTTGCGTTCAGTTCAGTTCAGTCGCTCAGTCGTGTCCGACTCTGCGACCCCATGAATCGCAGCACGCCAGGCCTCCCTGTCCATCACCAACTCCCGGAGTTCACTCAGACTCACGTCCATCGAGTCAGTAATGCCATCCAGCCATCTCATCCTCTGTCGTCCCCTTCTCCTCCTGCCCACAATCCCTCCCAGCATCAGAGTCTTTTCCAATGAACGGCTTTGAGATCCCTGTATTTTTTTCTTGCTTCCCTCACCGTTCCTTGGCGCCCGCTCTCAGAAACTAAGGACTCTTGGGCTGACTCTTCAGTAAATCTAAGCCGCCCCGGAGTATTCAGAAAAACAAATCAAACCAGCCTCCTTTACAGACATTACCTAAAGGCCCCCCAGAGGACAATTATCGTAAACTGGTGCGAAGCAAGAGGCCAAACCCAGCAGATAGGCTTGGCTTGGTAGCTGCAAGAAAACTGGAGCTTCACTTTCGCTAGAATCTATCGCCTGAAGGCTTAGAGTTTGAGGACAAACGGGTGGTCAAAAGATCTTTCTCCCTGCACTTGGCCTTCACGAGGTTTGTGCAGATAAAGCAGATAAAAGCAGTGTTGTTGCGTTGGCCGGGAATCGAACCCGGGTCAACTGCTTGGAAGGCAGCTATGCTCACCACTATACCACCAACGCACACAGGAAATAAACCTGGTTTACTTCACTATAACGAGTTGATTATTTTGGTCTGACTGTTCCATGTTTAGGGACTTATGTTGAGAAATATTCAACACAAAGCCAAAGGACGAAAAGTAAAAGAAGACCTCTAGGATTTCTTCTGTGAGCATATTAAAAATTTTGTGGTAGTTTTTTAGTTGTTTCAGAGGTTTAAGGAAAATCGATTTAGCTTATTTATCTTTTGAACCATGCCTCTGAAATCCAGCGGACAAGTTCAGGCCTTAATGTGGGTGTTATCTCTGTACATATATTGTTAAGCTTTTCAGACTGCTTCCTTAGCACAAAGGCATAGAGGTAAAGTTGCCATTGAAAAGCTACATTTTTAGGATTTGGATACATATTGCCAAATTGCTGTGTGGCGAAAGCTCACCCAAAGTGTATTACTAAATTACCTCAGTCAATTAGATATCATCTTTCTTTTTATTTTTACGAAGGTGTAACATAAAAATTTGGAGTCTCATTTTAACTTGTATTTACTGTACTACTACTGAAGTTGATCATTTTTCATAAACTTTACTAATTATTTGTATTAGTTTTGAGAAAAAAATCATACACTTGGTTGATTTTTTCTATTGGGTATTTGTATTATATGTATATTACTGACATGCTAGTTTGCCATTTGTCTTTTAATATTATTTATAGGATTTCAGATGGGCAGTTGTCTGTTTCTATATAGTTTTAACTGTCAGTTTTACTTTCTATGTTTGTTTTTATCTTGAAAAAGTCTTCTCCAGCCCAATAAGATAATTATCCACTATTTTTGTTTCAGTTCTTATATTTAATTATTTAATCCATACAATACATGAAATTGTAATTCCACTTCCATGAATTTATCAGAAAGCAGTATCCAAGGACAAAGATGTATTCACACAGATGTTCATTAAAGTGTTATTTGTAAAGCCAAAATTTTAAGGATAAAAATCTAAAAGTCCAGAAACACAATTGATCAAATTCATTTTTATGAAAACCCAGATGAGCTTTTTTTAAAAAATAATATATTTATATTGTACATTGCTGGTGGGAGTATAAATTGATAGGACCTCGAAGGAGGGCATATTGGCACTACCCATCCATAAATGCACATATCTTGTGAACCAGCATTTCAGTTCTTAGACATTTATTTTACACATGTACAAAATGACTGGAGAAGGAAATGGCAACTCACTCCAGTATTCTTGCCTGGAGAATCCCATGGACAGAGGAGCCTGTTAGGCCTCAGTCCATGGGGTCACAAGAGTCAGACACGACTTAGCCACTAATGAGGACAAAATGACATGTAGAAGATTATTTTTATGGCCACAAGGGATTAGAATAACATCCTAAGTGGAGAAGGCAATGGCACCCCACTCCAGTACTCTTGCCTGGAAAATCCCATGGACAGAGGAGCCTGGTGGGCCGCACTCCATGGGGTCTCTAAGAGTCAGACACGACTGAGCGATTTCACTTTCACTTTTCACTCTCATGAATTGGAGAAGGAAATGGCAACCCACTCCAGTGTTCTTGCCTAGAGAATCCCAGGGACAGGGGAGCCTGGTGGGCTGCTGGCTATGGGGTCGCACAGAGTCCGACGCGACTGAAGTGACTTAGCAGCAGCAGCAGCTAAGTGTCATCAATAGGAAGCTGGTTCCATTAATTATGGAGTATCAATACAACGGAATACTATGTACCGTAGAAAAGAATGAGGAAGGTCTTCATATGTAATCTGGAACTATTTTTTTAAATATATGTTAAGTGAAAAAGGCAAAGTTCAGAAAAGTGTGCATGGATTGCTATCATGTGTGTAAGAAAGAGGAACGTATTTAGATATATGTATGTATGCATGTACTTGCATTTAGAATAAATTTATTTTTTATATTTATAGTATACTTATAATTACAAAACTTACTATTGACTGCCTTATTAGAAGAAAACTAGAAGGCAGAGGTGAAAATTAGGTTTAATAGTTATGCCCCTTTGCATATTTGAATCCTAAACCATGTGACTATATTACCTTTACAGAAATTAAATAAATTGAAAGAAAATATGATTTTGCTTAAGTATATTTATTTCCACTGAAAAGTGTTAGAAATATATTAACTTTAAAAATAGTTTGTAATAAAACAGTATGTAGGGCATTATTCTATCTTGTATTTCAAAAACGGGTAGAAGCCATTTTTTATGTTCTTCTCTATTTCCTCTGTTTCAGCTAAGGTCACCCATGGGGGAACTGAGTAGAAGAAACGAAGTTAATCATTAAAAGTATTCAGTAAGAAAGTTCAGGGGAGAAAACAAACACTTCCCTGACCGGGAATCGAACCCGGGCCGCGGCGGTGAGAGCGCCGAATCCTAACCACTAGACCACCAGGGACGATGGCAGAGTGTTGCGGAAACGAGTATATGAGGCTAATTCAATGTGTGTCTCTGCTTACCCATTCTATGACGTGTGTTTTTTCAGCTATCTAGATTTTGAGACTCTTCGCTACTGGGCCCTCCCCCCACCGAAACTACTTTTTCCTCGTAAAAAACTACTTTTTTTTTCCTTGAAGGAGAAAACCCTGAAAAGAAAGCCCCAGCTTGGCTCCCAGAGCTAAGTGAGGATCGTATGCACACGATCGCGATGTCCAAAATTAAAGACAAATGTCCGGAGAAAAGACCTAAAAACTAATAGGAAACTCAGCTTCCCGTGTTTGCAGTATTTCCTGAATTGCGATCAGCGGAAACGTGAAAGCCCCTAGCTGGGCTCTCCCAGGAATCTTTCCTTAAGGAATATAGAGGTCCTATAGCAGGTTTTTTGTTTGTTTTTTTTTCAATCGCTTGTGAATTTAGGCCAAACTCTGTTGACCAAAGCGAACATTACAGACAAGTAAAAGTGATTCAGCCTATGGGTGGTTGGTTGTCAGCAGGATCTGAGCATAATTCGCTTGCGGGAGACTAAGAGAAGACGTTTGGAGCTTCAGAAATTTCAAATATGAAGAAGGAAGAAAGGGAGAGAGGAGAAAGAAAAGAAAACTGGAGTGCATACCTAGACTGAAGGAATCTTAAAAACCATACCCCTCAATGTATGCAAATTAGCTTTATAGGAGACAGAAAGCAAATATGGCAAAATGTTAACAATGAATCTTGGTGAAGGGTAATTGAAATTTTATTATTTTAAATTTTCGTACGTTTGATATTTTTCCAAAATAAAAATTTGAGAAAACCAAAAACGAAAGAGACAATCAAGTCTCCTCTCAGACATTTTTTTGGTCGGAAGACTGCACTGTGATTAATTCTCTGCACATAAGTTCAAATATAAAGTTTAAAAACAACCTCCACAATTTAAGATCAGAAAACACTTTTGATTAAGTGAAAAAGAGAACTAAAAAATTGAAGCAAAAATCAGCAGGACCTGATAGAAAAAATGAATGGTAGGATGCCAGATGTTTATGGGGAGTTTATTGCTTCGTTTTGCTTTCAAAGTGTCAATATTAAAGAGTTGTGTAAGAAAAGTGTAAATCCTCTGGTCATCCAATCCACACTTTGCTAGGGAGAAGAGTAACTAAACACTAGACATTTATTTTTACAAAACCCAAGTAATCCTGGTGTCACAAGTCACCAAGGAACCCAACAAAGCCCACTTTCTTTTACTCCATCTCTGTTCCCACTGGGGAGCTACCTGTATTCAAATGCTGGGGGAAAAAATCTAACCCTCAGGGCAACATTTTGGGATTGTATCCAGGCTGGGTACAAGGCAATCCATTTTATTTTTCTGTGTCACAAAGGAAATGAGCCTCCTTATGTTTTGGTCAACTGTCTACTTTCATCAGTTATTCTGCCGCCTGCTGGTAATTTTCAGTAACATGGAAAACTGGGAAGTACTGCAGTAATAGCTCTTGCTTGGAGCAAGCCTCCTTTCTCAACCTCAAAGCACCAGGAGAAATCTCATCATTCAGAATAGGATTAAGCCTCCTCTTTCCTGCCACCACACACCTAAAGATGAATGAGGGGGAGTGCAATTCATTTACTTCATTCCATGTTCTATTTTCTTTTTTCCTTTTTGCAAACATTTACAGATTATGTGCCAGAGTAGGTACTGAAGATACTAAAATATACGTAAAAAGCTCACAATCTAGAGGAAAACCAAATAAACAAGTGAATAAAAGAGAATAGATCAGAGGAGATTGAGCAGATGTATTTTCTTCTGTTCTCTCTGCTAATACCACTAAAAACCCTGGACATTTCATATAGAACAAACATATGAGACTCTGAAAAATAGAGGCAGACTAGCAAGGGGCCTCAGAGCCCAAGGAACCACACAGTGATGATTTCCCTGGGTTTTCTTAGTGCCTCATATATCCCAGACTTGGAGGTGAAGAAGCTGGCAACCTGGAAATGCAATGGATGCAGCCAAATAAGACCAAACAAAACCAAAACAATAACAACAACAAAAGCCTGTTCTCTCTAGTCAAAGGACTGGGAAAGAGGTAGCCTAGCAAAATAAAAACTTTTAGATAATAACTGCTCTATTCCAGCCAAATGCCACAGAAAGAACTGTGGCCCACATCAACCCACACCAGCAAAGACTGAGTGGGATACCTAGATTTCCATTCTCAGCAGGCCTGTAAGGAAGTATTCCTCCTCTTCCTTGCCAGATTGCTATCAGAGGAAACATGGTACTTTCATGGTACTTTCACCAACATTTGCTGATAACAAATCCTGCAGTGTCAGTGGAGGCCACGTGGGAAGCTGGAACTCCTACTCCTGCCCATCAGTAATGAGGAACCCCTCTCCTCAGGTGTTAATGGAGACCAAGTGGGGAACCTGGAATTCTACACGTATGTGGTTTTCACAAGACATCTCACCCACCACTTCCTCTACCTGATGAGTATCAGAAGCAGCCAACTGAAACAGAAGGTTTATTTATTTTTTTTTTTTTTTATATTTACAAAATACATATTTAATAAAGGATTGTACTCCAACTATACCAAAAAATCTGGAACAAACAACCTCATTTAAAATGTTTAAATCTGAACGCCTGGCCAAAGAAAAGATACAGATAGTAAATCAGCATATCAGAAATACTCAAAATCATATATCATTAGGAAATTACAAATTAAAATAACAGTGAAGTAGCACTACACACCTATTAGATACAGTAAACTCAAAATAGCGGGGGTTGGGGGGAGTGGGGGGGTGGGGCTTCTCTGGTGGCTCAGTGGTAAAGGATCTGCCTGACTATGCAAGACACTCAAGTTCAATCCCTTACCCAGGAAGATCCCACATGCCAGAGAAACTTAGCTGGATTTTTCCACAGCTAAACAAGGCTCACCTGTGACCTGAACACTACACGTCTGCTGCTAAGTGGCTTCAGTCGTGTCCAACTCTGTGCGACCCCATAGACAGCAGCCCACCAGGCTCCCCCGTCCCTGGGATTCTCCAGGCAAGAACACTGGAGTGGGTTGCCATTGCCTTCTCCTGAAACAGAAGGTTTAAATAAGATCCAGGGTCCCAAATGTTCAGGCTTTAATTAAAAAGCATTCATCATATCAATAAGAAAGATCTTGAACTGAATGAAAACAGACAATACCTAGATGATTGAGATGGCTGAATTAACTGACAAAGATTTTAAGGCAGTCATCATAAAAATATTTCAACGAGCAATTATGAACATGCTTGAAACAAATGAAAAATTAGAAAGTTCCAGCAAAGAAAAGTTTAACCAAAGAAATAGAAAATATAAAGAAAAACTGAACAGAAATTTTATGACTAAACCATACAACAAAAACTCTCAATGGATGGGCTCAACAGCAGAGTGGAGGGGACAGAGAAAAGAATTGGTGAACTGAAAGATAAAAAAACAGGAATTACTCCATCTGAGTAATTTTTTAATTCCATCCAACAGAGAAAATGGAATAAAAAAAAAAGCAGGGTCACAGGTACTTGTGGGATTATAACAAAAGATCTAACATTTGTGTCATCAGATTCCCAGAAGGAGCAGAGAAAAAGAACAGGACTAAAAAAGGTACTAAAAGAAATAATAAGTAACTCCTCAAATTTAGCAAAATTCAAACCTACAGATTCAAGAAGCTGTGCAAACCAAACCTACAGATTCAAGAAGCTGTGCAAACCCTAAAGAATATAAACCCAAACAAATTCATGCCAGGACATCATCATCAAATTGCTGAAAACTAAAAACAGAAAAAAAATCTTGAAAGTGGTGAAAAATGACACCTTGCCTACAAGGGATAAGCAATTTGAATTACAGCAGATTTCTCTTCAAAGACCACAGAGGCCAGAAGAAGTGTCACAATTTATTTCAAGCACTGAAAGAAGACTGTCAACCCAGATTCCTATATCCAGCAAAAATATCCTTTAAGAATGAAGAGGCTACCACTCAACAATAAAAAGACAAACAACTCAATTAAAAAATGAGCAAATGATTTGAATTTAATTTCTCCAAAGAAGATATTCAAATAACCAGCAAGCATATGAAAAGATGCCCAATGCCATTAGTCATTAAGGAAATGCAAATATATCACAGTAAGATACCACTTCACACTTTCCAGAAAGGCTATAATTTTTAAAAATGGAAAATAACAAGTGTTGGTGAGGATAAGGTGAAATTGAAACCTTAATCCACTCGTGGCAGGAATATAAAATGTTGCAGCTGCTGTGGAGCACAGTTTGGCAGTTCCTCAATATGTTAAACATAGAATACAATAAAGTAATTTCTCTCCTTGGTATAGATCCCAAAGAACTGAGAGCAGGTATTCAAACAAATACTTGTACATGCACACTGATAGCAGCATGATACTGCTGCTGCTGCTGCTAAGTCGCTTCAGTCGTGTCCGACTCTTTGCGACCCCATAGACGGTTGCCCACCAGGCTCCCCCGTCCCTGGGATTCTCCAGGCAAGAACACTGGAGTGGGTTGCCATTTCCTTCTTCAATGCATGAAAGTGAAAAGTGAAAGTGAAGTCGCTCAGTAGTATCTGACTCTTTGCGACCCCATGGACTGCAGCCTACCAGGCTCCTCCATCCATGGGATTTTCCAGACAAGAATACTGGAGTGGGGTGCCACTGCCTTCTGCAGCAGCATGATACTAGCAATAGCCAAAAGGTAGAAATAGCCCCAGTGTCCATTGATGAATAAATGGATAAACAAACTGCAGTATATACATACAATGGTATACTATTTGGACATAAGAAAGAATGAAGGGACTTTCCTAGTGGTCCAGTGGTTAAGAGTCTGCCTTCCAATGCAGAGGATGTGGGTGGGTTTGATTGCTGGTTGGGGAGCTGGGATCTCACATGCCGCGCAGCTGCTAAGCCCTGGTGCCACGACTAGAGTCCAGTGCACTGCAATGAAGGACCTGCATGATGCAGCAAGGACCCTGCAGCAAGGCCACAGCTGGGACCTGACACAGTCAAATGAATAAATATTAGACATTTTAAAAAAAGAAAGAATGAAGTACTGACATGCTACTACTTTGATGAACCTCTAAAACATGCTAAATGGAATAAGCCAGACACAGAAGGTCACATATGATTTCATTTATATGAAATGTCCAGAATGGACCAGTCCATAGAGACAGAAAGCAATCAGTCATTGCCAGAAGTTGAGGAATGACTTCACAGTGGGAACAGGGCTTCTTTTTGGGGTGATGAAAACATTCTGGAACTAGATAATGGTGATGGTTGCATAACATTTCAAAGGTACTAAATGCCACAGAAATGTGCACTTTAAAATGGTTAAAATCGTGAACTTTGTGTTTTATGTATTTTGCCACAATTTAAAAGTTAGTAACAGGGAAATCCTAGCAAGATTTTTTTGTAGCCATAGACAAAATTATTATAAAACTTATATGGAAAGGCAAAGGAACTAGAATAGCTAAAACATGTTTTGAAAAAGAATTAAGTAGGAAGAATCAGCTCATCCATTTTCAAGGTTTGTTAAAAAGCTATAGCAGTAAAGATGGTATGGTATTGGCAGAAAAATAAATATCAGATCAATGAAACAGAATAGCAAACTCAGCAGCAGACTAAAACAAATATGCCAGTTTATTTTCTTTAACAAAGGTGAAAAAGCAATTCAATGGAGAAAGAATAGCTTTTTCAATATATATTGCTGAAGAAATTGGATATCCATAGGCAAACAAATAAAGAGCAAACAAACAAAACTTTCAACCTAAGTCTCATACCTTATAAAAAAACTAACACCAAAGTGGATCAACAGTTTAAATGTGAAGCATAAAAATTTTAGAAAAAAACAGAGGAGAAATTCTTCATGATCTAAGGCTAGACAAAAATTTGACACCAAAAACATAATCTGTAAAAGGAAAAGTTGAATAAGAAGATGTCATCAAAAATAAATATGTTTACTCTGCAAAAGATACTATTATGAGAATGAAAAAGACAAGCTAACTGGGAAAAAATATGTGTAAACCATATACCCAAGAAAGGATTATTGTGTAGAATATATAAGAACTCTCTAACTCAACAATACAAAAAAAAATACAATAAGAAAATGATCAAAAGACATGATGGAACATTTCCCCAAAGAGGATATACAGATAGCAAATAAACACATGAAAGGATGTTCAGCATCATTAGCCATTAGGGAAATATAAATTAAAACCACAACTAGATATCACAACATACCTATCAGAATGGCTAAAATTTAAAATGACAATCTCAAATGCTGGTGAGAACAATGCAGAGAAACTGGATCAGTCATACATTGCTTGTGGGAATGTAGAACAGTACAACTACTGGGGAAAACAGTTTATTTACAAAAAAAAAAAAAAAACAGCAAACCACAGTTTATTTAAAGAAAAATCCTAACTATGCAATTCTTACATGATCCAGTGTTTACACTCCTGGGCATTTATCCCAGAAAATAAAAATTAATGTTCACACAAAAAAACCTATGTGCAAATCTATTAATGAAAAGCCAAAAACTGGAAACAGCACAGATGTCCTTTAACAAGTGAATGGTGGTACATCCATAGCATGGAACAGTACTCAGCAATAAAAAGGAACAAACTATTGATAGACATACAACTTGGATGAATCTCCAGAGAATTCTGCTGTGTGATAAATGCCAATCCCCAAACGTTATATACTCTAACCTGTTTATATAGCATTTTTATAGAAATGGAGATCAGATTAGTTGTTGCTAGATATTAAGGTAGAGATGAAGATAAGAGGGAAGTGAATGTGGCTACACAGGGGATCCTTTGATAGAAATGTCCTGTATCTTGCTAAAGCAAGGATAGTCCCTATAGAGAAAAGACTTCTGCTAAACCAGTTTAGGTCATGGTAGTATGAGACCACCTAGGATTGAGAATATCTGGCAGTATTCTTCAACCAGAGTGGTACCACCTTCTGGGGGGCTTTTGGAAACATGTAGGGGAATTTAAAATTTTACATTGTCAATTTTACATTGACATTTAAAATTTTACATTTACTAAAATTTTACTTGACAGAGGAAGGGAGACAAGAATGCTAAATGTACTGCACTGGGCAGGACAGTTACACACACACACACACAAAATTATCCCCATAATGTTAATAAGGCCCCATTAAGAAACCATGAAGGCAGTTTTATACTCAAGGTCCCTATGACACACCTCAGTATGCTTTGAGCTCTAATCTCCCTTTTTCATTACTTTCACTGCCTCTGCTCTACCCATCTCAGATTCTCAAATCCACCTTCATGATAGAGAGGATAATCCTTTTTCAGATGTTAGAAGATCCACAGTCTCCATGGAGATCAGGAGCCTCTGGACCATAAAATAAATAAACAAGTATGCTAGTGATCCAGATGCTGCATACACAACAAAAGAAACATGAAATATAAAAACACTTTACGGCAACATGACAGGATTTTCTATCCAACTAGTTAATTCTCTCCCCTTTAAGACCTCAAGGTAGAAATTAATATAAACCCAAATAAACAAAACACAATCTGTGAGGGCATATACCATAGTGGATATTCTTCAGCAACTGGGGTAAGTTTTTTAGAACTGCTCGATGCATACCGCCCCCCAACCCACCCCCACCATGGGGCTTTCCTGCTGGCTCAGTGGTAAAGAATCTGCATGCAATGGAGAAGACGCCAGATTGATCTTTGGGTCAGGAAGATCCCCTGGAGGAGGAAATGGCAACCCCACTCCAGTACTCTTGCCTGGAGAATCCCATGGACTGTGTAGCTTGGCCAGCTACAGTCTATAGGGTCGTCAAGAGTTGGATGCAACTGAAGGGATTTGCATAGTCGCACAATAGCCATAATAGGATTGCTTCAAAGAGAATATAAAATACACTTGGAGCAGGAAAAGCACAGACATACTTGAGCATTCTTTGAGGACGGGGCTTATATCTCTCATTAGATTTTCAAGAGGAGTTTGTGATCCAAAAAAATTAAGAACTATTGATTTATAAATTCTTAATCTCATTTGGCCACCATCCTAAGCAGTTCAACGAATCTTTTGCTCACTTGCAATCTTTGATTTCAGCAACATTTTATTTTTGGAGCTCTCATCTTAATACAGGGAAATGCAAACACTGCATTCTTCACCTTCGCAGGAATTGATAAAAACATTAAATGTGAGGTGGCACAAAGAATACGTCTTTATATAATAGCGGCAAATGAGTAAAACAGCAACATCCCAAACCCACTGGAGTGGGTTGCCATTTCCTCCTCCAGGGGATCTTCTTGACCCAGGGATCAAGCCCACATCTCGTTCACTGCAGGTGGATTCTTTACTGCTGAGCCCCTGGGGAAGCCCCTACATCCCTCTATTCCACATCAAAAACCCTGGGTTATGGGACTTCCCTGGTGGTCTAGTGGTTGAGAATCTGCCTGCCATTGCAGGGGAAACAGGTTTGATCCATGGTCTGGGAAGTTCCCACATGCCACAGAAGAACTAAGCTCCAAGTGCCACAACGACTGAGCCAGTGCTTTAGAGCCTGTGAGCCACAATCCCTGAGCCCCAGGAGCTGCAACTACTGAAGCCCATGTGCCTAAAGTCTGTGTTCTGCAACAAGAGAAGCCACTGCAATAAGAAGCCTGCACCCTGCAAGGAAGAACATCCAGCCCCACCGCCCCCAGTCACAACTAAAGTCTATGCACAGCAATGAAGACCCACCAAAACCAAAAATAAATAATTCTTAAAAAAAAAATCCTGGTTCACAAAGACACTAGCATTATTACTCATTTGTTTTATCCAATAGTATACCCACAGTCCTTAAGGATCACATCCTGGTTGAAGCAAAGGGGCTTGCATAATTCAATGAAGCTATGGGCCATGCTGTGCAAGGCCACTCAAGAAAGATGGATCATAGTAGACACTGACAAAATGTGGTCCACTGGAGGAGGGAATCTCAAACCACTCCAGTATTCTTGCTGTGAGAACCATGAACAATATGAAAAGGCAAAAAGATATGAAGGTGTCCAATATGCTACTGGGAAAGAGCAGAGGTCAATTACTAATAGCTCCAGAAAGAATGAAGAGACTGGGCCAAAGCAGAAACAATGCTCTGTTGTACATGTGTCTGGTGGTCAAAGTAAAGTTTGATGCTGCAAAGAATAAAACACAGGAACCTGGAATGTTAGGTCCATGAATCATCATAAATTGGACCTGGTCAGACAGGAGATAGCAAGAGTGGACATTAACATCTTAGGAATCAGTGAACTAAAATGTATAGGAATGGGTGAATTTAATTCAGATACCATTATATCTACTACTGTGGGCAAATATCCCTTAGAAAAAATGGAGTAGCTCTCATATTCAACAACAGAGTCTGAAATGCAGTACTTGAGCGCAATTTCAAAAACGACAAAATGATGTCGGTTCATTTCCAAGGCAAACAATTCAACATCACAATAATCCAAGTCTATGCCCCAACCACTGATGCCAAAGAAGCTGAAATTTACCAGTTCTATGAAGACCTACAAGACCTTCTAGAACACCAAAAAAAGATGTCCTCTTCATCATAGGGAATTGGAATGCAAAAATAGGAAGTCAAGAGATACCTGGAATAATAGGCAAGTTTGGTCTTGGAGTACAAAATGAAGCAGGGCAAAGGTTAACAGAGTTTTGTCAAGAGAACACAGTGGTCATACCAAATTCCCCTTCCAACAACACAAGAGATGACTCTACACGTAGACATCGCCAGATGGTCAATACCGAAATCCAATTGATTGTATTCTTTGCAGCCAGAGATGGAGAAGCTCTATACAGTCAGCAAAAACAAGATTTGGAACTGACTGTGGCTCAGACCATTAGCTCCTTATTGCAAAATTCAGACTTAAGTTGAAGAAGCTAGGGAAAACTTACCTAGGCCATAAGGCCAATCCCTTATGATTATATGGTAGAGGTGACAAATAGATTCAAGGGATTAGATCTGGAAGACAGACTGCCTGAAGAACTATGGACAGAGGCTCATGACACTGTACAGGAGGCTGTGACCAAAACCATCCCCAAGAAAAAGAAATACAAGAAGGCTAAGTGATTGTCTGAAGAGGTTTTACAAATAGCTGAGGAAAGAAGAGAAGGGAAAAGCAAGGGAGAAAGGAAAAGATATACTCAACTGAATGCAGAGTTGCAGAGATAGGAAGGAGAGATAAGAAGACCTTCTTAAATTAACAATGCAAAGTAGAGGAAAACAATAAAATGGGTAAGATTTCTTCAAGAAAACTGGAAATATCAAAGGAACATTTCATGCAAGGATGGACATGATAAAAGACAGAAACTGTAGGGACCTAACAGAGGCAGAACAGATTAAGAAGACTGGCAAGAATACACAGAAGAACTATACAAAAAAGGTCTTAACGACCCACATAACCATGATGGTGTGATCACTCACCTAGAGCCAGACATCCTGGAGTGTGAAGTCAAGTGGGCCTAAGGAAGTGCAACAAATTCTTGCAAATTCTATTTTCATTTTTATTCTATCACAAATATTTTCTAATTTCTCTTGTTATAGCCAGTGGAGGTGATGGAATTCCAGCTGAGCTATTTTAAATCTGAAAAGATGATGCTATTAAAGTGCTGTACTCAATATGTCACCAAATTTAGAAACTCAGCAGTGGCCACAGAACTGGGAAAAGTCAGTTTTCATTCCAATCCCAAAGAAGGGCAGTGCCAAAGAATGCCCAAACAACCAGACAATTGCACTCATTTAGCATGCTAGTAAGGTTATGCTCAAAATCCTTCAAGCTAGGCTTCAGAAGTACTTGAATTGAGAACTTTCAGATATACAAGCTGAGTTTAGAAAAGGCAGAGGAACCAGAGATCAGATTGTCAGCATTCAGTGGATAATAGAGAAACCAAAGGAATTCCAGAAAATCTTCTGCTTCATTGACTACATGAAAGTCTTTATGTGGATCACAACAAACTGTGGGAAATTCTTAAAGGGAAGGAAATACCTGACCACCTTACCTGTGTCCTGAAAAATCTGTATGCAGCTCAAGAAGCAACAGTTAGAACCTTACATGAAACAACTGGCTGGTTCAAAATTGGGGAAAGAATACAACAAAACTGTGTACTGTCACCCTGCATATTTAACTTCTATGCAGAGTCCATCATGCGAAATGCTGAGGTGGATGAATCACAAGCTGGAATCAAGATTGCCAGTAGAAATATCAACAGCCTCACATATGGAGATGATAACACTGGCAGAAAGCAAAGAGGAACTAGAGCCTCTTGATGAGGGTGAAAGAGGAGAGTGAAAAAGCTGGCTTAAAACTCAGCATCCAAAAAACTAAGATCATGGCATCCAGTCCCATCACTTCATGGGAAGTGAAAAAGTGGGGAAAAAGAAGGGGAAAAAGTGGAAATAGTGAAAAATAGTGGAATAGAAGGGGAAAAAGTGGAAGCAGTGACAGATTTCATTTTCTTGGACTCTAAACATCACTGTGGATGGTAACCACAGCCATGAAATTAAAAGACGCTTGCTCCCTGGAAGGAAAGATATGACAAACCTAGACAGCATATTAAAAAGCAAAGACATCACTTTGCCAACAAAAGTCTCTATAGTCAAAGCTATGGTATTTCCAGTAGTCATGTACAGATGTGAGAACTGGACCATAAAGAAGGCTGAGCAGTGAAGAATTGATCCTTCGAATTGTGGTGCTGGAGAAGGCTCTTAAAAGTCCCCTGGACTGCAAGGAAATCAAACCAGCCCATCCTAAAGAAAATCAACTCTGAATATTCATTGGAAGGTCTGATACTGAAACGGAAGCTCCAATACTTTGGCCACCTGATGTGAAGAGCTGACTCGTTGGAAAAGACCCTGATGCTGGGAAAAGATTGAAGGCAAAAGGAGAAGTGAGCAGCAGAGGATGAGATAGTTAGATAGCAACACCGACTCAATGGACACGAATTTGAGCAAACTCCGGGAGATACCGAAGGACAGGGAAGCCTGGCATTCTGCAGTCCGTGCGGTCACAAAGAGTCAGACACAACTTAGCGACTGAACAATAACAACACCTAGAATACTTTCAGAATAACAATACCAATTTTACCACCAATAATATGACTACTTAAAATATCTTTGCACTTCTTTTTGTCCTTAAAAGTATATACCACTTGGGATGTCACAGTCAAATTATTGTTTTTAAATCACTTGGATAGTTTGGGTGGAGTCATTGTACATTTCTGTAATAAAAACCCTTGTGATATGGCTTTATGTGGTAGAGAGAAAAAAATTTTCAGATCTATATGTATAAAAAAGAGAAGAGTACTCTGTGGACTTCTGAATTCTGAATTAAATGTAGAGCAAATTAGTGCATGTGCCTTAGTGACACTATTTGAAATCAGTCCTTGTGTTAATTTCACTTGGCAAGTACTAAGAAATGATGATCCCTGATGCCTATGGCTGCAAAAATACAACGTGGCTAAATTCTTTGGTTGCAATCTCTTCAAAGGTCATAAGATTATGTTACTCCACAAAAGTATCTTTCTGAATCTCTTTTTCTCTCACTTTATCTCTCCAAGTTCCTCTCCCCTTCAAAAACTTGTATCCCCATTCCTTCTTTCCCTCGTTGACTTTGTTAGCCTCCTCCCTCAGCAACTCACAAGCTTGTGTGTTTGTGTGTATACCTGCAAAGAGGAGCTGCTATATAAATAAGGTAATGAAAATGGAGGCCGTTGGGGAATAGACAGCTGCGAGGATCTGAGCTGGTAGACTGAAACACACACTCATCCTAAACCACTCAGAGCTCAGATTTCTTCTCTAGACAGCTGGCTTTTTAAGTCCTTCTGAAATACTCTACAAAGATGGGGGAGGGGCTGTGAACTACCTCTGCTATGGACCTTATTTAAAGTCAGCTATCTCCTAGATATGTTCTGAAGAAACTAAATGCAATATTCAGTATGGCAAGGATGAGGGTGCTGAGCTAAAGGTATACAACTGTCTAACTGTCTAAAGGCCAGTCTAACTAGACTAAAAAATTAGTCTAATTTTTAAAGGCCAGAGGGCTTTTAAATTATTGACAGTGCTGGAGGGCTGCTTGGAGTAGGCAGTGACTAGAATCATGTAAGCTCAAACTGGATAACTGATTTGCTGGTCATATTCCTATCCCTTCTCTGCCACTTGGCACCCTGTACCCCATATTCTTTCTAATCCTCCTACCCTCTCCACCCTCCCCACCTTCTCGCCAACACTCCAACACCCTACCCCCATCAACACTCCTGGAATTTTGGACTTAGCTATTTTTAAAACAGTCAACTCAGTAGCCACCTCCCTCCCCCGCTCAGCTGTCCAGTACTCCGGCCAGCCGTCTAGTCCCCCTTCCCCCCACACCAGACCTTCTCTGGTTCCCTGACCTCAGTGAG
Source organism: Ovis canadensis (assembly GCF_042477335.2). Classification (NCBI taxonomy): domain Eukaryota; kingdom Metazoa; phylum Chordata; class Mammalia; order Artiodactyla; family Bovidae; genus Ovis; species Ovis canadensis. The sequence continues at coordinate 100,256,005 of NC_091245.1, read as the reverse complement.
ACTGCAGCCTGTCTGGGGACCTAGGGGAGACATGGAGAAAGAGACGGGGGATCCCCTGGCTGGAGCTGACTGATACAGTAGACAGTCATGGCTGGAGAATTGGATAGCAGACTAATGTTTGACCTCTGGAAACAGTAAGTCAAAATTAATTGCAATTCCTTTAAAAATCTTCTAAATTGAAGTTAGAATCTCATAAAATTATGACATAAACTTGGATGTCTCTGGTGCAAATCTAGGATCTCTTCCATACCAAGGTGCCCCAGTCTCCATTTCTCCTTCTGTCTTAAGCTTTCTGGCCTCTGGCCACTAGAAGTTTAAACCTCCATCTCTCCTCTGGGAGTCTTAGCTGGCTCCTCCTATTACCTCAAGACTTCTGATGAAGTCTCCTTCTTTAGTAGAAGTTTCCTACACCTCCTATTCTGTGGTTTTCTCACCAAGGCCAAATTTAGCTTCAGATGATTAGTCACTGATACCCTCTATCTTGTTCCTATTTATCAGTGCCCTTCACATTGGGCTTCCGAGGGTGAGGCTTACTCCTTGTTATACATGATTTCTGCCTACAACTCTAGTCCCATCATCTTGTTCTCCTTCCTGCATGACTCTCCCTCATTCATATCCCTAACTCCAGAGAGACTAGTTTGGCAAGAGGGAGTTAGCCCCTCCCCAAGCCTTGTCCTCATCAAAAGACTGACTTCCAAACTTGCAAAGTTAAGATCAATGGAAAGGGTGGTTCTTCAGTCAGATTTGAAGAAAAGTTGACTCATGAAGAAGAAAAGTTGACTCATAACAAACAAATATTGATTTGCATGCTTGGTTTGCATCCATTGTTCCATGAGACAGAGGGATAATTTTAGCGCTCTACAGTAGATGAAAGAGACTGGTTCCCTTTTCATCTGAATACTGATTCCAGAGATGGGATGTATATCCCACCCTTACTCCTCCTTACTGAAAATTCTGACACAAAGGAGGAAAATCAATGAATGACCTCTGGAGGGTGTCCCCCTCCTGATGGGGAAGGGTGAATAAGCGGTAGTCTCTGATGTATTTTCAGATCCTAATTCTGTTGGGGAGCCCACTGGTATGACTGAGATCTGATCTATCCACATGATTCCTCTTTTTGACATTCCTGCTGTTTGATAGCTCAGAATGGGGCAATACAGTGGACTCTGCCCTCCGAGTCCACTCAACCTTTCTTCCACCCCCACCTAGGGGTATTGCATAAGGGGCCTGAAAGTGGTCACAAAAGCAGGGCACAGAGGCTTAACAGCCTCGTGTTTAGTTCAGGGAGACCCATTTCCCCTAAACTCCAGTTAGCTTATTCTTTTCTTGATCTTCCCAGATTCTCTTCACATCATTCTGAACAATCTTCAACTCTTCTCTTCCCCATGCCCAGCCACATTTCTTTTTTCAGTCCCTTACAGGACGTCCGGTCAAAATTCACTAGGTAGGAGGGTCATCAGCTGGAAAGAACCGGAACCTGGGGGGACCTGGCTGGATAGGTATGGGGGATCCAGGCCAGTCCCCTAGTTCCTGGTCCCCCCATGGCAGTCCCCCAACTCTAAGCATTCTCACTCTCCTGCTGCTCCTCTGTGGACATGGTAAGGAAGGGTTAGGTAAGGCTTTGGGGGATCTAGGGGGTAGGCTGCTATGTAGGGGTGGGCATGTGAGCTTGGGTGAATGAGATGAGATGGGTGCTGAGGGGTCCCAGTCACTCGCCCCACTCTCAAATAGGTATATTTTATTCACCATTCAACTTGGGGAAGGGCACTGGGAAAGCCCTTGATCCACAGGCGGGAGAGATCTAGCAGGGCTTACCCATCTTTAGCAAGACTGAATGAGGACAAGACTAGGAAGCTGGGGGCTGGCGGCTGGGGACTGGGAATTGGGGGAGGCTCTCAGTTGGGTTTTAGGATCCGCTGCTATCCCCCCATGAGACCTGGGAGAATTATGGTTGAGGTTGCGCGGGGATCGGGGGACCAGCTCACACTCCTCTCTCCCTTCCGCCCTCAGCTTATTCTCAATGCAAGATCCTCCGCTGCAATGCTGAGTATGTATCTTCCACTCTGAGCCTTAGAGGTGGGGGTTCACCAGGAGCCCTTCGAGGAGGAGGCCGAGGTGGAGGGGTGGGCTCCATTGGTCTCTGCCGAGCCCTCCGCTCCTACGCGCTCTGCACTCGGCGCACAGCCCGCACCTGCCGCGGGGACCTCGCCTTCCATTCTGCTGTGCACGGCATCGAAGACCTGATGATTCAGCACAACTGCTCCCGCCAGGGCCCCACGGCCCCTCCCCCACCCCGAGGCCCCGTCTTTCCGGGCGCAGGCCCGATCCGCGCCTCTGGCTCCCCAGCCCCGGACCCCTGTGACTATGAAGGCCGGTTTTCCCGGCTGCACCGACAACCCCCAGGCTTCTTGCACTGCGCCTCCTTCGGGGACCCTCACGTGCGCACCTTCCATCACCACTTTCACACGTGCCGTGTCCAAGGAGCTTGGCCCTTGCTGGATAATGACTTCCTCTTTGTCCAGGCCACCAGCTCCCCTGTGGCACTGGGGGCCAACGCCACCACCACCCGGAAGGTCAGGGACTCAACTGCTCCTGCATGGTCACCCCAGGGTTCCACTCCCATGCCAACCCCACTAGTTTTCAGCAATGCAGCTCTATTCCCTTTCCTCCTGAACCACTCTCACATCTTGAATCACTCCCTCCTACCGAACACTTGCTCCTGTAAATCACTTTCCCTCCGTGGGAATTTCACTCCAATGCAGAAAAGAGCTGGGGAGAGGAAAGTTGAGAAGCTCTGGGTTGAGAAGTTACAGAAAGGAAACTTCCTTCTCCTATGGGAGCAGCTGAAGTTGAGCCCAAACAGGAAGGAAAGGGATTGCGCAGGGATGAAATAGTATTGGAACATAAAGACAGGATCAAGGAGTGAGGACCGTGATAAGCCTTGCATCTCTGCTGGGATCAGATCCTTGATTATGTACAATAATGAGGCCTAGCTGATGGAAGAGGGGAGGGTTGCACTGAGCCCCAAATAAACTGTTTTCCCTCTTGCCCTTACAGCTCACCATTATATTTAAGAACATGCAGGAATGCATTGATCAGAAGGTCTACCAGGCTGAGGTGGACAACCTTCCCGCAGCCTTTGAAGATGGTTCTATCAATGGAGGTGATCGACCTGGGGGCTCAAGTTTGTCCATTCAAACTGCTAACCCTGGGAGCCATGTGGAGATCCGAGCTGCCTACATTGGCACAACTATAATCATTCGGCAGACAGCTGGGCAGCTCTCCTTCTCCATCAGAGTAGCAGAGGATGTGGCCAGGGCCTTCTCAGCTGAGCAGGACCTGCAGCTCTGTGTTGGGGGATGCCCTCCAAGTCAGCGACTCTCACGCTCAGTGCGTAGTCGTCGGGGAACTATAACCATAGATACTGCCCGACAGCTGTGCAAGGAAGGGCTGCCGGTTGAAGACGCTTACTTTCATTCCTGTGTCTTTGATGTTTTAATCTCCGGTGACCCTAACTTTACTGTGGCAGCTCAGGCAGCTCTGGAGGACGCCCGAGCCTTCCTGCCAGACTTGGAAAAACTACACCTCTTCCCCTCAGATGCTGGGGTTCCTCTTTCCCCAGCAACCTTCCCAGCTCCACTTCTTTCTGGGCTCTTCGTTCTGTGGCTTTGCATTCAGTAACCAGGCCAGCATTCAGTAACCATGATGGGTCTAGAAGTGATTTGCGGATAGAGATTGGCAAGGGAGAACGTAAGAATCATTGAAGGGAAACAATGAGGGTAAGAAACACATGAAACAATAACTTTTTTCCAGAGTGAGAGAAGGCTGTAGTCTAGGGTTGAAATGATCACAGCATAAGGATTTTGGGCAAGGTTTCTGCATTCCAGACTTCAGTAGGGGCTCTTCACTAATTTTCCAAGTCTTGTTAACAGGAAACAAATTGTTCTAGTCCATCTCCTCCTGAAATCACCCCTACAAGCTTAGAGGTTATGGGGTCCTGAGGATCAGTAGAAAAATCAGTAGAAAACTTAAGGGTTGAGACTTTTAATAGAGAAGAACTGAAAGAGGAAGACATGATCATCACCCATCAGAAACTCAAAATCGAATGATATTTTCTCTTGGAAGGTAGAAAGAGGAGGAAATGATGAGGAAAAGAATCTATTTGATAAGTATAATGTGGGTAAGATGTGTTCTGCTTTCTTGGTTCATAAATGAATTGGGAGTTGTTTGGATTTTGGGTGAAGAGAATCTCTGTCTTTGGAGAATGACACAGGTAGGAAAGAAGCTATCATCCCCAACCCTAACTAATCTGATATTAAAGCTATGGAGTCTTCACATTGTTGTCTATGTTGAATCTCTTTATAGACGCTTAAGATGGCATGAAGTCAATGTGTTCACTCCACCGAAAGAGGGCTCAAAACCGTGAGATATTGTTCTGCCTTCAGGAAGTTTACAGGCTATTAGGGAGACAAACTGACTTACATGAAGGAGTGATGAGTGTGTAATTATTCACTAAATTCCATGATACTGTGAATTCAAATGGGAAGATGATTGAGAAGAACTCAAGAAATAATAAATAATAAGAGGTAATAGAGTAGATGAGATCGGAAGTGATCTTTGAAGACTGGGTAAGATTGGATTTGAATTAAGGATCTTCCAGGCAGGGGAAACCATCTAGACATTCAGATTCATGATTCAGTGAAGAAACCAGCAAAACTCAAATGAAGTAGATGAGAAGTAAGGGCTAGATGGATAGAAGCCAGATTATGAAGTGCCTTGAAAGTGGGGCCAAGGAGTTTAAATTCAATTAACAGCTAACAGTTATTGAGAGCTTAAAACCTGCCAGGCCATTTTCTAAACAATTTAAAATTATTAATTCATCTAATACTCACAACTCTCTAAGGGAGGTAACTTTCTTATCTCTACTGTTATATAAGGAAAATGAGGTACAGGAAGACTAAGCAATTTTTCCATAGTAACGCAGCTTACAGATGGTAGAGCTAGAAACTGAACCCAGAGAATTTGGCTTCGGAGACTTAACTTAATCTCAACACTACACTGTTCTGTCAAGGAAACAGCCATTGAAGATTTTAATTGTGGATGAGGCAGGGAAAGGGAGCTGCAGGCAGTGGCTGCCATCACAAAAACTATTTTCTTCTTTTGTCATATGAAACCCAAAAGGGAGAGCTGGAAAGTAGGGGGAAGCCCCAAATAGAAGGAATCTAATTTGTAGAAGAAAAGAAAATAGAAGCTGTTCTAGTCCAGGATGTTCTAAAGTAACAGTGCTTTACTCTTCCCTCTTCTCTCAGTTTCACCCATCTAACCTTTATATTGGTTAACTCCCCAGGACACACATACACACCAGCCAGTGCTTACCAGACAGAGCGTCCTTTTGGTCTGCTCTTTTAAATTTCTTTTGCAATTCTTTATCTTCTATTCCTGACTCACTATCTTCTCTAAAGACCGCAGCCACTCTGCCATTCCCACAAAGCACAGTCTCTTTACTTTAAAGGTGACCTGCTTCCCTGGTGGCTCAGATGGTAAAGAATCTGCCTGTAAGATACGGGTTTAATCCCTGGGTCAGGAAGATGCCCTGGAGGAGGAAATGGCAACCCACTCCAGTATTCTTGCTTGGAGAATTCCATGGACAGAGGAGCCTGGTGGGTTACAGTCCGTGGGGTCACAGAGAGTCGAATGTGACTAAAACACTTAGATAATCCAGAAAACAATCTGTTCTAATGGAAGAAAATTAGAGGAAATATATCCATTGCTGTTCTCACTTACAGATAACTTAGGCATTTTAATTCAAAACATCTTTTTGAGAAACTGCTCTTTATATTGGTTAACTCAAAAGAGTACATAACTTCATTTCTCAAAATTCCCTTGTGGGAATTTCAAGTAGGTTAAGAAGAATTTCATAGCCAACTGGGGAGTGAGATTCTTTTATGGCACCTGTCATTTGCCCAAACTCAGGGTTAACCCTATTACCAATGGAGTATTTGAAAATGAGTAGTTCAAAATAAGTACATGAAAAAATGTTCAACATCATTACTTATCATGGAAATGCAAATCGAATTTGAAAAACAAGGAGAAAACGCTACATAACCACTGGAATGGTTCAAATTAAAAAGACTGATCATATCAAGTGTTGGCAAATCGTGAAGCTCTGACATGCTATTGGTGAGAATGTAAATTAGTACTACTACTTTGTAAAATTTTTGGCAGTTTCTTCACAAGTTAAGCATAAACTTACCACACACTCTAAACAGTCCACCTCTAAGTATTTATCCAAGAGAAAGGATAAAGACTTGTATACAATACCACACAGCAATAAAGTGAAATAAACTACTGATACACACAATAATAGGATGAATCTCAAAATAAGAATGTAAGCGAAAGAACCCAAACAACAACAAAAAAAAGAGTACATACTGTATGTTTCCATTTGTATAAAATTATAAAAAGTGTAAACCAATATATACTGAGAGAAAAAAGATCAGTGGTTGCCTGTGAATGGTCAGGGGAGGGAGAGAGGGATGGTTTACAAAGACACATGAGGAAATTGGAATAGAATGTTCATTATCTTGATTGTGGCAAAGATTTCAAAAATCATGAAACTATACACTTCAAATATGTGCTGTTTATCAAACATTAGTACATCTAATAAACGTGTAAGTAAAATAAATAGGTAGCTGATCTTTCCTTCTTCCTTTGGTGGGTCAGTCAAAGGAAAGACTATTGTATGAAAAGGAAGATTATAACAGAATTTCCTTCTTCTAGGAAAACACAGGAAAGAAGAGGATGACAAGGCAAAGAAAGAGAGCATTTAGGGACTTCCCTGCTGGTCCAGTGGTTACGACTTCGCCTTCTAGTCCAGGGGGTGTGGGTTTGATCCCTGATCTGGGAACAAAGATTCCACATCCCTTGGGGCCAAAACACTAAAACATAAAACAGAAGCAATATTTTAACAACAAAACATAAAACAGAAGCAATATTGTAACAAATCCAATAGAGACTTTAAAAATGGTTCACATAAAAAAAAGAAGGAAAGAGAATATTTAAATATTCTATACTCTCTCTTCTATCATAAGGACCATATTCCTTCCTCCAGATTCTCAAGGTCAGGGATCATGGAAAGGACATTTTGTGGTTTAAAAACAAACTGGTGCTTCATTTTTGTCTTTCCACTCCACTAAGAGTCAGCAGATGGCGCTGATGACTAAAAAGAATTACCCAGTGGGGCTGGAGCAAGTCTTCAGGAAAAAGAAAATGAATTTCTTAGATTGTCTAATATGTTGACCAAATGAGAGAAAATATTAATAAGTATTTGACAGAACTGGCATTTCAGAAATAAACTTAATGGAGGCAGGTTCAAGAGGGAGTGGACATATGTATATACTTATGGCTGACTCACGTTGCTGTACGGCAGAAACCAACACAACACTATAAAGCAATTACCCTCCAATTAAAAATAAATTAAAAAAAGAAATAAACTAAATGTAGGTGCATAATAAACTAAATAAATTGCTTAAATAATTATGGGTTCATAACAAATAAAGGGTTGTTCAAGACATGAAACAGTCAAAATATACTACTTGACTCCACAATTGATGTTATTTATAGTGATAATATATAATTAATATAGTCGTAATTGAATTGTGGTGCTGGGGAAGACTCCTGGGAGTCCCTTGGACTGCAAGGAGACCAAGACAGTCAATCCTAAAGGAAATCCACCCTGAATATTTATTGCAAGGACTGATGGTAAAGCCCTAATACTTCAGCCACCTGATGCAAAGAGCCAACTCACTGGAAAAGATCTTGATGCTGGGAAAGATTGAAGGCAAAAGGAGAAGAGGGTGGCAGAGGATGAAATAGTTAGATAACATCACCAACTCAATGGACATGAATTTAAGCAAACTCTGGGAGATAGTGAAGGATAGGGAAGCCTGGCGTGCTGCAGTCTGTGGGGTCACAAAGAATTGGACACTTAGTGACTAAACAACAACAATAGTGATAATAATGTAAATATTGACTACTGATTTGGCCAAAATTGTGATATAACTCTATCAGGAGGATGAGGTAGGAGGAATGGGAAGGTAGGGATAGGGAGTATGGTGTAAGACACTTAAAATTTCAAATACTGTAGCAAAAAGACAGTATGATATGTCTAATATTGGGCTGCCCTGGTGACTCAGATGGTAAAGAGTCTGCATGCAACGCAGGAGATCCGAGTTCTCTCCCTGGGTGGGTAAGATCCCCTGGAGAAGGGAATGGTTATGCACTCCAGTATTCTTGCCTGGAGAATCCTATGGACAGAGGAGCCTGGGGGCTACAGACCAAGGGTCGCAGAGTTGAACAGGACTGAGCTACTGACCCTGTGGACTGCAGCACGCCAGGCTTCCCTGTCCTTCACTATCTCCCAGAGTTTGCTCAAATTCGTGTCAATTATTTATAAATTAAGAAATAAAAGAAGAAATATATAATTTAGAAATATGAGAGGCTTCCCTGGTGGTCCAGTGGTTAAGAATCTGCCTTGCAATGCAGGGAACGCTGGTTCGAACTCTGGTCTGGGAAGATCCCACATGCCAAGCAACAACTAAGCCTGTGTACCACAACTACTAAAACCCGTGCACCTAGAGCCTGTGCTGCCACTGCAACAAGAAGGTGGTGCACTGCAGCTAGAGAAAGCCCTGTAGCAATGAAGACCCAGCACAGCCAAAATCAACAAATTAATTATTAATTAATTCATAAAAAAGAAATACGAAGTATATACCAGATGAAAAAGTTGAAATAATGGAAAGATAAATAATTAGAGTGAACTGAGAACTGCTGTTTTTTTTGTGTAAGAATTAAAATTATGGGATTTTTGACTAAGTTATATTACATTATTTTGATTTTAAAAAAGAGACCGCATTTCTACCTTGGCCAGTCCTGAGTATTTCCCCTTAACTTCTTATACTTGTGGACACCTCCATCATTCTTCAAACCCACCCAACCCCCTTCCTACCCACTTCACCTTACCTTGTATACTTCATGGCAAGTTCCTTCCCACATTTCTTCTCAAGGAAGCAGAGATAATTTCCATGGTCCAGTAATGGCAGGTTCTCCAAATCAGTGCCAAGAAACTGCAGCAGCACTAAGGAAAGGAAGGAAGGCAGAACATTAGAAAATAATAGGACTTCCTCAGTTTTTCTGCCTACTCCCAAACCAAATTATTCATCATCCCCCTAATAGTTATTAGGAAGAAATAAGTCACATATGTTTCCTGAGATATAATCTATGCGTGCTTGAAGGGTGGGCTTTGAGAAAGTGAAAGAGAAATCAAGAAATATAACTGGATTCTGCCCCTACTGCAGGGTTACTGTGGAATCATTCTTTGCTACTGGTTCCAAAAGAATCAATCTTTTGAATATCAAGGGTTTTGTGGACTTCCCTGGTGGTATAGCAGATAAGAATCCACCTGCCAATGCAGGGGACACAGCTTCCATCCCTGGTCTGGGAAGATTCCACAAGCCTCAGAGCAACTAAGCCTGTGGGTCTTCACTGTAGAGCCCACAAGCCACAACAACTGAAGCCCATATTCCTAGAGGCCGTGCTCTAAAACAAGAGAAGCCAAAGGTAATGAGAAGCCTCTGCGCTGCAATGAAGAGTGGTCCCTGCTTTCCACAACTAGAGAAAGCCCTTGCACAGCAACAAAGGCCCAATAAAAACTGTGATTGGTCTTTGATACAGCACTCTTCTTTTACTTCTACCTGTGAGGAACTATTAAGTTGAATTTTTTAAAAAATTAATCAGTCTTTCATCCTGCCTTCCAGCCTCACTCCAGCAAAGAATCAAAAAGTCCTTTGCTGAAAGTGTAGCGCCTGAAACAGAAAATGTTCTGCCATGGTTTAATTTTCTCTTTATGGAGGTCACTGCCCTGCATCTTGGAGAAGGCAATGGCAACCCACTCCAGTACTCTTGCCTGGAAACTCCCATGGACAGAGGAGCCTAGTAGGCTGCAGTCCGTGGGGTTGCTAAGAGTCGGACACGACTGAGCGATTTCACTTTCACTTTTCACTTTCACGCATTGGAGAGGGAAATGGCAACCCACTCCAGTGTTCTTGCCTGGAGAATCCCAGGGATGGGGGAGCCTGGTGGGCTGCCGTCTATGGGGTCGCAGAGTCGGACATGACTGAAGCGACTTAGCAGCAGCAGCAGCCCTGCATCTACCACGACCAGCCTACAAGGAGAATACCATCATTGCTGGAGAAGAAACCAAAACCAGGATAGGCAAAGGGATGGGCTAAATATGCGACATATTAGCTGATCAGGCTAAAATAATCCTACGGATTGACTTTGACGCTTATTTAGAATTTTTGGAACACATAAACTATGCCAGGCCATAAGACAACATGGCTCCTATCTTTGGGGAACTCAGTTTAGTAGGGAGGAACAAATAAACAGATATATGATTAACATTTATAATATAGAGAAATACATCCAATATGCTATTGAGAACACAAAGAAAGTGACAAATCTGCTTGTAGAAATCAGAGAAATCTTTACAAAGGAGGTGACTTTTTTTTTAAAGGATCAGAGATGTGCTAGGCAAGATTTTCAAACCATAAATTCGATGAATTTCATCCTAGTTCTGTGAATTAAGCAAGCCTCTTGAGCTCTCTATATTGCAATATTCCTTTCTGCAAAAATATCTGCCTATCCGGTAAGAATCAAATGTTTGTGTAATTGCTTTATAACACACATGTGTATTTAGCTGTATGTACACTTTAAAAATGCATTAACACAGAAAGTTCTCTGAAATGGATGAAAAACAGAAAACTGTTTTAATATGTAATTCCTTCCTTTCAGTCATAAACACCTTCCTCTGCTCCTTCTTGAGATCAAAAAATCATCTTCCTCACTCAGGGAGCTGTCTGGTCAAGTTTCTAGTCTCAGAAACGCTTCTGTGTGGACTAAGGATCTCGATTTTGTTGTTGCTGTTCAGTTCGCTCAGTCGTGTCCAACTCTTTGAGACGCCATGGACTGCAGCACTCCAGGCTTCCCTGTCCTTCATCATCTCCCAGAGTTTGCTCAAACTCATGTCACTGAGTCAGTGATGCCATCCAACCATCTCGTCCTCTGTCGTCCCCTCCTCCTCCTGCCTTCAATTTTTCCCAGCATCAGGGTCTTTTCTAATAAGTCAGCTCTTTGCATCAGGTAGCCAAAGTATTGGAGCTTCAGCATGAGTCCTTCCAATGAATATTCAAGATTGATTTCCTTTAGGATTGACTGGTTTGATCTCCTTGCAGTCCAAGGGACTCTCAAGAGTCTTCTTCAACACCACAGTTCAAAAGCATCATTTCAATTCTATGCCACTTAGGTTTGTCATAGCTTTTCTTCCAAGGAGCAAGCCTCTTTTAATTTCATGGCTGCAGTCACCATCTGCAGTGATTCTGGAGCCCAAGAAAATAGTCTGTCACTGTTTGCACTGTTTCTCCATCTATTTGCCATGAAGTGATGCGACCAGATACCATGATCCTAGCTTTTTGAATGCTGAGTTTTAAGACAGCTGTTTTACTCACCTCTTTCACCTTCATCAAGAGGCTCTTTAGTTCCTCTTCGCTTTCTGCCATAGGGTGGTGTCATTTGCATATCTGAGGTTGTTGATATTTCTCCCAGCAATCTTGATTCTGGCTTGTGCTTCATCCAGCCCGGGATTTCTCATGAGGTACTCTGCGTATAAGATTAAATAACCAGGGTGACAATATACAGCCTTGACGTACTCCTTTCTCAATTTGGAACCAGTCCATTGTCCCATGTCTGGTTTTAATTGTTGCTTCTTGACCTGCATACAGGTTTCTCAGGAGGCAGGTAAGCTGGTCTGGTATTCCCATCTCTTTAAGAATTCTACAGTTTGTGGGACTTCCCTGGCGGTCAAGTGGTTAAGACTCTGTGCTTCCACTGCAAGGGGTGCAGGTTCAATCCCTGGTCAGGGAACTAAGATCCCACATGCCATGCAGCAAGGCCAAAAAATAAATAAAAATAATTAAAAAAAAAAAAAGAATTCTACAGTTTGTCCTGATCCATACAAAGACTTTAGCATAGCCAGTGAAACAGACGATCTCGATAGTACTTTATCCACTGGGTGGCAGGGCTGAGCCAACTGGATTACAGAATTGTGTAAGAAAGAACTTCTCAGAAAAGGGGAAGTTGGGTTAAGGACAAAATGTCCCATCTCCCTCATTTTTATAAACATCAGTACAGTCCAACTTTCCCTCATAGGAAAACAAACCATCACCTCTCACCGCCTCACCACCCTTGCTCTATACATAACTGGGCCATAGGCTTTGAGGAAGAGGGACTGGTTATGTTCAAGTGTAGCAGAAGGAACCGAGATTAGGTTTCTTATTGTTAATAAGATACAGTACTAGGTTCTGAATTAGTGGCATATTCTATTGCAAAGATATATCCCAATCTATCAATTTAATTTATATTTAATAACCTATTTTCTCTATGAAATGTACTTTTCTAGATGCTATGAAGAATAAACATATTTAAAAGGACACAGATCCTGCTCTCTAGGAATTCATTCCATAGGACAGAAAAGAAACTTTACATGTAAGTTCCATATAAGAAATAGTTTAAAAATATGGAATGGAGTATTCAAAGAGAATGGAATTCTATTTGGTTATAAGGTGAGAGATAAAGGGATTTGGGAATCAGGAAAGGTTTCATAGAGGAAAAGTTATTTGGCTGTCTACTGAAGAGTGGGTTCAGTTCAGTTCAGTTCAGTCGCTCAGTCGTATCCGACTCTTTGCGACCCCATGAATCGCAGCACACCAGGCCTCCCTGTCCATCACCATCTCCCAGAGTTCACTCAGACTCACGTCCATCGAGTCCATGATGCCATCCAGCCATCTCATCCTCTGTCATCCCCTTCTCCCCCTGCCCCCAATCCCTCCCAGCATCAGAGTCTTTTCCAATGAGTCAACTCTTCACATGAGGTGTCCGAAGTAGGATTTAAAAAAGTAGAGATGGGGAGGAAAGTCGGGCATTCCAGGTAGAGAGAAAAGTATAAGCAAATGCAGAGAAGGATATATTAAGGGAATGCGGTGTACTCAGGTTTGGCTGAGTAGAGTACATTTCTGAGGAAGTAGTGGGAAATGAGACTGGAAAGTTTAGTTGAGGTCACTTTGTGAAGGCTTTAAATACTAGGTTGAAGTATTTTAATTTGATTCAGTAAGCAGAGGGTTTGGGAACATCACAGAACAGATAGGAACTCAACTGTGTAAGATTAATCTGTTGGCTAAACTTGTCCCTTTGTAGCCTGGCTTCTTCTGTCACTAAAATGGTTTTCCTTAAGTTTCCAGAGGAAACCATGGTGATTTTTTAGGCCATATTCCCCTTGGCCATTCCTCCCCTTGGTTGAGGTTTATGGATTACAGCAGAAAGATCAGTTTAAAACTATCAAAAATAACTTATGCAAAAGTGTTAATAACAAGGATATGAATCAGAGTGATGGCAATAGAGTAAGAAATAACAGCTTCTAGAAAAACAATGGAATGATGGCCTCTTCAGAATCTGGCAATTGACTGAATGTGAGGAATGTCAGAAAAGAAGGAATTGAAGACAGTTTTTAGATTTTATGCCTCGATATCTAGGGGAACATATAATGGTCCCATTAAAAGAAACAAGAGTAAGAAGCGAACTTGAGCACAGGGAGAAGATTATGAATTCTACTAGACAAGTTGAGTTTGATGCCAACTAGAACTTTCAAGACAGGCCAGACGTTTCCATGAGTGATGTACAGATGGGCAAACTGAACAGCAAAGACTGAAGACAGAAAAGGAGAGAGCCAAGCAGAAAAGCTTTCAGTAGGGGAGAGAAGAAAGGAACTGCTGACAAGGGAGAAAAGGATAAAGTCCAAAAGAACATTTAAATTTACAAAGATGGCAGTTTTAAAATTATATAGAAGTCAAGGGGAATATGGCCTAAAAAATCACCATGGTTTCCTCTGGAAACTTAAGGAAAACCATTTTAGTGACAGAAGAAGCCAGGCTACAAAGGGACAAGTTTAGCCAACAGATAAAGTTGGTATAAGTTACTCTCTTAAGAAATTTAACAGTAAACAAGAGAAAACATGGGTGATAGCATGAAAAGGGAAAAAAATCTTTTGTATCATAAGGCTACCTTAAGAAATATCTTAAAGGCGTCTGCAGTAGCTTTGAACAAATTAATTCACCTCCTTTCTCTATCTTTCCCTGAAGTTGGACAACTCTCAGATCTTCTTTCCTTCCTCAACATAGTAGAAAAATAGAGACACCAATAAACATAAAATATGGACTTCAAGATGAGATGATTTCTTTTTCTTTAATGGCTGTTCTGGGTCTTCTAAACTGCTGGGGCTTATCTTTAGTCGAGGCAAGTTGGGGCTACTTACTAGTTGCAGTGCTCAGACTTCTCACTGGAGTGGCTTCTTTTGTTGCAGAATACAGGCTTCAGTAGTTGCAGCTCCTGGGCTCTAGCACACAGGCTCAACAGTGGCCCACAGGCTTAGTTGCTGCAAAGCATGTGGGATCTTCTCAGATCAGGGATTGAACTTGAGTCTATAACATTGGCAGGCTGATTCTTTCCCACTGAACCACCAGGGAAGACCCAAGATGAGTGTTTTTTAAATTTAGGTATGATTGACATACAACATTATATTAGTTTCAAGTGTACAATCTAATGATTGACATTTAGATATGTTGCAAAATGATCACCACAATAAGCCTAGTTAACATCTGTGATCATATTTAATTACAGGATTTTTTCTCGTGATGAGAACTTTTAAGATCTACTCTCTTAGTAACTTTCACATAAGCAATATAGCATTATTAACTATAGTCACCATGCTGTGCATTACATCTCTATGACATTTATTTTATGGCTGTTAAGTTTATACCTTTTGACTCTCTTCACCCACTTCACCTACTCCCTAACCCAGTCAACCAGCAATCTGTTCAAATGAAGTGGTTTTTTTTTGTTGTTGTTGTTGTTTTAATAATTAAACTGAGAAACAAGAATCTTCAGAAAACAAACTAGAGACAAGATTCTAGAAAGTGTTAAGAATCCTGAGTTTGGAGAGTGGCTCCACCAGTTACTAGCTATACATCCTAGAGCAAGTCTGCTGCTGCTGCTAAGTTGCTTCAGTCCTGTCCATCTCTGTGTGACCCCATAGACGGCAGCCCACCAGGCTCCCCTGTCGCTGGGATTCTCCAGGCAAGAACACTGGAGTGGGTTGCCATTTCCTTCTCCAAGAGCAAGTCTACTTAACTAAAATAAGAAAGTACCTCTCTTAAAAAAAAAAAAGACTGGTAGAGTCCCCTTTAACTTTAATATTTTATGGAAGTAACTCTCTTTAACAAAAAAAAAATGACTGGTAGAGTCCCCTTTAATTTTAATATTTTATGAGTCTTATCCTAAACCCTTTACAGTGAAGATCAAACAAGAAACCATGTGTTAAAGCACTGAGAAGCAGGACAACACATTAGAAAGAGTACCTACTTAATTTATTTATTTTGGCCACACCACACTCAAGGCATCTTAGTCCCTGACCAGAGTCTAAATCCATACCCTCTGCAGTGGAAGCAGGGATACTTAATAGTTGGGCTGCCAAGAAGTCCTCAGGAGTACCTACTTTAGATCAGACAAACCTGGGTTCAAGATTTTGCTCTACTTACAAATCGGTGACTGCAGGCAAATTACTTAACTCTCTGAGCCTGACTTAACCCTGAGTCACAGAGTTATTGTGAGAATTAAATGAAATAATCTAACCTTAAATCCTTCTAGAACAAGGTGACAGATGAATCTATAAATAAAATATTACTGAGATAATTATGTAAAGGACCTGGTCTATTACAGGTGCTCAGTGACTTGGAGGAATACCTGACGTTGATCAGCCTCAAATGCCACACTCTCTTTTAAACTTTTATTTGTCTCTAAATTAATATTCCCTAGAGGAAAATGGGAAAGATAAAAGGGAAATTTTCAGAGTGGAAATGAAAGTAGTGATTAAAAGGATAAAAAAGGGGGCTATTAGGAACCTTGAGTCTTTAGAGTCCTAGATGTTTATCAGAGCATAAGTTAAGGAAAAGAGAAATGCAAGCAGCTCCTTGTATTTAATTGGAACTGAGGGTAGAGGGCACTTCCCTCCCTAGAAGCTTTGGCTTTGCTCAACCACCTCCTGTAAAGCAAACAACAATTACCGCTTGGTTTCCTATTGATACTGGGATTGAAGAGGGTGGGGAAGGAACAGGTAAAGATGATCTAATCTGCAAAACTCTTGGATTTAGCCCTCCTTTGCTGTTCCTTACTGGACCTGCTGTCTTCCTCCCTTGCACCCCACAAATGTTTGTACTCTGTTTTCAGGACAGAAGTTTGTAAGATTTTTTTCTTCTTTGGCACAGGAACTGAGAAAAAGAATCAGAAGGCACGTTTTTATCAGAATACCAGGTTATAAGGTGAAAGGTTGTAAACAACTCTGTCCAGGACAACTCCATTTCAGAACGTGTCTTGGCTACAGGCCTGGTAGGCAGCAGCTGCCAAAGTGAAATCTTTTTCTGGCATTTAAGGGAACCCAGGCACAAAACAGCACAAACAAGTGGTCTGCACCAAGTTTTGCAAAACGGGAAAGAAAGAAGAAACTGGAGCCCAAGAGAGGGACTTAAAGCAAAAGAGAATGGTATTAAGATTTTTTTAAAAAAAGCAAGTCAGTACTCCATAGCTGTGACCAAGTAAATACTGGCATTCCCCTTTCTCTAAGATGTTCCAAATATATACCACCCTGGTCTGTCACATTCACCTCTCCTGCCTGCCCCTCAACATTTATGCAGTTATACATCACACACTGTTTAATAATATTGTCATTATGTATTTACTTGTCAACATTTTGGTATTTCAGATTTACATACACTTCCACATCTATCAACCTAAAAATTCTCTCAGAAGCTACAATTAAACATTTTACAATTACTTTAGTGAGAGTCTCACCTTCCCTGCTCTACCTACTTCAACCAATATTGCTGACCAACTAAAAACAACTCAGGCCTTATTGGTTAACTTTCTTAAACAGGGTGCCGCCTCAAAACCACACACCCTAAGGATCAACATGTTCCCCTTTTTGTTCTGGGGGTTGGTCCTGTGGGTGTGTGTTTTCCAGTAGTCTTGATGCCTGATTCTTGAGCTTGCTTAATAGTGCAGTTGGGTTGTAACTTGTTAGCCTTAGGGTGTCAACCCAGTTAGGGTGTGCAAGAACAAGTAAGAAGGATCCTTCACAGCAGTGAATAGCCATCTTCTTGCTAAGAGGGCAGGATCTCTACATATTCTAATGCTTCTTGTTTACTTCCCCATCTCAGTCTTGGGAACACTGTCTTCCTCTCTCTAGCACAAGAAATGAGATAATAATCTCCTGATTTTCCAACCCATGGGGAGGAACTCAGGAATCAAAGAAAAGGGAGAAGAATTCCTGTATCTGTGCACACAAGTCTTTCTTACTGCATCTCTGAAAAATTTCTCAGGAGTCAGCTCCTAAGGCACCTCACGGCCAGCTAGGGAAAAACCCATCTGACAGAGAGCCAAATAACACAGGATGAAGAGTCAAGGTTTCTTTTAGCTTTAACATACAGTGTGCTAACGATCCTTCTGTCTTTTCTTCCCTTTCTTACCTATTTCTAAACAGTTTAGGGGGGAAAAAAAAAACTTTCCAAAGACTGCAGAATGGTTCCCTCAAACAGAAATACGGCCATCTTTCCCTGACACTTTCCCTCTGACGATTGACAACTTTCCTGCTTTTAACTAACTTGAAGGCTGTGAGGAGTGTGGGCAGCAGATTTAGAGGTGTACCTCTGATTTAGTAAGTTGGAAGGGGGAGGAAGACGAGACAGTTAAAATAACTCAGGAAAAAGATGACTAGAGTGAAGCCTTTTTTTTTTTTTTTTTTTAAATTACTTTCCTGGAGAAGCAGGGAGTGAGATACTCAGAGCCCAAAGAACACACTTTAACGAAGAGGTAATGAGGTAACTGAGAGACCATAAATAAAGTGTTCCCTAACTCTGCAGATCAGGGACTGAAGAGATGACGGGATAAGTGGCAGGATGTGGATACGCCCGTACTGTACCAGTCCAGAGAACAGAGAGAACCGAGTGGAGGACGCAGGGGCAGAGGCACACGGACCGGAGCCCCCAGCCTCCAGCCCAGGGGGCTAGAAAGGGAGTGGGGGATGGCTAATCAGTCCCATATATTCACTTTGCTGTGACCGCTGAAGAGAGGTTAAAAATTTGTGACAAGTTCTCTTTTCCTTCCCACACAGCCGGGATTTTTTATGGGGGGAGCGGGGAGGAGCAGGGGGTTGTTTGTTGATTTTTGAGAGATGCGGGGCAAGAGAAGGACAAAGCGGATCTTCCTCAACAGTAACGACTGCACTCCCTGTCCTCCGCCCCATCCTCAAGTATTCTTGGAGCTCTGGGATTGTTTTTCACACGACTTGCGATTTGTGAGCCGGGAATAAACAGTCACCTCTAAATTAATTACATTGGCTGAGGTTAGGCATGGAATTCCATCATAAGCACATTTTCCTTTTACCTCAAAATAATAGCTACCACTCCAAAAGCATCCACACCCGCCCTTCGAAGACCACTGGCCTCGGATAGATTTTGGGGTCAGTGAAGCATTCCTTCCTTGGGCACACGGGAAGCCGCCCCATAGCCCCTCCGCCCCCTCCTCCCAGCCCCGCAGCGATGCACAACAACCGTTTTCCCCGCCAGGAGCACACTGTGTCCACGCGCTGCTGCGACCTCGCTGATTGGTAGGGCTCCTGGTAAACAAGGAGCGGGCAGCCAATGGGAGAGCTGTGCACGAGGGGAGCACGAGCCTCCAGGCCAGCGTTCGCGTGGACCTGCCTGCCGGGCTACTATATAAACCAGTTTCCGGCTCTCAGTTGCAAACTATCGTTTCGTTTTCTGAGGTGGAACGCATTAAGCCTTCCCGCCGAGATCCGGAGCTGTCCTCCAGCTGTTAGAAAGAAAGAGCTTATTTTTCTTTTGCAATCTCTTGATACAACTCGCGGCTTACATTTTTGGGTGGACGTGTTTTCGAAAATTCAGTAGAGAACTGAAAAGTGAAAAAGTTTTAACTTACAGCAAAAGGTCCTTTGATTGAGAGTTTTGTTTTGTCCTCATTTTTAACTCTTAAGCAGACCCAGTCCAACATGGTGATGTTCAAGAAGATCAAGTCTTTCGAGGTAGTTTTTAACGACCCCGAAAAGGTGTACGGCAGTGGGGAGAAGGTGGCTGGCCGGGTGATAGTGGAAGTGTGTGAAGTCACTCGAGTCAAAGCTGTCAGGATCCTGGCTTGCGGAGTGGCCAAAGTCCTGTGGATGCAGGGATCCCAGCAGTGCAAGCAGACGTTGGACTACTTACGCTACGAAGACACGCTTCTCCTGGACGACCAACCAGCTGGTAAGTGACCCAACTGTTTGCTGGAGGGTGAGAGCGGATTCAAGAAGAGAATTGATACGGATAAAGCCCACACTGTAGATCTTAAATTGCTCGGGTTGTGGGGTTTGAATTTTGTGTGGCTTCTTTATCTTTTTTAGCTTTAACTTGCTAACCCCTACCCCCACCCCCAAAAAAGGGTGATTTGTGCAACTTCTCAGGGTGCTGTGTTCTGTGGGTGATTCTGAGGGATGTTGACTTAGCTATTGAAAGGTTTTTATGTCTTAATAAATTGCTTGTTCTTTGCTTGCTTCTTGTTTGAGATGATGATAGGTTGAGTCTTTCAGCACTGCAGGGCTTTGCAACTTTTTGCTCAGCGAATGCATCAGAATCTCATTTAAGAACATAAGGGGTTCTGCATTACTCTTGCACGCTGCCCAAGAATTCCTTATTGCATAGAGGCATTTTAAGTATAACAAGAAACCTAGAAGCTTCTCCTTTTTCTCTTCCTTCAGGTGAGAATGAGATGGTGATCATGAGACCTGGAAACAAATATGAATACAAGTTCGGCTTTGAGCTTCCTCAGGGGTAGGTAACTAAATGCATCTGTGATCTTATCTGTCTGTAAAAATCTTTCCCTCTTTTGATCAGTTACTCTTCTTGGAGAGCATTTTAAAATTGTTTCCTTTTTCTTGATAAAGGCCTCTGGGAACATCTTTCAAAGGAAAATATGGGTGTGTGGACTACTGGGTGAAGGCTTTTCTTGATCGTCCCAGCCAGCCAACTCAAGAGACAAAGAAAAACTTTGAAGTGATGGATCTAGTGGATGTCAATACTCCTGATTTACTGGTGAGATTCATTTTAAAAGTCTCTTCTTCTGGGTTTCAGAGATAAGTAGTTAGGTTTTTAGGGCATTAAAGTGAAGCCCGTCAGGGAATCAAGTCCTTAAGTCATCAAGGTGGGAGAGAAAACTACCTACTTTAAGCAGTGGAAAGAGAAGCAGAGAAAGGATCTCTAGAAATTCTCAAAACGTCTTTTCCCACTTCATTCTATATAGGAACCTGTGTCAGCTAAAAAGGAGAAGAAAGTTTCCTGCATGTTCATACCTGATGGGCGGGTGTCTGTCTCTGCACGAATTGACAGAAAAGGATTCTGTGAAGGTAAAAATCTAGTGCTGAAAATGAGAGACCCTTAAAACAGGAACTGTGGGTTTGGGAGTAAGGGCAGGAGGCAGGGACAGATTAAAAGTCATGGATTGCACTGAGCATCAGTTTTCATCTTTCTCATTGCCAGGTGATGAGATTAACATCCATGCTGATTTTGAGAATACGTGTTCCCGCATTGTGATCCCCAAAGCTGCCATTGTGGCCCGCCACACTTATCTTGCCAATGGCCAGACCAAGGTGCTGACGCAGAAGTTATCATCAGTCAGAGGCAATCATATTATCTCTGGAACCTGTGCATCATGGCGTGGCAAGAGCCTTCGAGTGCAGAAGATCAGGCCTTCTATCTTGGGCTGCAATATCCTGCGAGTTGAATACTCCTTACTGGTGAGTGGGTGGATGGGGTTGGAGAAAGAAATTGTTCATTGGTCTAAACGATAGTGGTGTTTCTCCAGATTTCTAGCCTAACAAACTGATGTCTTCCTTTCTAGATCTACGTTAGCGTCCCTGGCTCCAAGAAAGTCATTCTTGACCTGCCCCTGGTTATTGGCAGCAGGTCAGGCCTCAGCAGCCGGACGTCCAGCATGGCCAGCCAAACCAGCTCCGAGATGAGTTGGGTAGACCTGAACATCCCAGATACCCCAGAAGGTGAGCCAGACACCTGATCTCATTTTTTTCCCTCTGGCCTGGGTGGGTTTGTAAAATTGTGGTTAGGCTTTTCTTGGCTGGACTTCTTATCTCCATGCTTTCTCTCTCTAGCTCCTCCTTGCTATATGGATAGCATTGCTGAAGATCACCGGTTGGAGAGCCCCACTACTCCTCTGCTAGATGACACAGATGGTTCTCAAGACAGCCCTATTTTTATGTATGCTCCTGAGTTCAGGTTCATGCCACCACCTACTTACTCTGAGGTGAGAATTGTCATTTACCACTACATTTGTCCTAAGCCTTTTATAGGAAGTTAACTTCTTGGGATTGCCAGACTGGATTGTTGTGTTTTTTCTTACCCAAACTAAAATACTCTTTCTTTTCTTCCTCCCAGGTTGATCCCTGCATCCTGAACAACAATGTGCAGTGAGCATGTGGAAGAAAAGAAGCAGTTATACCTACCTGTTTCTTTTCATCTCTCTTCCTGGACTCTTTGATTTTTTTAGAGACTCAACAGTCTCCACAGTGGGGTACAGGTCCACCCCAGCCTCTGACTCTCCAGTGTAGGAGGTGATCAGCAGGCAATCTCCTGGGCCTTAAAGGGTGCATATTCGTCCTCAGCCAGCGAGATGATGTGATACAGAGTTTTTTGCTAGATGGGTTTAAAAACACATTAGAAAAAAAACTAAGGCCCATCCCATTTTCTTGAATCTCTTCGAAAATTGAGGCATTTTCAGTAGTTTTGAGTAAGGGGTAGAAATGGCATCCTGGAATGGTGTTCCCACGGTAAAATTGAGGGGATTATATAATAGAGATACTGTTATAACAATAGATCTTGAACCTCTGCCATGTGGAGGAGAGCCAATTTAGCAAACTAAGTTAGTGAAAAGAAAAAATGGTCATGGCCAAAACTTTGGGAAAAGGATATTCTTAAAATCATTGTTCCCCACTGTTTGTACACTTACAGAAAAAGAAAAGCCCTCCAGAATTGATTGGGTTTGGACTCTGGAGCAAGCTTCCCATGTGAATTAAAGGGGAGGAGCTTTAAGTTTCATTGTTTAGAAAGTAGTTTTAATCAGTCATAAAGCAGTAGTATCTGTGCCCCACCAGAGGTCTTAAAAGCCATTTTTAGAGCTTGTTGCACTGTATTCTCCTGTTGGCAAACATTTTTATGTGGGAGAATGTTTTTTTCTTTTCTCGTGTGACTCCTTGGAATTGATTCTGAGGCAATGTCCTTAGCACTTTAGTTTGTGTCAAATTTGGGGTTTTTTCCTTTCTCAGATGTAAGCTAAAACTGGTCTACTATGTCTCTAGGGGTAAGCACAATGACAGGGAAAAAAAAAGTGTTCCTGCTTTTGAGACTTTGTCCCAGTGTACAGAATTCTGCATTTCTGACACTGATCACATGAGAAGGGTTGCTGCTATCAGCCTTGCCCACTGTGACTTCTCCAAACCCAAGGAGGAACCCTAGATAAAATGCCCCAACACTGTGATGAGAGCATCCAGATGTTGCCATGAGAAACCAGAAGGCAGATCTTCACAGAAGCCCCAAGGGCTCACTTCCTGCCCAGTGTTAGGAGACAGGGTTGTTGACAGCCCCTGTCTCACTGCAGCCTCTAGCACTTGGTCAGTCACTCTCCGCCTTAGCACTTTGTTCACTGTCCTGTGTCAGAGCTCTGAGCTCTATCTACCCTTTTCTGAAAAAGTATGTGGGCTGAAGGTGGTTTCATTTTTTGTTTTTTAATTGTATATCTTTTTGTATGAGAAAAACTATATTTTGTACTTAACCAGATATATTTTTCACCCCAGGTGGGGGTATTCTTTGTAAAAAAAAAAAAAAAGAAAATAAAAAGTTTTTTAATGGCAAAAAAATGTTTCTCTTCTTGTCTGTAAGATAATATTGAAATTAGAAAGAAAATGTGCCTAAAGGAGCTTTCCCCCTTACTTCACAACTCAGATTGTTGAAAACCCTATAGAGAAACCATTTCTTATTGATCCTAAGGACTATGGTCAGAATGGGGGTGAGGAGGGAAGGAATTTGAGCTACATTGTCTTTTGTCCAATTCACTGAAGAACTTCAGTGAATAGTGGGGTCTTCTGGTGGTCTGATCTGGTTTTCTACATCTTTAGTTAATCATTACTAAATTTCTTCAGCTTTGGAGTATATAAGGCTTTTTTTGTTTATTTGTTTAATGAGCTCCTAAAATACAGAGAAATGAATTTTGTAAGGGCATTTGGGAGGAAAGTGTTATGGTACTTTTATTTCTTATTTTGGTTTCATCATAGTTTCTTGCCAGAAAAAATGTGGTTTATATGTAGGAAGACAAAACAGGACTAAAGGATTTTTACAGTTAATGAATATCAACTTTTTTGAAGACAGCTATCATTTTTTTTAAATCTCTGCAGCTCCTAGAACAATTCCTATTCAGGCACATGATCATAACTCAGTAAATGTTTGCTGAACATTCAAATCCACCTTCCTCGTTAGGGTATGGTTTACAGTTCCTGTTACTTCTTTGTAGAGTAATAACAACAGATTGATACCACAACTCCACCTCTAATTGAAATGATTATTATTCCTAAAGGAGTGACTTACAGTGATAAACCCTGAGATGGCAGAAGTTAACATACTTTCTGATTTCTGTTTCATTTAAACTTCTGCAGACAAATTTAGTCTTAGCCTTTATTGGGAGAGGGGTGTTGGCTTTTCTGTGGATCTCCACGTAGTAATTCCCAACTTCAGACTCCTAAAAGTTCATTAAAAATGAAAGTGTTAGTTCAGTTGTGTCTGACTCTTTATGACCCCATGGGTTGTAGCCCACCAGGGTCCTCTCTCTCGAATTCTCCAGGCAAGAATATTGGAGTGGGTAGCCCTTCCTGACCCAGGGATTGAACCTGGGCTCTGCATTGCAGGCAGATTCTTTACCGTCTGAGCCAACAGCGTTCATAAAATCAATGTAAATTGAACAGAAAATGAGATTGAAAAGATTCTTTTGCAGTTGTCTTTGTGTCTAGCTTTCATTCTCAGTAGTTGTTTTGCGCCTCCTGTTTTTTCTTTATCAAGGCATCAGGTTCTAGCTCTGTTGCCATGGTGACTGTCACCTTCACTCTCACCTTTGCCTCCTCCATTTCTTACCTGTTCACGAATTTAGAGCCTCCTCCCTCTTTCAAATCTGTGGCCAGATTTGAAACCAGGTCAAAGTTGATGGAAAGTTTTTCTGGAGCTTGTTTTCCAGGGACTGGAGGGGTGGGGCAAGGACAAGAGCTGGCCAGAGGGCAGGACAAAGAGAAGGGGAGACCATGGAGCACACAACTCTGGTTGTGTACACAGCCTGGCTACTGGAGTGTGATACAAGGGGATGGAGAGGGTAGATAACTTACAGCCAAGGTCTGATAGAGACTTGAGCCTTGAAGGGCCAGAACATATGCACCCTCTCCTGATAGCATAATAGCTCAAATCCAGCACAGTCCAACAGAACTTCTGTAATGATGGAAAGGTGGTACATTTGCACTAATACAGTAGGCACTATTCACACGTGACAAGTGCTCTGAAATGTGTGGCTGCTTTTACTGACAAACTGAATTTTTATTTTTGTTTGTTTTAAATTTAGTTAGCTCCATGTGACTAGTAACTGGCACAGAAAAATCTGAGGAAGGAAGGAACCAGCTATAGCTCTTCACCCAGAGGAAATACATCCCTCCCTTAAAGCACAAAAGTCTCTACTGGACTTCCTTTTGACTTTGATACACAACTCCTACTTCACCTCAGGACATCTGCATATGGGCTCACTTAAGTAGTCTTCCTTGGGTCCTAGCCCAGCTGTTTCTCCATTTAAGTGGGTGGATATTTTGGGTCTTCCTTTCCCATACTCTTCTCTTATGTCTATTAATTTTTAAGGAACTATAACCTACATATACACCCATTAAAGGAGATCCAGTTCTTAGTATCATTTATTCATTAGGTCTAATCTGGTATAGGAAGATTTAAAAGAAGACAGAAAACTAAAGAGAGAAAATAGAGAAAGTAAAATTAATAAGAAAAGAACTGATACTTCTACAATCAGGATCCTGGACCATCTTGATAACTCTGAACACACTGGAAAAAACAAAGATATAATTTGGGAGGGAAAAGTATGGAGATCTGACCAAGCACCTGGTCAATAAAAAAATCACACAAGAGCTAAAGGTTATGAAGTGGGCTGAAGAAGTGACTTTTGCCCAGTTTTTTCACTACTATATAGACCTTTTCCTAGAATTCCTTCCATGGACTATCTCTAGGTGACAGAATGCATAAGATGGATAAGGAAAATGTTTTGCTGACCCTCCAGTAGCCCAGCCCTTGTCTCAAGCATCCTGAACTCAGTAGTTCTGGAGTGGAAAAAAAAACAAAGCAACTTTTGTCTCAGTTTCTGTTCTGTCCCTACATCCATCTCCATTTCCTAAGCTGAAAAACTCCCTCTCAGAGATAGCTACAGATCCAGGGCTGCGGTCCTGGAACAGGTGAGTCTATAGCCTAGAAAAAGTTCAAGACTAGCCTTCTTATTTAAGAAGAAATAGTATAGTGTGGTAATTAAGCACATGTACCCTGGAGTCAAGCTATCTAAATTCAAATCCTACTTCTACCACTTAACAAACTGTATGACCTTGCAATTTGTTTAACCTGTGCTACAGTTTATCTGTAAAATGGAAAATAATAATAGTATCTACCTTAGAAGATTGCTGTAAGGATTTTAAAAATCTATGGGAAGTGTTTTAACAATGGCAAACAAGTGCTTTTTTAAAATTTTAAATATTTATTTTGCTGTGCTGGGTCTTCATTCTTTCATGGGCTTTCTCTAATTGCAGAGAGCAGGGCCTACTCTCTAGTTCTGGCACACAGGCTTCTCATTGTGGTGGCTTCTCATGTTGCAGAGCATGAGCTTTAGGCGCACCGGCTTCCATAGTTTCAGCTTGTGGGCTCTAGAGTTAGGGTTCAGTGGTTGTGGCAAATGGGCTTAGTTGCCCTAAGGAAGATGTGGAGTCTTCCTGCACCAGAGATTGAACCTGTGTCCCCTGCATTGGCAGGTGGATTCCTATCCACTGTACTACCCGTAAAGTCTAGAAACAAGTGCTCATTATCTAAGATATTGCGAAGGCATATTCACCACCACCACCTTGATTAGCTCAGTCCCAGGCATGTCCCCAGAACTGTCTTCCTCTGAACTGTCATAAATAACACCATTCTCTCTTTATTCCTCTGAATTCCCTTCCTGTGTTAGGGGAACAAAAGAGTCTGAGAAGAGGTCAGGGTACAGAAGCTGACTCCACCTTAGTTAATTTGGTGGTGGGAGAAAGGTGGCCCATTATTGGGACTCCCAACCACTGGGCCAGGACAGGCCCTCTGCACACCCTCATGGTATAGTTCTTTCATACTCCTGCGTGCTTCACAGGCCTCTGGAGTAACTCTGTTACTCCACCTTCTAGAAATTAGTTAATTGAGCTCTCAACTTTTCAGTACTATGGGACTGCCAGAGTCGGACAGGACTCAGTAACTAAACAACAACAAACTTTTCAGTACACAATTTCAGGGGAAAGATTCCCACCATTTGAAGTGATCAGCAGAGAAAGAGGGAGTGATGGACATATAATGTGACCCTACAAAGAACTCTCAGACTCCTCATTTGAAGGCATTGCATTTCATTTATTTCCCTAAGGTAAATGCATGACTGAGTAGCACAAAAACCAGTGGTGGTGAGCTCCACTGATGAAGCCCAATTTAGCCAATTTAGGCTATTCCTGTCTTGTCTTGACCCTTCCCTTGGTGTGACCCTGTTGTGTCCCCTAGGGAGCCTGTTATGTAAGGAGAAAAGAATGGACAGGTTCTGAAGGCTGGGGTTTTTCTGACTACCAATTGGTTTGTCATCTTCAGGTAATAGAGTGATGGGAGAAGGAAGAGGAGAGGAAGAACATGGGGATGTAACTGTGAAACCCACAGGCTTTGAGTCCTGAGATGTCACTCAGGGTCCATTCTTATTCCTTGTTGAGTGATGGAGCTGCTGACCACCTCTCCAAGTCAATCAAACAGTCAGTAAACAGGTTCTTGGAAATGTCTGGCTGGGTACCCAGCTCAGATATTTTTAACCTCTTGGATAGATGGACAGTGGAAGGATTTAGTTGCTAGGAGGAGAGGTGGGGTTCAGGACTGTGAGAACTGTGTTTCCCTTGTATGGTTCTGTGGCTAAAGCCCCTCCCTCTCCAGTCCACCTGTCTATATTCCAACTTCCTCCTTCGCCTATCCAGGCTCAGTTTCCTTCCTTCCTTCGTCTCCTGTTCTCCCATTTCTCTCTCTGTTTCATCTTTCATGCTTGCCTCACCTTCCAGCTCTGAGGAATCTTTGATTTCTGTTTCAGATCCCAGTATGTTTTAAGCTCCATATCCCTGAAGATCAGGGGAAAGGTGGTTGGGTGGTGACCAATGGCTCCTTTGCTTTTGCTGGAGAAAATGTTGCCTGCCACTGGGTACCCAAAGGCTTCTCCTTAGTTCTACTTCCTGAGCTGTCCTGTAGGAGAGCTCCATTCTCTCCTGCAGCCTCATAAACCTTACTGCCCCCAGCTCTTGGGAACAGAATTGGAGGTCTTGGAAGGCCAGGTTTGGGCCACACATACCTTTGGAAAGTAGAAGAAATGTTGGTAGAGGTCAGAGGCAGCAAACCATGGGCCCATAGGTGGAATCAGCTTGTAAGCATTTAGACATTTCTATAGTTTCTTCTTAAATATCAATATTTGAATTAGTTGTAAACATTAAACACCCTGGAGGAGGGCATGGCAACTCACTCCAGTATTCTTCCCTGGAGAATCCCAATGGACAGAGGAGCCTGGTGGGCTACAGTTCATGGGGTTGCAAACAGATGGGACACGACTGAGCAACCAAGCACAGCACAAACATTAAACAATCAGATGTCAGTAAAATCTATTGTCTGGCTCCCCTTAAAAAGTAACCATCTTTGGTAACACTGAGACCACATTCCTTGATGGCATCAACCCGCTGGAGCTAAAAAAGTTAGGCAGAATCATATTTACCAGTTCTCGCCATCCCCTATTGCATTCCACTCACCTGCTTCACTTCTTTATATCCATCTGGTGTTAAGGTTTGTCTTAGGTTGTTACCTCTGGTCTAAGTAGGGCTTCTCTAGTATTTCCTCTGAAGGACCTCCAAGATTACAGAGACTGAATTTCCCCCCCAGGGTTCCAGAACCATCCAAAGTAACCTGTCCCAAGCCAGATATGTCTTTGAAGTACCTGTTTTATGTTTAAAAACTACAAGTTTTTATTTAAATGGCATATTTGTGTCATTTTAGTATAAGAATAGTGTACCTTCCCCCACCAAATCTTAAAAGTAAAATTGACATTCTGGAAGATGTGCCATGTGTAGTCTGTGGCTCCAAATATATTCACCGTATCACCCATTGGTAAACTAATTGCAGTAGCACGATGCTAAAGACATGAGGCAGAAAGAGACACGGAAATAAAGACGTGGCTAGAGAGTCAGAAAAGGAAAGGAATCTGAAAGACAATGAGTTGGAGAGACAAGTTGCTTTCTGGCTCTTAGCCACCCCTCCTGACCTAGCCCAGCCCAGCTCCTGAGAAGTTTGTAGACATCCCTGATACCTCTGGACAGGTGTAGAGTGGTGGCTCAGGGTGAAAACCTAGTGTCAAAGCAGGGGCCAAGCATGGGAGAGGTGAGGGGCCAAGACCAGCCAAGTGTGGTCAGACAGGAAACATTGTCCAGGGGCCAAGGAAGAGGCTTGCAGACAGGAAGCGGAGGGCTGAGAAAAGGACTGGTCAGCATTTGTCCTTTCTCTCACTGAGCCCATCTTCGTTTCACATCCTCTTACCCCACCCCTGCCCAAGAAAAAATGAGGCAAAGAGTTAACTTGACCTCCTTAGAGGTAGGAATTTCTTCTCCGGAATGGCTGTTTCTCTGGCCACAGAAGAATATAAGGAGGATGAGCACTGGGACTCCTTTCCCCATCCACATGGGATGTCATCTATTCTCTCCAAGATAGGAAATACCCCAGATCTGTGTCCCTGACTCAGCTTAGTTTGTTTCCTCCACTTCTTTGGTGGTAAAGACAGGTCTAACCTCCCTCCTATTCTAGCACTATTAATGCTGTTGTGGTTGTGGTTTAGTCGTTAAGTCGTGTCCAACTCTTTGCGAACCCATGGACTGTAGCCCGCTAGGCTCCCCTGTCCATGGGATTCTCCATGTAAGAACACTGGAGTGGCTTGCCATTTCCTTCTCCAGGGGATCTTCCAGACCCAGGGACTGAACCCACATCTCCCGTGTTAGCAGTCAGATTCTGTACTTCTGAGCCACCAAGGAAGTCCACTATTAATGCTACCCTGACTGCAACAGAGAATGGTAGAGACACAATTTGGATATTTCTCCTTGTCCATTTTATATTAAGGGAAATGGAATTACAGGGTGGAGAAGATTCAAGGAGAGGCAGGGGTCCAAGTTTTGGGAAATCCTAGTCCACAACTGAGACTCCCAGGAGGAGAAGTTTGAGAATGGAGAACAGTCCCAGAGTCAGAGGTCACTGGGGCACACCACCCCCTGCATTGGTCAGGACTGGATTGAGGAATCCCTGGATTCCTTTCCCAAAAGTCTTGGTGCCCAGGCTGCTCACACGTAGCCTCTCATGTCCTACAGTTAGGGTTGGATCACCCTCTTTCCACTGACTCCCATTAGAGTTGCAGAGGGAACCTCCTTTCCCTCCAGAATACAAAATGGCAAATTAAGTCCTGTTGGGGATAAGGCAAAGCCCTTTTTGAGGTGATTCTAAGAAACTAGAGCTTCTTATTTCCAGCTTTCTAGTCCCAAATGATCTTGGGGAAAAAGTAAGTCTCAGTAGGGGAAAGGTCAGTGAAGAAGAGGTCACCACTGTTCTGGCCGGATTAGCTAAGCGAGCTATTTCTGTTTAGCTCATTTCTCCTCTTTATCCTCTGGCCAGACATGCTACTTGAGGGGGATAGAGGAGACCTGCCCCATAGGCCCCTTCCTCATCAGTCAGAAATTCCCTAGGAGTCTCCTTGAGTCCTGGCTTGCTGGTTGTGACCTTGAACTCTTCTTCCTTGCTAGTTAATGGAATTGCTGATCCTCCGGCTATTTGGGCTGAAGCAGTTTCGTGGAAAGGACTGCTAGATGCCTGAGGTATCTTTAGCATGTCCAGCTGAAAATGAGGTGGGGAAACCCGGCGAATGGAATGAGTTCAGCAAAAGTTGGACCCATCTTCCCCTTTGTTCTCAGGAACATTTATTTGGATACTTGCAGCGGATCAACAACAACTTGAAAGATTCCTTGTGGATGTCTAAATTCTAATACATGAAGAATTTGAGACTCGTAGACTGAATATGTGGAGAAGGAAATGGCAACCGACTTCCCCAAGGGCACAAAGCTATGAAATGGTGAAACTAGGACCACAAATCAGTGCTTTGCCCAGCTGAAATGGCAGCATTCCCCCTTGGCTTAGTTCTTAAACTAGCCTACACCTACAAGCCACCCTTCCTTCCTTTCAAAGTTCAACAGCAATAAAAATGAATTGAGGGGACTTCCCTGGCGGGCCAGTGGTTAAGACTTCTCCTTCCAAGGTGGGGGTGGTTGCTGGGCTTGATCCCTGGTTGGGGAGCTAAGATCTCAGATGCCTGGTGGCCAAAAAATAAAACAGAAGCTATACTGTAACAAATTCAACAAAGACTTTTAAAAAATGGTCCATATTAAAAAAAAATCTTTAAAAAATGAATTGAGGAAAATATGTGTCCTTTCCTCACCAAATCATGGGTGTTCTGGGCATCCAATATTTGAGCCTCTAATTTTCTTCAGTTTCCACTCCGTATCTTCTAAACTGCATGTTGCATCTCCCATTCAGCACTCCTTCAAATCACCTGAGTCCCTGAGCCTAAACCTGCAGACCCCAATCTCAAGCTTCTGGCCCAAGATGGGAGGGGAACAATAGGCTATGGCACATAGGGTAGGGAAGGATACTATTCTTGCCCAAGAATCTACCCTGCCTGGGACCAGTGCGGCCTAGATCATGGGCATGGGAACAATCTGTTCAACACAAGCAAACACGTAATACAGGGCTGAGCAAGAACAGTGTGAGGCCTCTCTAAGTGTTTGTAAGCTGTGTCTTGACTTCAGCCCTTTCAGATGGTCCTCCAGAGGACTAGCAGCCCCCCATGCCATGTACTGAGCCTTAGGCTTCAGCTTCAGCCTGCCCAACAGGGTCTATGGAAAGTAGGGGAAAGGTCAATGGAAACAGTCTAGCTCATTCCTGGAACCGTTCTGGAATCTGGGGAAGCTGCTGGGTCCCTTGTCTCTGGCTTTGTTCAGCAAGGTCACCTGCCAGGAAGGACAGGAGGCCAGATAGGAAAGAGTCCAAGAATGGACTGATCTCTCTTGACACTTGGTCTTTGAGGCAGTAGAGCAGATTCCCCAGAGGCCACTCTAATCTTTATCCTTTCCCCTATTTCATGGGAAAAGGATGTACGTGTATAGAGGCAGACGGAGGTGTGTGTTCAGTCTCTCATCTAGAATTCTTCTTTGTTCCCACTCTTTTGAAAGTACACATGCTGGTATTAGGTGGGATTTAGGAGGCCAGCTGTGCCCCCTACAAAGACACAGATCTAGTTAACCAGATAAGGTCTGGTGTGTGTGTATATGCAAGTGAGTTAGGCAAAAGGAGATTTTCTTCATGGTCTTTTATTTTTGTTTCTTGCTGATTTCTTCCTAGCCACAATCATTGTGTATGTCTATGGAAAACCCCTGAGACAGGTCCCTTAGCCCCTCCCTCCAACACAGTCACACAATACCTCAGAGAATTAGAAAAGGAAACACACCAATCATCACAAATTGCTCAATAACTCTGGAATGTTCTATTTCAGTTTCCTTCTCTGTTCTCGTGGCTGCTTCTTCCCATAACACTTACTACCTAACACTTACTACCACACCCAAACCTGGCTTTTAAGGTGCTTTCCCTCAATGGAGTCACAGCCCCTGTTCCTTCTTTACAATGGGGTCAAAAATATCTAAGAGTAGATTGCCAGTCTCTATCACTTGATGCCGCAGGGAATTCAATCTGCCTGCCTAAATATGGCTGGGGACTTTCTTGAAGTTTCTCCCGCCTCCCATCTTTATGGCTTTCAAATGTTTAGTAAGGTCGCTATGACAGCATCCACAGCTCTGTGCTTGTCTCCTTATCCAGTCCCTATTCTGGACACGCAGCTCGCCCGTGACTGTTGCATGTCAAGTGGCTGGAACCAATCAGTACGTCTAAGGCTTCCTCAGAAGCCAATCAGAGCCTAGGGAAGTGACCTCACCCAACGGGAGGACTGTGTGGGCGAAAAAGCACCTCCTAGAGCTGAGTGTCCCTAAGTCACTCCCTTCCTCCGCACCCTCCTTACTTCCTGTAAAGCAGTACTGCCTACCCCATCCCCCTCCACACCAAGTGAGTGAGAGAAAGGCTAACTAAATTCCACAGAAGAGAAACTGCAACTCAGCCACACAGCAGCTTCTGCAAGTGGAGAATAAGATATTCAGTAAGCTCCGTCTTCACAACACACCCTTCAAAGTGGGGTTCCCAGGGTCTGGAAGAGGGTGAGTGAGTGTGCTAAAGAACAATCAGCACCTCCTCCCTCCCCACACCTGGTTTTCTTGACTCCACAAAAATAGCTGTAATCATTCCTTGTAAACAAGGACAAGATCAAGGTCAAGTGTGGGAACGTGAGAGCCTGTGTCCCATGAACACATGTGAACAGAGACAATCACGTCCGCATTGCCTGAGGACCAGAAGCTCAGAAACCAGCTGGTCTTCAGGGCATGGGCTGTTTACAGCTCACTCCGTGTTGCCCTGCAGATGAGTTCCGAATGTTCCTTGGCAGAGCTATGTTGGGACTAGGTGTTCCACCATGGGGGTAGAAGGGAAGGGGCAAAGAACAGGAAGGCTGTAGTGCCCAGTGTGTTACACTGGACTCTCAACAGGTAAGGAGAGAAGAAAGGTTTACTAGGCATCCCCTTCATTCCTCCAGCCCTCTCCCAACTAGGCCTCACCCTGGACAGAGAGACAGATAAAAACATTTTATTGAAACTGTAAAACTGCCCTTATTCCTCTTAACTGCTCACACCCAGAAAGAACTATAAAAAATAGTAGGGGCATGTGTACAGCTACCTCAGCTCTAACAATTCCAGTCCTCGTTTTGACCCTCCTTTTTTCCTTTCATACAACTGAGACACTGGTCCTTTGCCCTTTTCCCCAAGATATCAGAGGAGATACCACACCACAGGAGAGAGGGAGGGTAAGTGCAGAAAAGAGAGCTATCTACTGTCACTCTCCATTTCTGTCTCCAGGGACCAAACAGGTTAGCTGGATTCTAAGCAAAGGATTTGCTTGTCCACAAAACCAAATAATAGGGGCCAGTTAGTCTCTGTGTCCTAAATCAAGAAAGATATGAAGGTCCAGGGTATTGTTTAGAGTCTGTCTTCAGTATATAGCCTCATCCATATTGTCATCACTGTCACCCCCAAAGTCCTCCCCATTGTCAAAATATGACATGATGTAATCAGTTTCCTGAAATAGAAAAAAAGGAAGGGAGGAAGAAAGGTTAGGTCAGGCATGCTTTCAGCGTTCTCCTTTCTCCCTAGGTACCAGTCTCCTCTCCTCCCAATCCCAGCACTCCAGGCTTGGGAGGTCCCTGCAAGCTATCGTTCACTTTTAAGAAGAGCTTAAAGTTGAAACTCCAGTACTGCGGCCACCTCATGCGAAGAGTTGACTCATTGGAAAAGACTGATGCTGGGAGGGATTGGGGGCAGGAGGAGAAGGGGACGACAGAGGACGAGATGGCTGGATGGCATCACTGACTCGATGGACGTGAGTCTGAGTGAACTCCGGGAGTTGGTGATGGACAGGGAGGCCTGGCGTGCTGTGATTCATGGGGTCGCAAAGAGTCAGACACAACTGAGCGACTGAACTGAACTGAACCGAAAGGACAGATAAAGCGGAGGGTACTGTCCTTTGTGGGCAGTATCTCCTTTGGCCCTCCAGCCCTCTGAGGAGAACATCCCTGGTCGACAGAGTTGAGATCCCTAGAGCTTATGAGTGGAAAAGACGGCGGTCTGAGAATGAAAGGTGGTTCCCTTTACCTCTTCATGTTCTTCTTCATCATATTCCTCTTCTTCTTCCTCTTCCTTCTCTTCTTCTTCTTCTTTCTCCTCATCTTCCTCTGAAGTCACTTCTTCCTCCTTCTTCTCCAGAGTCTTATGTTAGGATGAAAAGAAGATAACCCAGACTCAGCTCACAGAACGGGGAGAACTGAGGCACCCATGGGCCAAAGCAGAGGAATGAATCTGGGGCCCAGATGGCCTCTACTCATACTTCATCCTTACCTCTAGTTTCTGTATTGTTTCCTCCTTATCTTCTGTGGTCTTAGGGGGTCTCTTGGGGAGTATAATGGTGGTCCCTGGTGAGAGGATCACAAGGTGAACCATGAGAGAGCAAGCTTCCTTCTTGGCTGTCACCTCTTGCATAGACCATGTCACTTTGCTGCCCTCCCGTGGCCACCAGAGCACCCAGCAGCCATACTGGGTAGATGGGGTAGGTAGGCATCGGAGAGCAGGCAAGACCACCCGCAGCCTTGGCCCTCCAGTTGATGAAGGAAATCTCTACTTTCCCTCCTTTTCCAGATACACTCACGTTCCTTCTGTAGCTTCCGCACTCGGATCTTTAGCTCCCGGGGCAGACGTCGCCAATCTAGAAACAGCAGGAATGTAAAAATCAGCCAGACTCTGCCTGGGGTCTGCTATGAATGGTGACTCTTTTAAAGAAGAGATAAGGATCAAGGTAAGGGCGAGGAAGGAAAAGTTTGGGTCAAAGTTGCTTGGAACAGAACTATGGTTTGGATACCTCCAGAGGAGTAGGGGACATTTACCAGGTTTTTAGATAGAGTCTGTGAATACGCTGGAGCACATGTAAGTCTTCTGAATAGGGTGGAGGTTGGGGACAGAGGAGGGTGGATAGGGTGGTGGCTCAAGCATTTGAAAGAAAAGAAGTCAGTGAAAGGGCCCATCACCTACCAGGGTTCCAATCGATGGCATTGTCAATCGGCCCTGACATCTGATATTTGTCTGAGTAACGCTCCACATCTGAGGGATCAGAGGTCAAGGGTCAAAGTTTTATCCTATCAGAACCCTCGGGTTCTTCCTGAGGGTCTAGCCCTCTCAAAACTCAGAAATTGTCTTCCTCACCCCAAACCTAGAGCCCAGGGAGGGCAGCTTCAGTGAAGACCTTCAATACTCTTTTAACCTGTCTTTTCACCACCCCAAATTGCAATGTTTTTGCTATCTCTCTTAACCCCAAGGCATGGCTATATTGACTGGGAGTGTGTTACAGTGGAAAGCATACTAGAGCAAGAAAATAGGGTTTCTGTCTTCCCTCTACTCCTTGTTCACGGGACTAACTTGGGCAAGTCTTTTAACTGTCTGAACTTCAGCTTCTAGAGCTTTAGGAGGAAAGTACCAGTTGTCAATACACTGAAATACTATACTTCCACACCAACTGGTAACTACCTACTATCCCAGGCCTCCCAAGTATGCCCCCTTCTCCAGTTCCTCCTGGCTTCATGACCTCTCCATGAGCCACAAACCAAAGGGCTAATATTTTAATTTGCAGGGCTTCTCAGAGACCCCTTCTCAACTCCTTCTGACTGGTTAGTGCCTGTAATATCCAGATTGTTAAAAATTTTTAATACACCTCCCCATGTATATCTGTAAAATGGGAACCTTAATACTTAAGCTCTTACTGTCTAAGATTATTGTGAAACTCAAAACAAACCATGGATACCATAATGCATTTCAAATGCAGGGGTAATTACTATGATCTCCCCAGCTAGCCAGTAAGCTTTCTGTGTCTCTTCTGACCTCTCTGGGGCCCCAGTGGTGCTAAGTACAGGGCACTACTCATGAAAGGCACTCAGAACATTCAACTGACCTTTCTTGGGGACAGCAGGCCGGATGAAGTAGGGGAGCTGCCGCATGGCCCCTCGAAGCTCCTGCTTCAGGGCCAGGACATATTCCCCTTCCTCTCCTGAGGGCAGAGGCACTGGGCGGAACTCCAAGGGCTAAGAAGGCAGAGGCAATGGTCAGTTCAGAGAAAAAAATGCTGGAGTATAAATCTAGGAGGGCCTCTCCTCTCCCCACACTTCTACCCAATGCTCCCACTGAGCAGGGGACCAAAGGCAAATGCTGGGAGCAACACAGCATTTTGAAAGCTGGGGAGCAGAGGGTATAAAAAGTAAGGGCAGACACTTCCTAGTCTGGAAAACATCCCATGTAAGTTGCAAGTACAGAGACAGGGAGGGGCCAGATGAGGATGATTTTGATGACCCAGGAGGAATCCAGGATCACATACAGTCAGTCAAGGGCATAAGGGAGTCTTGGGAAAGGGGGGTAGACACTCACAGGGAAGAGCGGAGAAGGCTGCAGGGTGGGTGGGGGCAAAGCATCCCCCTTCCCAATGCCCACAGCCTCCACGTTGAAGGTCAACTGGCCCCGGCCACAACCCCGGCCCCCACCCCGGCTGGCCATGATGGAGGGGGCCTGGGGATTCAGACATCCAATGGGAAAAACCTGATAAAGACAAAAACAAAGAGAAAAAGTACAGTAGAATGGACAGGAAACCAGGGAGGTATAAGACACTCAAATCATTTCTCCCAGAGACCTGAAAAGCCAGTTTAATTCAATGAATTTTGAGAAGGCATGGTGCCAGGCAAAGTATTTCTGAAAATATAAATAAGGATGAGACATGGTCCCAACAGGACAGATAACTGCAACATGGTGTAACTGGTGTAACTGAAGCACAAGGAGGAAAGTGACTAGACACTTGGATAAAATTTCCCTATGTTCCCAAGTTAACTGGATGTTTATCATCAGCTGCATATCTACATATGATTTTTGAATTCTTTCTCTCCCTCACTTTCCAAACCTAACTAGGCCCCAATTCAATCTAATGCAATGCATTTCAGCAAAACATTTATTAAGCATCTACCATGAAAAAGGTAGTGTGCCAGACACTGTGAGGGAACAGAAATGAGTCATCAGTCTCACTGTCAATTGGTTGGGGGTGGGGTGGGGGGCTGTGTGAGAAGAAATATTACACTCAAACAGATCTTTTTAAACACCACTTGGAAACACAGAATCTTAGAACTGGAAAGACATGTGGAGTCTTCTGGCTCAATAATCCTCCCAGTACAGTACTACCTTCTGTAAACTGTCAGTCACTCAGCTTCTGGTGGCATTTTCCTAAAGAGATGGTGTCCATTTTCCCCCAAGGCAGCCCTTCCATGTGATCAACAGTGATGAATTGAAAGTTCTTCCTGCTACTGTAACTGAACTCTGTCTCTTAACATCATTTTTGAAAAACCAGGCAAGATAGGATGGGGAATAAAGAAAGTCATCAAATGAAAAAGAAATTTGAAAGAAATTATATGTCATAGCAGGGAAGATACCTAGCACCCAGATCTTGGCTTCTCATACCACTCTCCAGCAAAAGGAACCAGGGCTTCTTGGAGAAATGCAGCTTCTCCAATGGGGCAGGAAATACACAAGATGAGATTGAAGTATCTTGTAGTGCCAGAAAGTAAGAAAGTGCTCAAAAAAACAACACACACATTGATGGGGCTCTGTCAAAGGTACATAAGAGGCAAATGAAAGAGCTCCCAATGGCCAAAGTCTGAATAAGTTGAACCACAAAATAAAGCAGCATTGGAATGCAATATCAAAGTATAAGATAAATATAAAGAGACTATACTGATATAAACATTTGAACAAATTAATACATGGGAGAGAAAAAAAATCCCACGTGCAGAATTCTAAAGAAATTATGTAGAAAGAAAGTGTTAGTTGTGTAGTTGTGCCTGACTCTAAAATCTCGTGAACTGTAGCCCACCAGGCTCCTCTGTCCGTGGAATTCTCCAGGCAAGAATACTGGAGTAGGTTGCCATTCCCTTCTCCAGGGGATCTTCCCAACCCAGTGATCAAACCTAGGTCTCCTGCATTGCAGGGAGATGCTTTACCATCTGAACCACCAGGGATTATACCCTAAAAGGGGAAAGTGTAATTCCTCACTGCTTAAGTATGGCCTGTGCATAGGGAATTTTGTCCAAATCAATTTTGGAAAGGTGTGGGGGGGGTGGTAACTTTATGGTATAGAAATTGGACAAGCATTACTTCAGTCAGGTGACCAAAGTCAACATGAACAACTTTAAATCATATCATTAGTATGTACCCTTGTGTGCTCAGTCATGTCCAACTCTTTGTGGCCCCTTGGACTGTAGTTCACCAGGCTCCTCTGGCCATGGAATTTTCCAGGCAAGAATACCGGAATGGGTTGCCATTCGTTCTCTAGAGGATCTTCCCGACCCAGAGATCGAACCTGTGTCCCTAGCGTCTCCTGCATTGGCAGGCAGATCCTTTACCACTAGCAGATGTGATATCTTCCTCCCCGAAACTGATACCCCAGTCTATAAACAGGAGGAAAAAAGCAGATACATTCCAATGGAGAAGCATCTTATAATATACGTGACCAGTACTCTTCAAAACTGTCAGGGTCATCAAAAACAAGAAAAGTTCACACTTCCATTGTAAAAGAGAGCTGTCCTAGTGGTAGCATTCTTAAAAAAAAAAAAAAAAATTCCTTTTGTTTTCTAATTACAGAAGTAACAGTAAGTAAAGTCGCTCAGTTGTGTCTGACCCTTTGTGACCCCATGGACTGTAGCCTACCAGGCTTCTCCGTCCATGGGATTTTCCAGGCAAGAATACTGGAGTGGGTTGCCATTTCCTTCTCCAGGAGATCTTTCCAACCCAGGGACTGAACCCAGGTCTCCCACACTGTAGGCAGAGAAAAATGGCACCCCACTCCAGTACTCTTGCCTGGAAAGTCCCATGGACGGAGGAGCCTGGTAGGCTGCAGTCCATGGGGTCGCTAGGAGTCGGACACGACTGAACGACTTCACTTTCATACATTGGAGGAGGAAATGGCAACCCACTCTAGTGTTCTTGCCTAGAGAATCCCAGGGACAGAGGAGCCTGGCAGGAGGCCGTCTATGGGGTCACACAGAGTCGGACATGACTGAAGCGACTTAGCAGCAGCAGCAGCAAACTTGAAAAGATACAAATGAGGTATAAAGAAAAATATCTACTAACCATGATGTAGTAATAATCATTACGAACATCTGCATATGCATCCTTTCAATTCCACTTCTGTATTATATATACAGTTTTGTGCATTATAAGTGTCTATATATATAGACATAATAAGGCCATGATAACTAATTGTAATGTGGTATCCTGGACAGGATCCTGGAACAGAAAAAGAGCCTTAGGTAAAACTAAGGAACACCAAATCAAGCATAGACTTTACATAATTACAATGTATCAATATTTATTCATTAATTATAACAAATATACCATATTAATATATTATGTTAATAATAGGGGAAACTGGTGCCAGGGTGTATGGAAACTTTTTGTACTACCTGCTCAGTTTTTCTGTAAATCTCAAAGTGTTTTAAGAAATAAAATCTATTAATAAAGAAAGAAACATGAGTATCAATTCAAAATTCACAGTTCTCTGACCTTCCTTGGTTTTCATTACCCTGACAATTTTATTAAAGATTACTGGTCAAATATATTATAGGATGTTCCTCTATTGGAATTTTTCTGAGGTTTTTCTCTTGATTAGACTGGGGTTGTGGATTTGGAGGAGGATGATCAACAAGATAAAGCGACATTTTCATCACATCATATAAGCGTACATACTAATAACATGTTAGTTACGGAACAATAAGAGACAATATAATACATAATCATGACCTCTCAAATTAGTGGTTCATAATAAAATTGTTCCCACAGTCCAGAGAAGAGAGGAAGCTAAGAGGACTAGGATGGTGAGGGGAGGCTTTAGGAATCACAAGGTCCCAAGTTTGGATCAGACCTTAGAAATCGTTTCCTTTCTTTCTTTCAACAAATATTTATTGAGCATCTACTGTAATCTACTGTAACTTGTAGCTCAGTTGGTAAAGAATTTGCCTACAATGCAGGAGACCCAGGTTTGATTCCCGGGTCAGGAAGATCCCCTGGAGAAGGCAATGGTAACCCACTACAGTATTCTTGCCTGGAGAATCCCATAGACAGAGGAGCCTGGCAGGCTACAGTCCATGGGGTCGCAAGAGTCAGACACGATTTAGCAACTAAACCACAACCACTACCACTATAAGCCAGACATAATGCTAGACAATGGAGATCATGGTGAATCCTTTACTTTTGACATTCAGCTTTCCTTTGATAAACCATATCTAGTAAGCTGTTATCCAGCTTCAATTTAAACTTTTTAGCAAATCTTTTTATCTCACTTTACAAGTCATTCCATTTTGGGATATTTGTTCTTTAATCAAAATCAAAAAAATAAAACAAGAAATATATGACTCAACAAAATGCACTCCACAAAAGATTAGTCAGGGAAAAAAAGATTTTAAAATATATTCAAGGTAATCTATTTTGTCAGACTTATACACACCCATACATATAAGTAAAAAAGTTGTTCTTTTTCAAAAAATTAATTTATTTTTAATTGAAGGATTAACTGCTTTACAGAAAAGTTTTTCTTAAAGGGTATACAACAAGAATTAACATTGGTTAATTTAAGGTGATGGGTTTTGGAGATTTTTTGGTAATATACATTTTAAGCATTGTTTTTCCTCTGTACCAAAAAGGTATTACTTTTATAATAAGAGGAAAATATTCATTAGAAAATTAAAAATATAGTAACTGAATAGTAGATGAGATTAACAATATGTAGCAGGAAGGAGAGGGTAGGGAAATGCTTGCTTAAGAAATCTGGAAAGCTTCAAGTCTAACTGCCATGAAAAATGTGAGGAAAAGACAGCTGTTAATGAGGTATCACCTCATATTAGTCAGAATGGCCATCATCAAAAAGTCTACAAACAATAAATGCTGGAGAGGGTGCGGAGAAAAGGGAACCCTCCTACACTGTTGGTGGGAATGTAAACTGGTACAGACAATATGGGGAACAGCATGAAGATTCCTTTAAAAACTAAAATTAGAACTACCATATGACCCAGAAATCTCACTCCTAGGTGCATACTTGGAGAAAACCATAATTCAAAAAGATACATGCACCCCAATGTTCACTGCAGCACTTTTTTCGATAGCCATGATATGGAGGCAACCTAAATGTACATTGACAGATAAACAGATAAAGACGGTGTGATACATACAATACAATACAATGGAATATTACTCAGGCATAAAAGTAATGAAATTCTGCCATCTGCAGAGACTTGGATGGACCTAGAGACTGCCATATGGAGTGAAGTAAGTCAGAAAGAGAAAAATCAATATCATACATTAACACATATATGTGCAATCTAGAAAAATGGTGTAGATGATCTTATTTGCAAAGCAAAAATAGAGACAGACATAGAAAACAAACATAGATACCAAGGGGTAAGAGGGTGGGTGGGATGAATTGGGAGACTGGGATCAACA
Source organism: Ovis canadensis (assembly GCF_042477335.2). Lineage (NCBI taxonomy): Eukaryota > Metazoa > Chordata > Mammalia > Artiodactyla > Bovidae > Ovis > Ovis canadensis. Next base: position 100,214,145 of record NC_091245.1, on the reverse strand, counting down.
TATATACACTGTTGATACTATGTATACAATAGAGAACTAATGAGAACCTACTGTACAGCACAGGGAACTTTACTCAATGCTCTATGGTGATCTAAATGGGAAGGAAATCTGAAAAAGAGAGGATATATGTATACATACAGCTGATTGACTTTGCTGGGCAGCAGAAACTAACACATTGTAAAGTCCAATAAGAAGTAATAAATAAACAAAAAACAGCTGTTAGTTAACAGATTAAACTGTGATCTGATTTAAAGAACACATTAGGTGAGAGATCCTGTCTTATAGATGTGAGAGAGGGAGCAAGAATTTGCCATTGTGTTTTCAGGCCCTTTCAAGGGAAAACACTCTTAACTAGCCGGCTTAGGTATTCCTCCATCTGATAGATACAGTTCTATCAGTGGAGACAGGAGCTGTTTTGCTGCAAAGCAGTGAGGTGTTAAGAAAAGGCCATGAGCTTTGAGGTGAGACAAATCTAACTCCATTTCCACATACTGACCAAGTGACCCTCAAGAAATGTGGGGTAAAAAGAAGACAAAACTTTATTTAATTAAAGCATTAAACTGGTGGTTAGGAAACTGTAAACCATCCATCTGTACCCTACTCAGCTTAGGAATCTACAAGGCTCTTCTATGTAAGATTATGATGAAGTGATTGTGATTCTTGAAGATGTTCAAGGTTTCCTATAATCTGGTCCCAAACTACCCCTCCATAAACATCACGCATTCTCCTTCCCCCACAAACAACATCCCACATATGTTATACTCATTCCCAACTGTGCCATAACTGTTTTAATATGGTAGAAGTTACTAAAAAGCCTTTCTTAAATTTGATGTTATTGCTTTTCTGTATTTTTTTTTTTTTGAAAACTGCTTCTTAGTAACTTCTACTACATTACACAGTTCGGCACAGTTGGGAATGAGTATAATATATGTGAAATCCTGTTGTTTGTGGGCGAAGGGGAGTGCAAGAGTGAATAATAGGGAGGGTTGATGTTTCCTTATCTGTAAAATGGAAATAATAATAAAAACCATCTTAATTCATTCAACGAATATTTACATCAGTTCTTATTCAGTGTCAGGCACTGTTCCAAATGCTAGAGACGTAGCAGTGAACAAAATGGACAAAAACTGCTGCACGCATGGAGTTTAAAAGGAGCTTGCATTGTAATGGAGGTCTCAGTATACAGATGGTTCAAGTCATGAGACTGGGAGAGATTCCTAAAGGAGTGGATGTGAAGAGAGAAAAGAAGAGATCCAGGGACTGAGGCTTGGAGCCCTCTAACATTTAGAATTTGCTATATTTGTAATAAATAAGACAAAGATTTAACACTCTTATTATATTAGAACTCATGGAAATGAAGAAAAATCCCAATAGAATAAATATGCAAAGAACATGAACAGGCAATTAACAAAAGAATGGTTAATCAAACTATTTTTTAATCTATAAAATTGGCAAAGATTTAAAAATTAATCAGGCTTCCATGAGTTTTTTTGAAGTGGACACTCTCATACCTCACTGGAAGAATTATAAATACAATATTTTGGGTGAGCAATTTGACTCTTTGAATCTACAGCCTTTTAAAAGTTAATATCCTTAATCCAGTAATCCCACTTTTAAAACTTATCCAAAGAAATCATCAGGGAGGGGGTTCAGGATGGGGAACACATGTACACCCATGGCGGATTCATGTTGATGTATGGCAAAACCAATACAATATTGTAAAGTTTTTTAAAAAAAATTTTAATAAGTAAATAATAAAATTATATGTCAAAAAAAAAGAGAGAAATCATCAGATACATAGTCAGAGATATAAAAGCATGTTTATCAAAGAGCTATCCATATTAGCACAAATTCTGAAATAACCTAAATAGTCCAACAAAAAATGAATGGTTGGGGCTTTCTCACTGGAGAAGGAAATGGCAACCTACTCCAGTATTCCTGCCTGGAGAATCCCGTGGACAGAGGAGCCTGGTGGGCTGCTGTCCATGGGGTCGAACAGAGTCAGACATAGCTGAAGCAACTTAGCATGCATGCATTGGAGAAGGAAATGGCAACCCACTCCAGTATTCTTGCCTGGAGAATCCCAGGGACAGAGGAGCCTGGTAGGCTGCTGTCTATGGGGTCGCACAGGGTCAGACATGACTGAAGCGACTTAGCAGAAGCAACAACAGCAGCAGCAGCAGCAGCAGCAGCAGCAGCAGCAGCAGCAGCAGCAGCAGCAGCAGCAGGGGCTTCCTCAGTGGTCCAGTGGTTAAGAATCTGCCTTGCAACACAAGGGACACTGGTTCAGTCCCTGGTCCTTAAGATCCCACATGCCATGGAGCAACTAAGCCCATCTGCCACAACTACCGAGCCCAGGCATTGCAACTTCTGAAAGCCATGCGCTTAGATCCTGTGCTCCTCAACAAAAGAAGCCACTGCAATGAGAAGCCCACACACCGCAACAAAGAGTAGCCCCCACTTGCCATAACTAGACACAACTAGAGAAAGTCTCCTTGAAGCAACGAAGGCCCATCACAGCCAATAAATAAATAAATCTTAAACAACAAAAAAAGACCTAATGACCAACTTCAATAAGTGGGCTTTATTTTTAAAAAGATGAACGGCTAAAAAAAAATCAAATATCTATGTTAGACTATTATGTATACATAATAAAAATTTCAAATAATATTTAAAGGCAGAAAAATGTTCACAATATGATATAAAGTGGAGAAAGCATGATAAAAGGTTGTATTTGTTGTATGGCCCTATGTGTGTAATACACACACACACACACACACACATATATATATACATATGTATACATGCAGGAAATAAATTGAATGGATTCATTGTCATGATGTAATAAACATTTTATGGTTTTCTAGGATAAATGTATATTACTTCTATAAACAGAAAACAAAGAGAAGATTTTCTTTATCTTTAAGAATGTTACCATTAGGACAGTTCTGTCTCTTTTACAGTGAAAATGTGGAATACATTTTGTTGAGCCATATATTTCTTGTTGTATTTGTTGGATATTGATTGAACAGCAAAGTGAGATAGGAAGTTCTCTTACTAAAAAGTTTAAACAGAAGCTGGATAATAATTTACTAAATATGGTTTATCAGAGGAAGGATGCATATCTAAAGTAAAGGATTAACTATGATCCCCATTCTCCAGCATTATGTCTGACATATAGTAGATGCTCAATAAATATTTGCTGAAAGAATGAATACATGACTCCTAAGGTCTTTTCCAAACTTGAGACCTTGTGATTCCTAAAGGCTCCCTTCACCATCCCAGTCCTATTAGCTTTCTCCCTTCTCTGGACTTTGGGACCAATTACATTATGAACCACCAACTTAAGAGGTCATAATGATATACTGTATTGTATTTTACTTCGTGGTTTATTAATTGCTCCCTAATTACATCAGAAGTTTAAATTCTTCCTTTCCAATCAATTCCATCCAATTAACTTTTCCTGGGCACTGTGCATTTAATACATAATACATTGTATTGTATTAAATACTAGAACTTGCCCTATAAAACTTAATATTGAAACATTAAAGAGGGAGAGGGCACTAAGACTCCAGTAAAAGTACACATAAAATGCTATCATCAGACTGAGGAACAATTAATCCTGAAGAAAAAAAAAAAATTGGTCCAGGAAAGCTACAGGTAGGAGGTAATATTTCATCAGAGTTTTGATAGACAACCAGAGTCTGTCAAGCTCTTAGTACTAATAGATTTAGGGGAAGCTGGTTCACAGTAAAGAGTCAGAGGTACCAGAGTGTCTTCCACTTTCTTCTTTAATATATCTCCCCTCTGCGCGAAGGAAAACTACAGTGCTCCAGTGTATAATCAACACAGCAAAGGGAGCCCACAGGGAGAGGGTGCGGAACTAGAAGGGGGCAGATCCAACAGGCTGCCGGAAAGCGTTGTCTCTCTAGCTAGCAGCTGGTCCCTGGTGAAGTAGTTCGGGAGGTGCGGGATGGAACCAGGTCAGAGCCACCAAGTCGGGGGCCTTACCTGCTGCCCCTCCCCCACGCGGAAAACACGCCGCAGCCAACTTGAAATTTGCTTGTCTTCCTCTAGCTGGTGGCGTTCTAGGTCGGCCTCCCAGAGCTCCCCATTGGTGAGTTCTCCCAGCCAATCTAGGGGAAGCCGAGGAGGTCCGCCCTCTTGAAGCTGAGGAGGGGAGGGAGGGAGAGAGTTAGCCGGAACTCAGGCTAGCCAAGCTGGGTGAGTAGAAAGATGGGGGTGCAGAACCAACCCTGGGGTCAGTCATTTCAGACCTCATCTCAGATGGAGGACCCCTTGGCCTGGCGACGGTTCACAGAGGGAAGCTGATCCTTAGATTTCACCGAGGGACTCTATAGAAAGAGCTTCCACAGAGAAATAAAACTCCCTTAGGGATCATTCTTTTTGTGGCTTCACACTTGGCCTCTGCTCCATTCCTCCAGTCTTCCCTTCAGTTCTGCGCTGCTTCCCTCCAGCACCACCCATGAGTATTTCTTTTCTAGAAAAATGTTTTCCTGTAGGTTGCTGCCATGTCTGTGAGAAGATGGAAAGAGGCTTTGGGAAAGGAAGGATTAGGAAATCAGATAACCAGAGTTGGGGAGATAGGGAAGGAGTCCAGTGTTTACTCCATTTTCCACCTCCTTCCAGCTCCTCCTAGCCTTTGGTTAAAGAGGGTGGGGTTGGGAGGAGGGGTCCCACTTTTACACACACACACAAAAACAGAAACAATGGGGAAAGAGATCAGAGTAGAGATAGAATCTAGAAGTTAGTCAAGAACAATAATCCTGATGTCAGAGAAAATGGCCCTGGGAGTGAAGCCTCTGGACTGGGAAGGCTGTTGGTGGAGTGACAAGCACCCATTCTCTGGAATAGGACAGAAACAGAGCTGTGAAGCTTTGGAGAACTGCTTAATTTTACTAAGTCATAGTTTCTTTATAACAAGAAAATAATTCCTACCTTATAGCATTGTTGTGAATTGGCACATAGTTGGTTTCCAGTAAATGGTGTGTGCATGCTAAGTTGCTGCAGTTGTGTCCAACTCTTTGTGACCCTGTGGACTGCACCCTGCCAGGCTCTTCTGTTCATGGGATTCTCCAGGCAGGAATCCTGGGGTGGGTTGCCATTTCCTTCTCCAGGGGATCTTCCCGACCCAGAGGTCGAAACATGGTACCTAGTAAAAATGGGTAGCTTCCCTGCAAAGATTTCTCTCTCCCCCCTTTTCAGGAACATTATATCTTGTGTCTGGTGGCCTCCAGCCTCTGAATTATCTCAAGTGAGTTTTCCAAATCCTTAGGACTTTTTCCTCACCGCCCCCCGCCCCCCCCACACTTTCCCTGATGCCTTCCAGCTGGACACAAACTCATTCCTAAAATATGCAGATGGAAGCTATGGTAACCATGGAGACAGGGCAGGTGGTGAGGAGAGGCAGAGACAGACACTGAGAGAAACCGACTGCTACAGATAGGGAGAAAGAAGACTTTAAGGAACGATTCTAACAGAGACCTTCAAACAAGATGGGAAAACGAGCCTAAGCAAGACCGAGAATAAACAGATGCAATGAGAGAGAATGTGTTACAAAGTTCACTCTTCTCTGCCCCTTTTCTCTCTCCCTTCCATCCCTCCAAAAATATGGGGAGGAGGCATCTGGGAATAACCCCTTGCTGTATCTAAAAACGACCCCAACCTCCGCATACTTATCTAAGTCTGTATAAGGGAGCTGAGGTCCAAGTTTATTTGTGATGCATGTTCCGGTTGCGGGGAGGTGTAATGAAGATGTATCGCTGTGTCTGACTCCAGCTCCCCCTGACATTTAAACTAGGAAAAGGCAGCCAGATCTCTTGCCTCCCTCTGTACAGTAAGGACTCCAGCTGTGGATCCCATCGCCTCTCTCTTCACCTCTCTATATATTGTACCCTGTACCGTGTGGCAGGTCAGACCTGGCGCACAGGCGCGCATCAATGCACGAAGAGCGGAGAATGGGGATCTGCTGAAGCTAGACGAAGAATTGGGATGGTCCCAGTCTGGGTCGCGGAGGAGTCTCTTGAGGAACATTTAGGTTTGTTGTGACTGAGGGGCTAAGAAAGGGAAGTCAGGATTGGAGCCTCTAGCTTTTGAGGGTTTATGTGTGCATGGGTGGGGTAATGGTTTGGTGCCTGACGCCCCCACCCGCAGAGACTAGGCTATAAATAGAGAAGCATAGCTCCGCCCCCCCCCCCCCAAGCTTCTCTCCTCCGGAGCCGGCGCTGTGCCCGGGGCGCACAGGGAGGAGGGACCAGGATTCTGTGCCCGGGCGCAGATACTGACACCAAGGGAATCCGAGTGCCCACCCCCACGCCATGTGGGCCCCCAGGAACCCGGCTCCGCCACCCCAGCTGCCCCGTGGCCCTGGCCTCAGCCCTGGCCCGGAGGAGATTCTGCGGACTTACAGGTATCTATTTGGGTGCACAACCTGGGAGGGGAAAGAGCAAGGAGTGATGAGGAATATAGCAGGAGCAAAAGAACCCCCCAATTCTCCCCCCACCCTTTTTAGGTCCCAAACGCAAGCTGCCTCCCTCCCCCCATTCAGTTTGTGGGGCTGTGGCAACCTAAAAGAGGTTAGGAATGGGACTGTGTGTGTGAATGTATGGGTGCATGTGTGTGGGTGGGTGGCGTTCAACATCCTAGAAAGGGGGATTCCAAGTGCGGATAAGAAAAGGGGGATGCTGGAAAGGTCTGATAAGCCGTGGGGTGAGGGTGGGGGTGCGGATATCCCTGCGCGTGCACGTACGCGTTTGCACGCGTGCTCGTCCTTCAGTGCGGGTGCACCCTTCTCATCTCCTCAGGCATGCGCTGGGGGGATGAGGGCGGCTCAGAGGCATGAGTTAGAAGAAGGACTGTGTACCATGCCGTGGGGATCTCCCCCATCCCACGCGGGTCCTTCCACCTGTGCCTCAGTTTCCCTGCCTGAATCAGTAAATAAGATCTTTCTCTTTTTTGCAGGGATTGGCTTCGCCCCTGAGCCCGCAGGCCTCTACCAGCCACTACCCTCACCCCCCTAGGCGTCCTCGGCAGGTCCCAATCCCGGCTCCAACGGTGCTTTCTCCCCAGCGGCAGCTATGCTGCACACCGAGGGCCACGCTCTTCTTCGGGCCGTGGGTCAGGGTAAGCTACGCTTGGCCCGTTTGCTTCTGGAGGGGGGCGCCTACGTGAATGAGGGTGATGCTCAAGGGGAGACTGCGCTAATGGCGGCCTGTCGGGCCCGGTACGACGACCCCCAGAACAAGGCACGCATGGTACGCTACCTTCTGGAGCAAGGCGCGGACCCCAACATCGCAGATCGCCTAGGGCGCACGGCGCTCATGCACGCTTGCGCGGGCGGCGGGGGCGCCGCGGTGGCCTCCCTGCTCCTTGCCCATGGCGCGGACCCCTCAGTCCGAGATCACGCCGGCGCCTCGGCGCTTGTCCACGCCCTGGACCGCGGGGACCGAGAGACCCTTGCCACGCTGCTGGACGCCTGCAAGGCCAAGGGCACGGAGGTCATCATCATCACCACTGACACCTCGCCCTCCGGCACCAAGAAGACCCGCCAGTATCTCAATTCCCCACCGTCCCCGGGGGTGGAGGACCCCGCTCCCGCTCCTCCTAGCCCCGGGGTCTGCACGTCGCCTTCGGAAATCCAACTGCAGACTTCAGGAGCGGGAGGACGAGGATTGTTATCCCCTCGCGCCCAGGAAGAAGAGGAGAAGAGGGACGTATTTGAATTCCCTCTTCCTAAGCCCCCAGATGACCCCTCCCCTTCCGAGCCACTCCCCAAACCACCCCGCCATCCTCCAAAACCCCTCAAAAGGCTCAACTCGGAGCCCTGGGGCCTAGTGGCCCCTCCTCAACCTGTCCCGCCTGCCGAAGGGAGGCCGGGGTTCGAGCGCCTGACCGCGGAATTCAACGGCCTGACCCTGACAGGTCGACCGCGTCTTTCCCGACGTCACAGCACCGAAGGCCCAGAGGACCCGCCCCCGTGGGCGGAGAAAGTGACGGGTGGGGGTCCTCTCTCTCGCAGAAACACAGCGCCAGAAGCTCAGGAGTCTGGCCCCTCTTCAGGGCTGAGGCAGAAACTGAGCCGCATGGAGTCGGTGGAGCTCGATACTCCCGGAAATCTTTGCCCCGACTCGCCCGAGTGCAGCCGCCCGTCCCTGGAGCGCCGCAGATACAGCGCCTCCCCGCTGACCCTCCCTCCAGCGGGCTCGGTTTCCTCCCCGCGCCAGTCCCAGGAGAGTCTTCCTGGGGCTGTATCTCCGCTGAGCGGGCGGAGGCGGAGTCCCGGGTTGCTGGAGCGGAGGGGCTCGGGGACGTTGCTCCTGGACCACATCTCACAAACGCGGCCAGGTTTCCTGCCCCCGCTCAATGTCAGCCCCCATCCTCCCATCCCCGACATTCGCCCGGGAGGTCGGGCGCCTTCGCTGCCCGCCCCTCCCCAGGCGGGGGCGCCAGGCTCTCCCAGGACCAAGCGCAAGTTGGTGAGACGCCACTCCATGCAGACTGAGCAGATCCGCCTGCTAGGGGGCTTCCAGAGTCTAGGCGGGCCAGGGGAGCCTGGGCGCTGAGAGGAGTGAGAGGAGCCAAGGTGGGTGGGGATCAGGACCTTGGGACGGGTGGGAAAACCAGTTCACACACACACACTATGGACATAGAGGTCTCTTGCATGTGCTCATGGGCACGGTGCACACATACATGGGTGAACGTGTCCACAAGCACAGTACTCGTATTTACAGAGAAGGGTAAGTACTCTATTTATTGGGCATATAGACTCATGCATTCATGCCCTGGTCACTTCACAGTGCATATGGGAATTTCTCGTGCCCTTGGACACAGTGCACACAGGACCACTTGTGCTAGGGCCCCCAGCGGGTCCCAAACTCAACTTGCATTTGTTCAGAAGCATTAGGGAGCCCCTACTTATGGGTAATCTCCAATCTCTGCCCTCCTGCAACAGTAATCCCTTGCTTTCCATGTATGCCCTGCAACACAGCCTGCTCATGATTTCGGACACGCTACCCTCTTCGTGAATATCCCAACCCATTCTGCAGGTCTTGCTTTTCAATCCAGGCCTGGCTCCTTGTTCACACCCTGCTTCCAGCCCTAACCACTTTTCAGGATAGCTTCTTTACTCCCCTTGGGAATATCCTGCAGCAATCCCCAGCCTCAGTTCTGCTGCTGCCCTCCCTGCTCTCAGCTTTACTTCTCAGCTTCCAGCTTTTTCTTCCCAGCCCATCCCCCTAACCAAAACACCAGGTTGTTTCATTTTCCCAGGAGGTGGGTCATGGGCTCTAAGCTGCTCTTTGGTCCATCTGAGCTTATGAACACCCCAACAGGTTGACATGGGGAGTAACCCTAAATCATTCCTCTCTCCAGTTGATATATCAAATAAATGTGTTCAGAAGTCTCTGTTTTGTCACTTCTGCTGGGAGTGGAGGGTGTGGGGGAATGAGGACTAGGGAGGGAGGGTGATGCTAACTATAGCTAGCTATAAAGATCGAGGGGATACTTCAAGGCTCCATCCACCTTCTTTCCAGGAAATCAACTGTGGTTGTAGAAGAAGAGGCAAGGGTCCCATGTCTTGAAGATTTTAAGGCATCTGATAGGTTTTCATTTCCCTCAGTCTCCCCTATGTCCATCCTTAAATTCTTTAAGATTCCTACAAAGAATTTGCCCCCTCCACCATCAGCAACTATATTACAATAGATTAACTGTCCCTCTTTCAAGCTTCCTGCTTCTTGACCACTCATAGTTTTTCCTTGGTGGGGGGCTATCTTTCATGTCACCAACTGCATTTCATCCATTTTTTTTTCTATTTCTGTTTCCCCATCCTTGATTTCTGAGGCCCTGTTGGGTGGAGAGGGAGGGAGAAAGAGAAATAGTATAATTTCCACCTAAGTAAAAATGGTGATATTCAACAGACAAAGGGTGGGTGTATGTGTGTGCATATGTGTAGTGTGTGTGTAAGAGTAACAATAATTGGAGGAACCCAGCCTGAAAGGTTCTATGAACCAAGGTACCTGTCTTAATTTTCCCCCTGGACCTTTCAGCTTGCTGGTTTTCTTCCTATACTCTAACTCCTCCTTGCTCTAATTCTACTGTTTCTCCCTTCAACATAGAATTGGTGAAATCAGAAAATTACCCAACGGTGCAATATAACAAAAAGATTAAAATATTGGAAATCAGAAGACCTATTGCCTAAACCAACTTTTGCTACATCCTGGCTATTTAATTTTGAACAATATATCTAGCCTGTCAATTTGCTTGTCCATAAAATAATAAAATCTAGTTAGTGATTGCAATTATTAGATAAGACAGTCCACTAAAGTACATTGTATAGTGTCTGACGTACAGTAAGTATGTGCTCATTAAATGTCAGTATCTTTCCTTCCTTTAGCTCCACTATCAATTGCATATGATCTTGAACAAGTCATATCACTTCTCTGAGTCAGTTTCCTCACCTACATCTATGAAATGAAATGATCGGACCAAGACTAAGAATCTTGTCATTCTGTCTACAGTTCTCCCCAGTCATGCATCCAGGCCCCGCTTTTTTCCCCCTCTAGCCTCGCCCTAGGAGTCTGGCCCGCTTTCTAGTACTAGCAAAGATGCGCCGGAGCTAAGCTTCTCCAGGGTTAGAGGTATCGCTTTTTCTCTTTGTAATTGGTTGCTCAGAACCTCCGCCCTCAATAATTTGCCTATGGTGGAGGGGCAGCAGGCCAGCTCCCGCCCCATCTCTGGTGATTGGCATAGGACTTGGCTCGTCCCCGCCCCCGTTTGACTGACGGCTGGGCTCCAGCACCTCCTTCAGTCCCTGGGCGCTCGCTGGCGGGGGCGGCTGGGACCGTTAGCTCGCCAGGCTGGCAGGCTCCGGGCCGCTACTCCACTAGCGGCTGGGATGGAGACCTTGCGAGCGCAGCGACTGCAGCCTGGAGTGGGCACGAGCGGGAGGGGCACTCTGCGAGCGCTTCGGCCCGGAGTGACTGGGGCCGCGGCTGCCACCGCCACACCCCCAGCGGGCCCCCCGCCGGCCCCGCCGCCCCCCGCACCGCCCCCGCCGCCTCTGCTTCTGTCCGGGGCCGCCGGGCTGCCGCTGCCCCCCGGCGCCGCAGGCAGCCCTGTGGTACTGCGGGAGGCCGTGGAGGCCGTGGTGAGAAGCTTCGCCAAACACACGCAGGGCTATGGCCGAGGTGAGTCTGCGGGGTCTGGCCTCCTCCGGGACACCCTCTCTGTAAGGGAGCTTTGCTCCCACAGTCCTCTGGATCGCTTTTCCTGGCTCAGAGCCCTCACATGCATTTCCTTTTGGGGAGTTTCCTTCAGGGCTACACACAGAGAGACATGCACACGCACAGACGCGCATATTCATACACACGTTTAAGCCTCTCACCCCTCCCCTTTATTGAGTTACTACTATATTCTCCAGGGACCCGTTTTTACAGATGTAGCCTTCTTTTCTTCCCAATCTTTTCCTCTTTAGAAATTGACTTTCTCCTGTAGCTTAGTGCTTTAACATCTCTCTGCCTTTACAGACCAGTCCCCATTGTGTGGGATCCTATCCTTTATCTCAGAACCAAGACATTTCTCAGCCACATCCTCTCAGTCTTTCTTCTGTGATCTCAGCAATTCCTGGGCTCCGGCTAATTTACTCTATCTCCTTAACCTTGACTTTTAAATTCTTTTCTTACTTATGTCACTCTGAGATTTCCAGTGCAACTTCAGATTTACTGGGGAATTAGGCAGGGCTTTCACAAGTCACCTGTAAATTGTGCTTTTAAATTTGGACCCCTGCCAGCTTCCTGTGACTTAGTGCCCTGCTTCGGTGTCTTTTTAAGTATGGAGCCTCACAATTCCAGCCTCTCTGTCTGTCTGGCTCTGTTTTCCTGGCCCTTGCCCAGGAACTGAGGATAAATCCCAGGTCTTGGCTCTCTCAATGTTAAATTCAGTGGAAATGAGCCAGACAGAAACCCTATTTCCTTTAGAAATCTTCATCTTAAACATGCCTAATTTCCCAGGTTTCTGAAAAGGGGGATATGAGGATTTTCTTTGTTGTTTGTGTTTAACCAGTGCAGGATATCATGCGTTTGAGTTCCAAGATTTATAGTGTAAAAAGAAATATATAGTAAGGGATGTGGGGTACAGAATTCAGGTCTGAAATTTCTGAGACATCACTTTTCTCTGCATGGTTAAGTCCTGCTTGACCTGGAAGTGACTGTGTCTCTTTCTAGTTTGTCTCTTTAGGACAGAGAGAGGTTGCAGGGCTTTCTCGTAATGACTTTTTTTTTCTTCCTGAGAAAGTGCAGTGAGAGGAGCATACACAAAGGCTTTGGAGTCAGACAAGTCTGGATTAAATCCCAGATTAAATCTCTGTCACTTGCCAGCTATGTCTCTGTGGAAGAGACTTAACTTCACTGAGCTTTGATTTCCTTTGGGATTATTGTCTCAATAAATGATATATTGCACCTGACAGATATAATGTGTACTTTAAAAATGATAAATATCCTCTCAAGCTTATTGGTTCATTTCTTTGGAAAGAATACATATTTTCTCTCACTGTTAAATCCTAACAGTATAAAACCAATGATTCCTATAAAAACATTTTAAGATCCATTTTGCTTTATTTGCACAATGATACATTTCCCATCAGTTTCCCTTTGTTCTTTAACATTTTAAACTGCTACCAAGAGGCTGGCACTCTCCTAGATGCTGGGAATACAGATGCATATTATCTTGAAATTCATCATGAGGGAATTTAATTGTTTTTTTCTAGTTTAACACCTGGATTTAACAGGGCAATGAAATTGCCATTAGCTATTGTCCTGTTACTTCATGCCTCTTTTAAATTGAGACCAAAGGAAGGTCTTTGCTTCTGAGCATAGGAATAGCAACCCTAAATCTGAAGCCTTCTTCCTAGAATCTTATAGGTGTTTATTAAAATTGTAGAGGAGTGAGTTTTTTTTTTTTTGTCTGTGTTACCTCAAGAGGCTATGGTTTAAACTGAGCATCCTGTAAAAACTTTTTCATTTCCTTAGAAAGGATGAGGGTGAGAGTACAAGGGAATTATACTGACAAAGAGCAACTGGTTAGCATTCAGACTCTCTAGCAGTTCAGTCCTCCAGCTTGCCTACCTCCCACCACAGTCCTCATTATTTTTCAGTTTCTCATTTCCAGTCTGGGTGTCCAGCCAGTACTTTGGGAAAGTTTGGCAGATAGTTCAGCTTCAGGCAAGCAGAATCTCTGCCGATTTGGCTCAGAAGACTTTCACCACATGGAATCACTTACTCTGTTTCAATTAATAGGCAAAACTGCCACTGGCCTGTGTCCACACACCCTTGTGACTGATGGCATGATATTTGGGGGCTGGCTCTATTCCCCTGCATAAAATTTACTTTAGTCTTTGCCCAGACCAGTCCTCAATCCAGCAATGCTTTACTCGATTATCTTCAATTCAGATCTTTCATCTTCCTCCTGACTGCTCCAAATTCACCTTTTCCAGGCATGGTCTTTAGATTTACCTTCACTCCTGTAGGCTCTCAGCACTAGATTCTTCTGTTATCTCACTTATTTGTCCTGTATCTCTCCCTGCAGTCCCCACTCAAGATGCACACCTAGCTCAGTATGCTGTAGGATCTTAATCAGTTTAGTGCACAGGATTTGGAATCAGAATCTGGCCCTGTCAAATAGTGGCTGTGTAATCTTGGATATGGCAACCCACTCCAGTACTCTTGCCTAGAAAATTCCATGGATGGAGGAGCCTGGTGGGCTACAGTCCATGGAGTCATAAAGAGTCGGACATGACTGAGCAACTTCACTGTACTTCACTTTTAATCTTGGATAAATTACTTTCTCTCTCTAGGCCTCACCTTTTCCATTCATTCAGTTAATGAATATTTATTGATCACCGGGGTGAACAAGAAACTCAGTCCCTATCTTCATGGCGCTCAGAGTCCACTTTATAGAGCATATGTGAGAATTAATGATGCAATAAAACAGGACAGTACAGCAGAAAGAGGACTGGTTTGGGAGGCAAACAAACATTGGTTCTAAATTCTGGTTCTACCACCGTGGTCTGTTTCCAAATTTGTTCACCATTTGTTCAGTGGGTATTACAATGCCTATCTTAATAGTTCTGTGTGGATTAAATGAATGCATCCAGCAGCTAGTTAGTACTTAATGGGTGGTTGCTATTATTATGCATGTGGAAATGCTTTGAAAGCTGTGCATTTGATAGGTGCTGTTAGCATTACCATTTCATTTACCCCCTTTCCACATGGCATAGACCCCTTCTTCTAATGACTCACAGCTGGTAATCTCTAAGCTGGCGCAATTGCCTGAACAACCAAGTTGCTTTCCTTGTTCTGTAACTTCTGTGTTACCCTCTTCAAACCTATTTTTAAAAAATTATTGCTGTCCTATGGGACTTTCCTGGTGGCTAAGACTTCTCACTTCTAATGCAGGGAACCAGGTTTTGATCCCTGGTCAGGGAACTAGATTCCCACATGCTGCAACTAAAGATCCTCTGCAGCCAAATAAATAAAATTATTGCTATCCTTTTATATCACATATAGTTACATGATTGGAAATTCAGCCCAGCTACTCCACTAGGTTGAACAAATGAATCTTATGTGGTATTTTCTGTTTAGTTGTTCCTTTTCCTCAGAATCACAGACAGCTTCTTTGTTCTAAGTGACAATGTAGTTATTAATGAAATGATTGGTCTGGATATTTCCAATGTTTGAAATGTAGGATTAGACCCTGTATTCGTTTCCTGTGGCTGCTCTAACAAATTATCACACTTAGCTTAAAACAGAAGAAATTTATTCTCTCATAGTTCTAAAGCCCAGAAGTTAAAAATCAGTATCATTGGGCCACAGTCAAGGTGTCACATCAGGCCTGTGTTCCCTCCAGAGGCTCTAGGGGGGAATCTGTTTCTTTGCCTCTTCCAGCTTCTGGTGCTACCAGAATTCCCTGGTTTGTGACAGCATCATTCTAATCCCTGCCTCCATGTTCCTGCTGCTTTCTCCTCTTCTGTTTTTCATCAAGTCTCCTTCCCTAAGGACCCCTGGGATTACATTTAGGACCCACCAAGGTAATCCATGATAATTTCTCCATCTCAGATCTCTAACTTAATCACATCTGCAAAATCTTTGCCACATAAGGTAACATTCACAGGTTCCAAGGATTAGGACACGAACCCCTTGGCAGGGTGCATAATTCCACTTACCATAGTCCTCTCCCAAAGTCACTGTCACTTTTCAGTCCCTCCCTTCTGGAGACTGTGCAGTGTGGGCTATTCAGGGGTACCTTCTACAAACTGAAATAGGAAGTCAGATGAAATATTGTTAACCAGTTTCCCTATCTTCATAGTAACATGAATTAAGCCAGGTCACACTATTCTTACAAATAGCTGTGAAAAGAAGAGAAGCAAAAAGCAAAGGAGAAAAGGAAAGATATAAGCATCTGAATGCAGAGTTCCAAAGAATAGCAAGGAGAGATAAGAAAGCCTTCCTCAGCGATCAATGCAAAGAAATAGAGGAAAACAACAGAATGGGAAAGACTAGAGATCACTTCAAGAAAATTAGAGATACCAAGGGAACATTTCATGCAAAGATGGGCTCGATAAAGGACAGAAATGGTATGGACCTAACAGAAGCAGAGGATATTAAGAAGAGGTGGCAAGAATACACAGAAGAACTGTACAAAAAAGCTCTTCACAACCAAGATAATCACGATGGTGTGATCACTCACCTAGAGCCAGACATCCTGGAATGTAAAGTCAAGTGGGCCTTAGAAAGCATCACTACAAACAAAGCTAGTGGAGGTGATGGAATTCCAGTTGAGCTATTTCAAATCCTAAAAGATGATGCTGTAAAAGTGCTGCACTCAATATGTAAGCAAATTTGGAAAACTCAGCAGTGGCCACAGGGCTGGAAAAGGTCTGTTTTCATTCCAATCCCAAAGAAAGGCAGTGCCAAAGAATGCTCAAACTACTGCACAATTGTACTCATCTCACACACTAGTAAAGTAATGCTCAAAATTCTCCAAGCCAGGCTTCACCATGGAAGTGATCTGTGAACTTCCAGATGTTCAAGGTGGCTTTAGAAAAGGCAGAGGAACCAGAGATCAAATTGCCAACATCTGCTGGATCATGGAAAAAGCAAGAGAGTTCCAGAAAAACGTCTATTTCTGCTTTATTGACTATGCCAAAGCCTTTGACTGTGTGGATCACAATAAACTGTGGAAAATTCTGAAAGAGATGGGAATACCAGACCACCTGACCTGCCTCTTGAGAAACCTATATGCAGGTCAGGAAGCAACAGTTAGAAGTGGACGTGGAACAACAGACTGGTTCCAAATAGGAAAAGGAGTACATCAAGGCTGTATATTGTCACCCTGCTTACTTAACTTCTATGCAGAGTACATCATGAGAAACGCTGGGCTGGAAGAAGCACAAGCTGGAATCAAGATTGCCAGGAGAAATATCAATAACCTCAGATATGCAGATGACACCACCCTTATGGCAGAAAGTGAAGAGGAGCTAAAGAGCCTCTTGATGAAAGTGAAAGAGGAGAGTGAAAAAGTTGGCTTAAAGCTCAACATTCAGAAAACGAAGATCATGGCATCTGGTCCCATCACTTCATGGGAAATAGATGGGGAAACAGTGGAAGCAGTGTCAGACTTTATTTTGGGGGGCTCCAAAATCACTGCAGATGGTGATTGTAGTCATGAAATTAAAAGACACTTACTCCTTGGAAGGAAAGTTATGACCAACCTAGATAGCATATTCAAAGGCAGAGACATCACTTTGCCAACAAAGGTCCGTCTAGTCAAGGCTATGGTTTTTCCAGTAGTCTTGTATGGATGTGAGAGTTGGACTGTGAAGAAAGCTGAGCGCTGAAGATTTGATGCTTTTGAACTGTGGTGTTGGAGAAGACTCTTGAGAGTCCCTTGGACTACAAGGAGATCCAACCAGTCCATCCTAAAGGAGATCAGTCCTGGGTGTTCATTGGAAGGACTG
The DNA here is from genome assembly GCF_042477335.2 of Ovis canadensis. Taxonomy (NCBI): domain Eukaryota; kingdom Metazoa; phylum Chordata; class Mammalia; order Artiodactyla; family Bovidae; genus Ovis; species Ovis canadensis. Next base: position 100,197,116 of record NC_091245.1, on the reverse strand, counting down.
ATGCTATAGCTGAAACTCCAATATTTTGGCCACCTCATGCGAAGAGTTGACTCATTGGAAAAGACTCTGATGCTGGGAGGGATTGGGGACAGGAGGAGAAGGGGACAACAGAGGATGAGATGGCTGGATGGCATCACCAACCCAATGGACATGAGTTTGAGTGAACTCCAGGAGCTGGTAATGGACAGGGAGGCCTGGTGTACTGAGATTCATGGGGTTGCAAAGAGTCGGACACGACTGAGCGACTGAACTGACTAACTGACTGACTGACACTGTTCTTACCATCTTGTATGATCAGAGAGAACCTTCTCACTCACTTAATTTCATTATCTATTTATCCATGCTGCCCCACTATAAAATTGTTTATTTTTATAAAATTTTTTATTATAGTTTCATGTGTTGTTTTAGTATTTTTACTCTGGTGTGTGTGCACTCTCTCTTACCACTTAGACATTCATCTAATATTTTATCTCCTAGGGGAAAAACCAAAAGTATTCTCTTTCATGTTTTGTTCAAAATTATGGTACAAGCACTTAAATATTCCTCACTACCTTGGTCTTTCCTGTCCCTTTTAGCCCAGAATCTATCAGTGACCTCCAAATACCAATTGTAGCTGTCAGATGTGTATGTCTCAGTAATTGCCACCCTTCTACCTCACTGACCTTTAGCCATCCTTATGCAAGCCATTATATCCATGGTTTGTCACTGAAAATCTGATAAAAACTATGAGCATTCTCCTACCATGCACATGCACACACACGCACACACAGAGACATGCTTAATTTTACTTAGAGTTTTGAAGGTCTTGTGAACCCCTATGAAGTTCAACCACCGAGTGGATTTTGGACCCTGGGTTAAGATTCCCAAGTTGGAAAAAACATTGGCATCAGGTTCTGCTACAGCTGTGTGACCTCAACAAATCACTTACCCTTCCTTAGCCTGAGATAGACTAGATAACCTCTCAAGTCCCTTTTAGCTCTAGAAATGAATGGGCCTTGTGGGCTTCCCTGGTGGTTCAGACGGTAAAGAATCTGCTTGCGATGCCGGAGACCCAGGTTTGATTCCTAGCCAGGGAAGATGCCCTAGAGAAGGAAATGGCAGGGAAGATTTCAATATTCTTGCCTGGAGAATTTCATGGACAGAGGAGCCTGGTGGGCTACAGTCCACGGGATCGCAAAGGGCTGGACACAACTGAGCAACTAACACTTATGAGCATTTTCAAATGCAGATCACAATTCATTGCCTTTTTCCCTGATCATTTGCCCAGTTTCTCATTTCATACTCACATTTCTGAAATAAGACTCCCTATTTCATTTGGCTTTGAGTAATTTTTTTTTTTAAGCCCTATACTCTATGCCAAAAGGGATTTAACTGGATAGAGAATGGTCATGTGCTTTTTAATAGGACCTTCCCCATTATAGCAGTCTTCTCCCCTTCCTCTTTATTTCAGTATTCTCCTTGTTGTTTGCATGTCATAGGACCTGTCACCCAGCACATTGTGCTAGATTGCCTCAAAGAGGGAACTGAGCCTGAAAAGATCTCAATGAAAAGAACAAAGGTGGCTAAGCTTTCTGGGCAGCAATGACCTTTGAAGAGTCCCTGCTAAAACTAAGGGTGGGAAAGAGAAAGTTTCCTTTTCATGCTGTGTTTTAATGGAAGAATGAACATTTTAAAAAGTCAGTTAAATATAGGGTATTAGTTAAGAGCTTATGCTGCTTTTCAAACCCTGGTTGGTACATGGAGCACTTGCTTCAGTTGCAGAGCAGTAAGATAAGTTATTATTGTCCATTTTGAACACCTTCATGGCAAGAAACATGTGTTACTCGTCTTGGCATCTCTAATGTCTGGAATAGAGCTGTGCATCTATTGAGTGCTCAACATTTGCTCAGTGTGTAGGTGGCAGCCATGAAAATGTGCTGGTTAATATCTGGTGCTGCAGGGAGCATAATTGACTGACAGCCTTAAACTGCTGTCCCCTCTGAGTTCATCACCAGGTTTGCATTGAGGCCATACACCCTGTTGGCTGCTCTGTCAGTGACTGAGCGCAGCAGGGGTGCTAACTCAGGCACATCCTGAGATGTGGGATTCCTCTGGTTTGAGTACCTGGCCAGACCTTTCTTGGAACTGTGCTGCAGTCTGAGACTCTCATATCCACACTTCCTGCCTTGCCTCTCTTCTTCCACAGGTGTCAGACCGTGAACCTGGTCTGAAGGCTCTCCCTTCTCCTTCTTCCTCCCCAACAAATTTCTTGCATGTCTGACTCATCTTGGTGTCTTCTCCTTGTCAGACCTTAACTCACATAATATAGTAGAATTAACAAGTCCTTGTTGTAACAAAGAGTGGAGAGTGGTCATGGAAGATATTGGTGAATGTGTGTGATCATTTATTGCTATGAGGCTTTTAGTTAAAGTCATTTGAAATTTTGGCACTCTAGAGTCAAAGAGATCCTTTCCAAAGGCAAACTGATTTTATCCTGCCATCCATTTAAAAACCCTTCAGTAGCTTCCCATTGCTCCAGGATAAAGCCAATATTCTAACATGACCCATCACATCTGACCTGATCTGGCCCTGGCTTTTTTTTTTTTTTCTCTTGCAACCTCATCTTGCATTATATTACCCCTCACTGTCTCTTTTCTGGCCATACTAGTCCCCTTACTCATTGTACTTCCTGCTGCTACAGAGCCATTGTCCATGCTATTTCTTCTGTTCAGAGCACTTTTCTCTGACCTTTTCGCCTAGTGATACTCATATCCGAGCTTAAATACTACCTTGTCAGTGTAATATTTATTTATTCTTAGCCAGCTGACTAATTGTGGAATAATCTACTTGTACTTCGTCAGGTAGTAATGGTATGCTGACCTTGGAAACTCTGGCCTCCAATATTTATGCTATTCTCTTTTGGTGTCTAAGACTAACCAAAATGTGAACTAGAGAGGTGAGGGAAGTATATTCTGGTCTTCCTATACAAATGAACTCAATTACAGCCTTGGCTTATTGATTTAAATGCTTTTAAATGGTGATAGGTGGGGATCTAGGAAGGAGTAGTCTCTTAACGTAAGTACGGGTTACGGATAGTGTATTGAAGCAGAGCACCATGTGGAAGCATTCTTATTGCTGAACTGAACTACTTCTCTTTTTATAGTGAATGTGGTGGAGGCACTTCAGGAATTCTGGCAGATGAAACAGTCACGAGGGGCTGACTTGAAGAATGGGGCCCTAGTGGTTTATGAGATGGTTCCCGCCAACAGTCCTCCCTATGTCTGTTATGTCACCCTGCCTGGGGGAAGTTGCTTTGGGAGTTTCCAGGTAAGAGCTGGGGGGCAAATGTAGCAGAGATAAATCCGTAGGTGCTAGTGGTGGCTTTCTCTATCACTTTGGTCATTAAATCTCGGTCCAAAGTCACCTATTTGAGGACTTGGACCAGTTCTGGGTAAATCATTCTAATGAGTATCTGAGGCTCATTTGATCAGAAAACAACCTTGGTAGCATGCTTTTCTTTTTAGTATGTGCGCTAAGTCGCGTCAATCGTGCCTGACTCTTTGAGATCCTATGGAGCCTGACAAGCTCTGCTATTCATGGGATTCTCCAGATAAGAATACTGGAGTGGGTTGTCATGCCCTCCACCACTGGGTTTGAGTTTTTTTAAATTTATTTATTTTTTAATTGAAAGATAATTGCTTTATAGGATTTTGTTGTTTTTGTCAAATGGGTTTGAATTTTTGAAAGCTGAAAGAGAAGCAAACTACTGGCACCTAACTCGTGTTCTGATCTGGCTTCCAGGTTCCTGCTCTTTCTTTTTGAGGACATAGGATAATATCCATCGCCCGCACTACTTCTTCATAGGCTGTGGCCAAGGAAAGCAGTGTTTGAGTTCTCTAAGAAATCAAAGGAGAAGGACTATGTATGGTGGAAATAGTATTCATCTAAGAGTTAGCAGATCCAAATTCTCATTCCCCTGACTGCTAGCAGGGCAAGTCAAATAATTTCTATGGGCCTTGGTTTCTCCATCTATAACATGAAGGAGACAGAGTAGATTATTTCTAGCCAGTATTTCTGGTACTAACATTCTACAATTATATAAAAGACTTGTATATGATGATGAAAAGAGTTGATGCTATTGTAGGGTAACAAGAAATTTGACCAGTGTGAATATTATCATCAAAGATGAATTTTTCACATTGTAGACAGGAAAGTAGCTTCCTGAAATGTCAACTTAGAGCCTGAATAGGAATTTAGGGAGGAGACTAGACACTTTTGCTCTGTTTTCCGTATGGCTTGAATAACCCTTAGACAAAGTTATACCCTCTGCTGTGTGCTTCCATAGCACCTTGAACTTCCCCTGTCAGATTACTTACCACAACATATCGTTATTGAGTGTTTCTCTCTCCTAGTGGACTATGCTCTATGGTGGCAGAGACAGTGTCTGTCTTCTGTCTTCTTTCTTATTCAGTTTTAAATCTCTACCGTCCAACTCAGTGCCCAGCACAGAATAGACATTCAATAAATCTGTTGCACGAATGAGTGCCATTGTAGCTCAGTTGCAGTTTCAAATAGAAACTGTCCAAAGGGAGCTTCATTTCAAATCGGGTGACTAAATGTTTCTCTCAGAACCCCAGCCATTTCAGAGAAATAAATATGTGCCCAGGATAACTAATGTTTATCTTTTCCTTCTAGAAAATAAGATCTTTCCTTCCTTCTCCTACCTCATCATATCGTTGAATAAAGATTTAATAATCTTATGGTGATGACACAAGTGAGTGGAAGTCACTCAGTCGTGTCCAACTCTTTGAGACCCCATAGACAATAGTCCATGGAATTCTCCAGGGCAGAATACTGGAGTGGGTAGCCTTTCCTTTCTCCAGGATGCTCCAAACTGGGGCATTCAATTTCTGTTATTTCCTGAAAGAGTAGAATTATCTCTCTTGGCCTCTTTTAGCTTATATCTTTTATATCCACTTTGGCAGGTGAGATTTCTCCTGCTGGTTTTCTTCATAGATGATTTTTTGGAAAGAGCACCATACAGTAGCATGGGCAGCAGACTAATAAATAGTGAGAGAAGCGGAAACAGAAACTGCATGAGCAAGAAGCTGTAGGGTTAATGTACCAAACTCCATATGTTGTCTCAGAGAGACCTGTCAGCCAAAAGAAATTGGGAATTACTGAAATTAAGGATGGCTAAGTAGCAAACATAATCTGGTCTACTTTTAAAAATTACATCACGTTCTTTACTCTAATCCTAATCATAAATGACAAAGGCCACAGAGGCCTTTGAAACAGCCAGTAAAAATGAATTTTAAAGGTGGCTAGGGATGGCAACCCACTCCAGTATTCTTGCCTGGAGAATCCCAGGGACGTGGGAGCCTGGTGGGCTGCCGTCTATGGGGTCACACAGAGTTGGACACGACTGAAGCCACTTAGCAGCAGCAGCAGGGATCTGAAGTTGAGTGATTCAAGACTTTTGAAAATCAGACTTTCTTTTTGATACATATGTTGGATACAGTGTAAAAACATGAGTTAATTTTTAATTTATTCTTGTTTTCCTCGAGTCAGCTTTCCTTTCCCTAGCTACCTCTCTTCTCTTTGCCTCCACTAGGAGGGGGTGGAGGAGAGACTATAAAATCCTTCCTCAGACCTTAGACTCCATTCAGGGATAGTTCCCTGGCTCATTGCATTAGTGGGGAAACTGCCTGCACATAGCTAAGGGTAAAGTCCAAGAATCCTAAATGGGTCCTTCGGATAGAGACTAGAGGGCTCCTCTGCAGAAGCAGCCTAGATACAGCTTTGTTCTAATCTTAGGTTATCTAGAGGGATAAAAAAAAATCTTGCCCATCTCGTCTACAGAATAAGAGTACACGATACAGATTTCTAACAGACTGGCCAGAATCTGGCTTTTGAGTAATTAATTCGGTTGACAGCTTAAACAGAGGTACTTTTCGTATCCAGTGATTATATGCTGACTTCAGCAATCTTCTCCATCCTGCCTTCAATGTGGTATGAGCTACAGCTGTCTCCAGTTCCTTAATGACTCCAGGATGTTGAATCAAACTTATGCTTCCAAGTGCCCCGACCATTTTACAATAAAAACTTTGGAAGGTGTGTAGAACAAACTGACTTTTGCTAAGAGTATCCAAGTGTTGTCTGTGCCAAGTGTTTCCCTCCGCTTCTTCCTTCCTCTCTCTCAGATACACATATACACATATTTTCTCTGTTTACTGCCTAGTTTTGTCCCACAAAAGCTGAAGCCCGGCGGAGTGCTGCAAAGATTGCACTAATGAACTCTGTGTTTAATGAACATCCTTCCAGAAGAATCACTGATGAGTTCATTGAGAAGAGTGTCTCTGAGGCCCTGGCATCTTTCAATGTAAGTTACTTGGAGTTGGAAAGGAGGAGAGTGGGGGATGGGAGAATTGGCTGATTGTGAAATCTTGTGTATTACTAGGAAACAGGGCATGAATTCTTAGTTTTCTTTCCTGTCTAAATTTCTGTTCTGTTTATTTTCTGTCAGTCTTTTGTATTACATGCTCCAAATGCTTCAGTCTCTAAATCTGTGTATGTCTTTGTTATTTTGTCTCTTTCATTATGCCTCTGGTATCTAGAAATATTTATTTCAAGATGTATGGACTTTTAGAGATATTATAAAATAAAAATTGAACCAGAATTTCACTTTTCCCAATTTTGGTTTAAGACCTTACTCCCTTTTTCCTTCACTCTTTTTTTATACAACTGTTTTTATTGTCACTTGTTTCCTGCCTCCATTACTTCATCTTGTTAATAAAGAACATGTTACAGTATAAGTGTCTTATCTTTTCATGTTTCTAGGAATGTGGAGGATAATTTATTTACTCTCTTTAAAAAGAACATCTTTTCTTTCAAATGATAATGACAATGATGATAACCATAGCAAATGGTTAACTACTGAGTACTTATTTTGTACCAGGGACTATTCTAGGGGATTTATATGTAGTTTATCTCATTTCATCTTCACAACAGTCCTATGAGGTATGGTGGTGGTGGTGGTTTAATCGCTAAGTTGTGTCTGATTCTTGCGACCTGGTGGACTGTAGCCTGCCAGGCTCCTTTGCCCATGGGATCCTCCAGGCAAGAATACTGGAGTCGGTTGCCATTTCCTTCCCAGGGCATCTTCCCAGCCCAGGAAATGAACCTGGGTCTCCTGCATTGCAGGCAGATTCTTTACCAACTGAGCTTTGAGGGAAGCCCTCCCTATGAGGTATAAGTACTATTGATACCCCTCCTTTACAGATGAGGAAATTATAAACACAGAAGTGAAGTTTTGCCTAAAGTAATATAGCTTGTAGATGGTAGAACCAAGACTAGAACCCAAGTCAGCTTACAAACTTTTCTAGCTTAGAGGTACATCTTTAAAATTAGCACTGCTTTCATCCTTCCTCTCAAAAGACCATTGATAGGGAGATAAAGTCAGATCAATTTTCTGTTTCTGTTTTCTTTACATTTAAGATGTAATTACATATACTAAACTGCTTCACTTATCTGTTTCAGAGATTAGTGTTGAACACTTTGACTCATAATCCTTCTGTTACCTAGGACCCATCTGTTTTTCTCCTATTACCCTGTCAAGCAGTGTCTGCAGGGAATAAAACATTTTATATTAATCAAATCAGTTAAAGCACGTTTTTCAGTCTTAAATCATCTAATGTATTGACATCATAAAATGAAACAATTTGGATTATAGAAAACAGTGCTTATGAGCATGGGCTCTGAATTTATTTTGAAATTTTGCTTCTACTTGTTATGTGACTTTGAACAAGTTAGTCTTTTCCAGTTTCCTCATCTGTAAAATAGGATAACAGTTATACCTTTCACATAGGATTCTTGGATAAAAGAGATTATGTTCCAGCATTTAGCACATGCTATCTGTTTAGGTGCCTTTGGATGCAAATAATAGAAAAATCTCACTTCAAATTGACTTAATAAATAAAGGAAGGAAATTTATTACCTAACATGATAAGAAGTCTAGAAGTAGGGCAGATTCCAGGACTGGATGATTCCATGGATTAAGAAGGTCATCATTTAGGACAGCAGCTCCAACCTGGACTTCAAGCCTGAAGACCAGTCCCATTTTGACATAAAGGACAAGTTCTGTTGTCCCATCTGTAGGAGCACACTCTGGGGAGGTTGAAGTGGGGAGATACTCAGGTGCAAAATTTCCTGCAAAATAGCTGTCTGGGAGTCTTGGTCACCAGATCTGAATGAAGCAGACGGGTTTTTTTGGTCTGTACCAGGTCTTCATTGTTGTGCACAGGCTTTCTGTAGTTGTGGCAAGTCTGGGCTACTCTCTAGTTGTGGCGCATGGGCTCTTGGCAGGTTAGCTCAGTAGTTATGGTACATGGGCCCTAGAGCATATGGGCCTCAGTGGTTGTGGAGCACAGGCTTAGTTGCTCCTTGGCATGTGGGATCTTCCTGGACCAGTGATCGAACTGAGCCCCTGCACTGGCTAGCAGATTCTCAACACCTGGACCACCAGGGAAGTCCAAAGCAGGCTTTAAAGCCATTTTTATTTATTTATTTATTTACTTTTGGCTGTGCTGGCTCTTTGTTGCTACGCAGGCTTTTCTCTAGTTGCAGTGAGTAGGGGCTACTCTCTGGTTATGGTGTGTGGGCTTCCCCCTGGGGTGTTTTCTCTTGTTGCAGAGTACAGTCTCTAGGGAGAGCTGGGCTTCAGTAGTTGCAGCTCCCAGGCTCTAGAGCACAGTCTCAATAGTTGTGCTTTGTTGCTTTGTGGCATGTGGGATCGTCCCGGATCAGGGATCAAACCTGTGTCTTCTGTATTGGCAGGCGGATTCTTTAGCACTGAGCCATGAGGGAAGCATCAAAACAGACTTCTAATCTGGAGGAAAAAAAGAAAAGAGTATCATCTACTGGCCAAAATTCTTTCCATCTTTCCACTCAGCCATCTTCTAGATATTGGCTTTGCCCTTGGGCTGACTCCCCTCAGGGTACAAGACAGAGACAGAGTTCCATTTGTCAAATACAGAGAAAACTACATTCAGAGACAGAAAGAGACCATCTTTTCTAGTATCTCCTTAGTAGTAAGGACTCTATTCCCAGAGGCTCTCCAGCAGACCTTCCCTCTATCACCCATGCCCAAATCAGTTACAGGCAAAGGAGATTAGGGTTTACCCACTTGGAGTTAGGATAAAATCACTCTTCCCTGAGGTAATTGGGAGATGCATAGGCCCTGTAGTATGGAAGGAAATAGACATTGGGTAGGTCACCCGCAGTATCTGCTACAAAGTGTTTAAGAAATGTAAACTATTATTATTTTCGTGCCACTATTCTTTTTTTTTTATTAACCTCAAATTGAGAACTTAGTGGATGTCTCATTAATATCCCAGGGAATTCCCCTTCTCCAAAAAAAATAATTTTCATTTGGTCTTAGCCATGGGTAAAGAGTGATGTCCCCATTTTTTGCTTTTAACTTTTGTCCTTTAAAAGTCCTGAATCTGACACTACATTCTGTCTTTTGACAAATCACCTAGCCTCTGTGGTTTTGAATTTCCTCATTTGTAAAATAAGAAGATTAAATTAAATTAATTCTAATTCCTTTCCAATTATATTCTGATGTTCCTATCACTAATCAAGTGTTCTGTGATTAAATGTTTATTGAATAAATGGAGTTCATTTATAACCTTGTTAGGTATAGAAGTATCCTATGAGATGGAACTTGCCAATGTTGGGTCATGCCATTTGGTATACTCCAGATAGTTTACAGATGTGCCATGATACTGATCCCCTCAACTCTCAGGGGAACTGAGAAAGGCATGAGGCAGATGGACTCCTCTGCCCCGCAGCCTCTGCTGGTAGCTGTTCTGTGCTGTATCATGGAGGCACGGAATAAGGTATTGCAGTGAACAATTCTAGATAAGAACGAAGATGCTTGCTTCAGAGCCCTAAATGCTAATAATGAAAATCACCACCTTTTCCCTCCCTTCCTCTAGATTTTCACTTCTAAATCCAAATTTTATGATCTTTGTTTCACCACAAAGATTTAACCACGCATGACATCATTATTTCTCATGAGCCACAAAACAAAGTGGGTTGATTTTGAGTAGTTCTGACTTCTTGTTGATTCTAGCACAGTGAAAGCGAAGAATGATAATAAACTAGCACTTATGGTATGCTTACTAAGTGCCTGACATTATTTAAGGTGTGATACATATACAGTAAAACCCCATGATAAAGTATCCCACAATAAACTGAATTTGGATATAACTTAATTGGCTCCTGACCTCCACCTGATCCCTTTGCTCAAAAAGAGCAGAATAAAGTTCATATCTTGGGAGTTTGGGGATGTATGTGTGGAAATGGCTAGAAAGAGCAGGAAACCTCTTAGGAAGCAAGAGGAGAAAGCTGGATCCCTGTGTTCCCAGTAGTCTCCTGGCCTAATGTTTCTAGATCAGGGTGACAAAAAGGATCACTAGTAAACCAGGAGATGCCTTCATTTTGGAAGTCCCTGCAAGACCCTGGAGCTAGAATTATCTTCAATAATACGAAACCACCAACCAAATAGCACAAACCAGAGCCTGTACCAGAATGGATTTGGATTGTGTAACTGGATACCAGGTCCAATATGATAATGCACCTACATGATATGCTTAGAATTGGTAGACTAAATTTATCTTTTTTTAATTTAAAGTTTTAAAAGAATATCTGTAATCCTTAAAATAATCCTGTAAGATAGATCTTTGATTATCCTCATTTTACCAATAAGGTAGCTGGGGAACAGAGAGGTTAAATGACTTCACCAAGACCATAAGAGTAGTCCAGTCCATGCTCTTAACTTCTATACTGTATTGTTTTTCATACACTCTAGGCTTACAGGTAGGTCAATGTATCTTAACTCGACCCTGGCAGGGTCATGTTGCCAGTAGAAGACACACGAGGCAAATGTCCAGGAGGCCAAACTGCTACCCAGAATTTGCCATGCTTATGATTTTTACAGTCACTCTTTAAAATGCATTTGCTAATTGTCCTCTAGGTTAGTCCAGTCTTATATGCTGAACTCACTCTGTTATTTTAGCTAAATCAAGACTCTCCTCTATGTTTCAGTGCTCTCCCTTTTCTAAAATAGGGAAAATCAGATTGGCTTGTCTCTATCACTTAAGTTATAATGTGTGATGGCTCCAGAGGCCTCTAGGATTGCGCTGAGCAGCAGAATAGCCGCTAGCCACATGTAGCTATTGAGCACTTGAATTGAGATATGCTGTAAGATGAAACAGACACCAAATTTTGAAAACTTAGCATAAGGAAAGCAATGTTTCATTAATAAATTTTATACTAATTATAGTTGACATAATATTTAAAGTATATTAGGTTAAATAAAATATGCTATTAAAATTAATACTATTTGTTTTTACTGTAATATGGCAACTAAATTAAACACATGACTTGCATTATATTTCTCCTGGACAGTGCTGCTCGAGGTGATAATCCTGACTGAAAATCTATTGTCTTTTCTTTTCCTCTGTTACCAGGGCAACAGGGAGGAAGCTGACAACCCCAATACAGGGATTGGTGCTTTTCGATTTATGTTGGAATCCAACAAGGGCAAGTCAATGTTGGAATTTCAGGTACTATACTATTCCACCTACTTCCCTAGCTCTAACAACATGGATTAGACTGTACACACACACACACAGACACACACATACACACACACATGCCTCATACTAAGACTCAGTTGGAAAGGAAAGGAGAAAAGGTTATAGAATATTTTTCAAAATATAAACATCTTCCTTCCCCCAAGGTCCCAAGGACATATCAGAGTTGGTATAAGGCATGCTCCCACAAATACATTTTGTGAAAGTTTCCCCATTTAATTATTTAAAAAACAATCAACATTTAATTGTGTATTTGGGTGCCTCAGGTCTTAGTTGCACCATGCCGGATTTTCATTATGTCATGTAGGATCTTTTGTTGGGGTGCGTGGACTCTCTAGTTGTGGTGACCAGGCTTAGTTGCTCTGTTGCATGTGGGATCTTAGTTCCCTGACCAGGGATTGAACCTGCATCCCCGGCATTGCAAGGCAGATTGTTAACCACTGGACCACCAGGGAAGTACTCCCCACCCCATATTTAATTCTTATGCAACCTCCATATACCACTGTCCTGGCACTTCATATTTTCTTCCTCCAGGAGCTAATGACAGTTTTTCAGCTGCTGCACTGGAATGGCAGCCTTAAGGCCATGAGGGAAAGACAGTGCTCTCGGCAGGTAAGAGTTCCTGTGGATGAGGGGAGACTGGCAGAAGGGCTGTTTTGAGGTGGCTGTTGTGTTATAAATAAGCAGGCCTACCAGGTTGTGAGTCTTGAAAAGCTTACGTAAAGTGTCCACTTCATTCCTATAATCTTAACTGTGATTCTTTTACTCGCCTTGCTTCTCCCACCAGGAGGTTTTCCTGTAAGACTCTCCTCAGGGGACACCAGTGCTGACTTTGGTTAGGACTCAAAGGCTGAGAGTTCCTAGTCCCAGTTGGGTTAATGAGGAATGAACCTTTACTTTGTCCATGACTTTCACATTCCTCTCCCCCTCCAGGAAGTGTTGGCTCATTATTCACACCGAGCCCTAGATGATGATATTCGCCACCAAATGGCATTGGACTGGGTGAGCCGGGAGCAGAGTGTGCCAGGGGCACTGTCTAGAGAGCTGGCCTCTACTGAGCGGGAGCTGGATGAAGCCCGGCTGGCAGGCAAGGAGCTGCGCTTCCACAAGGAGAAGAAAGATATTCTCATGCTGGCTGCTGGGCAGTTGGGCAATATGCATTCCTCCAACTGCTAGGCATCTACCCACATGCTCGCATCATCTCCAGGCCCGTTTTTTATATGTCCTTTCTAAGACGTAGTGTGATTTCTGTACATACTTTCTCAATTTTATACTTTAAAATATAGATATATATATGTGTGTATGTATAAATTCTACACCTAGATTCCTATTTGCTAAGATATCCCTTTTCTTACTTCTAGTTTTTGGATGTAGTTGCTTTTGAAACATATCCACACTGCTTTACAAGAAGAGCAGGCTGTCTTCAGAGCTTTGTGGGCTCTTACACTGCCAGTAACTCTGTGTAGTCATTTCAGTTGCACAAAATGACTTACTAGGTGTTCATGTCTCCTTTTAAAATAACAAGGAGCTTGAATAAGGACTGTGAGCCCCAGCCTTACCTTCATTCCTACTTTCTCTTGGACCAAACAGAGCATGCAAATGAAAGCTTTGGCTTTGGTTTCATCTTGAGCTGGGCCTACTTGGTACCAAGTTGTTCCCTCAGCAACTAGGTTATTTCACAACCTACACCACACCACTCTACCACCTTACTTCTCTTCTGCCTCCAAACAGTACTTCATTTTAGGGCTTCCTCACTTTATTATTTGAAAGGGAAGTGGAGAGCTGGTGGTTTCTTAATTTTAAAATCATTGCTGAGAAACTTCCCAGGAAGAAGAGAGGAATTATAAACACAGCCTGCAGGGGTTTATCACCTGTTTTGCTTCTGGGGCATAGATGCCATACCATACCAGAATCTATTGAATGGGTAAGGGTTGAAGTTATCTTTCAATATTCTCTTTTCACTCCTCCTCCCCTGCTCACCAAGCTTAGTTAAACCCTGTCTATAGATCTTTCTGCTGCAAAGATTGGTAGAAGGTAAAACATATTTCCCTTTCTTAAAAACCTCCTCCCATCATTTTGGTTTTTGGAAACATCTGTCCAATTTGGTGAGGGCTATGTTCCTCCTACTCCCATGAAGTGGCTACTGTTTATGACCTTAGATGTATATAACTAGATTCACATTGGTGTTCCTCTTTTCTTTCCTTTTCCTCCACAATGATTATTAGAGCATGAGCTGATCAGGAAAATTAGAAGATACTTTGGCATAATGGCACTTCCTAATAGGAACCATGAGAAATTTCAGGAAGGGAAAAAGAATCAATGATCAGCTACTTATGTTTTTAATATGAATACTATTCTCTTCCCTTACCTCTTTTCTGGGTAAAATAGGAGAAAGATGATCTGGAGTATAGCTAAAGCATTCCCCTTTGGGAGAATTTTTTGTACATCTCTCTAAGATATATTTTCTTCTTGTTTCTGTAATCACCTTTATACTTTATTATAGCTCAGTGCACTTCCTAAACTGAGTTTGGGAAATTTAATATTCCTGTAATTACACTTTCCGTTTAACAGTTATACACTTTGCTTTTAGAAATAGGTTAGGAAACAGGCTACAATTTGCACATTTGGATCAGATAGGGAAAAGATGAAAGTCTGCTTTCTTGCTTTTGAAATCATCTTAGTGACCAGTATATATGGGATCAGAGGTAAGGAATCTAACAACAGTTGTATTAGTACTTGAAAGGGATTTCCTTGAATTCTCCAAGCCCCATCTCTGTATTCCATGAAACACATGTAAGGTTGGAGCAGAGGCTCACTGCTTTTAAATAATAGGTGTGTCTATTCAGTTTGTATTTATGTTTATAATCCAGAAATCACAAACCCTCATTTCTCCTTTGCTGATTTCTCTGGGAAGGGGTGTGAATTATGGAAAGAACTTGTCTTTGCATCTCCTTGATTATTTTTCTCAAATACCAACCAGTAAGGTCCCAAAGAACTTGGAGAAAAATTGTTCCCTGATATGTCCACTTTTGGTGTTAAATTTTTACTTACCTTTTTAGTACTCTCTATGTATTTTATATGTATAATTTTATATAATTAAAAATAGATTTTTGTCTAGTGAGCCATATCGACTCTTTCTTGAGACCCATGTATCAGAGAAGTTCTAAAATGACCCTCTTAAAAAAAGTTCAAAAAAGAACTTTTCTTAGTGTTTTTAGGGTGGAAGAAATAAGATTGTACTGCTGGGAGAAGGCATCTGCCTCCCCTTCTCCAGAAATTTGAGGAGCCTGAATTTGGTTCTTGACCCTTTCTCCTCAAGTTCTGCCCTTTTCCACTAGCAGTCACACCCACTGTGGTGGCTTAAACTCTATCATACACACAGTTCTCAAACCTGTTCCTTCCACCCCAACTTCTTTTGAGCTTTTACATCTGTATTTCCACACATTGCACATTACAACCTGAATGACACAAGATCTTTGAACTTACTTATCTAAAATAAAACCCATTTCTCCATACATGCTCCTCTTTGACTCCCCACGTTACTGAAATTACTGCCTAGGAATCTAAGCTAGAACTTCAATTCTCCTTGAGATCCTTCAATTCCTCTTTGCCATCATCTAGTCAATCACTTACTGTTGAGTTTACCCCTATATAAACTTCTAATCTGTTTTGTCCATATCTACTGAATTGGTTCATTCCTTTAGCATCTCAGGGCTGGACCACTGCAATTATCTCTACCTTCATTCTTCATGTCCTCTACATTACTATCGGATTTCTTTCTAAAATACTTATCCCTGTACCACTCCCTTGCTTAAACTATCATCTAGCTATCTTTACCTTTAGCAGAACTTCCCAGTTTTATATGTGAACCCTTGGCATTATCTGACAAGATTTTAGGTGGTAGATGGCCAAACATTTTTCATTTTTACTAGTTATGCTTTTATCTGAATTTGTAATAGAAAAATATGGTCTCCACTGATGGCAGTGATATTTAAACAGTATAAATTTGTTTGGGGCTTCCCTGATAGCTTAATGGTAAAGAATCCTACCTGCAATGTGGAAGACCCAGGTTCAATTCCTGGGTTGGGAAGATCCCCTGGAAGAGGGCATGGCAACCCACTCCAGTACTCTTGCCTGGAGAATTCCATGGACAGAGGAGCCTGGCAGGCTACAGTCCATGGGGTTGCAAAGAGGTGGACATGGCTGAGCAACTAAGCACAGCAGAGCACATAAATTTAAAATGCCAGTCTATTTAAGGAAAAAAGTCAAAAATAGTATGAGGGCTACTTGCAAATGTTAAAAATTATGAATACTAAAATATTGAATTAAAAAAAGTTCTTGCCTATAGGGTAAGTTCCAAATTTTTAGCATGACATACAGTTTGACCCTAAACTATATTTCCAACTTTGTTTCCTAATTAGACAGCATCAGGCATAAAAAATTTCTTGCCCTCCTGATATTCATTGGATATGTATTTAGCAATTGTCTGCTATGGATCAGGCACTGGTCTGAACTTTGAGGATATAGTTGTAAATAAGAATCTCTGCCAATGTGAAAGACAGTAAATAAACTAGAAAGTAAACAAAGTAATTCAAGATTTGATTTTAAGTTCTGTGAAGGAAATAAGAGTGAAGGATAGAATAGAGAAGACTCCTTTGAGTGACAGCAGGATTTCAGGGAGACCTACAGGATGGGGTTGAACCAGCCATGTGAAAAGCTGGAGGAAGCTCATCAGGGGCAGAAAGTTACAAAATGTCCAGAGATGAGAAAGTGTACAACACAATTGAGTATAGGGAGTAAACATAGTTGAGAAAAGTATAGTAAAGTAATAGGTGAGAGGGAAGAATGGTGGTGAAACAGTCTGGAGACATAGGCAGATCAGGCTGTGAGTCGGAATTTTATTCTAAGTGCAAAAATAAGTAAGGGGAATTTCAGTAGAGATGTGACTTTTTTTTTTAAAGATCATACTATGTACTGTAGAGAATGGATTAATGTATCTTAGTTTCAATACAACTGTTTTGCCTGGAAAGCAAAACAGCCTTACAAGCACAGTTTAAATGGAAGCCCTCCCTTAAATGCACTCTCCTTAATTCCAGTCCTATTAGAAACTTGTATTGCTGTAGTACCTTGTAATAGCAATGATCACTTTCATAATATTATTATAAAGTGATTGTTGATGCTGTACTTCCCCTTGTATTGCTAGCACCTCTACTATTAGACACACATATAGGCATTCACAACTGATTTTAAAATTAATAAATGACTACTTATCCACTACTGTTTTTTAAGGCCTATGTCGGATTCCAAAATGTGGGGGCAATATTCTTTTTCCTCAATTCCTGGGTTTTTAAACGTGAAATATCTGTACTATCCTCAAAGAAGCTAAAGCCTCTGTTTTCTTTAAAATCACTTTTTCTTTTTAATTCCCAGAAGCAGTGGGTAGAATTTAAGAGACTATTTTTAATTTGGGGGGCGGGTGCGTGACCCCGGGTTTGCAGGATTTTAGTTCCCCCACCATAAACTGAACGGGGCCCCCGAAGTAAAAATGCAGAGCCGCCAGGGAATTTCCTGAGACATTATTAAATAAAAAAAGAAAAGTTGATACGTGTCTCATCAATAGTATTTCACGGGAAACCAGGTCGGCTGATTTTCTTGAGAGAAAGCCGATGCTGGGAGGGATTGGGGGCAGGAGGAGAAGGGGAGGAGAGGATGAGATGGCTGGATGGCATCACGGACTCGATGGACGTGAGTCTGAGTTAACTCCGGGAGTTGGTAATGGACCCGGAGGCCTGGCGTGCTGCGATTCATGGGGTCGCAAAGAGTCGGACATGACTGAGCGACTGAACTGAACTGAACTGAACAGTACGTTCCAGACGCAGCTTTTTGAGGTAGCATTGCTGACTTAACTTTTTTTTTTAATGCTTCCATCAGAGATCCGGCTGCTCTTCGGTACAGTACAGGCCTGCAAGTTTTTAGAGAAAAAACTTTCTTCAGCTTCCAGTTCCTGGTATGGAAAGAAAAGAGACGAAAAGCAACCCGCTAATAAAAATTTGGCTGGGCTTCACAAGGAAATGGCAACCCCTTCCAGTATTCTTGCCTGGAGAACTCCATGGACAGAGGAGCCTGGCGGGCTACAGCCCATGGGATCGCAAAGAAGTGACACGACTTAGCGACTAACACTTTCACTTTTCACGTCAGTAGTTACTTTTCGTTGCTTAGTGTTAGGCGCTCAGTCACGTCCGAAGCTCTGGTTAAGAGGAACTCACTAGCCCCACCCACCCCCTACCTCGCCGCACACGGGCGCCGCGGTCTGCTCTTGACCCGCTCAAGATGGCTACAGTAACACTTCCGTTATCGTCCCTAACTAGGCTCGCCTCCATTGCGTATTTTTACCGCGCAGAGGGCGGGACCTAGTGTTAGTTTTTGATTGGTCAACTTGATTGATGACCTTTTCTCTCCGCGACAGTTTCCCGAGGAGCCAAGTGCCTGAGCGGCACGGACGAGAGTCGGAGGGAAGGAAAGATGGCGGACGTACTTGATCTTCATGAGGCTGGGGGCGAGGATTTCGCCATGGATGAGGATGGGGACGGTGAGGACAGTGGAGGCGGCTGCGGGAAGCGGGGAAGGTGCGAGAGAAGGACGTTTTAGGAAAATATAATCTTTGTCCCCAGTAGGGAGGATACGAGCCAGGGACGAGCCAGGGAACCGGGTTCTGTTGGTTGGAGACTCCGCCCCCTTTGGGAGGAAGAGGGGCGGGCCGGGAAGGGACAGCCTGGAGGTGGTGAGGTGTGCTTTTAGATAATGTCTTGCAGAGAGAATATTGTAAACAACTGTTACCTTTCTCACTTATTCCTTTTCTTCTGGGGCTCCAGAGAGCATCCACAAACTAAAAGAAAAAGCGAAGAAACGGAAGGGCCGTGGCTTTGGCTCCGGTGAGTGTTTGTGGGTGGAATGGGGTCGAATGGAGAGAGCTACGAGTTTTGGAATCCCCATTCAGACCTACGGTGAACAGTAGGAGAAGGGGGATTTCCGGTGATCTGCTGTGTGTTTCTAATAGAAGAGGGTTCTCGAGCGCGGATGCGTGAGGATTATGACAGCGTGGAGCAGGATGGCGATGAACCCGGACCACAACGCTGTAAGTAAATGGAACCTGTAGGGATCTGTCTGTACAGAGTTAGGGACCAATGAAGTAAAACCCAGTAGGCATGGAGTCAGAGGTCGCTTAACCAATCTCTGTGGAGCCTGCACGCACACTACTTATGTGATCTCGCTGAAGTGTTTGTTGTGCTCAAACAACTTTCCTCTGTTCCCCTACCTACAGCTGTTGAAGGTTGGATTCTCTTTGTCACTGGAGTCCATGAGGAAGCCACGGAAGAAGACATCCATGATAAATTTGCAGAGTATGGAGAAATAAAAAATATCCACCTCAATCTGGACAGACGTACAGGATATCTAAAGGTATCCTGAGCCATACTCCATTGCTTCTCTTCATCCATAACCCTTAGACAGCATTGGTAGTTCTCCCACGTTGGCTGTGGTTGGCCAAGAGTTGAAATAAAATGAGATTGGGAATTGATTGTTAGACATAGCAAAGAGGCAGAAACAGACAAGTTGTATGTATAATAGGGATGTGACGTGCATTTGTTGTTTAAGGTTGATAGATTTTTCTAGTTGAGTAGAAAAGAGCTTGATGGAGTTTTGATGATCTGTTTTTTTCCTGTTCTAGGGGTATACTCTAGTTGAGTATGAAACATACAAGGAGGCCCAGGCTGCTATGGAGGGACTCAATGGCCAGGATTTGATGGGACAGCCAATCAGCGTGGACTGGTGTTTTGTTCGGGGTCCACCCAAGGGCAAGAGGAGGTAAAGTGCAGAGGGCAAAACATTATCTTAGTGGAAGGAATATGAGCAAAGCAGAATAAGGACATATTATTATGTTCCTCTCATGGACCCTGCCCCTTTTCCTTCTTTCTAGAGGTGGTCGGAGACGCAGCAGGAGTCCAGACCGGAGACGTCGCTGACCCATCCTCTGTTGTTCAGGTGTTCTTTCCAGAGATTCCATTTGACCATGCAACCTTGGAGAAATACAGCTGGGGTGGAACTCACTGTGTTTATATTTAATCTGTTACACTGTTTAGTGTTTCTTTTGAATTATGAATAAATGTACAATTTTTGTTTTCTAATTACTTTCCTTTTCTAATATTGCAAGCTCTGGAGTACTATTTACAGTGAGGCAGTGTGGGTCACTGTGAAGATATTTCTCCCAGGGACTGAATTCTGTGTGAGTTTCTACGTTAGATACAGTCTCCAGTGTCAGGGTCAAATAGAGACACTGCTCAGTATTTCTTTTTCTTTGAAGCTAAGAGAGCAAGGGTAGAAGTAAGATGTTCTCATGACAGTAAGGAATAATCATTCATTCTGTTCCTATATATGCTGTCCTGGGCAAGTGGTATCATAGAGATGTCTCTTTTTTCTCTCCTGCCTTTCTTGTTGCTACATTTGTTTGTACTTCCATCTGTCTAAGAGCTTGAATCTCCTGTTGGGGCACTCTTCCAGAACCTCCTTCCCTGGAGGAGTCTATACTATGTTCTTGATGCTGTCTTTGGCGCCCAAAGGTGAAGGCCCCACAGAAGAGAGGATCCAGAGGAGCATTGAGGAGGCCAAAGAGGAAAAGGATGTGGCTGAAGCTAGGAGGCACTTCAGTTAGCATGGTGGGAGAGAACCAGTACCAAAGACCCAGAAGGTAGTAAGGTGTCCAGCAGAAGATGGTCAGCAGGACAAGTAGGGCCAGTAGTAGGGCCCCATGACGAACATGGGAGTGATTGTCTAAGGAGCGGCAGACGGCAAATTCACCTGCAGGGGCTGGGAATTTAGAAAATACACTCGAATTCAGAACCACTCAGCTTCTAAATTGATAGGCAGAAATTGTGAGATAGCGCTCTTTCCTCTATAAGAGAATGCTGCAAGCCCTCCTCCCCTTCCCAGCCTGGGACTATATGCTCCCTTCCCATCAGAGATTATGACAGACAAGCTGGAAAAAAGGTTTCAATTGAGGTGCTGTGGTACATGAAGCTACAAAGTCTGTTTGAAGTGTTGGTGTCCAAGAGCAAAGGAACATACTGATCTCCCGTCTCCTTAATTCTTGCCTAGCTAACTCAACTTCAGAGAGTGATGGCTAGTGGCTGGTTAGAATTGAAAGCATTCAATGAAGTTAGTGTGGCTTTAGCTGCTAGAGATACAGTTTGTTGTTAGTCGCTAAGTTGCATCGGATTCTTTTGTGACCCCACAGGCTAAAACCCACCAGGCTCCTCTGTCCATGGGATTTCCCAGTCAAGAATACTGGAATGGGCTGCCATTTCCTTTTCCAGGCGATCTTCCCAACCCAGGGATTGAACTTGAGTGTTCTGCAGTGCAGGCAGATTATTTACCACTAAGCCACTGGGCAAGCTCCTTGGTTTGATAGATAGCTATCGTATTAATGAGGCTAGACAATAGTTTTAGGGTATCGGTTAGGGCCTGGGGGTTGGAGTCTCACCGTGGTTCCCCTTCCTTGTCTGAGGAGTGGACACACTGCAGACAATGCGGCTATAGCAGATGGTCATTGCAGTCAGTGGCAGCAGAAAGAGGCAGCAGAAGGTGAAGAGGTTATAGATGATCTCTTGCCATAGAGACTTGGACAGTGTGGAACAGGAACAGCTAGATTGGAGTCGAGGACTATTAGAACTGGTCTCCCTTCTCCCCTGCCAAGCTACACTTGGCATAGATTTAACACTATCTCCTCCCGATTCATTCATTCATTTTTGTGTGTGTGATTGTTAAGAAATTCGGGAGCTAATACAGTGCATAATCTCAATCCATTCTTAATTCCCTTCAGTGCTGAGTAATGGTACACCTGTGGTGTCATATTTAAAAGGTTAGAAATGTATCTTGAAAATCCCTATTTTCCTCTTAGGCTATGCTTATTAAATCCAGGACTTAAAAGAATCCTGTCTTTTGAGTACTATCTACCATTTTATAAGAGGATATCTCTACCACCTCACCAACATTTTTTTTCCCCTCCCCGTTTTTAGCTGAAATTATTTTCCTGATGTGTCTGTGATTAATTCTGTGGGAAAAATAAATCTTGTATAAAATGGGAGGTGCTAGAGTTGCAGGCTATTTTGCAGTCACTCTCTAAAGTGACTTTAGTTATAGTCCTATGTACAATAATTATAATGGTAAAATAACATTAATAAAATTTAACATTTTCCAAATGCTGTTGTCTGCCCCTCCTTTTTTTGGTAAACTAGTTTTTGGTTTGAATCAGTAAAGAGCATTTTTCAATTGAGAGCTTCAGGGTTTGTACCTTAGTTCAGGTAAGGTAGATTGAGTCAGTATTAGTTTGATAAAAGGCAAACTTAGTAGGTATCAAATTCCTAGATATGAGGCCTTTCAGAAAGGGATTTCAGCTGGCATGAGGGACTTTTAGGAAAAGTGAATAGTATTAGTCGGAGACATGATTTTATGAACTGCTTGGAGTTATGACCAGGCTATTCTACTTGGGGAGTGGTCTTTCCTTTACCCCTATCTTGAGTCCATATATTCCTGGATGGGTTTTTGTTTTTTTTTCTTTTGGTGGTGGGGCTTCATAGGGGGCAGGGAGAGTGGTGTGGTGAGGGTGGTGTGTGCATGGCTTGGCACTATGCCTAGAAAACATCTGACTTGTGAGAAGAAGGTTTAAAAACAGGCAAGGTTCGGGGACTTATATTTTAGTCCAGCCTCTTGACTATTTTATATGCATTTTATATTTTACTACCTACTATAGAAACCTTTACTTCTGATACTTGGAAATGAGTCTATGAAAATAATTTCTACCTACACCAATATTCCCTTGACCATGCTAACAATTTTTAATTGACATTTTAAATGCAACATATGGGCACTGCAGAATTTATACAAGAGGTTGATAATTTTTTTTTAAAGAGGTTGATAATTTGGAACCCAAAATAACACCTTTTGCACCTGAATCATGTTACCATCAGTTTGCAATTGAAGCAAATAGAAATTGCATTGTTGGACTGTCAGGCTCCAAGGAAGGATGAAATTCATCTATTCCATAATCTTGTAGTCTATGCATTTCAAGTGATTTAGCCAAAGTTATCCAGTTAGTTAGTGGTAGAGCCTAGACTCAGAAAAAACAGAGCAAATTAATACAAACAACAAAAACAGTCCTAATTCTAATTCCCAGTCCACTTCTAAAATTAATTTCATATAAACCTAATTAATTTCTTTTGCACTGAGGCAACAGGCAAAGGGGTCCTGTTTACAACATACTGTTGGAAGCAGTATTTTTTGTCTTAGAACTGCAGTCAGACTAATTTTGGTAGTTACATTTCTAATATTTGAGGATTTAAGAATCCAATCTTAAATGTGACTACAATGCATTATTCCAGAGACTGAAATGTTAACCCCTCTCCCTGACATAATCCCAACCATAGGCTCAGAGATGCTGCTTTACACCCTTTCCCCAGATGGTGTTAGTGGTTTTGTTTTGAAGGAATTGCTCCATATTTAGCTTTTTTTTTCTTCTAGATTTATAGTTTGTTTTCAATACTGAGATTTGATTAATTGGTACTCAAGTTCAGATGCACCTTTTTGTTTCAGTTTTGCCACAATAAAGCTAGAGTAAAAAATACAAATCTGATTATGTTACCCTCTGCCTTTTACTTTAGTGTTTCCCCACTGCCCTTAGGATAAAGTACAAGCTTAATATTTGTGAAGTTGGTTCTTCCTTCCCCTCCAGGCTCATTACTTGCCATTTTCTAGCCCTCAACTTTAACTGTGATTACTTTTGAGATTTTCTACCCTCCACCTTCTCCAGCATTCCTCCTGCTTTGTCCTAACACCTATCTTTCAAGAATGAAATTTTGATACCTCTGGGAAGTCAGGAAGCTTTCCCTGAATGACCAAAAGTGGGTCAGACACCCCTCATTGTTCCTTAGCTCCTTATGCTTAGTTTTAGCATAACACTTAACTGGACATTATATTGTAATTGCCTACTTATTTGACTCTGCACTCCTCTATAAATTTCTTGAAGGCAGGACTTTGTTGTTCTATCCTTAATAGAGCATTTAATGCACTTGGGGGAACTGCATTATTTTTTTTTTAATTGATGAATGAAGGTATCACAAAGTTTTACCCAAAGTCCCGGATTTCACTCTTTTTTTTTTTTTTTTTTAGTTTTCTTGTCACTGTCTTCTTAATGTCTTCCCTTGGAGGAAACTCCATGCTCTGAAGCTTTCCTGCAATAATCTGAAGAAGGTTGGGACTACGATGATGCAAAGAGGTGAAAGCCAAGTGTAGTAAAAACAGACTCAATAGAAATACAAATTAACATGCAATGATCTTAACTTGCAAAAGAGCAGAGGCTCCCACCCTGAGGATTAATGTTGACTATGGCCAAGCACACCCCTTGAATCCGAAGGCTCATGTTATGTACTCAAATTCTTGTCCAGTCTAACCCTGAGTCCCAAGTCACTCACCTGGGGCAAGGTGAGCAGGAAGCTGAGTCCCCAGGCTACCCCAAGAAGTTTCCTACCAGCTGAGCGCAGTCCAAACGGGTGGAGTACGGCTGCTTGGTGGTCGAGCCCAATAATTACAGGCAGGAAAGCTGCGGCCTACATGGCTACTAGTTTCAGGAACGTGAGTGTACGACATGCAAAGTCCCCGGCCAGCCATTGAACAGTGATATTCCAGGTCGCAACTAGGGGCATAACCACAAAAGTGACCAGTAAGTCGGCAACTGCTAAATGGGCGAACAGTCGTCGTACCGGAGAGGGACGGAGCTGGCTGGGTTGCGGCCGTGTCCCTGACCACACCACGGCCAGGTTCCCTCCAGCCGAAGAAACAAACAGCAGGACAGTCACTCCCACTCGCACCTTGGCGGCAACTGAGAAGGTGGGCAGCTCTGCGCCCTCCACCTCTACTCCTGATCCTACCCAGACCTCCTCCCCCGCCGCTGATGACCCCCAAGGGGTGACGTTGCCTGCAGACATTGTGACCTGGAAAGAAAAGGGGCGGGGCGATGAAGTGTGGGTCTGAAGAGGTGAGCTGCGTCCAGTTTCTTCTTCCTCCTTAGGATCTGAGATGGTTATTTTGCGAATTTCGTCCACTAAAGCCTCTATCTCTGGAGACTCCGTCTGTAATCTGGAGGTCACCTGTCCAACTGTCAGGGGCTTGTAGGGACTAGGAATCTGGTGCTGGCTTCTACTTCCGCAGACTCCTTTAGCCCCCTGGAGCCCTGAATTCGATAGAAGCGTGAGAGTGAGTGTGTGTGTGTGTGTTGCGAGTGTTCCGCTGTAAGCACCCCTGGGTCAGGGGCAACCCCATCCTAGTGGTCCTGGAGAGAGCACTGCGGCGCCTTCTCGCTCCGCCCCGACTCCTGCAAGCCTCGCCCTTGGTCCAGAATATTTAAAGAAGACTGTGCCTCTGGAGGCTTGCTCATGAAATAGAGATCTTGTGATTAGAGAACGAGACGACGGAGACCACGCACAGAGACACACACCCCTCCACCTCCCCCAATCCCCCCTGCCAAACACACAAACCATACAGATGTAGGCCCAGAGACAAGTGCTTCTCGTTCTGAAATTCCGTTTCAGGGGCCGGTTCCACTCGCTTTAGTTTCTGATGATGTTTGTCCCTCGTGCGGCACCGTTGGGTCGTTCGGGAGGCGTGACTAGGGGCGGGAAGCGAGGCGGGAGCGGAGCTGCAGAACGGGTGCCGCCGCTGTCATGGACGCCTGGGTCCGCTTCAGCGCCCAGAGCCAGGCCCGGGAGCGACTGTGTAGGTGCGGCCCGAATAGGAAAGGGGGACGGGCGGGCGGGCAGAGGAAGAGCCTCGTGAGGCGAGGTCAGTTCACACTACGGGGGTCAAAAAGGGTCAACTCGGGCTACGGGGGCCCGGACGGACCGCGAGGGGCTGATTTGAGCCGGCCGCGAGGCCTTGATTCGTTCCTGCTCGTGAGAAAGATGGGGAAACTGAGGCACGAGTGGGCCAGCGGGCAGGCGGCTCAGGGTTGTGTGTTCACAAAAGACCAGTACTTTCCTCCCTGGGCGACGGTGGGACGAGGAGCGTTCTCCCCGTGACAGATAGAGATCTGGACTGTGTCCTCAGAGCTAAGGAGGCACTCCTGAGTTCCTGTTATCCCCTTTACCCTCCGCCCTCCACCTCCGCCCTGCCTTCTAGTCTTCATTCATCTCAAGGGCCTTGAAGATCTCTTAGTTCACCTATTTTGAAGACTAACCTGTTCTTCAGCCATCTCTCGGCCCTTCACAGGACATTGCACACTCACACTGAGGTGCTTGTGGTCTTGCGATGGTCCTCCTGCCTTCTTCACTCTCCTCTTCAGGCTGCATCATTGTTAAATCTCATTTCCTCAATTCGAAGTAGTGTTCCCCAGCCCCTACTAGGCTCTGTTGTATCCTCAATACCTTTCTCTTCCCTTGGCCTGGGGGAGAAACTAAGATATAGGCCTGAAGAGGAGGAAAGGGAACGGTCTCAAACTGGGAAGGGGGTGATCCATGGTTGCCTTTTGGAGGACATTTTTGAGGGGGAGATAAAGGAGGTCTCTACCTTACCTCTCTCTCCTCCAGGGCTGCCCAATATGCTTGCTCTCTTCTTGGCCATGCACTGCAGAAACATGGGGCCAGTCCTGAGTTACAGAAACAGATTCGACAACTGGAAGGTCATCTGAGCCTAGGAAGAAAGCGTAAGTAACTAGGCCTTTCCTTTTATTAGTCCAATACTTCTTCCATCCCCAGCCATTATTCCTTAGTCCCTCCTTCCTATTTTTGACCAGTGCCAATGCATCGTGGTTTGCCTCTGTACTTATCCTGTGCAGGCCTCCCAGCTGAGATAAGACAGCAGGGATAAGGTCAGTGAGGGATTGGAGAGAATGAGGCAGATTTGAGAAAGCTAAACTGGGACACAAATTAATAAAAAATTTGAACTAAAAAAGATTAAACTTTCTGCTGTTTTTTAAAAAGTTGTTTATTATTGTTTCTATCACTTGCCTGACTTTCATTCTCTTGCTTTCCCTCTTTCTCTGTATCTTGTTCTGTGTCTGCCTTTCTACTTTCAAATCCTTGCTTTCCGTTGCTAATCTCCACAAGTTCTACGCCTTGGTAACTCAGCAGATGCCCTTGAGTCAGCCAAACGAGCTGTGCACCTATCAGATGTTGTCCTGAGATTCTGCATCACTGTTAGTCATCTCAATAGAGCCTTGTACTTCGCCTGTGACAATGTCCTGTGGGCTGGGAAGTCTGGACTCGCTCCCCGTGTGGATCAGGAGAAGTGGGCCCAGCGTTCTTTCAGGTTTGATATTCTTTTATCCTACAAGGTCTATCTATTCTTCATACTGCCTACCTTGCCTTTCATGAGAGAACAATCTTTTAAGGTCTTCCCAGAATATACACGTCTGAATCACTTGGCTTCAGATCTTCATTTAGATCTTATACCATCAGAGAATAATGAATGGGGGCAGATGGAAGAGGGATGCTCTTTCATGGCGAATGACTAAGATTGGACAAGACTAGATATTAATTATATTGCTTTAATTCTTCTTCTGTCTATACCACAGATTTATGCCCCTCATTGTCTACACATTCATTCATTCTAAAAATACTTAGTAGCTGCTTACTGTGAGCCAGGGAATAAAGCAAAGAGCTAAGTAGATATGGTTCCTGCTCTCATGAAGCTTCTAGTTTAGTAGGGGAGTCTGATATTAAAACAAATAATCACCAAACCAAATATTTGTGGGAAAGTATAGGATGTTAGCCCCTGGAGGAGGGCATGGCAACCCACTCCAGTATTCTTGCCTGGAGGATTCCATAGACAGAGGAGCCTGGCGAGATACAGTCCATAGGGTCAGAGTCGGACACAACTGAAGCGACTTAGCACATACGTAGGATATTAGAGCTTTATAACGGGGGTGCTAATATAGATATAAAGGTCAGGGAAAAGAGAACCCTTTGAGAAAATGAACTTTTATTTCAGACCTGAAGTCTGAGTAGAAGTTATACAAAGCAAGCAGTATAAAGAAGAAACAGCAAATGACTTATTCTAAGGCTTTGAGGCAAGAAAGACTTCTTAGAATTAGAGCGGTGGAAAGAAAGCCAGTGTGGTTGACAGTATTGAGGAAGGGCATAAGTTCAAACTGGAGAGGTAGACCAGGGCCAGATCATTCATGCAAGGTCGTCTAGGTGATGGTAGGATTTTTTTCATTTAGTTTTGTTTAAATTTTATCCTAAGTCCAGTGGTTCTGAGCAGGGATGTGACATGATTCAAACTGCATTTAGAAGATCTGTCTTTCTGTACTGTGGAAAATGGATTGCAGTAGAACTAAAGAGGAGAAGATTCTTTAATGTGACCATGAAATGATGTTGGCTTGGATTAAAGAGCAGGCTGGTAGTGAAGGTGGAAAGGAATATGATTTGAGAATAAAATTTTCTGTCTATATATCACCTATATTTGTTTTTTGCTTCCCTATGATTTGCTTTGTTATTTTACATTATATTGCTTCTTTCCATCTCTGCTTATGTCCTGCTTTTCATCTTTCTCAGTGATTTACAATTATAACAAGGCTTATGGTATATGAAGGATGGGGGCAGAGGCATGGATAGAATGGTGTGAAAAAGCAACTCTCTAGAAGAGTTTCTATGCCGTGTCTACTCTTTCATTCCATAAATATTTCTTCAGCTCTTACTATGTGCTAGGCGTAAGTCTAGACACAAAGATGCAATGGTAAAGACAAACAAGAGCCTTGCTCCTATGGAGCTTACATTGTAATGGGAAGGGACAAAGACACAGTAAATAAGAAAAACGTCAGAGAGTGGTAAATGCTGTGCAGGAAATTAAAGTAGGGTCAAGTGATAAGATGGTAAATGGCTTGCTACTTTAGAATGGGCGGTCAGAGAAGCCCTTCCTGAAGGGGTGACATTTAAGCTCAGACATGAAGTGCAAGGAAGAGCCAGCCATGTGAAGGTTTTGGAGGGAGAATATTCCAGATCGAGGGACTAGGTAATGTAAAGGTCCTAAAGCAGGAATCAGCTGAATGGGATCAAAATATAAAAAGAAACCAGTGTGGTTGGAGCCTAGTGGTTGAGGGAAAGAATGGTACAAGATAGAGTTAGAGAGGCAGAGTCACTTGTTGAGTTCTGTAGTATTGTATTCTAAATGTGATAGGAAGGAAACCATCGAGAGTTTTAAGAAGGGGTATAATGTGATTTACATTTATGTCAGCTGCTGTATGAAATTAGATTGTTAGGTGTGGTGGGCAAGAGTGACCATGGGGAAACCAGTTAAAAGACTAAAGTAGTAGTTCAAGCAAGAGATGATGGTTGGTTAGACTAGTGGTCCCCAATCTTCTTGGCACCAGGAATCAGTTTTATGGAAAATTTTTCCACAGAACAAGGGGGTGCAAGCAATAGAGAGGGGCTGTAAATACAGATGAAGCTTCGCTGGCTTACCTGCCACTCACCTCCTGCTGTACTGCCTGGTTCCAGGGATTGGGGACCCCTGGCTTAGACTATGGTCTAAGTATAATAGATAGATGTGATTGGATTCAGGGTCTATATTAGAGGTAGGACAGTTATACTGAATACAGACCACTATTTTCAGAATGGATTTTAAAAAATTTTTTGATGTAGGCTGTTCTTAAGGAATTTATAATTAAAACATTTGGCAAGCTTGGCTTCTTTTTTTTCCTCCCCTTTAACAAAAGGATTGGATTTAAATTATGTGTGTGAATCTTTGAAACAACTGAAGCTGTTCTTCTAAAAAAAAAAGTTGCATTATTGTAGTTCAGGTTCAATGCATGTGTGCTAATGGGTTGCCAAGTGGAAGAGTGAAATTTGAGGTTAATCTTGAACTATTTCATGATCTTCATTACTTTTAAACCAGGATCTTAAGGTACACATACATAAACACATTAGTTACAGAAAGGTGAAAGGACATTTCTAATGGTAATAATATTTACTTCTGATATTCTAACGTATAATCTATTTGCACTATGAGGGAAAAAAGTTTAAGTGTTCTGTTGGATTTGCTAGGTGGGTATATGTACCCGTCCTGACCCTTCTTCCCTGTGTATCCCAGGTACTATCTGTTTTCCCTCATCATGAATTTGAGCCGTGATGCTTATGAGATCCGCCTACTGATGGAACAAGAGTCTTCAGCTTGTAGCCGGCGACTGAAGGGTTCTGGAGGAGTCCCAGGAGGAATTGAAACTGGAGGACCTGGGGGTCCAGGGGTTCCAGGAGGAGGTCTGCCCCAGGTGGCTCTGAAGCTTCGGCTCCGGGTCCTGCTGCTGGCTCGGGTCCTTCGGGGTCATCCCCCTCTCCTGCTGGATGTAGTCAGAAATGCCTGTGATCTCTTCATCCCACTGGACAAACTAGGCCTCTGGCGCTGTGGCCCTGGGATTGTGGGGCTTTGTGGCCTCGTGTCCTCCATCTTGTCTATTCTCACCCTAATCTGCCCTTGGCTACGACTCAAGCCCTGATATGCTGGTACAGGATAAGGAGGGGACCTGAATTGGTGAGATGGAATTTTATAGATCGTCCCTGTGTCCCAGCGTCATTCTAACTCCACTCCTTGGTTAAAGTTAAAAATCCAGAGATTTGGGAATAAAAGGAAGGAGCTTTGGGGAAGATGAGATGAGAAAAGGTGAATTGTGAAATCAACTGGATGATTCAGACGTTCAGATCTGCTCCAGCTTTTGTTCTTTTCCTCCTTCACGGCACTGTCTGTGTCTCTCCTGACTCTTCTTACTGCCTCTTAAGTCTGTTTAAGATTCTGTCTCTGTATCCCTTTTGTACCTTCTCAGCCCCCTGTCATAGGAATTTAATCAGCAGAGTTACTTTTTGGTATGGGAAGTAGAAGTTATGGTCTGTAAGATTCTAATTGTCTTCTTCCTTTTCCTCACAAAAGTGACTTGTGGCAGTTATTTTTGCCTCCAGACTCCAGATCATAATTTTAAAGGCTTTGCGTCCCAGTGGGCTCTTCCCACACGCACCAGAAGTAGTTTCATGCTTCCTTTTCCTCGCTCATGTCTACCTCACTACCTTCCCTCATGATTTGCCATTCCCCTTCTTTCTACTCACACTGCAAGTTTCTGCTTACACTTTGATTTCATGGCTTTGTTCTAGCCTTTCCATACCCCTTCTTTGCCTATCCAGAATGATGCTATGTTTAGCATCTTGTAAATATTGTACAATGATTCTGTGTAAATAGTTGAGGCCTAAGCCCATGATGGACAGCAAGCCTTCCAGGTTAGCAGATTAAAGATCAATTTGCTCATTGATATTTGGTCTGGTCCTGTGTGTTCTGGTCATCTGAGGCCCCTATTTCTGTTACTTTGGTTTGGGTTTTCCATGGGATCAGCCACTGGCATCATTACCTGCAGACTTTTATTGAGTATCTACAGTATGTAGGCCATAATACTAAGTGGTGAAGATATAAAAAGCTAAGAGGCACCATGGTCCCAACTGCAGAAGTTTATAACCTAGCTGCGGAGATGAGGGTATAATGGTAAAGTAATTATATTGGTTCCACAAAACATACCCTATACCAATTTATGGTTTATATTTCCTCCAAAAGCTATAATACCATAGGTAGCATAGGCCAAGAGTCACAAGCAGAACTAAATGGAGTGGGTGAGTCTTGGTTTGTGGGTGGACTGTGTCTTCACTTGTTCGAACTCTTTGAGTAGGTGGGGAAATGGTATCACTGTTATCAACTCTTTCATTTTCCATATTCCAGATTGAGATAAGTAAGGTTAGGAAGTAAAAAGAATCTATTTCCCAGTCCTATCTTCTATTCCAAACTCGGGGAAAGCATTATTGCTTCCAACAACAAAGGACAGAAAAAAAGGAATAGAAAGAAATGACAGAAAGAGTTATGGTCCCTTTGGAAACTGAGATGATGCCTCCAGGGGGCAGCACCAAGGCAGAGAAATACACTAAAATCTCATTCCTCCTTTCCTTGGGCTAGGGCTCCCCACAGTTCCCCACCATCACTCCTCCCATTCCTTCCAACTTTATTTTTAGCTGCCAGTGGGAGGGGGCAGGATGGGAGGGAAAGTAAAGAAAACAGAGAAGGAGAGGGACAGAGGCATAGAGGACTTCTCAGACGGACAGAGAACATCAAGGCATGGAATTCCCCCTCATCCCTCACCTGTTCTTGCCCCTGACGTTCCTGACAGGTGAGGGAGGTTAACCTTGGTTTCTGGTGGGAATGGAAGATACACAGATTTTTGGCCTTGGGACCTTTATGGTTAAAATTCTTTGGGAGTTAGGTGGTGAGGTTAACTGGTTCTATGTTGTGTGTGTGTGTGTGTGTACATGTGTACATGCGTGCGCATGCATGCATGGGTTTGCATTCTTATGTCCACACATATGACTGCCTGGCAAAGGCTGAGGCTGTCCACTGCCTTATGTAATATTTGTGTCCAATTATATAAAACTTTGTCCTTAACCTTGGATTCGACCAAAACGAAACATGATGTGAACTTCCACGTGGCTCGTCTGATTACTATTACCTGCCCCCACCCCTCCCTAATTCTCTCTGTCCTTGGTGGTCTCTGGGCTCCTGAGGCATAACTAACTAGCAGTGTGGTCAGAACTCTGGGTTTATCTAACCAGTGAGCTACAGTTACTGGTCATGCAGCCCTACCAGCTTCCCAGATGCAATAAGGCTCACATACAAAACACCTTTCTGAAAATGAGCATGTTTGAGACAGAGCAATTGCCATCGGTGAAAGTGGTGGTGGGGTGGCCTGAGAGGGGCTACTTGAAGGAGCAAGTTGCAGGGAAAGAAGCATGGGAGGGACAAGAGGCCTGGAATTTTTCCTCATCAGTGCCCTGTAATCTTTGTTTCCTAAAATACCAGCTCTGATTTTAAGCGGGTTGGGGTTGGGAGGGAAGAGTCAGCCAGGACATGATTGCGGGGGTCTTCAGAGTGGGCTGAGAGTTAAGGAAGAAATGCAAGCAGGCAGGGGGTGTCAGGAGGGGGATGAGTTAGGAAGCAGATGGTGAGAAACTTTGGGAGTGATGGGACCCTTGGAAAGGATGGATGGCAAACCATGTGTGTAGGCAGGCAAGTGGCTCCACCCAGTTAATTGCCACTGAGGTTTTCCAGGGCTGGAATCAACCAGAGACCTAGACACTGGAGAAAGAGTGTGAAAGAGTAACAGTGATACTGGGAGTCAAGAAGAAACGAGACCCAAACATGCAGTGTTCTCTAACTTTCTCTTGTTCTCCCTATGGTCCTGGATTTGGGTAGAGTTTGGAAAGAATAGTTTTTCTGGGGCTGCAGAAAGGCAACCCTCACTTGGCCTGGAGAGGAGGATGTGTAGGAGGAATGATGTAGAAAAGAGGAAGTTGCCTCTTCCAGGCATGTCTGTGAATGAGATTTCAAGGATAGGAATGGAAATACAGCTGTGCTACAGCATGGCAGAGGGCCACAGCTTAGACATCTCTACCCAAACACAGGAAGGAAATCATCCTTGCTTGGAGCTCTGAGTGCATGACATTGATGGAGTCCAGGGCAGCTTGTAAGACGAAGGGAGTTAGGCTGAGATCAGTATGTTCCCTTTGCGGCTTCTCTCTAGCTTTTCCTCTGTGTACTCATTAGCCTTTCTGACTGCTTCCTGCTAACCGTATGATCCTGGCCCCACCAGGTCTCTGCCTCCCCTTTAACCTGGATGTGCATCGCCCACGCCTATTTCTAGGCCCACCGGAGGCTGAATTTGGATACAGCGTCTTACAACATGTTGGGGGTGGACGACAATGGTGAGGAGGAAACTAGAGGGCCGAGGGATTGGGACTGGAGTAGAGCTGTTAAAGGGGAGGCAAAGTTGCTGGAAATATAAACAAACATGGTTCTTTGGAAGTGACTGGGGCTCTAGACTTGCCATCACCACGCCCCTTCCCTCTGGCCTATCTTAAGTGTCATATTCACACTGTGCTTGTATTCATTTCCTCTCCCCAGGATGCTGGTGGGTGCCCCCTGGGATGGGCCTTCAGGTGACCGAAGGGGGGACGTTTATCGCTGCCTTGTAGGGGGCTCCCACAGTGCCCCATGTGCCAAGGGCCACTTGGGTAAGAAGATGCCTCACTCTCCTAACCTCTAACCTTAATATACTAGTGGCTTTGATCCCTTACATCTCACTTCTTTTTAAAAAAATTTTTTTGGATTATAATTAATTTACAATGTTGTGTTATTTTCAAGTGTACAGCAAAATGGTTCAGTTATACATACACATGTATCCATTCTTTTTCAGATTCTTTTCTCATATAGGTTATTACAGAATGTTGAGTAGAGTTCCCTGTGCTATACAGTAGGTCCTTGTTGGTTATCCATTTTATATTAATAGTGTGTGTATGTTAATCTCAAGCTCCTAATTTATCCCCCACCCTACATTTCCCCTTTGGTAACCATAAATGTGTTTTCTAAGTCTGTAAGTCTGTTTCTGTTTTGTAAACAAGTTCATTTATATAGTTAAAAATATTAGATTCCACATATGAGTAATATCACACCTCACTTATTCACCTCCATATCCCACACACTCCTCGTTCCTGACTTGATCCTGACCCCTTCTCATCCTCTTCCAAAATCACCTTGAACTCAGTCACCCCATCTGTGACCTCGTGACCTCATGTTGTTCCACTCCCCTTCAACCAGGTGACCATCCACTGGGAAATTCATCTCGTCCTGCTGTGAATATGCACCTGGGGATGTCTCTGTTAGAGACAGATGGCAATGGGGGATTCATGGTAAGCTAAGGAAAGAGTCTCTGAAGGTTCATGGTAGAGAAAAGGGCAGTCTGGCAAGGGAAACTGGTCTATGGGGAGAAGTCAAGGAGTTAAAAACCTAGAAAGCAAGAAGGGAAATCTCGGGGAGTGGCCTCACTGCCTCCTTTGATGAGGAGCATATTCTGAGGGTGCCCTCGCAAGCCTTGGAGTAACTGTTTGCCTTCCCAATCCCCAGGCTTGCGCCCCTCTCTGGTCTCGCGCTTGCGGCTCATCTGTCTTCAGTTCTGGAATATGTGCCCGTGTAGATGCTTCGTTCCGGCCCCAGGGAAGCCTGGCACCCACCGCACAACGTGAGCCAGGAGAAGGGCCCAAGTCCCCAGAATAGGGGGTGCAGGGTGGGAAAAAGATGGGGCCTCAGTGTATGATGCTTGACCAGGGACCTACATGGTTATCCTCACTGCGACCTAACGTGTGTGAAGGCTCCATGTTTCCTAACAGATTAGAATTCAGACTCTTTACCAGGGTATGAAGACTCCATGAACTGATTTAGTTCAGTCACTCAGTTGTGTCCGAACTGATTTAACCAACTTCAGAACTCAACTCTCACTATATTCCTCCATACCCTACACCTTAGCTATAGCCTTCACTTCACTTTTCTTGTATATGCCATCTCCTTTTATTTAAAGTGTTCTCCACCCAAATGCCTTTCCTTATATTCTCCTCAAACATCTCCAGTCTTCAATATCTTCTCAGCTGCTGCCTCCTTTTATTCCCCACCATCAGAACTGATCCTCTATTGTTCTCTCACAACATAAAATGGTGCTAAGTTTCTACTTGCGCTTAATTCCATCTTCGTTGTTTTTGAGTCAAATGTATGTATTCCCATCTTCCCTTTTATTCAGTTCTATATTTACCTAGGACTGGGTAATCTTCCTTGTATGTAAGAAGTGCCTGATAGTTTGAATTAAATGTGCCCTCATGTGACACAGTGGTAAAGAACCTTGCCAGTGCAGGAGACGTGGGTTCAATCCCTGGGTCAGGAAGATCCTCTGGAAAAGGAAATGGCAACCCATTCCAGTATTCTTGCCTGGGAAATCCCATGGACAAAGAAGCCTGGTGGGCTATAGTCTATGGGGTCATAAAGAGTCAGACACGATTGAACGATTAACACTTTCCTGTGACCTCTTTCCTTGTTGCCCCCATGCCCAGTATCCTTTGCCCCTCTGTTTCCCATCACCATTACCCCTTCTCCTAGGCTGCCCCACATACATGGATGTCGTCATTGTCTTGGATGGCTCCAACAGCATCTACCCTTGGTCTGAAGTTCAGACCTTCCTACGAAGACTGGTAGGGAGATTGTTTATTGACCCGGAACAGATACAGGTAAGAGAAGGTAGGATGGATGGGCATGGAGGGAAGAATCGGGGAGAGAGAAGATAACTGTAGGCAGTATCTTCAGTAGTATCCAGGTGCTCATCTCCCCTCCCTCACATGCTTTCTTCTCCCTCCCCATGCCCATTACACACACTCCCTTAGAGTGCACACTTTATTCTCAGGTGGGGCTGGTACAGTATGGAGAGAGCTCTGTCCACGAGTGGTCCCTGGGAGATTTCCGAACCAAGGGAGAAGTGGTGAGAGCAGCAAGGAACCTGAGCCGGCGAGAGGGACGAGAAACAAAGACTGCTCAAGCAATAATGATGGCCTGGTGAGACACTGGGAAGGGGAGTTTGGGCGGCCAGAAGGGGTAGGGGAAGGTTTGGAGTGCAGTGTGTACATCCTGACATGTGTTGCTTGCTTATGTTTGTTTGCATGCTAATGGTAGGTGGGGTGAGTCTAAATTGCCCATCATTGCATTCCTCATTGCCTTTCTACGAAGTGTCTGTCTGTGTCTCTCCATGATTCTGCTTTACGTCTGCAGATGGAATTCTGTCTGTATACCTCCACTCCCCCTTTTTTAAAAAAAAGATTTATTTGTTATTTTTTAATTTATTGATTGACTGATTGATTTTTGGCTGCTCTGGGTCTTTGTTGCCACATGCAGGCTTTCTCTAGTTGCAGCGAGCAGGCACTACTCTTCGTTGCAGTGCACAGGCTTCTCACTGTGGTTTCTTCTCTTGCGGAGCACGGGCTGTAGGGCTTTTGGGCTTTGGTAGTTGCAGCTCAAGAGCTCTGGAGCGCAGGCTCAGTAGTTGTGGCTCATGGGCTTAGCTGCTTTGTGGCATGTGGAACCTTCCTGGACTAGGAATCAAACCTGTGTCCCTTGAATTGGCAGGCGGATTCTCAACCACTGAGCCACCAGGGATGCCCCTTCACTCCCACTTTGATGTTGGCCCTTGGGTTCTCCACCACTCATGTCCTCACCCATTTTCCAAACTCACCAAAACTCATCTCTGGGAAGACTCCCCTGACCTGACCATTCTTTATTCTACGTACTGGTGGCTCAGCTGGTAAAGAATCTGCCTGCAGTGCAGGAGACCTGGGCTCATTCCTTGGGTTGGGAAGATCCCCTGGAGAAGGGAATGGCAACCCACTCCAGTATTCTTGCTTGGAGAATTCCATGGACAGAGGAGCCTGGCAGGCAGGCTACATGTTCCATGGAGTCCAAAGATTTGGTTGTGACTAACACTTTCACTTTTTTCCCTCACCCTTAATATTTATCCCCCTAAATACAATATTTGCTGAATGAATCTGTGAGTGGATGGATTTTATACTTATGTGCACTAATGATATGCTGCTCTGTATGTTATAGGACACCCCGACACTTGAGCTTTTATTACTGTGTGCCAATCTATTCTAGACAGTTGGGGAAATGGGCTAAAAGGCAAAAGGTCTGACCTCAGTGAACGGCTGACAGTGTTAAGTACTGGATATGTGTATCTATCTGCACACATCTGATCACAGCTCACTCCTTGTTTCTCTTCTCAGCACGGAAGGATTCAGTCAGTCCCACGGGGGCCGACCAGAGGCTGCCAGGCTACTGGTGGTTGTCACTGATGGAGAGTCCCATGATGGAGAAGAGCTTCCCACAGCACTACAGGCCTGTGAGGCTGGAAGAGTGACACGCTATGGGATTGCTGTGAGAATCAACTCTGGATCTGGAAGGATGGAAGGGGGTGGGGATGGTAACACTGAGGACTGGGAACTTAAGGAAAATGGATATTGATAACTTCCCAGACCAGTCACAACATACAACTAACAGACTCTACCTTTATCTCCTGACCCCAGGTCCTTGGTCACTACCTCCGGCGGCAGCGAGACCCCAGTTCTTTTCTGCGAGAAATCAGAGCTATTGCCAGTGATCCAGACGAGAAATTCTTCTTCAATGTCACGGATGAAGCGGCACTGACTGACATTGTGGATGCGTTAGGGGACCGGATTTTTGGCCTTGAGGGTAATGATTACCCTGGAGAAAAAGAGGACAGGGCAGGGGGAGTTCTGGGGTATAGGTGGGGTTCTGGAAAAAGTTTATTAGGTCGAAGGGGGAACCATCTTCCCTTATATTGCCTTAATGTTTTCTTACACTCCAGGGTCCCATGGAGAAAATGAAAGCTCCTTTGGGCTGGAAATGTCTCAGATTGGTTTCTCTACTCATCAGCTAAAGGTTGGACAGACTCTGACCTCCCCCACCCATGACCCTTCTCAACATCTGACTCCTTTCAGCCTCTGACTCAGACAACTTCAATCCCAGTGCTCTTCTACGCTGCACCTTTAACTAATGTCCATGCTGACCTTCCCATGCCTTTCCAACCGACCCCAGTCTCCCCTCAGGGACCCTCTCACTCCTGCAGAGTTTTTTCTTCTTATTCCCCACTGTCTTTTCAGCGACCCCATCTGGTTCTGCCCTACAGGATGGGATTCTCTTTGGAATGGTGGGGGCTTATGACTGGGGGGGCTCAGTGTTATGGCTTGAAGAAGGTCGCCGCCTCTTCCCACCACGGACAGCCCTGGAAGATGAATTTCCCCCTGCATTGCAGAACCATGCAGCCTACCTGGGTGAGTAGCAGAGAGCTGCAAAGGATTAGAGGGTGGCGGGGAAAAATGCTTCCCCAGTGGGGGCTATCAGGTACTTGCTGCTAACTCATGCAGTTTCTCACTGATCTGCTACTTCCTTGGGACCCCCTTCTGTGCCTTTAGGGAACCCTCCTACTCTGACCCCATTTTCTTTCCCTTTCACCCCTAATTCCTTGTCCACTTCTAGGTTACTCTGTTTCCTCCATGTTTTTGCGGGGTGGTCGCCGCCTCTTTCTCTCAGGGGCTCCTCGGTTTAGTCATCGAGGAAAGGTCATCGCCTTCCACCTTAAGAAAGATGGGGCTGTGAGGGTCGCCCAGAGCCTCCAGGGGGAGCAGGTAGGGCATCCAAGGTGAGGGATGAGGCCCGTGGGTCCCCAGGGACTCCAGGCTGTTGGGGGAGGGACTCCAGGCTGTGAGGTGAAGGGGCAAGAGAGGGGCCTTAGAAATGTGTGATGAATTCTGGTTGTCAGGGGTGTGAGGACCAGATCGGCAGGTGCTTCCCACTTGTCCATAATCTTGCCTTCCCTTCCCCCTGGGTTCACCACTGCCCACCACTCTCCAGATTGGCTCGTACTTTGGCAGCGAACTCTGCCCACTGGACATCGATGGGGATGGAACAACTGATGTCTTACTTGTGGCTGCCCCCATGTTCCTGGGGCCTCAGAACAAGGAGACAGGACGTGTTTATGTGTATCTGGTGGGCCAGGTGAGATGTGCTGGGATGCCCTAGAACTTGTCTGTGGGGAGTAGAAGGGGAGGGGAGGCACACACATTTGAGGGCTGGCTGACAGGTCAGGACTCTCTGATCAGCACCGTCGGTCTTCTCCTCACTGCCACCAGCCGTCCTTGCTGACGCTCCAGAGAACACTTCAGCCAGAATCCCCCCAGGATGCTCGGTTTGGCTTTGCCATGGGTGCTCTTCCTGATTTGAACCAAGATGGTTTTGCTGATGTGGCTGTGGGGGCGCCGCTGGAGGATGGGCACCGTGGAGCCCTGTACCTCTATCACGGGGCCCAGAGAGGAGTCAGGCCACGTCCTGCGCAGGTCAGAAGAGCCCCGATGAAGCAGGGCGTGGTGAGGGGAAGGGGGTACACACCCTTTTCTTATCATTGTTCTCCTGGGCTTGAGACCCAAACTGAACAAGTGCCTTTTTTGATTGTTTATTTTTATTTATTTATTTTTGGCTGGGCTGAGTCTTTGTTGCTTTTGTAAGGGCTTTCTCTAGTTGTGGTGAGTGGGGGCTACTCTTTGTTTAGGTGCTCGGCCTTCTGACTGCGGTGGCTTCTCTTGTTGCGGAGCACGGGCTCTAGGCTCTCAGGCTCAGTAGCTGTGGCTCACAGGTCCGAGTGTGCGGGCTTCAGTAGCTGCAGCACGAGGGCTCAGTACTCGTGACTCTCGGGCTGTAGAGCGCAGGCTCAGTAGTTGTGGCACATGGGGTTAGTTGCCCTGCAGCATGTGGAATCGTCCCGGACTAGGGATTGAACCCGTGTCCCCTGTACTGGCAGGTGGAGTCTTATCCACCTGGGAAGTCCAACAAGTGCCTTTTTTTTTTTTTTAATCAGTAGTCAAAAAGGTGAGGTGATGGGGGCAGGAAACATATCGCTATACTAGAGACTCCCAAACACACTCAAGTTTTTCTCCTTCCTCCTCATGCTTGAGGGGAGAATTAGAAAAAGCCAGATAGGAGGCCTCAGAAACCAGGTATGTGAGTCCCTGTTCAGTCTCTCCTCTCTCCCTCTCAGCGGATTGCTGCTGTCTCCATGCCGCAGGCCCTCAGCTACTTTGGCCGAAGTGTGGATGGCCGGCTGGATCTAGATGGTGATGACCTGGTCGATGTGGCTGTGGGTGCCCAAGGGGCAGCCATCCTGCTCAGGTGAGCAGTTGCAGCTCAGGCAGCAGTGGACAACATGGCACAGCTGTTAAAAGCAAGGGCTTTGGAGTCACAGACTTATATCTGGCTTCTTGATCAACCTACTCTGCACCTCCATTCTCCTAGTTTATAAAATAGGAATAATACCTATACCTGCCTTATAGGTTTGTGGTGAGGATTAAATGTGATAATCCGTACAAAGATCTAAACACCATGCCTAGAGCACATGGCAAGTGCTTATTGAATATCAGCTATTAGCTTACTTGTGTCCAAAGGTTCAGGGGAGGCTGGCTCGTGTGTCACCCAGCTCCTTATTCTTTCCTTTGACCTCAGGGAGGCAAATACTGGGGATCGCCTTTCTCTAAGGGCTTTCCTCCCATAGCTAGACTTTCTTTCCCACCCTGTTCCCAGCTCCCGGCCCATTGTCCGCCTGGCCCCTTCACTAGATGTGACCCCGCCGGCCATCAGTGTGGTTCAGAGGGACTGTAAGAGGCGAGGCCAGGAGGCAACCTGCCTGTCCGCAGCCCTTTGCTTCCAAGTGACCTCCCGCACTCCTGGCCGCTGGGATCGCCGATTCCGTGAGTGACTGGGCAGCCATCCAACCCCCTCCCTCCCCTAGTCTTGGGACCCCTCTCCACCTGCACTCTTGCCCACCCCATTCAGATGTGCGGTTCACAGCATCGCTGGACGAGTGGACAACCGCAGCCCGGGCAGCATTTGACGGCTCTGGCCAGAGGCTGTCCCCTCGGCGGCTCCGGCTCAGTGTGGGGAACATCACTTGTGAGCAACTGCGCTTCCATGTGCTGGTGAGGAGAGGGCAGGAACTGCTTGCTGTCAGGGCCTGGGAGTGAGAGAAAGGCTGCATCAGAGGAGGAGATTCTGTTGGATCAGCAAGAAATCTGAAGTGGGAGAAGTGAGAGAGTTCAGACTTTGGAGGCAGGCTGATCTGGGTTTGAATCCTGCTCTGCCATTTAGCACCTGTGCATTCTGGCAAGTCACATCACCTACAAACCTTAGTTTCCTTGCCTGAAAAGGGGAGATTAATAATAACAATGTTATAGGAGTTGTCTTAGAATTAAATGTAATAGTATTGATAAAACCTTAGGACAGTACCTAGCACACAGGAAGTACTCAGTAAATGATCAGTGTAATTATCACATTCTACCAAGATTCCTGGGTCGTCTCCCTTACCCTGGTTCCCCATGAGCCTTCACTCTGGTTTCTCTCAGGATACGTCAGATTACCTCCGGCCGGTGTCCTTGACTGTGACCTTTGCTTTGGACAATACCACAAAGCCAGGGCCTGTGCTGGATGAGGGCTCACCCACCTCCATCCGAAAGCTGGTCAGCAGTGCCAAGCCCTGCCCTGCCCCCGCGTTGCCACACTGCGCTTCTCAGTGAATTCAAGAGAAAGGGGTGGGGGCAGACATGAGATCACAGTGGGATCTGACCTAGGCACCCACTCTTCTCTTTTCACTTGTCCTCCAATCCCATCCCTTTTTCCCATGCCTTCCTCTCAGTCCTCAGCCCCTTCTCTCTTCTCTAGGTCCCCTTCTCCAAGGACTGTGGCCCTGACAATGAATGTGTCACAGATTTGGTACTTCAAGCTAATATGGACATCAGAGGCTCCAGGTGGGATGGACATGAACGGCCAAACCGGGCTGACTTGAGGCAGACCAGAAGGGACTTGAAGGGAGATGGAGGGCTGTTTCTTGCCCAGGAAAACAGAAATGAGGCTTCTGGCTCTCCTTCAACTCTGGGCTGCCCTTTATCTACCACTCCTAGGAAGGACCCGTTCGTGGTTCGAGGGGGTCGGCGGAAAGTGCTGGTGTCAGCAACTCTGGAGAACAAGAAGGAGAATGCCTACAACACTAGCCTGAGTCTCAGCTTCTCCAGAAACCTCCACCTGTCCAGTTTCACTCCTCAGGTGCCCTTGGGGAAGGGAGTTCAGGGGAATCAGGGAAGGAGGAGGACAGCTGGAGTGCTGGCTATGAGGGCTTCTGGGAAAGGTTGTGTTTAGAGGCTGCAGGCAAGAGGGCAGTCGCAGCCCCAGCACAGCCTTCACCCTGCTTCCTCTGTTCTCAGAGCAACAGCCCAGTGAAGGTGGAGTGTGCAGCCCCCGCCCCGCATGCCCGGCTCTGCAGCGTGGGGCATCCTGTCTTCCAGACAGGAGCCAAGGTGAGTCAGGGCCCAGGATGAGAAGGGGGCTTTGAGAGATCAGGGGCTGGAATCTGTGGGGCCTGGGAGTTTAGGGAAGGAGGCTCACAGATGGGCTCCCATTCCTCTGTAGTTGTCCCATGAAGAGAAACTTCCCATGTCCCCATGTCCCCGCCCCTAGGTGACCTTCC
This sequence comes from Ovis canadensis, assembly GCF_042477335.2. NCBI lineage: Eukaryota > Metazoa > Chordata > Mammalia > Artiodactyla > Bovidae > Ovis > Ovis canadensis. Next base: position 100,154,462 of record NC_091245.1, on the reverse strand, counting down.
TGCTAGAGTTTGAGTTTAGCTGCTCCTTCCTCCTGAGCCAGGTCCTTGTGAGGCTGACGGCCACCAGGTGAGAGGAGTGGGCATCTCCTCCCAGCCCTCTCCTGTTAGGTCTTGATGGGGGTGGTGTGGGAGTGAGGGTGCCGGTGGAAGCAGCATGACTCCCTCTCTCCAGAGAAAGGGGGTCTGAGACAGGGCCGGGATGTGAGCCTCCCCTTGACCCTACAGCAATAGCCTGGAGAGAAACGGAACGCTTCGCGATAACACAGCCCAGACCTCCGCCTACATTCAGTATGAGCCTCACCTCCTATTCTCCAGGTATGGCTCAGCTCCTCACTGGGACCCCATTCGGACCCCAGACTCGTCCTCTTTATGTTCGCTCCCTCTCCCTCCATGTGCTTCAGTGTTTCCGAACACCAAACCCCTGGGGTTGCCCCATCTTTTTGGCCTTAATCCCACTCATGCTAAACCTTCTCTTTAAAGCATTTCTCTTTCCTAGGTATGGGTATACCTATACATCCTAGTTGTAGGGCTTTGCTGGGCCCTGGGGGTTGGAGCTGGGGTAGTGGGATGTGGCCATAAGGTTTATGCCACGTCTGTGTCATATTTCATTGCTGTCTTCGCTGTGTATCCCCGTATCTTTATCCATGTGCTGGCCCTTCCTACCTCGAATCTGTCCGTGTGCTGATCGTGTGCCGGGTTTCTGTGTCATGGCTGTGACCGTGCACTTCCTGACTTGGTGTTCACGCAGTGAGTCCACTCTGCACCGCTATGAGGTCCACCCATATGGAACCCTCCCAGTGGGCCCTGGCCCCGAATTCAAAACCACTCTTAGGGTGAGAAGCCAGAGGGGCCTTGGCATGAGCAGAGGGATGGAGAGGAGTCCTGGGAAAAGGATGGGAAGGGTCTCTCTTAGATTTCAGTGGCATCGAGGGTAAAACGGAACAGGTGAGGAAGGGTTTTTCTCTGTCTCTCACCTCTTCCTTTTCCAATCCTCCTTTTAGGTTCAGAACCTTGGCTGCTATGTGGTCAGCGGCCTCATCATCTCAGCCCTCCTTCCAGCTGTGGCCTATGGGGGCAATTACTTCCTGTCACTGTCTCAAGTCATCACTAACAATGTGAGTCTGGCCTGGGGGCCTATGGAACCCTGCCACCTTTATCTGGTGGACTCACCCAGCTCCTCATCTGCTGGGTCTCTGCTCTCAGAGATCCTCCCTCTCTGGGGGAGGAAGGGGCTTTCTTTTCCATATGTACCTTCTTTGAGAAGAAAGAAAGGGGTTACCCAGGGAAGAACTTCAAGAGTGTGGATGGTGTGCTCCTGCTCAGCCTGGAGGGGCCGGCCTCTCGCCATCCAGGGGATCCCTCAAGTTGGCTCTTCCTCTAGGCAAGCTGCACAGTACAGAACCTGACCAAACCCCCAGGGCCCCCTGTGCATCCAGAGGAGCTTCAGCACACAAGCAGGCTGGTATGAGTCACAGGGGGGTGAAGAAGGTGTCCAGAGCAGGAATGCAGAGGAACAGTGGAGTTCAGAGCTTTGGGTGGAAGGTAGAGCCCGGTGTGGGGCATGGGGATTGTTCCCCCTCCAGGGTCCTGATCTGTCTTTCTCTTCCGATAGAATGAGAGCAATACCCACTGCCAGGTTGTGAGGTGCCACCTTGGGCGGCTGGCAAAGGGGACCGAGATCTCTGTTGGACTACTGAGGCTGGTTCACAATGAATTTTTCCGGAGGGTAAATGTTTCCTTTTCTACTACTCTCCCCTGCTGCTGCTATCTGGGACTTTAGCATAGGCATTTCGGAGATAGACTCATGTTCAGGTTTGAGCTTCTCCTCCTACTGGCAAAGTTATTTGATTTTTCTAACCTTCTTTCTCCTCATCTCTAAAATAAGGAAGAAAATATCTACTTCATGAGGTTGTTGTAAAGAACAAACTAATGAGATGCACTCACTCAAAGCTAGTTACTGTGTTTGTATTTTCCTCCATTTATCATCTCTTAGTGTTATTATCACTAAGGTATATAGGATACCTAAATTCAATCAATCCATCAAATGCCTACGATATAAAAGGTCCTGTTTTATATATAAATTCCCCTGTGACTAAGGAGAATATCCCCAACATTTAGCATCATGGCTTCCCAGATGACACTAGTAAAAGGTTCCCAGGTAAAGAACCTGCCTGCCAATGCAGGAGATGTAATATATGCGGGTTTGATCCCTGGGTTGAGAAGATCTCCTGGAAAAGGAAATGGCAACCCATTCCAGTATCCTTGCCTGGAAAATTCCATGGACAGAGGAGCCTGGCAGGCTACAGTCCATGGAGTTGCAAAAAGTCAGACATGACTGAGCATGTCTAGTTAACTCATTATAGCGATTTAATATATTTTTATTAAATGAACCAGTAAAGAGTTGATATTACATGTAGGATGTGCATGGAGGGTAGTGGGAAGTGATATTGTATAGTGAAAGGGATCTAAATCATGAAAATTCTTTAAAGCTGAGGAGTTGAATTTAACATGATAGGCAGTCAGGAGTCAGTGTGAGTTCCTTAGCAGAGCAATGACATCTTAATTATAACAGCTGTTTAGTACTAGGGGTTTATATTGTACTTTCCTGTGTGCCGTCTACTTTGAATAATATAAGATCCCTGGGATGTGGGCATTTTCCAGGACAGTTAAGTCTGACAGACCATCCTTCCCTAAGTCCAGTTCTCTCTTTATCTCTCTTTGGTATCCTTTTTTCATTCACTTATTTACTCTTTTAACAAAGGTTTATTGAGAAGTTGTGCTAGGCACTAGGGACACATAAGTTACTAACACTTGACCTCAAGGATTTTATAGTTCAACAGACATGAAAGAGAAATAAACAGAATATTATAACCTAGTCCAGGGTGATGGGGGTTAGGAGGAAACACTTTTCTACTTCCCAGAGGGGATGACATCTAAACTTCAACCTGAAGGAAGGGTAGGAGTTAGCCAAAAAAAGAGGGGTTGAATGCATTTCAAGAGGAGTAGAGCATGCAGAGTCCATGAAGGGCCACAGGCTTTCCATCTGTTACCTTTCTTCTCTTTCGCTATTGCTCTCCAACTGTTTCCTCTGGTCTTGAGGGTCCTGGAAGTTATCCCCCCAGCCTCATCTTTGCCATTAGGGTTCTGAGACCTGTTCCACCTGATGATGTTGTAGTTGTTAGTCACTAAGTCGTGTCTGATGTTTTTGCAACCCCATGGACTATAGCCCATCAGGTTCCTCTGTCCATGGGATTTCCCAGGCAAGACTACTAGAGTGGGTTACCTTTTTCTTCTCTAGGGGATCTTCCTGAACCAGGGATCGAACCTCACTCTCCTGCATTGGCAGGCGGATTCTTTACCATTGAGCCACCAGGGAAGCCCAATCATGGCTCACTTTAAATCTCTTTGCATTCCACAGGCCAAATTCAAGTCTCTGACAGTGGTCAGCACCTTCGAACTAAGCACTGAGGAGGGCAGCGTCCTACTGCTGACTGAAGCCTCCCGGAGGAGTGAGGTGGGGTTGGAGACTGAGTTTAAGAGCTGTGAAACTAGCAAGGGTGGCGATAGCATCAGGGCACCCGTGAGCTTGTTCACAACAGGGGTGTCTTCATTAGGCAGCATTCAGGGAGTCAGAAGTGATCAGTCAGACTGGTGGATCCCCCTGCCTCCATTCTGACCTCAGTTTCTTCCCTTTTATTCTTCTGTTTGGGGGCTGAGTTTGCTACAGTGTGGGGTGAAGCTAACTGGGCAAAAGGGTGCAAGTAAAAACCAGCTGTCCTCTCTATGGCAGAGCCTCCTGGAGGTGATTCAGTCCCGCCCTGTCCTCATCTCTCTGTGGATCCTCATTGGCAGTGTCCTGGGAGGGCTGCTCCTGCTTGCTCTCCTTGTTTTCTGCCTTTGGAAGGTAAGCACTGCTAAAGTGGACAGTATGGGGCATAGTGCCCATGAGTTAAGGTAGCCTTCATTATAGCAGGGAAAACTGGGTTTGTGCTGGGCAACTAAGCAGGCTGTGGGTGTCTCCAGATCTCCTTCACTGTCCTCCAGGAATCTTAGCTGAATTAAACCAAAGCCAAATAAAATAAATTTGAATCTCATTTTTGGAAGCAGAACAAAACTGAAGGCTTCAGATACCTCTAAGGGCCTTTGGCAGGGTCTCTAGGCAGGGCATTTGGTGATGACTCTTATCTCTTTCCCTACAGCTTGGCTTCTTTGCCCGGAAGAAAATCCCCAAGGAAGAAAAGAGAGAAGAGAAATTGGTGCAATGAACGTAGAATAAAGTCCATAAAGACCTCTCTTGCAGCTTCTCCAAAAGACTTGCCTAAGAGCAGAAGTTTGGGGGCTCAGATGGTGCAAGAGGAAGAAAGCCTCTGGACTGTCTCCCCAGACCTGCAGCCTGACTTGACTTTTGAGTCATGAGGATGCTGCTGGCAAGAGATGACAAGAAGGGCTGGCACTAAAACCAGGAACATTCCCACCCTGTGCTTCCCTCCTAGTGATCCTGGCTCCAGAGCTTACACTGGGGCCTTAGTGTAGGGCCCCTTTTTTCCCCTGTCCCTGGGAATCAGCATTGTTTTGCTTAGGTCCCTGACTTCTTTCAGACTCCGCCACTACATCCTCCCTCACAGTTTGGAAAGGACTAGGGTTATCTTCCACCATTCCCCTACCTCTCACCTTCCTGCCTTCTCCCCACTCCACAGGAGAGCGCTGACGTTGGCTTGCACGAAGTAAAGTCAACATCTGCTGCTTTCCTGTGGAGTCTGGTGATTCAGAGGGCCGGATGGGGAGAGTCAACAGGAAAAAAGGAGGGAGGAGGAAAAGCCACAAGAGACATTCTGTACAATTCCAAGAAACAGAGAAGCCTTTAGACAGGCAACTGCCATTCCCCCTGAAACCTGAGACTTTCGTGGTGCACCCGCCTGCGCTTGCCCGCCCTCAGGTGCTAGTGAAAGGGAACTGCTCCAGGCCTGCTGGGCAAGGGTTTCCCAGCTCTGCAGCCTTCCCTGGGAGCAAAGCCAGAGCTGGGTGCCACATTCTCTAGAGCCAGGGGCCCCCATGTGGCTAGAGCTGGAATAACAGGGAAGACTGGATGCCCTAGGCAGTTTTTTCTTCTTAGGCCACACACCCTCTTGAGCCCTCCTTGGAGCCTCCTTATAGAAACTAGAGAGAAGGGACAGGGTTGCTGCTTGATGGTAGGAAACCCTTTCACCTTACTAGATTTGGGAGGCAGCAGTGCCAAGGAGTCTGAACAAGTAGGGTCTGAATTAAGGAAGAAGCTGAAGAAGGTGGCAAGAGGTCTCTGGGAAGCTAGCCCTTACTGGTTTGGCACGGGTTATATAGCACAAATAGCTCCTAGGAAATATTTCTGGGGCATCTCCAGCCATACCTTGTGAGGCTTCTCTGGTGGCATCAGTTTACCAGCCCTTGCTTGAAGTTTACTGGAAATTCCCAAGTTAATTTCTATCTCTGAACAACCCCTACCCTCCACCCCCCGACCCCCAACTTTTTGGTCATGGCCAGTAAAGAGAAGTGGATTCTCCTTGACAACTGGGTAACTTGCAGTTCTTTGTAACCAAGACTCTGAATACCAAAGTCAGATATTGGGTTCCAGAGAGCAGCTCTGACAGCCACTTGAAGAATCAACACCCATTTACAGCCCAGGAGAGAGGGGACCTGACCGGGCAGTTGACTAGCAGCCACAGATTCTCCTCCAGGGCTATTCTTGAGATCTGGTGAGAGGGTTTATTTTGACTTATCTCTGACCTTTTACAGACAGCATTGTCTCTGTTTCCTAATAAGGTGGACAGTTTATTAGATGGTCAGAACAAATAAAGTTCAGTATCAAATGACTTCTGATTCTTGTTGAGTTCCCTGGGATATAGACTGCTCACAAATTGTGAGAGGTGGAGCCTTGATTCACCTGAGACCCTACACAGTAAAGTCCCTGGAAGATGAAGTTATGAAGGATTTGAAGTGATTTCTGTGACTCTCCTACTGGAGATGTGCCCTAGCCTCCTGCAATCCTCACCTGCTTACGTGAGCATACAGTGTAAAATGTGTAGGTTTGGTTTGGTAAGCACATAGGCCTAGATTGAAATCCCAGGTCTGCCATTTATGAGCTATATGGCCTTGAGCAAGCCATGACTAGCCTGAGGTTCAGATAAGAGGCTGTATAGAACAGTGGTTAAGAATGAAGACAGACTTGAGTTTAGGCTATACCACTTGAAGGGCTTCCCTGGTGGCTCAGTGGCAAAGAACTCATCTGCGAATGCAGGAGATGCAGGCTCGATCCCTGGTCCAGAATGATCCCCTGCAGAAGGAAATGGTAACCTGCTCCAGTATTCTTGCCCGAGAAATCCCATGGATAGAGGAGCCTGGCGGGCTACTACAGTACATGGGGTTGCAAGAGAGTTGGACATGACTTATCGACTAAACAACATACCACATAAAACCTATTGGACATTGAACAGATTTAACTTCTCCAAGTCTTGACTTTCTTGACTTTAAACTTATTAAGGTTCAGACTTCCCTGGTGGTCCAGTGTCTAAGACGCCATACTCTCATTGCAGGGAGCCAGGGTTCAATCCCTGGTTAGGGAACTAGATCCCACATGCTACAAGTAAAGATCCCACATGCTGCTACGAGGACTGAAGATCCTGCAAGTCAGTTAAGACACGGCTCAGCCAAACAAATATTTTAAAATAAATGTATTAGGATTGTGAGAACTAAATGAGGTGATTCAAGTAAAGTGAACATATATAGTAAGTACTCAATAAATCGTAACTACTGTTATAAAAATAATTTGTTATAAGATAACCTACCCTACATAACCTGCATTGTGAGGACTGAGGAGGTATATGGAAGCACCAAGTGATGCTCATGATCTGGTGACTTGCCTTCTCTTCACAGACTCTCAAGATTTGTTTTCCTATGTGTTATTATCTCCTGCCACTAAATCTTACCCTATGCCTCATCCCCTTTGAAATAAGCCCTCAGGTCCAGAAAGATGATAATTAGGTGATTAACTTAAGGTTCTAAAGGTAGAAATCCGATTGATTAGATTTCTTTAGACACCCAGGGTTCTTCTGTTATCCTCATGGTACATGGGTTCTTCAGCAATGGGCTTCTAGAGACCATGTCTCTGTCTTTGTTGCCTAACCCTGAGAATAGTGGCCATTCTAGCTTATTAGGCAGGGACAATCATTCTGTGGCAAGCTGGTGTAATTTTGTAGCTGGAGGATCCGCGGTGGCCCTCAGCACATAGGCTATCGTTTCATCAACCTTTATGGAGCACACTTTCTGGGTCAGGGACTGAGGCCATGGTTATGTTGACAGATTCCCCCTCCTTATCCTGAGTCAGCCCACAAAGGGAGTTGGATATCCTCAAAGACTGGTTCATCTCATTCTCTCTCCACATGATTAATATTTTTCTCCACCTAGAGATCCCTCTCCTCTCTACTGCTCAGCTCCAGGATGGGACTTTCTCTAACTCCAATCTATTCTTCTATAAGCCTGTTACCTCTTCCTTTGAAGCACAGCCAGTTTGAGAAGCATCTGTAGAACAACAGGCTTGCCTCAGACACACAGAAAGGTGTTGCTTTCTTCTCATTGTTGCTCCTTTGTGCCTTCATTCATTACTTTGTTTATTCACTCATAAGACGTTAAGCACCTAATATGTGCTAGGCAATGAGAATAATATAAAATGCAGCCTCTACCATCAAAGAGCCCAGTCTAGTAGGGGAAACAAGCATGTAAACAAATAATGGCAAATACAGAGAGCTTGTTGCTAGACAATAGTCGCACACAAGGAGTGTGTCACATACAAGAAGCATACTTTTTTTAGGTGGGGTTGGCAGGACTTTAAAAGTTTACAGAAAAAAAATTTTTGTGTCTTGAGGGGCCAGCAAATGTGAAGGGCCACCAAGTGTGAGAGGAGATAATCCAGGGAGGATTAATCACCAGTTAAAAAGGGAACTGTAGTAGATTAGAACAGCCTCAACATTAGGTTATTTGTGAAAGTAGTGAGAGATGAGACTTGAGAAGGTAGGGTGAGGCTCCTAATAAACCTTGTAAATCACACTGAGAACTCAGCTTTATTCTGTAGGCTTTCCTATGCACTTGAGTGTGCTTTCTTTGGATGAAGGAGAAGAGACAGGTAGACTGGTTGCAACTGACCAAGCACAAACTGCTGAGAATCTGAATTTAAAGGGCAGTAGAAACAGTGAAGACAGTTTTGTGAGTATTTTTGTGGAACGGGATGCTGAGACAACAACAACAACAAAAAACTCCTTCCTTTCCCTATGCCTTTTTCTAATTTAGAGATGTGTTAGGATATTAAGCCTGGTCCCCCGTCTTCAGGTTGCGGTGGGTCATCCTGCTCAGTCCTTGGCTCGTACCACAATCTCCTGCCCTTTCCAAAACGCTCTCTTCAAACCCTTTTTTGTGCCTGGGTTTTGGGCCGGGGAAAGGAGGGAGGAAGCAAAGGTAACTATGTTGGCAAAGGTCTCTGGATAGAATCAAATCGTCGTCACGAGCGGTTAAATGCGACAGTTGCTAAGATCCAAGCAGACGCGGAGAACCGTGTGTTGGTGCTCGGAAGGGCGGGCCCTAGGCAGGGCTTGAGGGCGGGCCCGCAGCGTGGAACTGCGGGGAGGGGCGGAGCCAGGGGAGGAGATTTAGCTGGAGCCCGTGGCGTCCCTTTTGGGATTGAGCAAGTCAGAGCTGGGAGCGGGTTCGGTTTGGGAGAGCGAGGTTTGAGACCAGGCCCACTTCTCGGGCGGAGACTGCAGGACTTCGGCCTCCGCAAAGGCCGAGCAGACCTGGGCGAGGGGCGGAGTTTTAAGCCCAGCCCTCGGGTTCTAGTCTCTGATTGAACGCGGTAGGTCTTGGGGCGGGTCTGGGGCGGATCCCGTTCTGCATTTGACAGCTCTCTAACACAGCTGCCGCCGAGTCCTGTGGGTTCAGGAACCTGTGGCCCGGCTCTCCGCGCGTCCCCGTTCCCCCCGTGGCCCCGGCCCCGGCCATGAAGCGCATCTTCTCCTGCTCCAGCTCACAGGTGGCGGTATGTGCTAAAATGTCTGGGAGGCTGGGCATGGGGCTGGGGTCCAAGCCCTGTGGTGACAGAGTCCTGAGTCCCGACTCCACGCATCATGGCCTTTTATCTCTATCCGTCTTTCTAGCTCTTCCACTCCCATAGTGCAGCCCTCCAGCCCTGCCTTCCTCAAAACCCTGTCCCTTAACCTCTGACTTGCCTTCCTAACCTCTGCCCTCCCCAAGGTTCTTTCCCTTGACCCTTTCTTTCCCTCCTAGAATCTACGCCCCAACTTCTGATATGTTCCCTGCAGCCCCTGGTTCTCTCGTAAAGGCGCTGTTTTCTACTTCTACCCTGTTTCCCAGTACTGAACTGCCATCAGGCGTTTGTCCTATCCCCAGCCTGGGCTCAGCCCCAAGCTCCTTTCTATCTCCCCTCACGACCCTGCTCTCGTCTGTGGTCCTATCCTTGCTCTCAGTCCAGCAAGTACTTGCAGCCCTGTGCCTTCCCTAGCCCTTCTTCATAGTGTTCTCTGTCCTTGTCCCCATCTTACCCCATAACCACTTCCACTTCCATTCTCTCATCGCCACCACTGGCTCTCAGACAACACTCCAAACCTCTTTCCAGTTGGGACTCCCATAGCAGCAGCCTTCTCCTGTTCTCCCCCTTCAACCTCTGCCCGGCTCTGTCCAGTGGTGGTTCAGCTCCCCGATCTCTTTGTACCTGCTCTCTGTGGGTTAATCTTGCAGTCCAGTCTGGCCACACTGAGAGGCACTGCCAGAGGAGGCACAGTTGCCTGGCTGCTCCCCAAGGAATGGGTAAATTGTCCGCAGATTCCACTCTGGCCAGTTCACTGCAGTGCCTGGTCATCAGACGGGTTCTTGGGTCAGTCAAGGCCTTTTGCCTGCTTCTCCCCAGAATCTTCCTTCATTCTAAACCCTCACCCAGTTGTTTAGGGCTTGTATTCTGCTTCCTTTGACTCAGCTGGGGAACGGTGATGGTAAGAGAAGAAGAGAATAAAGTGGATTCACTCTGAGAGTTCCTAGAAGTCAATCCCCTCCCTTGACTCCCAGAACAAAGGTTCTCCCAGAACAGGACACAGGGAGAAAGTCTACAGAAGGGAGTGGCTAAGGGAGGGTATAGGTGCTTCTTTTCTGAAGATCTCCTACAGACAGACCTCCTATCAGGGGATGAAATTTTCTGTGGACCCTGAGATGGTGGCTCATTTAGAAATAATGTTGCCAACTACCTGTAGTAACATTGCTTAGCCTAACTTGACTTAGTGTTGTCACTCATTGAGCAAACGTGAAAAATGCTCAGCTTCTTCTGCAGGTCACAGAAATCTGAAAGCAAGCTATGAGGCAAGAGTAGGTACTCTGTTGAGGCCTGTTCTCATCCCACTTATGTTTGCTTCCCCATTAGTTTCCATGCATTAATCAACCAATCAAAAGGCATTATTGAATCACTATTAAAGGTACCAGAAACTGAGGCAACCCAGAGTGTCTTAACTCATGATGATTTTCTTATTCACATGGACTCTTCTTTAGTTACTGAAAGTCCTCCACATTGCCCTTCCCTTTCAGGTTTGTGGACCCTGCCTCTCCTTAGGAATGGGGAAACTGTTTCATTCTTCCTGATTCTCTAGTTGTTGGTCCATGCCTCCTTTTCAGGAAGCTGGGGTGAACAATGGGGTGAATATTGAAATTGGAAAGCATCCCTCTGTCCTTCTTCATCCCAGCTATACAGAGGTTTGGCCATGAAGAATTTCTACCCATTCTAAACTCTTCTTAGTACAACAAGATTATAGGTAGCAAATTAGATGGATTTAGAACTACTTAGCTGAAAAGAAAACTGTTTCCTCAGTCAGGGTAGGGATCCAATAAGATTGAAAATAGACTAGTTTAAGCTGTAAATTGTTTCCTCATGAAACTTCCCCACACTTCTCATGATAAATTCCTCCACTCCCTGGGTGGCTAACCACTCCGAACCAGTTTGTCAGAGAAGTAGTGTCACAGCCTTCCTGACCACTCCCAAAGCCTAGCTTCCTAGTCATGGCAGAAGATTGCCCCTTTCCATCCTCTCTCCAACCCCTGGGTTCAGTGTACCCTCAGACTGAGATGAGAACTGAAGGATCAATGCTCATTTAAAAATTAATCTAAGTCATCCAGAATACATATAGGAAGTTCAAGAAACAAACAAAAACGTAACTCCTATGATCTCATTTTGTTTTAGTCCCAAGGAGTGTCTTCCATGTTAGTGTTGTAGGCGATAAACCAGAAAATAGCTTTAAATCGTAGGCACTGAATCAAGTTAGAGAAATATCAGTTGCATTTTATTTAAAAAAACTATTTATTTACTTATTTGGCTGCATCGAGCCTTTGTTGCAGCATATGGAGTCTTTGATCTTTGTTGAGGTGTGCAGGTTCTTAGTTGTGGCATGTGAACTCTTCGTTGTCATATGGGATCTAGTTCCCTGACCAGGGATCAAACCTGGGCCCCCTGCATTGGGAGCACAGAGTCTCAGCCACTGGACCACCAGGGAAGTCCCTCAATTGCATTTTAAAAATTGAGGGTCAACTCCTGGTTTCTACAGGGCAGCAAAACCATTTCCTTTCACCCATCCTACACAGCGGTAGCCATTCTCTCTACTGTTGGCGTGTTTCATCTTCATAGGACGTTCATGGGCACACAGCCAGAGATAAGAAGAGGCTGCAATTACTTCTACAAAGGCACCCCTAGTCTTGGCTACAGAAATACAAAGCGTATCCTTGTTTTCAAGTCTACTAATTAATTTGGTGATTGCTCCCTTGAGGCCTTGATGGTTATTCAGTGCCTCTTTCCCAAGGTGCTGGGGTGAAACATAGACTAGATCTTGCAATTCAGATTCAGAAGCATCTTTCTGTGTGTGTGTGTGTGTGTGTGTGTGTGTGTGTGTGTTTTGCCACACCATGCAGCCATATGGGATCTTGCTTCCCCAACCAGGGATTGAACCCATGCCCCCTGCATCGGAAATGCTGAGTCTTAACCACTGGACAGCCAGGGAGGTCCCTCTCTGTTCTTCTTCACCCTAGCTCTGCAGAGGTTTGGCCATGAAGAATTTCTACCTATTTTAAATTCTCTTGGTATAACAAGATTATAGAAAGTAAATGGGGGTAGATTTTAAAACTATCTAGCTGGAAAGAGAATTATCTACATTGCTAAGAAATGCCATTACCATCTATACAGCTTGACTATTGGCCAGTAGGAGCAAGAGTCCTTCCTCCCACTCCCCTGGATGGAGAATTCTGAGCCCAGGAATATCCAAAATGTGCCCAGCAAGTTTGAGAAGGACAGTGATTAGGACTAATATTTATTGTGTACCTCCTATGTGACAGACAGAGCTAGGTGCTTTATATAGTGTTATTTTATTAGGAAACTGTGGTTCAGAGAAGTTGTTACATGCCTTAGTTCACAAGGATAGAAAGTGTTAGAATTATAATTTTAAACAGAGAACTTCAGATATGAGGTCAGCTAATGATGGTGTCCTGTGGTGGAGGTGTAGTTCTAGCTCTCTGCCTTTTCTGAGGGTGCCATAGCCCCCAGGGGACGTTGGATAATATGTTATTACATCTCAGTCTGTTGAGCACTCATTTTGCTTATTTTGTCCTTTGAGAATTAACCTGTTTGGAGACTCTTCCTCTTGCAGGGATGTGTCTGAACATGGGTGGCTTTACCCTGGAGGCGGTCTTAGACTGTTTATTTGAAAATAAATAAACCTTCCATAGCTCTGTATTAATATGACCTGGTGGTGAGAACTAAGATAGGGCATCCGGTGGCCTGGGTTCTAATCTCAATTTTACCACTATTCTGTGGTGTGCCCCTGGACAGTTATCTAACCTCAGTGCACTTCAGTTTCTTTTCTGTCAACTAGATACAATTTATCAGCCCTAACTACTTTCCAGGAACATTGAGAGGCTAATTGAAATAGCACTTAAAAGGGCTACAAGGAATTACCTCAGGAGTGTTACCTCAGAAGCCACTTACCTTAGATAATTTTATGGTGTCAGCATTTAAAATCTTTCCTGTTCTTGATTAATAATTTGCCCTGGCTATGTAAACAGTATTTGAAACTGAGCTGGCTTCCAGAGACTCTATTTTTCCCCACCGCCTCCTATAGCTTCTTTCTTGTTTCGATCACACCTTGTAAAATGCAATGTGCCACCACCAATCCCCCACCACTTCCTGTTTTTTTTTAAAATAAGGATGCCATATACTTGTAAGGCTTTTTACAGTTTACAAACAGATTTTATATATATTAGCTCATTTCATACAACATGATGAAGCAGTAATTAGTTTCCACATTTTATAGATAAGGAAACAGGTTAGAGGGGTTCAATGGCTTACTCTAGGTCACATAGCTGAGGAAGTGGTCGAACCAGGCCCTGAACTTAGGCCTGCTGACAAATATTCGCCTAGGGCTCTTGTCACCATTCCACAGATTTCTGTATCCTTTCCTCCTTTCCTTTCTCTTCTCCGGAGCAAACAAGGCTTTTCTAGGCTTTCGGCTCTGGGTGCTTATACACAGCTCTTTCATGCCCTGTAATGCTTCAATTATTGTAATTACCCCACCACCTGAAAGAGTCAAGCTGGCATAGTAGAACAATGCATGCCCAGGTGTGGCTCTTGTCTGGAACAGCTGCTCTCTGCCAGGAAAATGAGGAGGGATGGCAGGGTGGAGGAGGCCAACTGTCTCTTCTGCCTCCTCCATAGCTGGAGACCTATCTTGGCCTTTTGGTTGGTGTTGCCAGGGAAGGGGAAGAGGGACTAGCCAAAGGGCCTGGGTATGAGAAGGGAAAATGGAAACTTTGTGCTTCTCTTCCAAGTTTTGCACCCCAAAGCCAATGGGTAGAGATGGTATGGCTAGGTATTTAGACTCCTAACTGTGACCCAAAGCTAGGTGCCTTGGTTTCTCAAATATCTGAGAACAAAAAACAAAGCTGCACAGGGGATTGAGAGGCAAAGTGAACCCAAGTGTGGAATGGTCAGTTTGGTTCAGTTTGCTCCAGCAAGACCTAACGACCAAAAGGGAAGGAGTCAAGGCTAGGACTGCTCAGGAGGTTGTGCATCTAAAAATAATCAAAATGCTGATTAAAAAAAAAAAAAGACATTTGAAATACTAGCATTCAGGACTCAAACAATGATTTTTAATTCAGTACTCCAAGCCCCTTTTGGTCCAGAGCAGGCAGTAACTGGCAGTAGTCCCCAGTGGCATGTGAGTTGGTGAGTATTGAACTGGCCCAACTATGAAGCATTCAGTGACCTAGGGTGAGTGACTTGTGGAACACTGAAAGGACCTCAGGGATGTCCCTTTTCCCTTGCTTGGCCTCCTAACCATCTTTTTTTCTTCCTCAGCTCTATCCCCACCTCTTAGATTCTCACAATGTGTTGCTCTGGTCCAGGTGGAGAGATGGAACCGCCGTGATCAGAAGCTGCTGGAGGCGGTGCAACGGGGGGACGTGGGACGCGTGGCTGCCCTGGCCTCCAGGAAATCTGCCCGACCCACTAAGCTAGACTCGAACGGCCAGTCCCCGTAAGTCAGTCCTCTTGATCCCCACCTTGGTATGTGTGTCATGTTCAGCTGCTAAGTCGTGTCTGACCCTTTGTGACCCCATTGACTGTAGCCCTCCAGGCTCCTCTGTCCATGGGATTTCCCAGGGAAGAATACTGGAGTGGGTTGCCATTGCTTTCTCCCCCTTGGTATGCAGTTCTCTTTAAAAACCTCAAACCTGAATATGATGTAAGACTAGGAAACATCTATAACTTCAGAGCCCTTTTTTTGGTCTTAATTAGCAAGTATATCAATAAATCTTCACTACTTCTCAAGTGCTGCACAAAGTGAGAGAAGCAGAGATTGTCCTTGAGGTCCTTACACCACATGACCCACATCAGCAAAACTGACCGAGAGAGGAATAAAGCCATGAAATAAATGGAAAACTGAAACATACACTAAGTAGGGTATTTCTTCATTGCACAAGTTGGAGGGCATGTATGCTTGAGGCGCTAGGAGTACCGTGGTGGCCATGAGCATCATGTGGCTGGAAGAGGTGATTAGTACAAGAGGGATAGTATTCCTTGTCTTTGCCCAAGTCAGCCTGCAAATGTCCAGCCCTCTGCTCTGGCCAACTCTTTCTGTGACATTTCCAGACTGCTAAGGGTATTGGGCTCAGAGTGACAGATAATTGTGTGTTCCCTGGACACCCTGAGATACTCAGATTGCTCAAGACCCATAGCTCTTCTTTCTACCTTTGCTTCTAGCCTCCTCTGATGTTATAACAGTAGGCCATTTAAATAAGCTTCTCTTTTTCAGAAAGTCAGGCTAAGGGAGCTTTCCTTTCTGCCTTTGGAATTGGCTTTGGGTTGATGGAGCATAGCAGGCAGGGCTTAGAAGATTCTCCCAGGTGGGGAAGATCCCCCGGAGAAATGAATGGCAACCCACTCCAGTATTTGTGCCTGGAGTATCCCATGGACAGAGGAGCTGACAGGCTACAGTACATGGGGTCACAAAGAATTGGACATGACTGACTGAGTAAAACCATTCCTCATCTTTATGAGGTCCCTTTATCTTTCTGCCTCCTGGCCTTGACTCTGGCAGGTTTCATCTGGCCGCCTCCAAAGGCCTGACAGAATGTCTGACTATACTACTTGCCAATGGGGCTGACATCAACAGCAAGAATGAGGACGGTGAGTTACACTGAGCCCTGGGTCATGCTGCTTGCTTTTCCCTTTATAGCAGCAGTGAGGGGCTGGGGTGTGGCAGTGCTGGGCCCTGCTGGGCATTCAAACTGTAGTCCTCCCTGCTTCTCTCCTTGTAAGTCCCAGCCAGCCTGCTTTCAGGGGTTCCCCTCCTTGCAAGCTGGGCCTACCTCACTCTCACTCCCACCTCCACTGTGGGTACCAGGCACTTGGGGAACAGGAATTTCTGGCCCCATGTGGCTGAGAGTTTCTCTCTCTAATCTCCCTCTGATTATCTGTGCGTCTCTCGCCTTCCCTCCCTGTGAGTCATCAGCATCCATGGGGCCACCTACCCGCTTTCCCTGCTTCTTTCTGTTTCTAGGCAGCACCGCCCTGCACTTGGCCACCATTTCTTGCCAGCCACAATGTGTCAAGGTCCTGCTGCAGGTAAGAGAGACCCCTGATACTACTCCTATGAAAGGAAGAAGTGGACCCAGAGACTCCTGACTTTGTCTTGTACTCAACCAGCAACATTTGGTCAAATGTACCCCTCACATCCCCAGTAAGAGAGCTGGTAAACTCTCATTCATTAATTCGTCAGTATTTATTTAATATCTGCTATGTGCAGGCACCCAGCTTAATGTTGCCCTCCAGGGCAATCAAAAAGCAGCATTGCTAGGGACTGACACCCAGTCAGTCAATATGTGTGTATCGAGTTTCACCATTGGCAGAGCCACTGCGGAGACTGACTGCTGTGATGATGGGCGGGTGGAAGGATGGCAGAGGCGTTCATGTTAAACCCCAAATCTGCTGTCAGTTCTTGAGGAGTTTGTAGTCTAGGAGTACAAAGAGAGATATACATGTGAAATGACATGTGGACAGTTCAGAGATAAGCTTCTCAAAGTTCAAAAGGCCCAGTTCAACCAGGCCATTGTGCCAATGGATATTCTGCTTTGTTCTTCCTAGCTCTTTCCAAGATTCTCATTTAGGATCCTAAAGTACCAGACATGGACTCAGGCATTATTGTCCTTAATGTGTTTATTTACCTATAATCTGATTTTTCTTAGGCCCTAGGTTTATCAACCAGGGCTGAAATTCAAGGCTGCCTATAGTCTGCAAGGAATAAACTTGCCTAGTAGTTGGGCTTCCCTGGTGGCTCAGAGGTTAAAGCGTCTGCCTCCAATGCGGGAGACCCGGGTTCAGTCCCTGAGTTGGGAAGATCCCCTGGAGAAGGAAATGGTAACCCACTCCAGTATTCTTGCCTGGAGAATCCGATGGACAGAGAAGCCTGGTAGGCTACAGTCCACGGGGTAGTTGGCCATAGCCATGATCCCTCTGCCCCTCCCTATAGTATGATGAAAGCTGGTTATACAACAGATACAACAGGGTGGGAGATGACAGTGTTAACACCATGCTCCATGCTGATTCCCTTTGTGACTGTTTGCAGCATGGTGCCAATGAAGATGCTGTAGATGCAGAAAATCGTAGTCCATTGCACTGGGCAGGTGTGTGCCAGGGTACTAGTGGGAAACGGGGCTGCTGGGACCAGAAGGAGGGGAGGGAGGGGAGGATAATGTTTTGGGGGGAAGGGCAGGCCAGAGTTGACTGCTGAAAGGGTTGGAGAGAATCCTGCATCATGGTCTGAGAGGTGTCCTTCAGGCTTCTGCTTAACCCAATCATTCTGTAACCCTCCGTAGCCTCCTCTGGCTGTGCTTCAAGTGTGCTCCTTTTGTGTGATCATGAAGCCTTCCTGGATGTCCTGGATAATGTAAGTGTTGGCAGGGCCCTATATGGGGGGGCTGCTGCTTTCTTTGAGGTTAATTAGCCAAGTTCCATGACCCGGGGTTGTGGGGCACCACCTCTTCTTTCTTCTCCCTCTGCCCCTCCTCCTTTGCCACACAGAGAGGTTAAGGCTTATCTTCTGGAGAGTTTCCAACCCTGTGAGAAGGAGTATTTAGCTCCAGGATTGGTGCTTTTTCCTGGAGAGGTGTGGCAACAGGGGAGTTGGTAGGACGTGCCGAAGCCCTGGTTCCCCTGTCTCCTCACGAACCCCGTTCCCACAATCTGTGCAGGATGGACGTACACCCCTGATGATTGCCTCACTGGGCGGTCATGCAGCTATCTGCTCACAGCTACTGCAGAGAGGTGCCCGGGTCAATGTCACCGACAAGAATGACAAGTGAGCCCTCTATCATCCCATCCCGTAACCCAACCCTGACAATCTAAAAAGGAGCCACTGGGCAAAGTGTGTGTGTGTGTGTGTGTGTGAGATGGAGAGATTGGTCTCTGTTTTCTTGGGAACCTCCTTCCTTCCCAGTGGTGGTTCAGAAGAGCCCTGCTTAGGCTTCACTGTTTTCCTCTTGGTAAGTTAAGAATGTTTTCCTTATGCTTTCTTATTCTGCTGCTGCCAGCCCCATCCTTCTAGTGTAGATGACTCTGGAATTAGAATTAATATTCCTGGAACCACTATTTTAATTGACTGGCTTTCAAACTATGTTCTAAGACATAGAATCTGTTTACCCAGTAAAGAACTTATATAGAACCTCAACATATAAAGCAGATGAAAATGGAGCCCCTCAGATGGGCTCCCCACTTTCTGATGTCACAGCTCCTGGAGTGACATCTGAACAGGTCTGGTCTGGCCTGATGCTTTGTCACTGACTGGTGACGATCTGTGGTTCTCCTGACCACAGTAAGTGAGAGCTGACCTTGCAAGTGGATTTTTTTTTGTTTGTTTGTTTGTTTTTTAAACCAGGACTCCAGGATGTCATGAGAAAAGCCTATGCTCAGATTTGTCTCACCCCACAGATCGGCTCTGATCCTGGCCTGTGAAAAAGGCAGTGCTGAGGTGGCTGAACTGCTCCTGAGCCATGGAGCAGATGCGGGGGCAGTGGACGGCACGGGGCATGATGCTTTGCATTATGCCCTACGCACACAAGACAGGACACTGTGGAGGCTGCTGCGGCAGGCCCTGAACCGGCAGGGCAGAGGGGGTAAAGCCAATCCGCTTTTGTGACTCCAAGATGCTCCTTGACAGCCTTAGCATCCAAGAAGCTTCTTAGAATCCCATTTGTTTCCATGGAAACAATCCATGTGATAAATAACTGTCACTTTAGTGGAGAATTTACTTATTGCTTTTGCTATGAGATGACTCCCACTTCCCAAAAGCAAGGTCACAAAATTCTTTAATGCAACCTTGTCTCTCCCTGAAGGCAACTCTGGCTAGCACTGTTGCTAGCATTTATAGTTGTAATTGTTCATCTATTTGTGTGATTCGATGGTCAATCTGTCTCTTGCCCCTACTATACTGTAACCCCCTCAGATAACCTCCTCTGTTTTGCTCACCATTGGCTCCTGGTTTCTATCTATAACAGTGCTTATTGGCACAGTGTCCAATACATAAGTGAGTGAAAGAAATAAATGAGCCAACATATCTCTGGGACAGGGAACCAACATTGCTGGCTACTTAGGGATTCATCAAATAGAGGTGGCTTCTGTCACCAGAAACACACGTGTGGTTAAGGATGAACACAGAGGGGCCACTCCTTTCAGAGAAAGTCTGAAGCCAGAGTGTGGGCCCTGTCTCCTCTCTCATTTCCCCCATGTCTTTTCATGTAGGTCAGGGGCCAGTTCAACACATGAATCCTGCATCCCAGGTAAGACCCTAAGTACCTCCTCCTTTTGCTTCTGACCCATCCCAGTCTTTCCCGCTGGGATGTCTCCCAGGCAGGGATCATTGGGGCATCAAGACAGCCTAAGAGAAGAAAGGCTAGCTGCCTGGGTTGACGTCACTGTTCCTTTTTCTACATAGGCCTCTCCCTCTGAGTCTCAGGTGGGTGCTTCACCTAAGAGCCCATGGAGGGCAGAGCCTGAGGAGGAGCAAGAGGAAGAAGAGGATGAGGATCCATGTTCAGAGGAGTGGAAGTGGAAGTATGAAGAGGAGAAGAGAAAAGTTTCTCAGTTGGAGCAGGAACTGCTGCAAAAGATGGAAGAGTGCAAGGCTCAAGCTACAGCTTACCTGGGCCTGGAGAATCAGATTCAAGAACACGTGCGGGAGCTGGGGCTCCTCCTGTCCCAAGAGCCCAGAGCTCCAGGGGACCAGGGCTCTAGTCTCCGGCCTGGAGGAGACGGCATGGAACAGGGTTGTGCTCTCAACCTTCTGGCTAAGCACATACAAGAGCTGAAGAAGCATCAGCAGGCCACAGCTGCAGCGGCAGCCAACCCAGTATTAGCTTCCAAGAAGGCTGAGGATTCAGTCTCAGGGGAGATCCAGTATGAAGCCCAGGGAAGGTCCCAACCAGAACAGGAGCCACCCCAGAGCCCAAAGTCTGAGACTGTAGGGGAAACTACAGGACAGCAACTGACCAACAGTGATGGGCAGGCCCTTTGCCTTGATCATACTGACCAGCTGTTTGCTGGCCAGAAGGAGAGGCCCCAGGCTCCAGGGTCTGAACCCACAAGCACAGTGGCTGAGCCAGTGGGCACAGCAGCCATGAATCAGCTCCTGCTACAGCTGAGGGAGGAGCTGGCTGCGGTGTGGCGAGAAAAGGATGCAGCCCGGGGGGCTTTATCAAGACCCGTCTTGGAGGGAGCTCTGGGGACACCCCGGGCTGAGGCTGCAGCAGCTGCCTGGGAGAAGATGGAGGCCAGGTTGGAGCAGGTGCTGGTGAGACTGGATCGAGCAAAAGCAGGATTGCAGATGAAACCCCAGGCCCCTGCCCAGGAGCCCAGAGAGGAAGCACCCAAGGCACTGCCAGGGACCATCACCCAAGAGGATGAAGAAAAGGAGAAAAGGGTCCCCGGAGCCCGGGGAGAACCTCTAGGGGCTCCTGGAGGGGATCAGATGGCAGGAGGAGGCCAGGCCAGGGGACAGCTGGAGAAGGAGGTGTCCGCCCTGAGACTGAGCAACAGTAACTTGCTGGAGGAGCTGGGGCAGCTGGGCCGGGAGCGGCAGCGGTTGCAGGGGGAGCTGCAGTCCCTGAGCCAGCGGCTACAGCGGGAGTTTGTGCCCAGGCCGGAGGCGCAAGTCCAGCTACAGCAGTTGCGGAGGAGTGTGGAGCTGCTGACAGATGAACTGGCCCTGGAGAAGGAGGCCACCGAGAAGCTGCGGAAGCGCCTGGCCTCCCAGAACAGAGGCCTCCAGGGGCTGTGGGACTGCCTGCCCCCAGACCTGGTAGGCCAGGGGAGTGCACGGGGCGCAGCCGAGCCCCTCGAAGACCTGCAGGCCTGCATCAGTGCCTTGGTGGCCAGGCACCGCGAGGCCCAGCAGGGGCTGGCTCGGCTGGAAGAGGAAAACCAGCAGCTACGGGGCTCCCCTTCCCGCCGTGGGGAGCCAGGCGTCTCCACGAAGGGCTCGGCCTCCCCTCAGGTGGTGGCTCTGGAGCAAGACCTGGGGAAGCTGGAGGAAGAGCTGCGGGCAGTTCAGGCCACAATGAGCGGGAAGAGCCAGGAGATCGGGAAGCTGAAGCAGCTGCTCTACCAAGCCACTGAGGAAGTGGAGGAGCTGAGGGCCCGGGAGGCGGCCAGCCTGCGGCAGCACGAGAAAACTCGGGGCTCCCTGGTGGCCCAGGCCCAGGCTTGGGGCCAGGAGCTGAAGGCTCTGCTGGAAAAGTACAACACTGCCTGCCGGGAGATGGGTAGGCTGCGGGAGGCGGCGGCCGAGGAGCTGCGCCGGAGCGGGGACCTGGCCACGCGCGCAGCGGAGCACGAGCGCCAGGCCAGCGAGATGCGCGGACGCTCGGAACAGTTCGAGAAGACGGCGGAGCTGCTCAAGGAGAAGGTGGAGCATCTCATCGGGGCTTGCCGGGACAAGGAGGCCAAGGTGAGCAGGCCAGACAGCCAACCGAAGGGAGTATCAGGGACGGTTTCTGCGTGCTTAGGGTCTGCAGCCCTGAAACTGGAACTTCCCCGGTGGCTCAGCGGTAACGAATCCGCCTGCAGTTCAGGAGCCTCAGGAGGCCCCATGGTTCGATCCCTGGGTCAGGAAGGTCACCTTGAGGTAGGCATGGCAACCCACTCCAGTAGTCTTGCCTGGAGAATTCCACGGACAGAGGAGCCTGGCGAGCTCCAGTCCACGGGTCGCAGAGTCGGACATGACTGACGACTTGGCAGGCACGCACAACCTGAAACTATCTTTGGCCAATCAGATTAATAGCCCAAGCTGAACCAGTCAATTGCAAGGACCACACAATGTTCTCCTGGGTCTGAGGGGGTTTGGGGTTGAAGCTCACTTCAATCAGAGTAGGTTTTACAAAAGAGTTTCATTGGCAAAGAGGGTGCCATGCAGAGGAAAAAATTTGAAAACCATTGTGTTAGATACTCGAGTTTCCTAATGATTGCTCCAAAAGTGAATATGTCTATATATTTCTAAAAGACATGTTTTTATGAATTCTAAAAAAATCAATTTACAAATGAATTTAGTAATTCTGGAACTACTTGTGCAATGAGTGAGTTCAGACTTATTAAAATTTGTGTACATGATCAAATTTAGAAAGATTAAAAACTATAGGGAGTTACACTTGACAGAATATAATGTACATAAATGTAGAAGGAATGTTAGATAGAATAGGAATCAGTGTGGGGTGGGGCTAATTAAAGAAGGAATTTTATGTTGGTGTTGAAGATGATTACACAAATGAGCAAAAGAAAATAGTGTAGTGGGCTCTTAATTGAGATTGCCTTCATTTGAATTTCAATTTCAAAACTAACTGATTGAGGGGCTTCCCTGGCAGGCCAGTGGTTAAGAACTGGAGCTTCCACTGCAAGGGGCACAGGTTCAAACCCTAGTCTAGGAACTAGGATCCTGTATGCCATGAGCGGCCAAACAAACAAAAAACGTGAACTGATTGACCTCGGGTGAGTTATCTAAGCCTCAGTTTTCTCATATATAAAATGAAGATAATAGCAGTTGTTATGAAGATTACATTAAATAAGATATTACAAATAATTTTGGCAAATGGCTAATACCCAGTAAAAGTTAGCTACTCCTGCATTCCTGCCACCATTCCTATTACAGCTGGTTATCATTAACTGCATTTGTGTCTCAACCTCACGAACCACAAAAACTCATCTCCATTTCCTTCAGTGATCAGCAGCCAGAAGTCGGTCAGGATTCAGTAAGGAGCTAAGAGTGTGGACAATGAATTCAGAGAAATCTTGATTCAAAATAAAATCTTGATTTCATCACTTATCAGCTGTGTGATTTTGACAAATTACTTAACTCTGGCTCCTTATCTACAAAATGTGAATGATAATACTTCCCTCAGAGAAGTATTGTTTTTCTTAGAACAGATGAGTTGTTTTGAGGATTAAATGAGACAATGTGTGTAAAAGCACATGGCAGATATTAAATACCCAATAAATGGCAACTGACCTTGACTTTGAGTGGTCCTGGGGTGGGAAATGACTGGGGCCTCATTGATTCCCTTCATTTCCTTTTGGCCTCAGATCAAGGAATTGTTGAAGAAGCTGGAGCAGCTTTCGGAGGAGGTTCTAGCTGTTCGGGGAGATAATGCTCGCCTTGCTCTACAGCTGCAGGTATGTTTGGTCCTCGGGAGATGGGCACTGCTAGAGAGGAGCGTGCAGAGTGGCAGTGATGTATTTGTGGGAGAGATTCTGGGGATCCAGAGGCCTGGCCAGGCAGTGGTCTAGGCTGAGGCGCTCAGGGGCCAAGGGAGCCCACCTGCTGCAGCCGACCACTTCCCTTTGTTGTTCCTCATGCTTGGGGGAGGAGGGTGAGTCACATGACCTCGCACTGATGCTCACTCCTAGGATTCCCAGAAGAACCATGAAGAGATCATCTCTACCTATAGGAAGCATCTGCTGAATGCTGCTCAGGTGAGCCTGGGGGGAGGTAGAGGCAGAGAGCTAGCCAGGGGGCGTTGCATTTGCGCCTCTTCTCTTAACTGCAAAGACATCATCTCTCAGAAAGCTGGACTTTAAATGTTCCAGTATCAGGTTTCTGGACCTCATGAGGCAGATCAAGAGTATGAATGTGAAGGGAAGAGGTGTTTGCCCCTCCTTTCCAATTCCCTGAGTGAAAGGCTTTTTCCTGTCCCTATGCCCTTTCTTGGGGAGTTTCCCAGGTGGCGCTAGTGGTAAAGAACCTGCCTGCCAATGCAGGAGATGTAAGAGATGAGGGCTTGACCCCTGGGTTGGGAAGATCCCCTGGAGGAGGATATGGCAAGCCGCTCCAGTATTCTTTCCTGGAGAATCCCATGGACAGAGGAGCCTGGTGGGCTACAGTCCATGGGGTCACAAGAGTCAGATACGACTGAAGCAACTTGGTACACAGAACATGCCCTTTCAGTTTCCTCCCGAGCCAGCTTATCCCTCACCAAGGAAGAAGAGGTGGGTGGCTTGCTCCTTTATTAGGAACAATAATAACTACAAAGAATCGAACCCTTAGTTTTGTACCCGGTGCTTTGCTCCACCATATTCACAATTGTAACCCTCACAGCAGTCCTGAAAAGTCGATGTTATTATCTTCCTTGTAAAGATTAGGAAACAGCTATGGAGAAGTACTACTAAGTGAGGGTACATAGTAAGCTGCATTCTACTGCAGAAACTCTCCCTTTCATTTCTGTTCATCTCCTTTTGTTTCTTTCCTGCTACCTACAGGGCTACATGGAACAGGACGTGTATAATATCCTCCTGCGAATCCTCAGCATACAGGAGTGAAGCAACCCGTGCCCTAAAGAATATGGGATCTCTCTGTTGTGAGTTATGGGCTCAGGTTGATGAGGGAAGGAGCCTGGGAGAAAGGGGGCTTAAGGATAGGAATTGGAGTCTCCTTTTGCCCCAGGTGATAGCTGACACTGGGGAGATAGAGTGGGACATATCTTGTGGGGGCATAGACTGTTTGAGGTGAGGTCACTTGAGAAGACATGATATGGGGAATTGCTGGGTGGAGTCAGGAGTCAGCAAGCAGATAGACTGAAGGGGCCTAACTTACGGGGTAAGAGATGGGAAAGAGGAGTTGAGTGACTTTCCTAGGGTCTGGGGTGGAGAGAAGCCAGTGAAAGATGAGTGATGGTGGGCCAGCGACGCACAGTTGTTTCCTAGAGTGGCATTCTGCAGATTCCGGAATCTCCTTCCCTCCCCACCCTTATTCAAAGTGTAGTCATCCTCTCTCTTCCTCCTGACCCCCAGGCAGCTGGCTATCTTCTCCAGTCCGGATAGGTGAGGATCATTAGCCTCTTGGCATGGTGGGAGGAGACTGAAGGTATAGAAGTGTGTGCATTTCATCCTTGAATTTCCTCTTTCAGGGAACAGAGCATCCTGGTTGGCAGAGGCTCCATCAGGCTGTGGTGGGTGGTCGGTTGGCCACTGGGGGTGGTGTGGGTGGAGCTTCACCTGACATTATGGACCCCCAGATCTGAAAACCTGGACCCTGGAATGAGCATGGATGAGATCAGAGGAGGTGTGGGTGGAAGCCAGGTCTATGGAGAATAAAGCGGGAGGCAGGATGGTGTTGGGTGTCATTGTTCCTTCTAAAGGGGGCATGGGAAAGGAATCTTTTCATTCTTTTTTGATCACAAATGGCCCTGTAAATTAGCTGCTTTCAAACTTTGATTATGATCCAAAGTAAGAAATACATTTTACATCCTGTGTGTACATACCTGAAATAATATTTACCCTTATTATTTCTATTCTATTCTATATTCCATCAAAACATATTGGTTACATCCACTAATGAGTCAAGACCCAGTTTGAAAAACAGCATTCTCACAGTTGGAAAAACAGCCCTCTGTAAAAATGGATATCGACACTCCTTTCTCTAACATCTGTTTCTTACTGACTGAACAGCTCTAATCTTTCTCTCTACTTTGGGACTTCTCAGTTCACTATCTTTTTAAAGAAGAGATTGAGAGGCCTAGATTTACTTCAGTATGTACAGTCTAAAATATTCTATCATATGTTAAACTAGGTGTCTAGATTTGAGGTACCTGGTCTCATGAAGTCACTGTTCTTTGCCCGAGGTGCGGAGGGTTGAAAAGTCTGATTCCTGGAAAAGGGATAAAAGGATACTCAGCTTTGGCTTCTTCCCTCCAGTTCTGTCCTCAGACTGATACAAATGTATCTCTGGGTCACTTTCCCTGGGTCTCCGCCCCTTCCCACCCCTCCACCAGTCAGACTGCTAGGTGAGAAGGAGGCGGTCAGTTACTCAAATATCTGGAACTGCGGTTAGGTGGCCCCCACATTGATCCCTCCCAATTCCTTCTCTCAGCCCGCCCCCTGCTGGGTTACGCTGGGTCAGGCAGCAGCGGTTTGGCAGTAAAGAGACTGACTGGGTTGAGAGAAGGGTGGGGAGGGGCTGTCGTGGAAGACAAGGGGCCACGAAGGGGTGCAGAGCCTGTCTCCAGGGTTTGGCCAGGAAAAGGGCAGCTATGTAGATTAGGTCCTAGAGAAGATGAGGTCAGTTTCAGGGTTTACGCGGATGGGCACAGGACTGCTTTAAGCTTGGGAGAATGAAGAGAGGAGGAATTGATGGGAAAAAGAAGAGCATCAGAAGGTCAAAGTCATTTCTATTAAGGGGAACAGAACTTCTTTTCCTTCCTGCCCTTCCAGTTACCACAGAATATAAAAGGAATATTACATTCCTTATTGTATATGCAGTGTGGGGTGGGAAGGATGAAGAGACTGCTGAGAGAAAGGTCCAGAGACCGAGAGATCATTTTGCTAAGTTCAAGTCAGGAAACAGTTCTGGTAATGGAAGTCACGCCTTTGGGTTCCTCTGGGGTTCCTGGAAGCTGATCCCAGGATGGCTGAGCTGTGAGAATGATCAATGATGTTAAAACACAGAAGTAGAAACTTCTCCAGCCATGGGTCTTCCTAAGCAGTCTCCCTTTATACAACCCCATAAACTGTTACCCCAACAACTCAAGCCCTGAAATTTTCCTGGATTTCATAAATAAATCTTTCTTTCTCAAAGTAACCCTAGTCTTAATGTTCCCATCTTTCTTCCTGGACTGTCTCTTTAGTAGAACTTCAGTAGGGAATTAACTATTCCTGCTTCACTTCTCTCTCCTTCTCCAGATGGGGTGTACACATGAGAGGAGGTGAAGCTTGGTGAGCCCTGATGGAGTTTGAACCCCAGACCATGTTTTTTGAATGCCCTCGATCTGAAACTTGGTTCTGATGTGCAGTTCACCTCCTTTGTCTGGTCACATAACTCTATTACACTGATGTGAAGAGGGTCTACTAAGTGCCAGGCACTGGGGATAGAGAGAGCTTGCAGGCAAGATCAGACCCAGGAGCCCTGGTTCCTAGTTCTATGTTATCCTATAGGGATGCTAGAACTTAAAACGGCAATGAACTTTTTTTTCCTCCCCTTGTGAATTTGTTTTTCTTGAGATATAGGGGATGGGTTGGGGAATATCTCCATGAGTTATGCCCCATCAGGGAAATGTCCATTCTAATCTCCTTGGGATAGCTTTTGGAACATTTTCTTGGAGCTGCTGCTCTTGCTACTGTTACGGAGTCCAAGTTCACTCTCCCTCATGACAGGCCAAGGACTCTGAGACAAAATGTTGAGGCAAGGAATTTTATTTGGAAAGCTGGTTGATCCAGAAGATGGCAACATCTCAAAATAACATCATGTTCTGGGTCTGGATACCAGGTTCTTATGGATCAGAGATGGGGGGCGGTGGTAGGTGAGGAAACAAAGTAAAAAAAAGGCCATTAATCTTGCAAATATCTCCTAGAATGGCAAGCCTCAGGCAAGGGGATGTGTTAAATTTCTTTCTTCTTGCAATTCACAGGTGGACAGGGTTATGAACAGAGGCACTTTCCCTTAACAGTGAGGTAAGGGCAGAATTCTCTGAAGTAGGGCTTTATGTATGATTATAATAACAAAAACAATGGAAGGCAAGTGAAAGAAACAGTTCCAACATGGAGTCAGAACTGACTTCTCCCTGCAACACTACCAGCAACCTCTTCAAGTCCATTGCTGAGCAGCTCCTCCTTGGAAGAGCGTTTCCTCTTTTTCTTGGGGATTCAAATTAACTATTATAGGAGATCCCGCCTTTATTAAATTACTAGCAATCTGATTCTCCTTGCTCCGCTAGATCTAGCTCTTCTTTCACTGTTCTCTTTGAGCCTCTTGAGTTATATGTGCCTTGTGCTCATTTCTTGCTATGCCTGCCTCTCTTCTTTTTCTCTTTGAACTGTCACCCGTTCCCCTTGTTGGTTTGACATTTCACCTTTTCTGATACTGGCTACCCTTCTGCTGTTTCTACCCTTTATCTTGCATATTTCTCTTTTCTACATATTCTTTGTGCCTTTCTCTGGCCATTTTCTCTTTTTTCCCCATGCTTTGTGTGCCCCAGTGTCTCTTTGTTCTTTGTGGTTTTCAGTTTCAGCATTCATCTCTGTTCTCTTGGTTCTTCTCTCCTTTTGCCTTTCTATTCACTTTTGAGTATTTCTTGAGACTATGTCTTCCCCTCTTTGATTTCATGCAATTCTCTCTCCTTGCATATTTTTTTGTGCGTGTGTGTGTGCTCTTTTGTGTGTTTGTAAAGGCGCCTCCTAACCCCTTCCAGTAGGTACAGAGTGTCAGCTATCAAAATAAGCATTGCAGAGCTGTTCCTTATGCCAGGCCCCCCTGTGAGATGATCCCAAACCAACAGAAGATCCAAGGGTCTAGACTGGAGTTGGATAGAAGACTCAAGTCTCAGTGAGACAGAAGGCCAAAGACCCAGAAGGGGATTAAAAAACCTTATCTTGAAGACCTGTGACCCAAAAGATGGAAGTGCCCTAGCACACATAAAGACCCAGGACTCAAACCTATCTATATAAGACAGAAGGCCCAAGAGAGACAGATATTCAAGACTAAATTAGACGGGAAACTGGAGGTTCATGACAGAGATAACCAGGAAAGAAAGAAGCCCCAGGACCAAAGGAAATTCCAAGATGAGAATCTTAAACACCAGCTCTTTTCTATTGCTCTTTTCCCTACTCTTGGACATTTTCAGTTCTCCCTTCCTTCTTCTCATGTCTCCATTTATATCTACTTCTTTTGAGATGTCCTTTTTGATGTTGCTGTTACCTTTAAAAAAACCGTATCTTTAGATCAGTAAAAAAAAAAAATTACTAGCAATCAAGGTGAGGTTGCCTTTTTTCCTTTATATTTTTACAGCTTTATTGAGGTATAACTGACATACAAGAAGCTGCATGTAAAGTGTACAGTTTGATCAATTTTGACATATTTATATACCCATAAGGGGCTTCCCTGGTAGCTCAGCCACTAATGAATTCACCTGCAATGCTGGAGACCCCAATTTGATTCCTGGGTCAGGAGGATCCCCTGGAGAAGGGATAGGCTACCCACTCCAGTATTCTTGGGCTTCCCTGGTGGCTCAGACAGTAAAGAATCTACCTGCAATTCGGGAGACCTGGGTTTGATCCCTGGGTTGGGAAGATCCCCTGGAGGGCATGGCAACCCACTCCAGTATTCTTGCCTAGAGAAACCACATAGACAGAGGAGCCTGGTGGGCTATAGTCCATGGGGTCATAAAGAGTTGGACACAACTGAGCGACTAAGCACAGCACATACACCCATAACACCATCACACCAAGATGATGAACATACCCATCAAAGACTTTCAAAAAGACTTCCCCCATCTCTCTCTTTTTTAATCTTTCCTATTCTCCTTCCCCTGAAACCACTGAAAATTCTAGATGATATAAACTAGTCCATAGTAACTTTTGATTTGTTGCTGTTGTTCAGTTGCTCAGTCCTATCCAACTCTTTGCGACCCCATGGACTGCAGCAGGCCAGGTTTCCATGTCCTGCACCATCTCCTGGTGCTTGCTCAAACTCATGTCCATTGAGTCGGTGATGCCATCCAACCATCTCATCCCCTGTTGTCCTCTTCTCCTCCTTTGATATAGAGGACTTAACAAAAAAATGAGCTCAGAGCCTGATGAAGGCTGAAGTGTTAGAGGGAGCAGCTGGGATTTAGAACCAAATATTTGAGATTGAGGTTCCACTACTGCCAGCAGCAGAGCAGCAAGGAAAGAACCTGAATGTCTGGAGAGGGCAGACATCCTCCCTACGGACAAAACCCAAAGTAGTTGGGCATGGTCCAGTTCAGCAGGTACCTGGGGGTGTTGGTAGGCTGGCACCTTCAATCTTACAGTTTTGGGGTTTCATGGGAAGGGTTATATTGAAAGTAAGCAAAATAAGAGGATTATTCATATTATTTACTAAAGTACTCTTTCTGTATGCCAGTTATTGGTTTAACCATCTGGCTGCTGCTAGGCTGGAAGCTCCTGCAAGGATTTTATGTCCTCACCACCTAACAATCTTTGAACAGTAATCAAATATTTATTGAACAAATGACATTATCACTTAGGTCCCAACCAAGTGCAAAATGCTGTGTATTTTCCCAATACCTAGTTTGGGTAAACTGCTCTCAAGTTGGTATTTTCAAGGGAACTGGGTCTATGGCTTTGGAGGAAGGAGAGTAGGCAGTTCAGAGAGAGGCAGAAAAATTGCCCTTTCTCGGTGAGAAAACCTCCCCTCCATTCACCTTCAACTACATTAAAGCTCTTAAGTCTCTGGTGACAGTCTGTGTATTTGAGGTAGGGAGTAGGGGACCACAGGTGGAAGTAGGGTTTAGGTACACTTCGGATTTTAGCAGCTCATGTTTTCTTTCCCGTAGGGAGAGACTCACTGTAAGTAGCTACCTCTTTAAGCGATCGGATTTCTGGTCCACACCGTCTTATTTGCAGCTTACTTCCACTCAAAACACACAGAAGGGTTTGCTTGCAGGGAGTCACAACAGTAGTGAGAATGGTGAAATCAAAGAACGTCTCTCCCATCCACTCCCTAGAGGAGTTAATTTCTCCTCCGCTGGCTCAGAGTCCCGCCCTCTCCCGTCTCAGACTCCGCCCCTCCCCACTTCTCCGCTGTCCTGGCGGGCTCATCCAGGAGGGGGCGGCCCCAACCCTAGCGCTGGGCCGGGCCGAGCTCCCGCCCGGGCGGAGCTGCGGCTGCAACGTCCAGCTGCCGGACCGACCTCCAGCCGTGCAGACCTTGGGAGCAGCGCCGGGCCCCCTCCCCCCCATCTCCCCAGCCCACCCTCTGAGCGTCCCGAGTCCCCTCCCCGCTCCCTGCAACTGTGCTGGTAAGTCCCACTCTCCGCACGAAACTTTTTTGCTGGCGAATTTGAGCCCTGCCGCGGGACCATGAAATACAATGTAACCGGGGCGGGGGGAGGGGGTGAAGAATTGAGAATAGCCGTCTTGAAATAAACTATTTACGACTCCTTGGCGTCCCTAAAATGGATCAGGTCTCACCCATTTCCCGAGTTGGTGGAACTCTTGAATTTGGCTGGTTAAACTTGTAGATAGGGAAACGAGGGGGTTTGCTCCAACTTCGCTTCCCCCTCCCCCATTTCTCTGAGATTAAGCCCTTCTCGAGACTTTTCCCTCCATATCCCAAGTATCTTTGGCTTTCTCAAAGCTCATCCCTTCCCGACTCCGGCGTGGCAAGGCCCCCCTCCCCCATGTACTTCGGGTTCACCTCCTCTCCCATGCCACCGGGGACCCCGCGATCCTTCGGGCGGCACACTCCCTCCGGGTCTACGGGTCTGGCACCGCGGCCAAAGACGTGCAGCGGCTGGGTCCGGCTGTGGAGGGAGGGGCTGAGGCCGGGGTTCGTCCGAAACCCGGCGGGCGGGGCCGGGAAGGGGAGGTGTAGGGGGCCGGACGGGGCGGAGCAGGCGGCATTTGCGGCCGGCGCCGGGGTGGAGAGTTGTGCGCCGGTCCCTGGGCCTGAGCTCCGGCTCGGGCTCGGGCGCCTGCGATGTCTCAAGATGGCGGAGCTGGGCGAATTAAAGGTACCGGCCCCCTCCCCCATCCCCATCTGGACTGAGCCGGGCTGTACGCCGAGTCTGGGAAGCGACCGAGACTGGGTGCTGAGGGCTCGGGTGGGGGCCGGAGACGTGGTGGGGACTGGCTGCTGGGGATGGAGAGAAGTGGCTGTGGCGAGGAAGGGGCTGCGTGGGGCTCCGGGGGCGGGGCCGCGGGGCAGATGTAGGGGTGGGGCCGAGGGGAATTGCAGCTGTTGGGGGCCGAGGCTCAGGGGGCGGGGACGCGGGGTAGAAGTCGAATTTGGTAGTAGGGGCAGATGTAGGGGTAGGGCGGGGAGGAAAAGCTGCTGTGGAGGCACAGCGGGCGAGTCGATCGAGGCCTAGAGAGGTGACAGTAGGGGGCAGATGATGGGAATGGGGCTGGGGGGCCGATTACCGGGAGGCTCCTGGGGGAAAGGCGCTGAGAGGATAGTGACTTTGGGGCTGCTGTTGGGATCTGAGCCTTGGGAAGTACCAGTAGGTGGCTGAGATCTAGGGGGCGGGGCTGTACGGGGATGGATCGAAGGGGTGGGGCAGAAGCATCCTGGAGGCTGAGAGGAAGGTCCTGCCTTAGTGAGTCGGTATCTCTGGGCAGAGAGAGAGAAGTGTTAGACTATGGGATTGAAAAGAATTTCTTGACAAAGCTAATGGAGAAATAAAGACAGGACCGAGGAGATAAGGATGAGGGTAAAGGTAGAGGAGCAAGTTTTTAATTATATTCCTCAAAAGGGGCCCAAAGCCATAATGCCTCCATAAGAATTGCAGATGATTAGCAAGATTGGCCCGTGGCAGGGTCTCCTGGAGATTCACAGAAGTGAGTTCTTTAAGCGGAGAGCTTACCACTACCAGAATCTTGAGGATAAATAACCATCTTGCAGAACCTTTAAAAACCATGGGGTTCACCCCCTTGCTCCTGGCTTTATTCTGCCTTTTGAAATGGAACCAGAGTCATGGGAAGGCCTGAGGTCTAGTCACTGGTTCCAGTTTCCTAGGAGAGCGTGCAGTTCTGCAGTCTGGCTCAGGGGCTGATCACCTCCCTATTCTTCCAGGGGCTCTCTTTAGAGCTTTCCCCTCGTTTCTTCCACCCCTGTGGAGGAAGGGAAGAATCACTTACTTTCTCTGGGTAGGAGAGAAGCAGGTTATTAGTTCCTGGCAGATGGAGTAAACAGGTAAACAGGAAGGATACCTGGACTCCACAATTCACTGTTAACCCCTCACCCCAAGTTTTACTCCTGTTTCTCTCCCAGAAAAAATAGGACTGAGGGATGAGTAGTTATGTAAATAACACCAAGGAAAGGTTTGGGAAGTTATAAGCATTGAACCCTGACCTGGCCACAAAAACTTGGGGAAAATAGCTGAGGTAGATTGAGGTGTGGAAAGGAGTTGATTTTGAGGCACAGTCCTCCAGCCACCTGGCCCCTTTCTTCTCTGTGGGGCTGTCTGGCCTGAATCCTCTTCTCCCCTTCCTCCCCGTCTCCTGTCCCCTTCCCAGGAGGCTAGGATGGGTCTGAGAGTCTGCAAAAGAGCAGGAGAGGAGATAGGCAGCTTAAAGGAGAGTCCAGGCTCAAGGCAGGGTGGTGGGAGGAGGCTGTAGTGGACTCAGAGGTGTGCTGTAGGGTGGCAGGCACCCTGCGCCCACATGGTCAACTGATAAGATGGGGAGACAGGATTGTTCAAGCCTGGGGGGGTAGTGGAGAGGTGACCTGAGGGTTGCTAGGATGGGACCTAGATGTCCTTTTGGCTAGGTGGGCAGTTTGGCAGCAATCCACTGGCTGCAAAGCATCTTTCAGATCAGTGCTGGAGGGAAAGCACATTCCCCACCTAATAGCTCAGCCCCGGTGTCTTTGGCAGGACAGGCCTGTGCAAGGTAGGATCCTCAGGCTTCTCTGATCTCCACAGCACATGGTGATGAGTTTCCGGGTGTCTGAGCTCCAGGTGCTCCTCGGCTTTGCTGGCCGGAACAAGAGCGGACGGAAGCACGAGCTCCTGGCCAAGGCCCTACACCTCCTCAAGTCCAGCTGTGCCCCCAGCGTCCAGATGAAGATCAAAGAGCTTTACCGCCGACGCTTTCCCCGCAAGACCCTGGGGCCCTCTGATCTTTCTCTGCTCTCCTTGCCCCCTGGAACCCCTCCTGTAGGCTCTCCTGGTCCTCTGGCTCCCATTCCCCCGGCCCTCTTGGCCCCTGGCACCCTGCTGGGCCCCAAGCGTGAAGTGGACATGCACCCTCCTCTGCCCCAGCCTGTGCACCCTGACGTTACCATGAAACCATTGCCCTTCTATGAAATCTACGGGGAGCTCATCCGGCCCACCACCCTAGGTATGGCTCTTTGTGGTCCCTGGGTCTTCCTGGCCTCCCTGCTTCTTCCTCAAGCCTTTCTTAGGCTTTCGTCCTGTGGGCTCAGCATACTGGAATAGGGGCCACTTCTGTGGCCCCCTGGGCATGGGCTTGGGAATAACTGCCCCTTTGTGTCCTCAGCATCCACTTCTAGCCAGCGGTTCGAGGAAGCGCACTTCACCTTTGCCCTCACCCCCCAGCAAGTGCAGCAGATTCTTACTTCCAGGTTTGTCTCTTTGAGTCCTCCTGCCTCATCCTTGGGTGGTTACCCTGAGACTCCGCTCTCTGACTTTCTTCTTTTCTTTTTTGCCCCCCTTCTCACCATCCTCCTGCACCTGCTCTGTCCCTCATTCTCTTGTGTGTCTCGTCTCTATCCCCTGGACATCTAACTCTCTGTTTCTCTGTTCACCCCTGCGCTACCCGCCAGGGGCCACACACTGACATGTCTCTTTCTCCCTCCCTGTTTCAGAGAGGTTCTGCCAGGAGCCAAATGCGATTATACCATACAGGTGCAGTTAAGGTGAGTTGATGCTGTCTCCCAGCAGGACTCCCACTGAGGGTGGGAACGAAGTGAGGGTGTGAGCGCTCCTATTAGGAGATACCCCTGCTCCGTGACACCCGCCCTAGCCCTGGAATTCTTGTTTGGAAGCTAAAGGCTACAGATACCCTTGACTGATTTTCTGAGATTGCCTACCTCTCTTTGTCAGATTTTGTTCCAGAAACTGCCTCCCACACTTTCATCTTCTCTTATCTGTTACCAGGTTCTGTCTCTGTGAGACCAGCTGCCCCCAGGAAGATTACTTCCCCCCCAACCTCTTTGTCAAGGTCAATGGGAAACTATGCCCCCTGCCGGTAAATGCTCTTCTTCTGACAGTCACCCTGTCTTTGTTTCAGTTCTTCAATGTTAGCTACACATCTGTTATGAAAGAGACGTGCCTAGCACAGTGCCTGACACATAGTAGGTGCTCAGTTTACTGCCTGAATCGATATAGTCTAGCGAGAACTAGGATAGGGCTGAACGAAAGTTCTCTTAGAACCCAGAGGAGGGACATTGTTGTTGTTCAGTCGCTAAGTTGTGTCCAACTCTTCGCGACCCCAGGGACTGCAACATGGAAGCCCTTAGTGTCCTTCACCATCTCCCGGAGTTCACCCAGGTTCATGTCCATTGAGTCATTGTTGCCATCCAACCGTCTCATCCTCTGCTGCCCTTTTCTCCTTTTGCCTTCAGTCTTTCCCAGCATCAGGAGGAATATTAGTTCAACCCAAAGACTCAGAGAAGATTCTCAGAAGTGATGATCCTAGAGTTGAGGGTTAGAAGAAATCGGGTATCCCTACTCTTCCTTTTTAAGAAGGCAGTGAGCAGGTTCCTTTATCTTTGGTCAGTGAATAAGCTCTCCTTTTCCCCCAGGAATGAACCTCACTCCCAACCCTAGATAGTGCTCCAGTTTTTTGAATCACTGAATGGGCCCCCATCTCCTTGGTCAGAGAGTGAGCTGACCTTTTCTCCATAAAGTGAGTAACCTAAGACAAGATGTGTTGACCAGTCTGCCCCTCCGTCCTCCAGGGTTACCTTCCCCCTACCAAGAATGGGGCTGAGCCCAAGAGACCCAGCCGCCCCATCAACATCACACCCCTGGCTCGTCTCTCGGCCACTGTTCCCAACACCATCGTGGTCAACTGGTCGTCTGAGTTTGGACGGGTGAGCATGGTTGAGGCAGGGAACCTGGAGAAGCCTGCAGGGAATGAGAGGGGACCACCAAGTGTCTTGGGCTGGGGAAACATATATCTCTTTGTGGGTCTCTCTCCCTCAACTTGCTGCCTCTGGCCCTTGTGTGACAAAGTGGAGACAGCGGTAGTGGTGGTGTACAGTGCAGAGGCTAATTGTTTCCCCTACCTCCAAGTAGAATTACTCCTTGTCCGTGTACCTGGTGAGGCAGCTGACGGCAGGGACCCTGCTACAAAAACTCAGAGCAAAGGGCATCCGGAACCCAGACCACTCCCGGGCACTGAGTGAGTAACATCCTGCCCCTCTTCCCTCGACCCAGATGCAGTTTTTCCTGGCCCTCTGGCCTTTATAGTTAAACTTATACCCTTCTTGTGACAACTTACCTTGTTACCTTTTACATGAACCCTAAAACCCTTGCGGTACCCCTCTTACCAGTCTTTGTGGTTGAAAAGTGGGGCCACTCCAGGCATTGAGTGACACTCTTGCATTCCCAGTTATACATCTGCTTTGTACCTCACAGACCCTAACTGTTGGAATATCGGTTCTCCAGACCAGAAAGTCTTTTTTAAACTTAAAATTTTAATTTATTTATGGCATGCAGGTTTGGTTCCCTGACCAGGGATTGAACCTGTGCCCCTTGCAATGGAAAAATGAAGTATTAACCACTGACCATCAGGGAAGTCCCTAGAAAGAGTCTTAAGTATTGTCTACTCCAGCTGTCTTGGCGATGCTTCAATTCCCTCTAGGTCGTCTCTGCCAAAGATGCTGAAGATTAAGCATCTTTAGGGACTGGCAGATCCCCTTCCCCCACCTTCATAATGCAGGTCCCAAGCCACCCCCATATGCTATCCCATAGGCTCCCAAAGCCTCTCTCCCCAGCTGCCTCTCAGCCAGGGTCATCTGCTTCTGGCTTCAGCATCTCCTGGGCCTCTCTCCAGCCTTGCTGACCCCGTGGCTTTG
This sequence comes from Ovis canadensis, assembly GCF_042477335.2. Classification (NCBI taxonomy): domain Eukaryota; kingdom Metazoa; phylum Chordata; class Mammalia; order Artiodactyla; family Bovidae; genus Ovis; species Ovis canadensis. Next base: position 100,117,845 of record NC_091245.1, on the reverse strand, counting down.
GCCCCACTCTTGTTTCAGTCAAGGAGAAGTTGACTGCTGACCCGGACAGTGAGGTGGCTACTACGAGTCTCCGGGTGTCACTCATGTGCCCGGTGGGTACCAGGGAGAGGAGAAGGGGGAGGAGGGGTGGGATGAACTTCTGGACGCAGATGAGGGTTCTTAGGGAGGTTGGCATAAAGCTTTCTGGGATATGGGGACTCTGACCAGAGAACTTGTCTCTCCTTAGCTGGGGAAGATGCGCTTGACTGTCCCTTGCCGTGCCCTCACCTGCGCCCACCTGCAGAGCTTCGATGCTGCCCTTTATCTACAGATGAATGAGAAGAAGCCAACGTGGACATGTCCTGTGTGTGACAAGAAAGCTCCCTATGAATCTCTTATCATTGATGGGTAGGACCATTCTGCATTCCGCTTCCTTTTACTGAGGATATCTGCTAGGACTGCCCCTCTCCTATATATAAATCCATATCTATAACTTACTTCCCCTCCCTTGAACCCGCTTACCTGTCTATTTTATATAAATATTATCTATCTTCCCACATTGAGGACTCACTACACATTGTGCTGAGAACTTTGCATGCCTTATCTCATTGAAACCTGTGAGATGCCAATAACCCTGTGAGATGGGTACTGTCGTCATAGGTGAGGGAAGCTGAAGCCTAGAAAGATGCAGTATCTTGCTCAAAAGTTATACTGTAAATAAGTGGCAGAGCCAAGTATACGAACTGTTACATAGAACAATTACCTGACCTCTTACTGTACATAGCAGTCAGGTTCTTTTGAGGGCCTGGATGTGCTGATCTAGCGAGTCTTAACTCTCTTCCAGATACTCTGTTTTGGTTCTTGTTCCCAGTGCCTTTTTTGACGTGGTTTATAGCAGCAGCAGCATAGAGTTCTGTATAGCAGGCTTTCCTGGTGGCTCAGTGGTAAAGAATCTGCCTGCAATGCAGGACACCCGGGTTCAATCCCTGGTCGAGGAGATCCCCTGTAGAAGGGAATGGCTATCCACCCCAGTATTCTTGCCTGGGAAATCCCATGGACAGAGGAGCCTGGCGGGCTACAGTCCACGGGGTCACAGAGAGTGGGACACGACTGAGCGACTGACGCTTTCATAGTGTTCTGTACCTCTGCTTGTTCTGTCTTGTCCCTAGTACCACACGAAACAGATTTTTTAGCAGGTATTTATTTTAAAACTTAGCATTTAAAGTTTTCGCAGCTCTTTTATATACCTTGCGCTTCCCTCATAGCTCAGTTGGTAAAGAATCTGCCTGCAATGCAGGAGACCCCGGTTCGATTCCTGGGTTGGGAAGATCCCCTGGAGAAGGGATAGGCTACCCACTCCACTATTCTTGGGCTTCCCTTGTGGCTCAGCTGGTAAAGAATCTGCCTGCAATGTGGAAGACCTGGGTTTAATCCCTGGGTTTGGAAGATTCCCTGGAGAAAGGAAAGGTTACCCAATCCAGTACTCTGCCCTGGAGAATTCCATGGACTCTAGTCCATGGGGTCGCAAAGAGTCAGACATGACTGAGCAACTTCACTTTCACTTTCTTTGTACACATTACTTTGATTCCAACAACCCAGAGAGGTCAGGAAGGTGGATAACAGCCCTAATTTACAGATGAGGAAACAGGTTCAGGAAGGTGAGTTCCAGAACTCTGTGGCCACTGTTCCAGCCACCTCCCAGTCACGTGAATTCCCATCTTTCCTCTCCCCCAGTTTATTCATGGAGATTCTTAATTCCTGCTCGGATTGTGATGAGATCCAGTTCATGGAAGATGGATCCTGGTGCCCAATGAAACCCAAGAAGGAGGCATCTGAGGTTTGCCCCCCGCCAGGGTATGGGCTGGATGGTGAGTGACCCCTTGTCCCCCAGTTGAGCTAAATCTTGTGTGGCTTCTTCTCTGAGACACAGCCTTCTTACCGCCCACAGGCCTCCAGTATAGCCCAGTCCAAGAGGGCAATCCATCGGAGAGTAAGAAGAAGGTTGAAGTTATTGACTTGACAGTAGAAAGCTCATCAGATGAGGAGGACCTGCCCCCGACGAAGAAGCACTGTCCTGTCACCTCAGCTGCCATCCTGGCTCTACCTGGAAGCAAAGGGTATGAAGAAACAGGCTGAATCTACAGCACAGGGCACAGAGGGAAAAATCAGGAATGGGCAAAGCCTGGGCAGAGAGGGGACTTGGGATGCTGAACTGGGTGAGGGCACCTGATTCCATCTCTTTTCCCACAGAGTCCTGACATCTGGTCACCAGCCATCTTCGGTGCTGCGGAGCCCTGCTATGGGCACGCTGGGCGGGGATTTCCTGTCCAGTCTCCCACTACACGAGTACCCACCCGCCTTCCCCCTCGGGGCTGATATCCAAGGTATGACATGGATCACAACATGGGGCCCTGGCCTGCCACGTCCACTCCCAAACCAGTTCAGAACCCTTGCTCCTCTTCAAAGCGTTTTGGCTGTTTTGCAAAGGGCTACAATCTAGGGAACTTCTTTGAGTTTGTGTGTTGTGTGTGATGAAGTGTTCAGATACGAGGTTGATTTTAATTTTTCTTTTCCTACCAGGTTTAGATTTATTTTCTTTCCTTCAGACTGAGAGTCAGGTAAGTGGTCCCTTCTCCACCTCAGATCTCTGAAGCTTCCTCTCTAGGAACTGACGGGGCCCCTCAATTTTCCCGAGAGACCTAAATCAGCTTCTTCATGAAGGGCGGGGCAGTACGGGCAGTTTATTTCCCTCTGAGGTCCCGCCTGGGACTTCCTCAGATTCTCACCTGAGTTTTCCTCTGTCCCATTACTGTTTGTCTCTAGTTTTTAGTGTAGTTCTGCTCTTGTCTGCTCACCCCCCACCCTGCCCCCAACCCACGTGCACTTGAGTGCCGTGGCTGCCCTAGCCGGACATTCCACACATTTCAGACGCCCACAGGGCCAAGCTGGTGGGGCTGTCTCAGGGCAGGGAAGAGGGCTGGGGTGTAGGGGAAGGAATCAGAGGAGAGTTCTCCTGCTTCTTAGAGAACTCTCTGGGATTCTGACGGGTTGATTTATCCCATATGGTATTTGTGAGATGAGGGAGGCGGGTGAGGAAGGTCCGGATAAAATCTTAAACCGCACTCTTGCTTCCTCCTAGCACTATGGTCCCTCCGTCATCACCTCACTAGATGAACAGGATGCCCTGGGCCACTTCTTCCAGTACCGAGGGACCCCTTCCCACTTCCTGGGCCCGCTCACCCCCACGTTGGGGAGCTCTCACCGCAGCGCCACGCCGGCACCCCCTCCTGGCCGTGTTAGTAGCATTGTGGCCCCTGGGGGAACCTTAAGGGAAGGGCATGGAGGACCCCTGCCCTCAGGTCCCTCTTTGACTGGCTGTCGGTCAGACATCATTTCCCTGGACTGAGTCTCCCAACACTGAACAAGTATGCTGTGGAGTCTAGACTCCTGGTCGCTCTGACCCCTTGGGGCGGGGGCAGGGGAGCTTTGGTCAAAGGCCAGAAATACCTTCATGGACACCGGTTTTTTGGCCTCATCTCTGCCTGACGAGGCTAGCACCCAAAGGGTTAATATTTAACCTCTTTTTAAGGACATTTGGGGTCTGTTTTTGGAAACGTTCTTTGACATCCAGCACATTCCTTTGGGTCTGTTAACCTAGGCAGTGGGAGGCAGATGGGATGGGATGCGAGTTGGGGAAAGGGCTGAGTAGTCCTCAGCCTTGACTGTCTAGGGCCTCGTGGGGAGGGGGCTTTTCTTGTGTCCCCCAGATGCCCTCTCTTCCCAGCCCCCACAGCCGGCTCTGCTCCTTCCCCGCATCCATCATCTCTTCGTGTCCATTCCGTGTCCATTCCATTTTCTTTGGCCAAACAGACAGGTGGAGTGACTGAGATAGGCAGACACATGGACGGAGAATTCTATTTTGGGTTGCAGATTTTTTGTGCATAAACAAGAAAAACCAAAATATTCCAAAGATGACCTTCCTTGCCTCCTACTGCCCAGTATGACTGAGGAGGAGATAAGGCCTTAGCCCGGATCCCCAGGCGTTTGGGAGAAGGGCCTGGCTGACTGCCTGGGTCTCTATTTATATATTTAAGTTCACAGCGTTGCTTACGCTGACCAGCCTGGGGCCTGAGCTTCCACAGGCTGGTGGCCCTGGGGTTAGGTCTGGTTCATTCTGCACCTTTCCTGGGAGGTGGGAGCATCCTTGTGCTCTCTCCTGTCTCCCTTTTCAGGCTCCTCTGGGGCCCAGGATCTATGTTGTAATTTTACTTTTTATTTTCACAGTTGTAGCAAAGTTCTTACCCATAATAAAGGTTGTGAATGTTCTGTGCGTGTCACGGAGGTGGGCTGGGGAGGTGATTAAGCACTCGGCTTTCTAGATCCCTAGTGTGGGGAGGTGGGGAGGGAGGTCCACACTCTGTTCTTCCCTTGCTGGCCCTGGGTCCAAGTGAGCTCTGGGTGTTAACACTGAGGACTTGCCAGGGCAGTTGTTCTTTTTTCCTTTCTTTGCCCCAAGCCCATAAGCCACTGGCCGCTTCACCCCAACACCGTGGAGCCCTTATGTCCTTCCTCATCCTTACCTGCCCAGATGTTGCAGCCAGAGCGTGAGGGCGAACTTGGTGCCAGTGCTGACCCTCTCTCTGCTGTCTGCCGTGGCTGGGGTTGTCCGCAGCAGGGTGGATGTGGGCAAGGCCAGAGGCTGGACTCCTCCATTCTCTTTTAGTTCCACTGCACTGCAGAATGACAGCTCCTGTCTGGGCTGTGCCTTGTGGCTTAGCCCCACTTCCATATCCATTAGGTCATATGATCCTCCCAACAACCACAGGAGAGGGGTGGGTGGGGGGATTAACCTCATTTTACAGAAAGGAGGGTAAAATGACTTGCCCCAGTGAGAGTGTGGGGCTGAAACCCAGGCAGCCTGTTAGACAGGAACCCTTAGGAGTATCATAGGCAGTGTCTTTAAGCTATGTGCTCTCTTCATTATCAGTTGACCAATTCCCTCCCTAAATCTCCCCCACAACACATATCTTCCCCTGAGGAGGAAGGCAGAAGGTGAACTTCTCAATGTCTATGTGTTGGAGGGACAGGGAGAAGTTCCTACTTACGGGACAGAAGATGGTAGGTCCTGGGGAAGATGTTTGGGGGTCTCTGTCCCATCCTCTGTGGCAGCCACTGCAGCTGCTATGTCTGGTCCCAGCCACATGAAGGCACTCACCTCTCCTGCATTTGGTTGAATCCGGGCCTGGGGCCAGACATGTTGATCCTTTAGTTCCCCCCACCTAAATCATCGTTAGAACCAGTCTGTCTGGGCCTCCTCAGCCCCATTTCCTTCCTTTACTGCCAGCCCTACCTGGAGCTGCTGCTGTGACTCCTGGGAGATGACAAGTATGTAGAGAACGATGTGATGGTATTTGGGGAGACCCCAGCTCAGCTTAGGGGGGTAGGCAGACTAAGAAGAAAAAAAGAGAACTTCCTGTCCCTTTTTGAGACTTTGAAAATGCAGCTGAGGAAGGGGAGAGTATAAATGGTGTAGGAGGGACGTGGGTAACAGTCATGGGAGTGGGGACTCCAAACCACCCACACCCCATCAGTTCCCCAGTGGTCAAGGCAAGTAAGGCTGTTCTGTGGGCTTTGGTGGGTTAGTAGTTATTAAGTGCTCTTGGTTAGGTAAGAAGGAACCTCTCCCAGGCCCCTGTCTCACCTCCCATAACCCCAGAGGGACCCAGGAGAACTGGCCCTGGGGCAGCTGGAGTCCACTCTCCTCCCAAAGCTCTCGAAGCCCCCCATCCAGCAGCTGGGGATGAGAGGACAGGAGGTCAGAGAGGCCAATGCCTGGCTCCTACAAGTCCTGTGTTTGGCCTTCCCCCAGCCCACACCCCACGTGGTCACAGACAGGGTCTCTCCTTTGGCAGAGGGTGCAGTTTGGCTCAGTTGATTGGTTACCTCTTCATCAGGTTCCACATGCCCACCTGCAACAACAGTGGGACCAGTCGGTGAAAGGTAATGTTCCTGTCCAGGGACCCCCACTCACTATGCTTGCCCCCTCCTCCAGTGGACACAGGTGCAGTTGTAGCCCCTTGTGATTCTGGGACCTACCATACGTCTGGGCCTACTTCTGTCATTCTGAGACTGGGAAAAGCGCTGTAGGGTAGAGGCAGATTTCTTTCCTGGACATTGGGCCTTGTCCTCAGTTCACTCACCTGGGGGTACCCAGAGGTTGGGCGAAACGTTGAGGGTGCTTGTCCTTCGCGTCAACAAGACAGTCTGATCGCTGGACTGCAGAATGACCGCCACACCCAGATCCACACCTCGACCATTCGGGGGCAGCTCGACCCCCGGAGCCCTGGGCTGTTGGTCCAGGGCCGCAAAAGGGCAGAAAGGGGGTCGCTGGCGGGAGGGAGCCACTGGGGTTAACATCGCATAAGAGACAAGGAACTGGAGGAGCCCGAGGCAGGTGACCAGCCCAGGCCTCTCGCTTCCAGCTCCCACCCTCTCCCGGTTCCTTCCTTCGGTCTTTCAGCCGCCCTATCGCGTCCCCTCCTCTCCCCACCTGGAGCGGAAGCCTGGCCGACGCGCCTGGGAAAGGCTTGTCCGAGAGGACCAGTTGTCCCCGCTTCAGGCCGCAGTGCGTGGGCCATGGCCCGAGCCCCGACCCGGCGCCCAGGAGGCCGCACACACTCTGCGCGAAGCTCACCGACTCCGGGCGCCCGGAGAGGAGTAGCAGCACCCGTGCCGCCGCCATCACGGGCTCCGGCGCACTTGGCGCCCTCTGGTGGCCCAGCAGCGCTTCCCTTCCGAGCCTTCCGCTGCCTCGGAAGCAAACCGGGCTTCCGGAACGTCCCAGGGGGAAACTTAGGGAAGAACCTTGGGGATGATCCAGCAGGCAATAAGTAAATGACAAAGCGGAACGCCTCTAGATCCTCAGCTCCTCTTGTCCTCCCATCTTCTGTTTAGGAAAATGATCCCTAGACTGAGAGTGATTTCTGGACTCGTGTGTCATTTCCCACCAGGCATGGGTGGAACTATGTAAGCAACCCTCAGGGCACTCTGCACACCTGTGCTAGCAGGTAACACCTCGGATTAATTACATCTATCTCTTAGCCAGACACCCAGGAAACATTCTTGACACCTTCTCTTTCTTTTCACTCAAATGGCAGCCAAGTCCACCAGATTCTACCTCCTTAAATGTTCTCAAATCCGTGTCTTAATCTCCAGCTTCCAGTGCCCTAGTTCAAGTCTTCCTCATATTCTACCTGAGATATTATTACATATCTGTACGTAGTCCATCCTAAAAGAAATCAGTCTTGAATATTCATTGGAAGGACTTAATGTTGAAGCTGACACTCCAATACTTTGGCCACCTGATGCAAAGAACTGACTCATCTGAAAAGACCCTGATGCTGGGAAAGATTGAAGACAGAAGGAAAAGGGGATGACAGAGGTTGAGATGGCTGGATGTCATCACCAACTCAATGGATATGAGTTTGAGTAAACCCTGGGAATTGGTGATGGACAGGGAGGCCTGGTGTGCAGCAGTCCATGGGATCACAGAGTCGGACACAACTGAGTGACTGTACTGAAATAGTCCTGCCCCCGCCAATTCATTCTCTACAGTTCAGAGTGATCTTTCCAAAATACAAGTCTGCTCATTTTGCTTCTCCGTGCTCTCAGGATAAGCTAAGCTACTTACCACAGCACAGCAAGGACCCACCAGTTCTTGCTCCTGCCTGTCAATTCTGGTAGGATTTATGCCGTTTTCTAGTCATATCATATCTGGTTCCCCTAAGAAACAGGGTCTGCTTCCCTCTGGGGTCTTTCCCCCTTTCACCTGGTAAATCCCTATCTTTCAAAATACAGATTGTGTCACTTCTCTTTGCCTCCTTTCTGGCCTGACCCTTTCCCCCTTCACTTCTATACTACAGCCCCCCAACACATCCTTGTACTTATTTGTCTCCTTTCATTACGTTTGTGCTAGAGGGTATTCATCTTTGCATTCTAGTACTAACTTGTGCTCAAAAATGGCGGTGTCTTGAAGGCAGAGATGGTATTGTATTAAGAGTTATCTTTGTGTATTGTCTCTACAGTTAATTGGCATTCCAATGTTTAATGAATTAGGACTAACACTTGGTAGGAGCAAACTGAACTGATTATGAAATAGGACCTAACTGCTTTAAATGAAATGAAGCTGCTGGGACAAATTATACCAACTAGTCATCTATCCACAGTACTGAGAGAGGGAAGTTACAATTGCCAGTTTTTAGGAATAATGGTGAAGAGAAAGGCAGTGATTTATTGAGTGCTTACCATATGCCAAGCACTGTGCTAAGTTTCACACACATAATTTCAGATGTGTTAGAAGCCCAGAGCTGGCAAATGTGACATTTATCCATAGATTCTAGTATGACTGCTTGGGCCAATCCACCTGCTAGCCCTAAAAATAGCTTTTATCCCCCTCTCGTGGTAGTCTTTCACATTCTCTACACTGTGTGTGTGTTTAATATTACAGTTTAACAAAGTAAAGAACAGGTGCAGCTTTTTGAAAATGGGATAAAAAGCTTAGGAAGAAGTTTTTCTCATTGTCAGGGATGTTCAAACACAGCTTTAGCTGACTTCTCGGTGGGAACTGATGCATCTAATAGGTGATTAATCTAGTTGATTTAAGGTTCTTTCTCCTGGCAGGATTTGATGAGGGTAGAATATAAAGATGGTTCTAAAACAGGATCAGCAAACTTAAAAAAAAAGACAGGTCACACTCTTTCTGGTGTACTCCGGGTGGTAGGGAGAGGGAATGTCAGCACAGAATCTGGATCTTCTCCTACTCCTTTATTCTTCCTTCCAATCCCCTCAGATCTTTGGAGGAAGACTTTTCTTCTGGGTCACTGTCTCTTCATGGTGCTCTCGATGTATGACTCCAGCAGGAAGATGGTTTCATCCACCTGGATCTCACAGGCATCCAACCTGAGTGAAATAAATGAGAGCATTTGTCCAGACTGAACATTTATCAGCACATTTAAGATTAGAGGCTGGACTGGTTACCCTCGAAAGTACTGGGCAGAAAGCAAGAGAACTAATAGCTCATTCTCCCATTGACCAAGCATCTTGTGTGTGCTAGGCACTGTGGAAATTGATGAGGATTCAAAAAACACCACCTCTGTCCCAGGAGAAGTTATAGTCTAATTTGCAAGGAGGAAAAAGCACACAGCAAAGGCACAGGTGTAAAAGGGCCTAGTGTATTTTAAAATAGAAGCTGAGAGTGGCTGAGGCTGAAAGTGATTAGGAATAGAAGGGAATACCACTTCTACTGATAATACTGATAAAAATCATCTATGAAAAACCCATACTGAGCATCATACTTAGTGGAGAACAACTGAAAACTTTCCCTCTATGATTAGGAACAAGACAAGGATGCCTGCTTTTTACTTCCATTCAACATTTCACTGGAAGTTCTAGTCTGGAAATTAGGCAAGAAAAACAAACAAAAGGCATCTAGATTGAAAAGAAAGAAGTAAAGCTCTTTCTAATTCACAGATGACATAATCCTATAGACAGAAAAAACTCAAAGGATCCACAAAAAACTTACCACATCTAGTACATGAATAGGCAAAATTGCAGGATATAAAATCAAAACACAAAAATCAGTTCTATTTCTATATATTGGCAATAAACAATTCAAAAATGAAATTTAAGAAAACACTAAAACAGCATCAACAAAGAATAAACAGGAATAAATTTAACAAAAAAAACTATAAGACTTGAATACTGAAAACATCAATGAAAGAGATTAAGGAAGAACTAAGTAAATGGAAAGACCTTTCATATTCATGGGTTGGAAGATTTAGTATCATTAAGATGGCAATCTTCCCCAGATTCAAAGCAATCTCTATGAAGGCCTATGGTGAAGAGTGAAAGGAAATGAGGAAGAAGGGACAGGCTAGTAGGAGACCATGAAAGGACTTGTATGTTACACCAAGGAGGCTGGTCTTTACGCTGTAAATAAGAAGTCAATAAAGCATTTAAAGTAGAAGAGTGCTACTATCAATCCCTTTAAAGAAACTAACTTTGAAAGCATTATAAGAAATGGTTTGAAGGGGGAGGTGACTGCAAAGGTCTTGGAAAAAGGTGAGAAGGGCATGCATGGAGAGCAAGATGAAAGGCCAAATTTGGGACACCTCTGCTGAAGTAACATCAAGAGTTGCGGTGAACATGAGACAGAGAGAGAGAGAGGAGAGAGAGGAAAGAGAGGAAAGAGGAGAGGAGAGAGAGAGGTGAGGGAGAGGTGAGGGAGGAGAAGCTGAGAATATCTTCAGAAATTTGAGTTTAGGGAAATAGGTGGATTAAATTCTGTTAATTGAGGTGAGGAGGAAGATAGTGAGTTTCAATTTGCTCATGTTGGAGGGGTGGGAGGACATCAAAGTGGATTTGTTTGGAGGGCATTTTGAAACATAGCTTTGAAGTTTGTGAGGCTTACTTGTTGACGTTGCGCTTCAGGGTCTCTAGCTGCTGGCGTTCGGGGGCTGTGATCATCTCCTCAATTTCCTGCAGTTGCGCCTCCTCTGCGCCTGTAGCCTGCATAGATGCAATGATGGCTTCTACCCTCTGAGACTTTTCTAGTAGACGCCTGTCAGAAAAACACAACTCTGAGGCATGTCCCCTAGCCTTGGAGATTTCATCTCATACACCTGGGGCATATCTCCCCCTTTACCATGTTCCTGGTCAAAGTGGACAATGTCACTCTCTAAGGATGTTTCCTACAAGTTTAATTAGAAATGTGACTTTATTCCTGAAACTCTTGCTGCTTCTCACTTGTACTTAAAGTTTGGTGCCAGTTTATATGTTGCCCATAAATTTAATCTGCAAAACTATTTCACTGGGGATATCTGACAAAAGTGTATATGAATGCATGATTATGCCAACCTAAGCCAATAATTCAGTGCAACCAGACAGGTTATTATCTCTACTGGTTTCCATTTCTGTAGGAAATTTCCCCATAAGCTTTTTGGCCTTGAAATATGTAATTACTCAGCTGAAAATGTTACTCACTTGTTTTCTTTGGTTTCAAATTGTCTCCTTTCTATTAAGTTGGCTACACTCTGAGGAGAGAGAAGAAATGCACATAGTTCTACATAAGTAGCTCAGGCGAAACAGCTAAAGGGCGCGTGAGGGTGAGACAGCTCTGTAGAGGGAATGCGGAGGAGTTACCTTGTAGCACCTGTGCAGCAACATTCGGGCAGCTGACAGGATGTTCACAGTATATAAATAGAAGGTCCGGGATGGGGCATGGTCTGGTGTTTTGGGAATTTCCTATTTGTCCACAAAAAGAAAAACAAGAGACATTATACTTTCCTTCAGAACTGGCAAAGTAAATACCTGTGCCATCTGGAGTTACTAAGCCCTCTCTTTCACCTATATTCCCTCTTCCCCAGTCATATAGCATCTGTGTTTATAGCATAATCAGCCATATGGAGGGCTGGGATGTCCTATTTTTTCCTTTGATTGTCAACATCCTGAGTGAGGAGGAAAGAGAAGGCACTTAACATTTATTGAGCAACTCTTATGTGCCAAGTAGACTGCATTTGATTTTTACAACAAACTATATTATTTCTGGAGAAGGCAATGGCACCCCACTCCAGTACTCTTGCCTGGAAAACCCCTGGACGGAGGAGCCTGGGAGGCTGCAGTCCATGGGGTCGCTGAGGGTCAGACACGACTGAGCGACTTCACTTTCACTTCTCTCTTTCATGCATTGGAGAAGGAAATGGCAACTCACTCCAGTGTTCTTGCCTGGAGAATCCCAGGGACGGGGGAGCCTGGTGGGCTGCTGCCTATGGGGTCGCACAGAGTCGGACACGACTGAAGTGACTTAGCAGCAGCATATTATTTCTGTTACCTCCATCTATCACCATTTTGTAGGTGGGAAAAAGGACGGTAGGTAATTTGCTTAGTGTAACTGGGTGATAGGCGGAGCTGTGACTCTGATTCCAAAATCCATTCTATCTTATTTCCTTTTAGGGTAGAGTACATAGCTCTGCATGCAGTGAGGACCCAACAGATGCTATTGATAGACTGACCGGTAATAAACTTAAGACGTGAGGAAAGGATAAATCATAGGAACAAGGAGCTAAAGAAAAAAAGGTACGGTGATTCTGGGGTAATTTCTTGGCTTTGCCTCTTTTTCACAAGGCCAGATAAAGCTCCACAGTTATCTTGCAAGTGCTTGCTATGTCTTTGTCAATCTTTTTTTTTCCTTTTGTCTCAAAGACAGATACAGAGTTTGTTTGAGGTTCAGAATATTTGCTTTAGCAATTTCTCTCATCCATTACCTCTGCTGGTTGGCAATTACTGTTACCTGCAGTGATATGAAATTTTCTGAGAGCATCTTATAAAGCATATCCTTTGCTTCCTTCGCTGGAATCATTGCAAAGTCTTCTACCTGCTTCTGCTCCAAGTGTTTCTTTTGTAAAACTAGACGGAATATTCTGGCACAGCGAGATCCAAATCTGGAAAGGAATAAAGAAAGCAAATGGCATGCCAACATAAATTAGCTTTAGTTCTTAGTCACAGAGGGTTGTTTAGTTCTATGTGTGGAGCAAAGACCTGAAAGGAACAGCAATCAGAGAATCCTTCCTAACTCCATTGATCAATGACAATACTGCTAATCATAAGAGTCACCAACTGCTGACTCGAATGCCTCAGTTCCTGCATTTGTAAGGAAAGGTGTTAGGAAGGCTGATGAATTGGCATCCCTGGGAATTAAGCAGCAGGGTATTTAGGGTAAAGAGCAGTAATAGATGGGATCCATAGTAGTCCAATGGAAAATGGGGCAAGATGTGCCAAGGTGTGCCTATACTGGTTGGTTACCTAGTGATCAAATCACTTGTTCAAATGGGGTATGGAAAGGAACTATCCGACCCCCAACCCTTTCAGGGTAACCACCTTACCTCTCTTGTACGACGGACTCCAGAGTGGCAGTGGCTAGAGATCCTAGGGCCTTATGCAGGTCTTTATGTAGACAGTAAAGGTCACTCCATAATGTTTTGGCCTGGATATTGTGCTCTTAGTTTTATTCCCAAGTATTTAATTTAAAATTTAAATACTGTTTTGTTTTTCACATTGGTCTCATTTATGTTATGTTTCAAAACCTTAATTAACTAAAGGTGCTTAAGTCAGGGTTTTGCTTAAGTAAAATTTAGTTGGTTAAAAGTCTGTTTTACTTCTTTATCATCAGTGTTTTAGTTCAATTTTCTAACTTACTTAGTATACTATATGTGTGTGTTAGTCGCTCAGTCGTGTCCAACTCTTTGCAACGCCATGGACTGTAGCCTGCTGGGCTCTTCTGACTGTGGAATTCTCCAGGCAAGAATACTAGAGTGGGTTGCCATTCCCCTCCCCACTTAGTATACTAAATATCATCAAATCTTTTCTAAAGTCACCCTTCTGTTTCATAGTTCAGGCTGCCTGACTGTTAAGGAAATAACCACCAATAAGGATACTGATGACATACATTCCTCCACCACTGTCGCCAGACTTTCCAACAAACTCTAGCTATTGAAAAAAGAGAGAACTTGTGTTATCTGAATGGAAAGTCCAATGATTCTGTTTCCAGAAGAGCAAATCTGGTCGAGTCGGTAGGAGGAAGCTCTCCCATCAGGTGATGGTAGAGAAATTGTCTGAGCTGGTAAGGTAGAGAATGAAGCTGCAGAAGACTCCTACCAGCTATCAGCGGCAGAAATTAATTCTAAACACAACAGAAAAAAGAAAAAAAAACTTACTGGATCATCTGCCAGCAGAGTGAGATACTGATCAAGAACTTGCTTAGAGATGTTATAGCCAACAGGGAGGGATCTGAAGATCTATGGAGCAAAAAGACACAGTGACAATGAGTTTGGGAACTTAGAACTGGTGACATTGCAAGATATCACAAGTATAAAAATGTCCCAAAGCACAGCAGCATTGTTGGTAAGAGTAAAAAACTGGAAAGAATTCACATGTCCAATAATAAGGAATTCATTAAGTACAGCATGGCCACATTAAGTGGAATGTGATATGGCCATTATAAAGAATGAGACAGATCATGAAAAGGAAGTTTGTATATACTGTCATATGAGAGAAGCAAGTTTAGAACAGTATGCAGAGTATAACCCCTTTTAAAATTTTTGTTAAAAAATATACATATACCTACATTTAAGTGAGACTATATATAAGAAGTCTGAATAAAGATATGTATCAAACTATTGACAAAGATCTCTGGGGTTGGGATTATCCAAAACTACATATGTATTTAAACTAGAGTATGTTACATACAAGAAGGACAGATTGTAAGGATTCAGTTTAATGAGTGTTGATAATTTTATATACCCATGTAACTACCATCTACAAGATACTTGCCTGCCACTTCTGAAAGTTTGGGGAACCACAACTTTGAAAAACTATACACTTCTAGGGACTTCCCTGGTGGTCCAGTAGCTGAGACTCTGTGCTCCCAAAGCAGGGTGCCCACGTTTGATCCCTGGTCAGGGAACTAGATCCCACATGCTGCAACTAAGAGTTTGCATGCTGCAGTGAAAGATCCTGCATGCTGCAACAAAGATCAAAGATCCCACGTGTAGCAACTAAGACCTGGTGCAGCTAAATAAATAAATATTAGAAAAATAACTATAATTTCTAAATACTGGTCATATAATTATTTTTGTCATCAGAAAAACATTTACATTAAAATTTTTGTTATAATAACTTAAAATTTAAACACTGTAAAAATACAACTATATTTAATATGGATAAATATTGGTATGGTTAAAAAGTAACAATATAAAGTATTTGATATATTAAATATTTTTTCAATCAAAACTTAATAGACAAAACATTAAAAAATTAAAATAAATATACTGAAAAAAACAAATACAAGCAGCCAAATAATATCCTGAGCACTAAGGCTCAGATTCCAAACAGTGAATACTTAGAATAATTAAGAGTAATCTGTACCATATATATACAACGAAATACTACTCAGCCATGGATTAACCTAGAGGTTATCATACTAAGTAGAGTAAATCAGAAAGAGAAAAACAAATACTACACAGTATCATTTATATGTGGAATCTAAAATATGACACAAATGAACTTATCTACAAAACAGAAACAGACTTACAGAGAACAGACTTGTAGTTGCCAAGAGGGAGGTGGGTAGGGGAGGGTTTGGCTTGGGAGTTTGGGATAAGCAGATGCAAACTATTACATGTAGAATGAATGAACAACAAGGTTTGCTGTATAGCACAGGGAACTATATTCAATATCCTGTGATAAACCAGTAAGGAAAAGAACATGAAAAAGCAAAGAGTGTGTGTGTGTATATATATAAAACTCAATCACTTTGCTGTATAGCAGAAATTAATGCAACACTGTAAATCAACTGCACTTCAATAAAATATATTCAAAATGAAAAAAAAAAGAATTACATGTACTTTGACTAAAATAGTGGTTTAGGTTTTTAAAGGTTGAATTCCCAAGAGACCACATATTTCATTACCTACCACCTGGGGATAATCACTGTCTCACCTCAAACGGCAAAAACCCTTTCTTTCAAGGTCCAGACCTTAACCTAATCCCAGGCTCTACATATAATAATTATAACATCCAAGAGTCTGTCAGAAAACTAGTATAAGAAGCATGCAGCTCACCTCGTTGGAAGACAGTGGCTGGGTGAAGGGGGCACCAGAGGGAGTGGTGACCTCACTCATCCGGAGCATGGTCCTCACGATCTCACTACTGGTCTAGGTATGAACAGTGAACTGGAATTCAGAATTCACTCTGCTGCGTGGGCTCTGGCTACATGCCAGTGGCCACATCTGGTAAACAGTGTAATGTTCCTGATAGCCACTGTCCCGCCCACTTAGATCTATCACCTGGTCCATCCTGTTGGCAACTGCACTGACAATGGCTTGGTCACGGAAGTGCTGATGGAATCTGTCAAGGTTGGCTTGCCAATAAATCCCATCATCTGGAATGGGCTGAAGAGGAGAAAAGTATTAGAAAGAAACATTTAGATACAATGAAGTTTTCTAGGAGGAGTTTGGATTTTACTGTTCCTTTTCCTATACAGTAGTGACTAAATTGGGTGGAGAACAAAACCATTCAATTGTGTGGATTTAGTGAAGTGAAGGTTGCTCAGTTGTGTCTGACTCTTTGCGACCCCATGGACTATAGAGTCCATGGAATTCTCCAGGCCAGAATACTGCAGTGGGTAGCCTTTCCCTTCTCCAGGGGATGTTCCCAACCCAGGGATCAAACCAAGGTCTCCCACATTGCCGGCGGATTCTTTACCAGCTGAGCCACAAAGGAAGCCCAATCAGAGGTCTACTTTTCTTTATCCTGTCATTACCTTATTTTAGGCTCTAATCTTGACTCATCTGAATGACTGTAAGTAGCCTCCTAACTAATTTTCATTTTTTTAAAATGAACACTATAAAAGAGAATAATTTGGTTTTCTGTTTTTAATCTTTTTCTTTTTGCACTGTTCTCCCCGTTTCTCATAGAGCTGTGCTTTTCCAGCTTTTGGGGTACAATCCCCCTGAAGAATCTGAAAAAAGCTATGAGTACTCTATAGAAAAATGTACAGATGAACAAGTACAGGTAGACTCTCTGAAATGCATAGTAACATTTCTAAATCGTAAATCTAGCTACTTCATTCACATGTTTAAAATTCATCAACGACTCCCCCTTATCTTCAGAGTGAAGTATAAACCTCTTAGTCGATCAAAAAATATTTACTGATGTTATGTTAGTATTCCAGGTACCAGGGTCAAGATTTGTCCTCAAAGAGTTATAGTCTATTGGGAGTACAAATAATAAATAATTTCATCTACCTTTAAATGCTGTGAAGATGAAATGGGAAAATGTGGTAGAGAATGGAGTAGAGAGTGGGCAATGGTGCTCGAGCTCTTAAAAAACAGCATTTGAACTGAGATTGGAACGATGAAAAAGAGGAAACTACATGAAGATCTGAGGAAAAGTATTTGAAGCAGAAGAAATCCTAGGGACAAAAGCCAAAAGCCTAGAAAGAGCACATATGACCTATTTGAGGGACGGAAGGAAGAGCTGAGATTGGAGAGCCTTGTCTCCAGCATATCATGCCAAGTCTTAGTTCATGTAAGGGATAAGAATCCATGGTAAAGATCTGGATTGCTTCTAAGAGTAGTGGGAAGTTATTAAAGGAGTCAAAAATCAGTGATGGGTTTTTTTTAAAGGAACAATTTAGCAAGTCATTTTGGCTCTTATGTAGGTATGAAAGTAGGAAGGGAGACCACTTAGGAGAGCGTTGGTGAAGTCTTGACTACAGTCATAGTGGTTTGGACTAAGGTGACTGGGAATGGTAAGAAACAGTCAGATTTGAATTGATTTTTGAAATTGGGTTGACAGGTTTTACTGTAAGGTCAGATGGCTCCCAGGACTTTGGTCTAAGCAAATGGTATCCAAGGTGATTGGTCTTGGTGATGTTCCTAAGATGAGGAAAGCTTAGGAGGGAGTAGATAGCTAGGAATGAGAATCAATTACTCTGTTTTAGTCATACTACTTTTGGGATGGTTATTAGACATCTTTATAGGGATGCTGAGAAGGCATTTGAATGTAAGAGCTCAGGCCTACACATATCTTTCTAGACTCATTTGTGACCACGCATCCCTGTGGGTCTCTATAGTCCAGCCACAATGATCAAGTTGAACTTTTTCTAAGCCCTTTATTTGTGCATAAGCTACTACCTCTGTCCAATGAGGTTAAGCCTCAGAAGGGAGACAGTAATGGGCAGTATAGAGACAGTAATGGAGTGCCTTCTTTGTTAGTCTGTCCCTGGCCAACATTTGATGAAGTTCATAATCCCACTACTTCTCAACCCAAGAACCTTGAAGCTCTTCAGGGCTTGGTATCTCAGTGCTCTTCCTGGCTGGCCTCAGGGTGAGGACTCCAAGTCCAGAAGCATCATTACCTCTTTGTTATCTGTGCTCTGTTTTGGTCTCTTGGCCTTGGGCTCCCCAGTAGCATCTTCGTCAGACGATCTCCTCCTTTTACCTTTCCCTGCCAAACAGAACAGTTGCACTGATAGGCTACATCTCCTATGATGACAGGAAATTGTGGAAGGTGACAGCAGGTGTCGCTATCCCAAAGACATCTGTAGTGGCCTCTAGGCAAGAGATGTTGAGGAGACGGAGGAACTACAAGAAATTCAAGTTAATGATGAAGTCACCTGAAACTCAACATGTTCAAAAAGAAACTCATAGTCTCTCTCCCTCAAACTGCTCCTGTTCCAAGGCTTCCTTTCACAGTGAATAGTATGCTCATCCTTCCATTACGCCAGCCAGATGTCATTCTTGATTTCTGTTTTCCTCATCCCTTCTATGCCTAATTATTCACTGGTTTGTCTACATTTACCTTTGCCCCTTCCTTTTTGCAGACAGAAACATATTTTTAAAATGCAAATTAGATCATGTTACTTCCTCTAAAATCCTTTAGTAGTTTTCTTTCGCATCTAGGATAAAGAACAAGTGCTCTATGAGATCTTGCATGATCTATTCCTTGCCTATCTCTCTAACCTTATCGTATGGCTCTCTTTCCGTTGCTCTCTTTGCTTTAACTACACTGATCTTCTTTTAATTCCTCAAATATACTGTTTTTTCCCTCACTACAAACAATTCCTTTTGCCAAAAATGCTTATCTTCTGTACCTCTTCACACCTTACCTCACTGATTGGCTCCTACTTCTGCTTCAAATCTTGGTTCAAATGCCATTTTCTCAAAGAAGCATGTGCCCTAAACTCCCAGGGAAATCTGATCCCCTGTTATATATTTTCATAACACTCCTAACACACTTTTCATACTTTTCCTTCACAGTACTGATCACAGTTTGTTAGTTACATATCCATGAGTCTATCTGATTAATGTAAGCTTCCTATACTAGACTCAAGCTCCATAAGGGCAGGGACCATAATGTTTTTTTCATCACTTTATACCATAGTATCTGGCATAGAGCAAATCCTTGGTAACTGCTTCATTGGTTAACAATGAAAACATTCATTTAACAATCACTATGAAACGTTCAAGAAAGAATCTACAATTAGGGCAAGTCACAGATCTCAGGGTCAAAATTCCTTACCTATCAAGCTCAGCTTAGGAACGAGGTACATGTCCTTTTCATTGATGACAAGAGTGGGGGCAGGTGGTGGTGGCCCAGTATCTGAATTCTCAGTGGCAGGCACCAAAGGGCAACGCTGCACAAAGTGTGTGTCCACTAGTCGCACAAATGTGTTCGATACCTCGGCATAGTCCATGGTCTTGCCATCTGTATGACAGGAGGAAACAGGCAAATGAGACGGCCTCAGGTAGCTAAGGGTTCACTCCTGCATCCAGTCAACCTATGCTTTTGTTAACAACTGTGGATACAGTACTGACCCTCCATAGTCTCTGTGAGCCTATCTGCTACTTTCTTCACAACAGCTGACATTGTCATTTTGCCATTCAACAACAGCTCCTCAACAATCAGCTCTCCAGTGTCACTGTATAGTGTTTTGGCGGTGTAGATGTACCGGGGATACCTAAGCATTCGCAACACCCGGTTGCACTGGGCTTCATACTCCACCACGCCACGTTTGTGCACTTGATATATCACCAAGTTGTGCTGGATGAGGACACAAAGGGCTTTTTTTACCTAGAGAGGATATAAAAGAGAAGAAAAATCTGAAGATGCAGTTCATTATTGCTGGCAAGTTTTGTCCAACAGTTTCCTAAACATCAAGAGACAGCTGCAAATTGCTCCCTCTCTCCACTGGAATAGTTAGTGAGAATCGAATGTCAGTGGAAAAAATCAGGAAGATTCCTTACTATGATGTTCATATTTCCTCCAATCTTTATTTTTCAAAGTACAGTTTACTTTCCCTATATTATTCTCATTCCTAAAATGTAGTACTGAGATTAATAGACTCATTATGAATAAATGAAGTATGGGATAGGAGGAGCAAAGATTTGCCTAAGAAGCCACAAGGAGCCAGAACACTTTGAGAAGCAGAACCTTGGGCCCTATGTCTCAATCTCTCTCTCCTCTCAAATAACACCATTCTGATTCTAGGGCAGACTTTGCTCTTTTCCATTTTGTGGGGTTATCCGGTCTCTTACTCATGTCTGACTCTTTGCAACCCTATGGACTGCAGCACATCAGGCTCCTCTGTCCTTGTGGGGCAGGCAGTAACAATATTAAAGGGTAGGTAAAACAAATTAATGAAATGAAAGCAAATTGATGTGATCCAAACTTACCTGATCTAGTGATGTTCCTGTGTCATGGGCAATAACTCTTAGGGGCTGGCTGCCAGTTCTGATTAGGTGGACTCCAATTTTTTCTACAATCTCTCCAAAATGCTCTTGCAGCAACAAAGAACACAGTTTAATTTCTGCTTGAGTCATTATGCTGAGGAGTCTCAGAGCTAGAAAAAAAAACACAACAGTATGATGGGAAGTTTTTCTTTTATGTTGGGAGCAGAATTGCTGAATGTAAATTCATGTTCTTTCTAGATGGCAATTTGACAGTAGATATACCAAAAGCCTTAAAATCTTGCATCTCTTTGACCTAATTCTTTTGTTTTAGATATTCTGTTCCAAGGGAATGATAAAAATATGTCACGTCAGAATACTGATATTCTGGGAACCTAATAAGTGATTATTTCAATAAATTATGGTATATGCATGCAATGGAATTCTATGCCAACATTCACAATACAATATGTATTAGTGTAGGAAATTATTCTGTAACTGAAAGATGCGGGTTACAAAGCAAAATGTAGAGGAAAGTTCAATTACTGAAAAAATCCCCACATGCATGCATGGAAAAAGAAGACTGGAAACCTATGTATATGAGATTTATCTTTATGGGATCATGTATGATTCTAATTTTCTTGAAAGACTGGGTGTAGATGGTTTTGCGATCTATCACAGACTTTAGATTCTATACTTCATTGTTTCACTCCTATTGGGAGTGAACAGGCAATGACAACTTTGCAAAGTAAGTTAGGAGGTAAATGATAGCTTTTCAACAGGGTGTTTCAGATAGGAGATGAAGTATGTTGTTAGCAGGGCAGTACTTAATTTTGAAATTTCGATTTCTTGACAAAGTAGACACAAAAAGAAACAGACATGGTTGACTATATAATCACAAGTGCTATCAAACACTGGTTTGTTCATCTATTTCTCCCAATCCCTCAGAAGCCAACCAAGACTATGCCTTTCAGCTTCACTATCCCCATCCACAGGTCTTTGGGGACACATCCCCAGACCCTCTGCCATCCTCGAAAAGGATTTCTAGGGAGCCTGGCTCCTGGCTCTTCACTCCTTTCCTGCTGGTTCCGGTTCCGGAGTGGATGCCCGGGTCCAGAGACAGGGCTGCCTCGTTCAGACAGCATTTTCCACTAACCTCTGGGTCAATGCAACGTAACGCCGCCGAGTTCCCCACGACTGCTTTGTGAGGTTCCCGCTGACCGCCCGGGCAGAGGGGGAGCCCAAGGTTCTTTGGCGCAGGAGCACGGCCACCGAGGAGGACCGGCGAAGAGGAAAAACATGTGCCGATCTACCCCAGCGTTTCGGTGGTTTCCGGGGACGCTCTTTCCTTCTTCTCGCTGGGAGTTTGGAGGACCGACGAGGGGCTGTTTGAAAAGCCGGCCGGCGGGCGGCGGCGGGCGGACTCTCCTTCCTGCGCCTCTTTGGTTCTGGGAGGCGGGCCGCGGGGTCAGCCGCCGCGCCACCGCCTCTGTGGGCCGGGCGGACTCACGTGACTCGCGCGGGCTCTGGAGAGGCTGGCGGCACTGAGGAAGCGGCGGAGGCGGCAGAGGAGGCGACAGCAGCCGGGAGCCAGCGGCCTGGCGAAAGACCGGCCGGCTGCCCTCTCGGACGGACAGCCGTGGCGAAAGAGAAAAATGGCGGAGGCTTCAGCGGCCGGGGCCGGCGCGGGCTCTGCGGTTGCCGCGCACCGGTTTTTCTGCCACTTTTGCAAGGGCGAGGTCAGCCCCAAACTACCGGTAAGAGCCCGGTTCCTCTGCCCTCCGGCATCGGCCCGGATTCCTCTCCCAGATGGCCTGGAGTGGGGGTTAAGCTTCCCACACAACCCCGATTCACCTGACATCGGTCTCTCAAGTACCCTGCTGCCCGGGCGTCTCGGCCCAGGCTCCGCAACTCTCGCTCGGATGTTCCACCTGCCCTTCACTTTCTCTCCCGTCTTGACCAGCTCCTCCCATCCCCCCCGCCCCCCGCGCTCCATTTTTAATTTTTTTTGCCTTCTTTATTTAGCAAGTTCTCTTCTGACACGTCGCCTGTTTTCATGCACTCTTCTTCACCTTGTCTCCTTCCCACGATGACCTCTCTTTTCCTGCATTCCATACTCTTTCCGCTGTTGCCTCTCACCTTTATTCCTTTTCCACTTTTTACCAGATCCCCCCCCCCCTTCCCTCTTCTCATTAAAGCAAAATAGCGGATTGCTGAGAATTGCCCTTATTCGGTCGTCCCTAGGAAAGGAAGCAAGAAAACGCGGAGAGAAAGAGAGGGTTGGAAGGTAACTGGGATGGAGAGGGGGATTTTGCTCTTCAGGGGTTTCCAGTATTCTTCTGAAAGTGAAAACAGCAGTGTGCTAATGACTTGCAGACTGCCTGCGCTCCCTATCACTATTGAAGGAAATGGCTTTAGGAAGAAGGCAGAACATATTGTTTCAACTTGCATATTTTGATTGTCATGCTGCCAGTGTCTTTAGCACCACCTGCCTTACTCACCCTTCCTCCTCTGGTTCTCTCTCTCCGCTTAATAAAAAAGATCTAGGACAGAATGCTGGGGACTGCATCATCTAATGTAAAATTGGTTTTCACTACTCTCTGCCAGATTTTGTTAGTCCCTAGAGAGGTAGTGCTATGGCTGTGAAAAAATGTGCTTCTGCAGCAAGCTCGCCAGCTAAACACCCAAACCACACAGGCTTTTTTGGCTTGGGCTATATCTACCACAGGGAGACCCACCAGGATGAATGTTAATCGTGCCTTTGGCCAGTCATCTTTAGCTAGTTATGATTGTTTTTCTTCTTAGAAGTATCTGTGTTCAGCCTTAAGTCAGGGTGCCTAACAACTTCCTCAGTGTTTACAGCGTCTCTGATAAAATCTGTAAGAAAGCCTACTAAAGTGTGTCTGTATATCTTATTTCTTAGAAATACCAATGGAGGCCAGGGAAAAAGTGTCTAAAGGTATATAGCCTTTTTGCCTAAAGGTTGTGCTTTTTCAGGCTCTTACAGCATTTTCTTTCTTCACTATTTGCCCCACCCCCAATTTTGTAGTCATAGTTTTATCTACATGCTGTTTTAGTTTTGTTTGCTGCTTTTTGGCTGTGTTTACTTTTTGCCATGGACAGAGGAGCCTGGTGGGCTGCAGTCCATGGGGTCGCTGAGAGTTGGACACGACTCAGTGACTTCGCTTTCACTTTTCACTTTCACGCATTGGAGAAGGAAATGGCAACCCACTCTAGTGTTCTTGCCTGGAGAATCCCAGGGACGGCGGAACCTGGTGGGCTGCCATCTATGGGGTCGCACAGAGTCGGACACGACTGAAGCGACTTAGCAGCAGCAGCAACTTTTTGCCATACTGCTCCTTACTGCTAATCTCCATCTATCTATCTCAACTTCGTGTGTTTTTGATTTGGATCCTCTCAGATAAGAAGACAAATTTCTTTTAGAAAGGAGATACTAAGAAATGAGGGGGAAATCGTGAAGGGAATTTTATTTTTTATTTTTTCCTGGAGAAAAGTTTAATAACATGTATACCTCCTATATACAGGGGAGATGCCAGGGAAAACTGAATCTCTCCCTGAAATGACTTTTAAGCCATCCCTAGAAACAGAAGACTTTGGGGAAGAGGGGAAACCAGTTTTAGCAGATTATCATGCAAAACACGGTAAACAAGCGTGATTGTTTGCAGATTTAAGTCAGGACTTCTCCATTGATAAGAATTGAGATTTCATTGTCCTTGTATTTCTGGTGCAAAGAGGGACAAACCCTTACAGATGGAGATTTCTCTGTTGTTAAGTGTTCTTCACAAAAGGGCAATGGCTACTCAGTTTTTTTGAGATTTTAGAATGAAAATACTATTCAGTGGTATTGTTAGGTTTCAAAAAAGTCTTCATTCTAGAAGTGAATAATGATTTAGGAATTTTCTTTTTTTATTAAAAATGATTCCCTGTTTACAGTGAAAATGGTTTTAGTAAAATTTAGTGAATACTAAACTTGGATTTTATTTTTAAATTAATTAAATTTTTTGGAGAAAGAAAGAGTGGCTTTATTACTTTACCAGGCAAAGGGGGATAGTAGGCTAGTGCCTCAAGAACTGTGCCTTCCTCCCTGGTGAGTTGTTGTTCAGTCACTAAGTCCTGTCGACTGCAACCCTGTGGGCCGCAGCACTCCAGGCTTCCCTGTCCTTCACCATTTCCCGGAGTTTGCTCAAATTCAGGTCCATTGAGTCAGTGATGCCATCCTACCATCTCATGCTCTGTTGGCCCCTTCTCATCTTGCCCTCAGTTTTTCCTAGCATCAGTGTCTTTTCCAGTGAGTTGGCTGTTTTCATCAGGTGACCAAAGTATTGGAGTGTCAGTTTCAGCATCAGTCCTTCCAAGGATATTCAGGGTTGATTTCCTTTAGGATTGACTGGTTTGATCTTGCTGTCCAGGGGATTCTAAAGAGTCTTCTCTAGCACCACAGTTTGAAAGCGTCAGTTCTTCCTCTCTTAGCCTTCTTTATGGTCCAACTCTCACATCCGTACATGACTACTGGAAAAACCGTAGCTTTAATCATAGGGACCTTTGTCGGCAAAGTGATTTCTCTGCTTTTTAATACGCTATGTTTTTCTTCCGTATTAAAGACAGAAGTCTTTCTTCTGTCACAGCTTTTCTTCTAAGGAGCAACCGTCTTTTAATTTCATGGCTGCAGTCACCATCTGTAGTGATTTTGGAGCCCAAGAAAATAAAGTCTGTCACTGTTTCCATTTTTTTCCCCATCTATTTGCCATGAAATGATGGGACTGGATGCCTTGATCTTCGTTTTTTGAATGTTGAGTTTCAAGCCAGCTTTTTCCCTGGTGAGTAGGGAGAGGTTATGTAGTTGCTGCTGCTGCTGCTAAGTCGCTTCAGTCATATCCAACTCCATAGACATATGTGTAACACCATAGACGGCAGCCCACCAGGCTCCTCTGTCCCTGGGATTCTCCAGGCAAGAACACTGGAGTAGGTTGCCATTTCCTTCTGCAATGCAGGAAAGTGAAAAGTTAAAGTGAAGTCGCTCAGTCGTGTCCAACTCTTCACGACCGCATGGACTGCAGCCTACCAGGCTCCTCCATCCATGGGATTTTCCAGGCAAGAGTACTGGAGTGGGGTGCCATTGCCTTCTCCATTATATAGTTAGGCAGGGGTATATGATAAGGATCAAGGCAGTAACAGTCTTGCATTCTTCTGCAAGGTTTCAAGAGGGTAGGTTTGTGTGCAGGGTCTTCGGTGGTAAGTGTTCAGGTTTCCTAATCTTGATGAGCCTCTCTGGTTCCTTAATCTTGCCTCAAATGGTTCATTGGCTGCTCTTCCTTTGATTAGCAATTGTTTTGGTGTATGAAACTCAGAGAAGGTCATGGAGGCTGGAGTCTTGCCTATAAGAAATTGGGCACAAAACGGCCTCCATGTGCAGGAGCCCCACAGGACCCTGCTTGGCATCAAGCTGAAAGTGAACAGAGAAGGGTCCAGAGGCCTATGAACAAGTGCATCCAGGAAGCCACTGATAGCTTAAGAGGAAAGGAGAGGCAGATCACGTAGGCTGGGGTCTGAGTTAGGGAAGGTTTCATGGAGGTATTCCAGCCTAGAAGAATCAAGACAAGTGGACAAAGATGGGTCAGCATATTCCAAGTGGCCATCATGGTTGGCGCTTAGGCAAAAGCAGGGCGATTCATGCGCTCTATCCTTCTTCATTCAGGTCCGCTTCCTCTTGCCACTTTTCCTCTGATTGGCATTGGGTGAGTCGAGCCTTACAGCTGTCTTCTTTGCCGGCCCCAGATGAGTTAGGGAGGGAGAGGGTGAGTCCTCCTCTAAACTTGGATTTTAAAATAAAGGATTTTGATTATATGGTCTGAAGCCCTAGTATTTCAAGTTTATATTAAATATCATTGGGTAAATTGGTATTGTATTTTTTTGATCATCAGGTGATAGAGGAAATACTTAAGTAACTTAAAAGTTATTTTCAGAATACAGCAGAAGCTTCTGCCTCACCTGTCTATCCATTGAGATACACTGTGAAGCCAAGACTGATGGAGTTAAGCATGCAACACTTGAGAGATGCCCCTGAGGGAAGACTGGGTGGTGCCACAGAGGACTATGTCAGGCAGCTATACTCCATACTACCCTCTCCCGTTTTTAAATCAAGGTCAGGGAATATTACCTTATGAGATTAAATTCTGTAGAGTCATTGAACAGGTGAGATAAATCTTGCAGAGTAAACAACTTTTAGTATTGATGAAACTAGGGTGGTTCCTGAGTGTTTTATGGAGATCAGAGTATCCAGACCCAGAGAGACCCATCTCATTAAGGTCTGCAAGTGTATTACTCACTTCTGAGGCTTTGCCTGAAGAAAGTAGCCAACTTCTCTCCCTCTTCCGTCTCCTTATTATATCACCTTTGGACTAATCAAATGCCATCCTTATCAGTAAGTAATATTACCTAGTTTGTTTACCAGGTACTTTACAGATCCTTGTTTTTGTGCTATACTTGTAATGACTCTACTACAGGAAGACTTTCTAACCACCCCATAAGAGAAGCTAAAAAGTAGACTTCTTAAAGACTCTGTGATTCTTAAAACTCTTAAGTTCCCTGTCCTTGCTCTTTATCTTTTTAAAATTTATTTATTTATTTTTGGTTGCAGTGGTCTTTGTTGCTGTGTGTGGGCATTCTTCAGTTGTGGTGAGCAGGGCCTGCTCTTCGTTGGGGTGCATGGGCTTCTCATTGTGGTGGCTTGTTGCCGAGGCATATGGGCCTGGTATTTGTGGCCCAGGGGCTCAGTAGTTGGGCGAATGGACTTTTGTTCCTCTGTGACATGGAATCTTCTTGGACCAGGGATCCAACCCGTGTCCCCTGCCTTGACAGGCGAATTCCTATCCACTGTACCACCAGGGAAGTCTGACCTAGAGTTTTAAAAGTGCATGGTTCTTAGGAAGATCCTAGAATGGTGTCTTAAGTAGTATTAGTAGTTTTGTTGAACTGGAGGAAGGAATCAGTGATTTGAGCTGGATTTTATAGGTTTTAATTATTTACATTTCTTAAATTCTTCTATTGGTGACTTACCATCTAAAAAGTCTGCTTGGTTATCTAGCATCTTTCTGTGCTTTATAGCAGTTGCTTATTAAATGTCTCTTGAAATATTCTGAGTTGAATTGTTGTTTAGCTGGTAAGTTGTGTCTGACTCTTTTGCAACCCCACAGACTATAGCCTGCCAGGCTCCTCTGTCCATGGGATTTCCCAGGCAAGAATACTGATGTGGGTTGCCATTTCCTTCTTGAGGGGATCTTCCCGACCCAGGGATCGAACCTGCATCTTCTGCTTTGGCAGGCAGATTCTTTACTGCTAAACCACTAAGCTGAGCCATCAGGAAGCAAGCCCTTGAGTTGAATACCCAGTAGTTTTTTTTTTTTTTAAAGTAGTGGTGTTAATGGTATGAGATCTTTATCTAAAAGGCTTTGGTGGAACAAAATGCAAGCGCTGCCATGTGAAGTTTGAACATAACAATGTCAGTAATTATATTCCCTGCAGGGAGCTAGAAGAAAGACATGTGTGTTCTTATGGGTAGAAGGCTAGTTCTAGTCATGAAATTCTGCTGATAAATGGACTTTTATGTATATCTTGGGGAAATCTTGGGATTTTTTTTTTTCAGTATGAGGAAGAACAAAACCTTAAACTCACCACAGGTGAAATTCCTTATATTTTTAAGGGGAAGTAGCACTTTTTGGTTGCTAATACTTTTTGTTTCTTTATGTTTACTTGGCTTTTTATGACCTTTGCTTACATTAAGGGAGAGGATGCTGAGGCCTCTCAGACTGCCATCATATCAGAAGAGGAAAAACCATGTGGATTGTTTCTTATTCTCTCTAGTCAAATTAGAAGGGTCTGAGAATAAGAAGCCTGTGAATGCTGACTTCTTTTCATCTCTCCACACCTTAATTGATTAATAAAGGATATAATGTAGAGCAGTGGTTCTCAACTGGGGGCAGTTTTGCTTTTTAGGAGGAAATTTGGCAATGTCGATAGATCTTTTCTACAGCAGGATTGTTGTCACAACTGCGGGAAAGGGAGGGTTGCTAGCATCTAGTGGATAGAGGCTAGGGATGCTGCTAAACCTGCTTCAATGAACAGGGCAACCCCCACAGCAAAAAGTTATTGGGCCCAAAATGTTAAGAGCACTGTGGCTCAGGAACTCAGGTGTAGAAGGATAAAAGGATAGTCATTGTCTTGTGTCACTGGTGCTGAAGGTTTTGTCCTGGGGTAGCTTTGATTTCTAATTTTGGAATCCTATTGAGAATTTTCAGTGAGATAAAATTGAGATAATTTTAACCAAAACCCTGATGGGAGGGATTGCTTAGAAGGTAGTTAAGTGGTATTCTATTATAGCAGTATCTCTTGGGGTCACTTTCTCTCCTTGTGGTTACTGAGACCAGAGGAATTGGATCATGCCTCTCAAGTTACACACTGTGGGGCAACTTCTAAAAGTATCCAGATTTTTTTGTCAGTTGGAAATTAATTGAAGTAGTAACACAACATGTAACTTAGTAAGACATCTGGAAATTCCAGTTTGAAGACAAAGTAGAAAGCAGACACCAAGTCTAACTTTTAGTTTTTCTATAGCTCATCTTTGCATTAATTAGGCATTACTTTCTCTGTTTCTTTTAATGTTCTTGAAAGTTTTCACGAGCTTAGGAGATTTTGTGCTTAAAATTTTAGTTTCCCCAAATTCTTGGTCGAGTTGGTGAATTGAAGTTATCAAGCCTTGTTCTAGTAACTGTTCATAGGATTGAAGTTGAGTCATCTGACCCTCTCAGTTTGTCTTGGTGTATCCCACTGTAAAATAATACTGAGGTGTGCCTATTGAAAGCTTGAGTGGGCATTCAGAGAAAGGGAGCTATGTAATCTTTGATTGAAAGGTTGTGTAGGAATGAGCAGTCCTTATTTGTAGAGAAATAAGGCCTTTACCATAGTAGAAACATTTTAGGTGGTTCTTATAGTTTCACATAAAGAAGTTTAGGTTAGATTCTGAAAGATGTTTTTGAAATCTTCTTTTTTTTTAATTTCAGTTTGTTATTTCAGAGTTCCTTAGAGCTATACAGATGCATGTATAATAAATAGAAGTGACTGGTGATTTTAAACAGGCACACTTTTCTTGGATGTTAAATAGATTGCCCAGCCTCTTTCCCCAAAACAGTTAGTTTTGTTTTCCTTGAAAATCTGTTAAGGTAGTAATCACTTTACTTGATGAGTTCAACAGGTATCAACAGGAAGTAGGCAAGGTATCCTGTATTCACCTACTTGCCACTCACTTTGATGCTGTGCAGATCTGAACCTAAACTACTGTTATTTTGATTGCTGATATAGTGTGAAAACTATAATTGTACATTTACTTTTTGTTTAATAACATGTAAAAGGTAAAATCAGCAAAGTAGCTTTTACTGCTGTTTTTAATTTGCATATTTATGATTAAAAAATGTTTGGAAGTAATATTCACAAATAAGAATAATGAAAGTGTTTAATTCCCTAAACTTTTCAACCTTATTTTGCTGATCACTAAAACTATTGGCTTATTATTATTTTGTGCCAAATGTAGGTACTAATTCAGTTAGGGAGACTTGTTTTAATAATATACTAGCATTTTGTTTTAATAATATACTAGCATTTTGTTTCTTTTTTATTTGTTTTTGAAATGGAAAGTTTTATTTGGGCCAAACTGAGGATTTTAACCCTGAAACAGCCTATTAGAAAGCTTTGAGAACTGTTCCTTACTAGCATTCTGTTTTAGCATACAATCTGTATTCGGTGAGCAGATTCAGAGTTCCCAAGCTTTTTAATAAAGTTAGCAGTGTAACATTGGTCTTTCTCATCTTGCAACACTAGTGCTATAAAAGGATTCCAGAAATCTGTTACTGAGTGTGAATTAGCTCTGAACTTAAGTATTAAGTGATTGTCCCCCTGGCTGTTATTCAGGAAGAAAACCAATTTACAGAAACAAAAATCTACCATCAGGCCACAGTTTTTAGTGTTATACAAAGATAACCTATACAATTTAAATATTTGGAGAGCTGTGATTGAGTTCCAGGCCATTAGAACTGCCTTTATTTATGGTCTTATTCCCTAAGAATAGTAACATTCACAACGTTCATCATTTTGTTTCTTCATTCCAGACCTGAAAGGTTGACATTATCAGGGATTCCAAACAGGAATGTATAATTAACCAACTTTCTTTGGTTCATTGTGTAACAAGGCAGAAAATCAGGTCAGGAGACAAAGTGTTACTTGATATAATTTGATCAGATGGATGGACAAGAAGCCAGATTTTCTAAGGAAAAAAAAAAATTTGACTAAACTACCAAGAGTTATCAGAGATAAAGTTAACACAGTATAGCCAGAAAGGGTTTAGTTATAGTGTTCTTTGCTTGTTTACAGTAAAGGCAGCAAGAAGGGGAACAACTCAGTGGCATAGATATAAAATGGTAAATGATCCTAAAAGTTTGCCCTTAGTTCTATCATGTACCATCATAGTCTGAGGGAGAAGTTTGTCTTCTTACATTCAGTTTAGGCTGATAGACTCGTCTTACTTAAACTGACAACCTTCATTCATTCAGCAATTATCTTCTAAGCCCTACATTCTAAGCATTGTGCAGAAAGAAAAGCATACTTGGTGGGGAAAGAAAAATAACCTGGGATTAAAAGTCACTGAAATCATGTACAAAGTTTATGTTCTAATAATAAACTTCCACTTAGGGAAGTAAAGACATATAAAACAAACTTCTGTGAATATCCTGATTTTAATTATGGTTGTTGTTCAGTCGCTAGGTTGTGTTCTCTTTCACAGCCCCGTGGACTGTAGCCAGCAAGGCTTCTCTGTCCATGGGATTTCTGAGGCAGGAACACTGGCGTGGTTGCCATTTCCTTCTTGAGGGGATCTTCCCGACCCAGGGATAAAACTGGCATCTCCTGCTTGACAGGTGGATTCTTTACCACTGAGCCACCTGGGAAGCCCCCAAATCTTCAGTATTAACTCAATATAAGAGTTGAATGAATGAGACTTCTTGTTTTCCTGAAGGAGAGTTAGAAGAGACAAGTAAGTGAAGACAACATCTGTGTTCCAGTTTTACAGATGGAGAAACAGGTCTTCCCAAAGACCATGAACTGGTGGAACTGGAAATAGAACCCAGAAGTTCTGTTACTGACCTGGGTCTGTGGACTCATTAATCAATAGAAATTGATAAGAGGCCAGATGAGAAGTTCAGGCAAGGCTTTATTGGAACTTGTGCTTCAAGTAAGAAACAGACAACCCTGCTCGTTTTCTGAGGTGAGATGAGCTAGTGGTTCCTTAAATGAGGTAAGGGTATGGGTGAATGGGTGGGTTGGGCAGGAAGCATAGTTTAGGTGGCCTCCCCACGTCAGGTGATGCTGTGTGCAGGAACCATGTGCTTTTGTTCCCAACACCGCCTACATCTCCGAAAAGTCAGTCAGTGTGTGGCTTTTCTGTATCTTACTGTTCATAACTGCCCCAGCTGTGCGTTTATGGAATTACTTTTCACTTCAGTTCAGTCGCTTAGTTGTGTCTGACTGTTTGCAACCCCATGGACTGCAGCACACCAGGCCTTCCTGTCCATCACCAGCTCCCAGAACTTGCTCAAACTCTTGTCCATCGAGTTGGTGATGCCATCCAACTATCTCATCCTCTGTCCTCCCCTTCTACTCCTGCCTTCAATCTTTCCCAGCATCATGCTCTTTTCCAAAGAGTCAGTTCTTCGCATTAGGTGGGCAAAGTAGTGGAGCTTCAGTTTCAGCACCAGTCCTTCCAGTGAATATTCAGGACCGTTTTCCTTTAGGATGGACTGGTTGGGTCTCCTTGCAGTCCAGGGGACTCTCAAGAGTCTTTGCCAACTCTGCAGTTCAGAAGCATCAATTCTTCAGTGCTCAGCTTTCTTTATAGTCCAACTCTCATATCCATACACGACTGTTGGAAAAACCATAGCTTTGACGACACAGACCTTTGTCAGCAAAGTAATGTCTCTGCTTTTTATTTTATTTTATTTTTTTTCTTTCAATGCCATTCTCCCAAATCATCCCACCCTGTCTCTGCTTTTTAATATGCTGTCTAGGTTTGTCATAACTTCTCTTCCAAGGAGCAAGCATCTTTTAATTTCATGGCTGCAGTCACCATCTGCAGTGATTTTGGAGCCTAAGAAAATAAAGTCTCTCACTGTTTCCATTGTTTCCCTGTCTGTTTGCCATGAAGTGATGGGACTGGATGCCGTGATGATAGTTTTTTGAATGTTGACTTTTAAGCCAGCTTTTTCACTCTTCTCTTTCACTTTCATCAAGAAGCTCTTCAGTTCCTCTTTACTTTCTGCCATAAGAGTGGTGTCATCTGCATATCTGAGGTTATTGATATTTCTCCTGGCAATCTTGATTCCAGCTTGTGCTTCATCTAGGTCGCTATTTCACATGATGATTTCTGCATATAAGTTAAATAAGCAGGGTGACAATATACAGCCTTGACATACCCCTTTCCCAATTTGGAACCAGTCTGTTGTTCCCGGTCCAGTTCTAACTGTTGCTTCTTGACCTGCATAAAGATTTCTCAGGAGACAGGTAAGGTGGTCTGGTATTCCCATCTCTTGAAAAATTTTCCACAGTTTGTTGTGACCCACACAAAGGCTTTGATGTAATCAGTAAAGCAGATGTTTTTCTGAAACTCTTGCTTTTAGTTCCTTAGTTTGTCCAGGTGCAAGCACTCCAGTAAAGGGTCACAAGTCCCAGCCTATTTCAGATCTATTAACTTTGTTTTGGGGTTCCCTTGATGCAAAAACAAGACCAGGAGCTGACTGTGGCTCAGATCATGAACTCCTTATTGCCAAATGCAGACTTAAATTGAAGAAAGTAGGGAAAACCACTAGACCATTCAGGTATGACTTAAATGAAATCCCTTATGATTATATAGTGGAAGTGAGAAATAGATTTAAGGGACTAGATCTGATAGATAGAGTGCCTGATGAACTATGGATGGAGGTTCATGACATTGTATAGGAGACAGGGATCAAGACCATCCTCATGGAAAAGAAATGCAAAAAAAAGCAAAATGGCCATCTGAGGAGGCCTTACAAATAGCTGTGAACAGAGAAGTGAAAAGCAAAGGAGAAAAGGAAAGATATTGGCATCTGAATGCAGAGTTCCAGAGAATAGCATGGAGAGATAAGAAAGCCTTCCTCAGCAATGAATGCAAAGAAATAGAGGAAAACAACAGAATGGGAAAGATTAGAGATCTCTTCAAGAAAATTAGATACACCAAGGGTACATTTCATGCAAAGATGGGCTCGATAAAGGACAGAAATGGTATGGACCTAACAGAAGCAGAAGATATTAAGAGGTGGCGAGAATACACAGAAGAACTGTACAAAAAAGATCTTCACGACCCAGATAGTCAGGATGGTGTGATCACTCACTTAGAGCCAGACATCCTGGAATGTGAAGTCAAGTGGGCCTTAGAAAGCATCACTACGAACAAAGCTAGTGGAGATGATGGAATTCCAGTTGAGCTATTTCAAATCCTGAAAGATGATGCTGTGAAAGTGCTGCACTCAATATGCCAGCAAATGTGGAAAACCCAGCAGTGGCCACAGGACTGGAAAAGGTCAGTTTTCATTCCAATCCCAAAGAAAGGCAATGCCAAAGAATGCTCAAACTACTGCACAATTGCACTCATCTCATACGCTAGTAAAGTAATGCTCAAAATACTTCAAGCCAGGCTTCAGCAATACGTGAACCATGGACTTCCAGATGTTCAAGGTGGTTGTAGAAAAGGCAGAGGAACCAGAGATCAAATTGCCAACATGTGCAGGATCATGGAAAAAGCGAGAGAGTTCCAGAACAACATCTCTTTCTGCTTTATTGACTATGCCAAAGCCTTTGACTGTGTGGATCACAATAAACTGTGGAAAATTCTGAAAGATATGGGAATACCAGACCACCTGACCTGCCTCTTGAGAAACCTGTATGCAGATCAGGAAGCAACAGTTAGAAGTGGACATGGAACAACAGACTGGTTCCAAATAGGAGAAGGAGTACATCAAGGCTGTATACTGTCACCCTGCTTGTTTAACTTCTATGCAGAGTACATCATGAGAAACGTTGGGCTGGAAGAAGCATAAGCTGGAATCAAGACTGCTGGGAGAAATATCAATAACCTCAGATAAGCAGATGACACCACCCTTATGGCAGAAAGTGAAGAGAAACTAAAAAGCCTCTTGATGAAAGTGAAAGAGGAGAGTGAAAAAGTTGGCTTAAAGCTCCACATTCAGAAAATGAAGATCATGGCCTCCAGTCCCATCACTTCATGGCAAATAGATGAGGAAACAGTGGAAACAGTGTCAGACTTTATTTTTTTGGACTCTAAAATCTCTGCAGATGGTGATTGCAGCCATGAAATTAAAAGACACTTGCCCCTTGGAAGAAAAGCTGTGAGCAAGCTAGACAGCATATTCAAAAGCAGAAACATTACTTTGCCGACTAAGGTCTGTCTATTCAAGGCCATGGTTTTTCCCGTGGTCATGTATGGATGGGAGAGTCGGACTGTGAAGAAAGCTATCACCGAAGAATTGATGCTTTTGAACTGTAGTGTTGGAGAAGACTCTTGAGAGTCCCTTGGACTGCAAGGAGATCCAACCAGTCCATCCTAAAGGAGATCAGTCCTAGGTGTTCATTGGAAGGACTGATGCTGAAGCTGAAACTCCAGCACTTTGGCCACCTCATGCGAAGAGTTGACTCACTGGAAAAGACCCTGATGCTGGGAGGGATTGGGGGCAGGAGGAGAAGGGAACGACAGAGGATGAGATGGCTGGATGGCATCACTGACTCTATGGACATGAGTTTGGGGAAACTCCAGGAGTGGGTAATGGACAGGGAGGCCTGGCGTGCTGTGATTCCTGGGGTTGCAAAGAGTCGGACACGACTGAACGATTGAACTGAACTGATGC
Source organism: Ovis canadensis (assembly GCF_042477335.2). Lineage (NCBI taxonomy): Eukaryota > Metazoa > Chordata > Mammalia > Artiodactyla > Bovidae > Ovis > Ovis canadensis. Next base: position 100,082,579 of record NC_091245.1, on the reverse strand, counting down.
TTTAAAAAGGCAGAAAGTGTAACCTGGAATGTAAAAGAATAATCATAGGAGATTATAGAAAACTTAAGGGCTTCCCTGGTAGTTCAGCTGGTAAAGAATCTGCCTGCTCTTCAGGAGACCCCATTTTGATTCCTGGGTCGGGGAAGATCCACTGGAGAAGGGATAGGCTACCCACTCCAGTATTCTTGGGCTTTCCTGGTGCCTCAGATGGTAAAGAATCTGCCTGCAATGAGGGAGACCTGGGTTTGATCCCTGGGTTGGGAAGATCCCATGTAGAAGGGAATGGCTATTGACTCCAGCTGTGGCCTGAAGAATTCCATGGACTATATATAGTACATGGGGTTGCAGAGTCAGACAGGACTGAGCGACTTTCACTTTCTCTACGAGAAAAGCTGTGTGGTTGATGTTAGAGATGTAAGTTGACATGAAATTCATGGTGTGGTGGGTTCTAGCCTAAGCAGGAACTGTGGTGTGTTTCAAACAGTTTGCATTCCTAATCCTTCTAATTATGAGTTTCTCAATAATTTGCCTTGTAATACTCTAGAGAATATGACGGAGAAGGTGATGGCACCCCGCTCCAGCACTTTTGCCTGGAAAATCCCATGGACAGAGGAACCTGGTAGGCTGCAGTCCATGTGGTCACGAAGAGTCCGATACGACTGAGCAACTTCAGTTTCACTTTTCACTTTCATGCATTGAAGAAGGAAATGGCAACCCACTCCAGTGTTCTTGCCTGGAGAATCCCAGGGATAGGGGAGCCTGGTGGGCTGCCATCTGTGGGGTCGCACAGAGTCGGACACGACTGAAGCTACTTAGCAGCAGCAGCAGAGAATATGAAGAATAGAACATGACTGACTTAATATTGTGATCTTAGATTTGGATTCTGTCAAATGACATGGAAAATAGGCTTTTCTTTTAGCTAATATAAAAAACAGACTTTGTGAACACATAGAACAACAAAGTTGTGGAATTAGAAAGTAAATAGTAAGTTTTTATATTATATTTCATATCATGAATAAACATTGGATATAAATTTGTATAAAGTTAAAGGGTATATAAATTTCACAGTATGGGATTTAATATAAATAAGTCTTGGCTTGTAGGTTATTGTTTTACCAAGACCTCACATTTTGTGATGTTAGCCCATGAAATATAAGAAGGAAAATAAAATTATCCATTAAAACCATCCTTTCCTCCTAAAAACCACAGACACAAAAAGAAAAATCCCAAAAGTCCTTTTCACTTACATTCTGAGTGCCTTGTGTCTTCTAGGACTATTCTTCTCAGTGAGTAAACCTCAGGGCTAAACTGCACTTAGGGAGTTGTTCCTGATTCAGACTATTAATGGTGAAAAATACTTCTCTTTGTGGATATTTTTAGATGAAACAGGCAGTGGATCATCCAAAGTAGTTCATTCAAGTGTACCTGCTACTGAGTGTCTTCTCTGGAGTTTCATGTAGTAAATGTTCAGGCCCTGGAGGAAAGCAGTTAAGTTTGGAGACATGCATAGTGCCAGACCTATAGTGAGCCTTTAATTCACTTTTATCCTTGCTTTTGCCCTCCCCTCCAAAACCTATTATGCTTAAAATTTAAAACTCTGTAATCTGGATATATCAGGATGATATACTAAGACCAAGGCTTGGGTGTGGGAGGAGTGTAGAGTCAGAGACTGTTTGGTTCTTGTTTGATCTTCTTACAAATTCTCCTTAATTCATGGATGTTTCCCCAAAGGGAACTTAACATTACCTCTGAAAAAAAATTAGGAAAAATTAAAATGCCAAGTTAGCCATCTTAAGAAATGACCCAAGAGATAAATACTTAAAATCTAGTCTGGTTGTAATCTCAGTGTAGGGCAGGACTAAATTGTGATTGTAAGTAAGAAAATACAGCCAAGTAATTGTGTATTATATTCTAACAGGAGAAAGAATGTATCTATTAGAAGAAGGTGTGGAAATTGTAGATCATGAGTGAAAGAATAGAAAAAAGAGTCAGAGGTGAACATATGCTGTTTTCTTCCTGCCCAGAGGGAGAAGAAACACAGATCATTGATTTTGAGAATCTGGCTTATGCTGATTGTGGAAATGGATATATTAGGCTATCTTAGCCTGATGACACAGGTGATTATAATATGGAATAACTACAATAGCTATATTATATGTCTAATGTGGCAATCATTGAATTAGGTAATTTGCAAACAGCATAACGTTTATAATAATACAACTAATAAATAGAGATTTGAGTGTAGAATTCAGGTCTGTGATTCCTCTACTCATGTGTCTTTCCTCTCAGGTAGAATTATCTATTGAGGAAGACTGTGCTGAATAGTAAAAGTAAATGAGCCACTCGGTAACTCTTTTTGTTGAAATTAAGTTGACATTCTGGTTTTTATATACATGGCCTCTGAATTTGGGTTTATGTGAATCTTCCTCTTACGAGACAGGTCTTCTCTGAGTGCTAGATTAAATTTCTGATCTTGTAAGATAGAAGGTTTCAGACCCTGGATTGTATGTTCATCAGGGTAATGCTCTCCTGTTAAGGGAAGGAGGGGTCTGGAAGGTTGCTGAATCTCCCAAGTCCTGATTTGGCCTTGACATAAACTTTTCTATTCAATCATCAGCAAATTATAGTTCCTATTCCTTTCTTTAAAAGAGTAATTATTGTCAATCAGTGAGGTGTAATGAAAAGAATATGGGGTTTTGAATTCAAAAAAGACCAAGATTCAAAACTCTCATCCCTTGGTCAATATTCTGGTTTTCTGTTACTGCCTAAAAAGTCACCCCAAACTTTAGTGACTTGAAACAGTTATTATATTATCTTTCATGTTCTTATGGATTTACAAAGTTCAGCTCGTCAATTTTCACTTGAGATCTTTCATCTGTTTGTAGTCCACAAAACTGGAGGGAGCCGTCTGAAGGCCCTACTGGGATGGACTTCCAGGGTAGTTATTCCCTCTTACAATCCAGTCCTTCGGTGATGTCTCAGTGCTCATCTCTGTGACCTCTCTGTCCAGCAGAGTTGTTGTTTAATTGCTAGGTCATGTCTGACTCTTTGTGACCCCATTGACTGCAGCATGTTGGGCTTCCCTGTCCTTCACTATCTCTTGGAGTTTGCTAAACTCATGTCTGTTGAGTTGATGATGCCATCCAACCATCTCATCTTCTGTCTCCCCTTTCTCCTCCTGCTCTCAATCTTTCTCCGCATCAGGGGCTTCTCCAGTGAGTCGACACTTTGCTTCAGGTGGCCAAAGTATTGGAGCTTCAGCATCAGTCCTTGCAATGAATGTTCAGGGTGGATTTCTGTTAGGATTGACTGGTTTGATCTCCTTGCTGTCCAAGGGACTCTCAAGAGTCTTCTCCAGCACCATAATTCAAAAGCATCAATTCTTTGGCACTCAACTTTGTGGTCCAACTCTTATATCCTTATATGATTACTGGAAAACCATAGTTTGACTATACAGACTTTTGTTGGCAAAGTTATTATGTCTCTGCTTTTTAATATGCTGTTTAGGTTTGTCATAGCTTTTCTTCCAAGGAGCTAGTATCTTTTAATTTCTTGGCTGCAGTCATTGACTGAAGTGGTTTTGGAGCCCAAGAAAGTAAAATCTGTCACTGTTTCTACTTTTTCCTCTTCTGTTTGCAGTGAAGTGATGGGACTGGATGTAATGATGGTCTTTTTTTGAATATTGAGTTTTAAGCCAGGCTTTTCACTTTCTTCTTTCACCTCATCAAGAGGTTCTTTAGTTCCTCTTTGCTTGCTGTCCAGCAGAGTAGCCCAGACTTGTGTGACTGCTCAGTTCTTTAAGACTCAGAAAGCAGAAACTGTTAGGCAGTTAAGAACATTGTCTGGAATTAGCTCAGTATCCTATAGGTAAAGAAGTCATAGGGCTCTCCAGATTCAGTGATGTGGTTCTTAGAACTATGTCTGGGATCACGAAGAGAGAACTTGTACATTTCTCTACTCTAAATCAGTGTGATTCTTGCTTCAAGTCTCTCTTCTGTCTTCCCAATTATGATATCTACCTTCTGAAATTATTTTCTTTTTATCACAGTTCTAAACATCATTGAAAGTTCAGGATCAGTGTAGATGACCCTTTAAAGACCTTACTTACTCCATGGTGGGAATGTAAATTGATAACTCACTATGGAGAACATTATGGATAGTGCTTAAAAAACTAGGAGTAGAATTGCCATATGATGCAACAGTCCCACCATTGGGCATATACCCTGAGAAAACCATAATTGAAAGAGCCATATGTGCCCCAGCTTTCATTGCAGCACTATTTACAATACATGGGACATGGAAGCAACCTAGAGGTCCATCGACAGATGAATTAATAAAAAGTTGTGGTACATACATACAATAGAATATTAGCCATAAAAAAGACTACATTCAGTCCTATTGAGGTGGATGAATATAGAGCCTGTTATACAGAGTAAAGTAAGTCAGAAGGAGAAAAACAAATATCATGTATTAACACATATATATGGAATCTAGGAGCCTGTTTGCAGGGCAGCAGTGGCGACGCAGACATAAAGAACAGACTTGTGGACACAGTGAGGGAAGAAGTGGGTGGGGCCAACTGAGAGTGTAGCGCGGAAATATAACTTACCATATGTAAACTAGATAGTGAAAATTTGTTTTATGATGCACTGAGCTCAAATCAGGTGCTCTGTGACAGCCTAGGGGGGTGGGATGGGGTAGGAGGTGGGAGGGAGATTTAAGAGGGAGGGGACATAATGTGTACCTATGGCTGATTCATGTTGGTATATGGTAGAAACCATCACAATATTGTAAAGCAATTATCCTCCAATTAAAAATTTTAAAAATACATGTATAATATTTCTATATATACTTAATGTTGATTATGAAATAAATGTGATTCAGTTCAGTTCAGTCGCTCAGTCGTGTCCGACTCTTTGCGACCCCATGAATCGTAGCACGCCAGGCCTCCCTGTCCATCACCAACTGCTGGAGTTCACTCAGATTCACGTCCATCTAGTCAGTGATGCCATCCAGCCATCTCATCCTCGGTCGTCCCCTTCTCCTCCTGCCCCCAATCCCTCCCAGCATCAGAGTCTTTTCCAATGAGTCAACTCTTCGCATGAGGTGGCCAAAGTACTGGAGTTTCAGCTTTAGCATCATTCCTTCCAAAGAAATCCCAGGGCTGATCTCCTTCAGAATGGACTGGTTGGATCTCTTTGCAGTCCAAGGGACTCTCAAAAGTCTTCTCCAACAGTTCAGTTCAAAAGCATCAATTCTTCGATGCTCAGCCTTCTTCACAGTCCAACTCTCACATCCATACATGACCACAGGAAAAACCATAGCCTTGACTAGATGGTCCTTAGTCGGCAATGTAATGTCTCTGCTTTTGAATGTGCTATCTAGGTTGGTCATAACTTTTCTTCCAAGGAGTAAGCGTCTTTTAATGTTTCAGCTTTAGCATACAATAATAATTGTATAATTATTACACCACCTACCATAGCTGTATCTTGGACTTCGTGATCATCCAGAACATTGCTTCTTTTGAAATCTTAGGCTTTACTATCCCATGGGCAGGCCCCAACTTCTTAAACTTCCAGCTCTTTTAGTTGTTTACTTTCACGCTAACCATTCTCTGATTGTATTAGATTCTGCTACTTTGACTCCTAGTTGTGAGGTGTGTGGCAAGAAGTTTCATGTTTGTTTATTCAGTAAATATTTATTGAATACCTGACTGTTTTAGGGATATAATGGTAAACAAAATTGATCTGAACCCTGCCTTTATGAAACTTAAAGCTTTCTGAATGGTTACAGACATTAAGAAAGAATTAAACAAATATATAATTACAAACTCTGATAAGTGCTATAAAGGAATGAATTAGGAGCCATAAGGAGAAAATAAGAAGAGGAGAGGACTTCCCTGGTGTTACAAGTGGATAGGAATCTGCCTGCCAATGCAGGTGACACAGGTTCAGTTCCTGGTCCAGGAGAATTCCACATGCTGCAGAGTAGCTAAGCCTTCTGCACCACAACTGCTGAAGCCTGTGTGCCTAGAGCCTGTGCTCCGCAACACGGGAAGCCACTGCGATGGGAAGCCCATGCACTGCAACGATAAGTAGCCCCTGCTTGCTGCAACTAGAGAAAACTCACAGCAACGAAGACTCAGTGCAACCAAAGATAAATAAATTCTTTTTAAAAAGAGGAGGAAAGCACTTTAGACTGAATAGTGAATGAGGGGCTTTCCAATGTGACCTCAAAATGGAGACCTAAAAGACTGGAAGTCCCTTACCATGCAAAGAGTTAGGGGAATAGTGTTTTCAGTTGTAGGAGCAGAATGTGTGAAAGCTTGAGGCAGGGATCAGCTTGATGAGTTAGAATAATTGAAAGGTCTTTGTGACTGGAATTCACTGAGGCAGGTAGCCTGAAATGAGGTTGCAAAGTTAAACAGGGGCCGGCTGAATCAAGGCCTTGCAAGTCATTTTTAAGAGTTTGATTTTATTCTGAGTGTTTCTGGAAATAGTTGAAAGGTTTTAAGATGGGATGATATGGTCTGTTTTATGTTTTAGAAAGATCATTCTGACTTTATCATGCAGAACAGATGGGAAGAGGCTGGAAGAGAAGCAGGAGAGCACTTAAGAGGGAACTTATTCATTGTTTAGAGCTAGTGCTGGCTTGGGTTATGATGGTGTGGCAAAAAGGCAAGGAGTAGATTTGAGAAATGTGTTTTTTAATTGATTTTTTTCTTTTTAACTTTAAACATTAAAATAGATTTAAGGTTAGCCTTCTAAAGGCCATCTCACTTGCTTTCAGGTAACTTTCTTTGTGGGAGAGAAAGGAATGTAGTTACTGCTACCTTGGAGGATAGGGGATGAGGAGCAGAGGGAGGGGCTCAGGAATTTATATGTTCTCCAGGTTGTTACCTGCCTGGAGTAATTCACAGTATGCCCATTATTAGTGTTTCTCATCTTTCATGTGTGTAGAGAAGAAAAAAGGTTGAGAGTTTCTGCTCTACAGGATAAATTTCATGGCAATCTGAAGTTTTCCATAGCCTGATTTCAGCCTGCCTATTCACACTCATCATACCATTCCCCTCCAACCACCATGCATGCTGTATTCTATTGTTACGATTTTTAAGTCATAATTTCCTTTTTTATTGAGCAGATAGACTAATATTTTAAGTCTGTTTCCGATAAAGCTTTCCCTGATTCCCTCAGGAGAACTTTGGTATTTTGTTTATATTCCCAGTATGCATTGCTTAAAGCAATTGTTTTATTAAATTTAAATGTTTTTATTGTATTGACTGCTTACCAAACTAGTCTTCTTGACAGAAGGGATTGATTTTTTTCTTTATGCCTCTTTTAAGAAAGCATTTGAATGTTCGAGTTACATTTCTGACTGTCTTTGTTTGAGTAGGCAAACACAGCTTACATTTCCTTCTGATAAGACAAACTTTGGGGTTTAGAAAATGTAGCGAGCAAGAAAATAGTTGAAGATGTCTTTCCCAGGTCTATTTTAATAGGTATTAATAATTAAAATATACTTTTTAAAATTGTGGTAAAGCAACCTTAGAAGTACATTCTTTCTTATCAGCCCCAATGTGTTCAGTCACGTCCAACTCTCTGTGACCCTATGGACTGTAACCTGCCAGGCTCTTCTGTCCATGGGATTCTCCAGACAAGAATTCTGGAGTGGGTAGCCATTGCCTTCTCCAGGGGATCTTCCTGACCCAGGGATCGAACCCCAGTCTCCTGCATTGCAGGCAGATTCTTTACTGTCTGAACCATCCAGTTAGATCCTTGGAGTGGAGAAATCCATCAAGATAACCCAGAAGTTCTAGACACAGATAATTGGCCCAAAAGCTTGATATTTAATTAAAAGAAAGATTCCTGGTAGTGAAGGAAATAGAAGTTGATCTAATGGAATTATTCTGGTTATTATAATTAACATGTCTATAGAATACCTGAGAATATTTAAGTTTTATTTGGAACCGTTGATGATCAAAAAATAGGTTAGAAGTGTTGCGAAACTTCACTGTTAAAAAAAAAAAAACTTCACTGTAAATTCCTAGTCTACAAATTGATCTATTCTGTGATTCAGTTTATGTCTCCTGTCATTGTTTAGAGCCAGTGCTAGCTTGGGTTATGATAGTGGGGCAAAAAGGCACGGAGTAGATAAAGGAAAAAAATAGTATAGCAGAAAAAAACAGCAATTTCTATACCCATTGAGTATTATAATCTTTTACTGCTCTGATACATCTCTTGGAGCTTTTTCACTAGATTTGAAGAGAAAATTAGATAATGAACTCATTACAGTTAAAATAAAGTTCAAGTTAAAAAAACCAAACTTTGACATTCTTCCCTTTTAGCTTTCACTGGGAATCACTTATGAAGCCATTCTATAATTATCACGTGGAATTCATTACTTGCCGGAGTATAACAGAAAAAACTATCCTGGGAGTCAGCAAGTACAAACAACATTTCACAACATCAGCTTGTGTACCGCATATTGTTCTGTAACTGTATACTTAGCTTTCTGGTGAAAGACTCTCATTTATGTCTTCCTTTCTTTTATAGGAATATACTTGTCCCAGATGTGAATCAGGTTTTATTGAAGAAGTGACAGATGATTCCAGGTATAGTACAAGCCCATGAATAAATCAAGCATTCTGTTATCAAAATTATGTTTTTTAGCATCAACTGAATGAATATAAAGAAATTTGTTTTATAACTTACACTCTTTGTTGAGAGAGAGAAGTAGCAGGGCAAAGAGGAAGAAAAATGGGAAGATTAGGAAAATATTGTGATAGTGCTAAGTCACTTTAGTTGTGTCCGACTTTGTGCAACCCCACAGACTGTAGCCCACCAGGCTCCCCTGTCCCTGGGATTCTCCAGGCAAGAACACTGGAGTGGGTTGCCATTTCCTTCTCCAATGCATGAAAGTGAAAAGTGAAAGTGAAGTCGCTCAGTCGTGTCCGACTCTTCGAGACCTGATGGACTGCAGCCTACCAGACTCCTCTGTCCATGGGATTTTCCAGGCAAGAGTACTGGAGTGGGTTGCCATTGCCTACGATAGTAGGTGTCTTAAGATCTACTGTGGCATTCCTGGGAAACCTCTGTATCCCTATCAGAGTAAATTTGGTGAGTTTTCATATATTTTCTGAGACTTTGGGGTTTCCCTTGGACTATTGGTTTTTAGTGACTACTCTGTTGCTTGAAGGTAGATTGCTCTTATACCCATTTGGTGGGCTGGGGAGCAACTTCTGACAAAGATTACCTAGCAAGATAAACAGGCTGTTCTAGCCAGGGAAACTGAGTTGTGATTCTTGAGGAAGCTTTGGGTCCCTTGTGCTTATTAGGATTATTGTGGTTAAACATACCATCTTGCTACTGTAGTATTAGTGTGTTGGTAATGCTTGAAACTGGCTCTTGTTGCTCTTACTGATGGTATAAAACCTATAAAAGGGGAAAGTTATTTCTGAAAATGACACTGTTACATATTCCTTCTTGGTTAATATGAGTAAAGCTATGAAAGTGTAATAAAAAGTAGAATAGTGTTGATAGGAGGGCTTCTTTTAATATTGGAGTGACTTTGGGGGTTTTAATGGCAGTAAATAATTCCTTTACTGTTGCTGTTGGCAGAATATAAAGTTGAAGTTCCCCTTCCACAACCAGGAAAAACTACACATTTTACAGTATGTACAATTGGTTTAATTTTATTAATGATCAGTGATTATATGTATAATCTGACCTGGAGCTTCTGGGGCAACATATGGCATGAAGATCTAGTTTGCTACAAACACTTGATGTAATCTTGGTTTTAAATAACACAATACCAGCTCAATCTATAAGATTAGCATGATGGCAAAATTAGCAATTTTGTGTGGATGGCATGCTAACTTGGGATAGCTTTTTATTTGTGCTGTTATAATTGCATTATATACTTGTTTCAAGCAGGGTATGCTCTGCATGTGTTATAGAGCATGTTGTTTTTTGGGGGAGCATTTTTTTCAAAGGTTTTGAATACTAATCCTGGTTTCTTCAGCCATGAGGTTGGTGATTAACTACAAGATGAATCTTTTCTAGAAGAAAACTGAATTCTGTGGGTCCTGCTCTCACTTGACTTAATCTTTTATTTGTGCGTTTGTGAGTCAAAGGTTGTCTTATACAGGTGCTATTGGTAGCAGATATTCAAATGCAAAGGTGATGTCTTTTGAAAGATCAGTGTTTTAAATAGTTGAAGAAATCTTTGCTTAGAATCACCTACTATAAAGTTTATGAACATTTGCTGATTTGAATACTTAGCAATTACAGTGTTAAGTAGTGGATGGTAAAAATGAGAGTAAGTCCTTATGTGGACATTGGATAATGGGTTCCATTTGCTGTTAGATATTCATCTGGAGGAGCATCTTGTAAATTTTCGTAAGCTTTGTAACATTTCTCAGAAAAATGTAATTGTTTTTATTATCCCTTCTCTATGATTAGCCCTATCATTCTTTTTTAAAAAATTATTTATTTATTTATTTTTGGCTGTGCTGGGCTCTGATGCTGGGAGGGATTGGGGGCAGGAGGAGAAGGGGACGACAGAGGATGAGATGGCTGGATGGCATCACCGACTCGATGGACATGAATTTGAGTGAACTCTGGGAGTCGGTGATGGACAGGGAGGCCTGGCGTGCTGCGGTTCATGAGGTCGCAAAGAATCGGACACGACTGAGCGACTGAACTGAACTGAACTGTGCTGGGCCTGTGTTGCTGTGCATGGGCTTTTTACTAGGTGCTGCGAGCAGGGGCTACTCTCCAGTTGTGGTGCTCAGGCTTCTCACTGTGGTGGCTTCTCTTGTTGTGGACCAAGGGCTCTATGGCCTATGGGCTTCCATCGTTGTGGCACATGGGCTGTAGAGTGGGGCTCAGTAGTGGGCTCAGTAGTTGCAGCTCCCAGGCTCTCCAGCACGGGCTCAAGGGTTGTGGTGTACAGACTTGGTTGCCATGCTGCATGTGGGATCTTCCTGGATTGGGGATCAAACCCGTGTCTCCTGCATTGGCAAGTGGATTCTTCACCACTGAGCCACCAAGGAACCCCAGCTCTGTCATTCTTACTATACAAAGAAATTTTAAGGAAAGGGAAGGCTGGGGGAGTTGCAGGGATAGAAGAACCCTAAAAGAAAGAGTTAATAGCTTTAATTACCAAAGATACCTGAATCCTTGAAGCTATCAATATATGGTAAAGGCAGGAAGAGCCCTGGAAGCCTGTCTAGGCGTGAGCAATAAAATGGATACACAGTAGTAATTTAATTATTTATCTAGCATAGAGGTACTGGTAATTTGGGGCTTGTTTTACAGAGGAAGTGTTTTTTACAAAAGACATTTTAACCTTTGAAACAAATAACAGTTGTCAAATGGTTTCTAATCAGAGAATAAGGCTTGAGAATGATGCCATAGATAGAGAATGGCATTAGCTTTCGTTTTTTCACTTTTCAGTTCAGTTCAGTCGCTCAGTCGTGTCCGACTCTTTGTGACCCCATGAATTGCAGCACGCCAGGCCTCGCTGTTCATCACCATCTCCCAGAGTTCACTCAGACACGTCCATCGAGTCTGTGATGCCATCTAGCCTCTCATCCTCTGTCGTCCCCTTCTCCTCCTGCCCCCAGTTCCTCCCAGCATCAGAGTCTTTTCCAATGACTCAACTCTTCTCATGAAGTGGCCAGAGTACTGGAGTTTCAGCTTTAGCATCATTCCTTCCAAAGAAATCCCAGGGTTGATCTCCTTCAGAATGGACTGGCTGGATCTCCTTGCAGTCCAAGGGACTCTCAAGAGTCTTCTCCAACACCACGGTTCAAAAGCATCAATTCTTCGATGCTCAGCCTTCTTCACAGTCCAACTCTCACATCCATACATGACCACAGGAAAAACCATAGCCTTGACTAGATGGACCTTAGTTGGCAAAGTAATGTCTCTGCTTTTGAATATACTATCTAGGTTGGTCATAACTTTTCTTCTAAGGAGTAAGCGTCTTTTAATTTCATGGCTGCAGTCACCATCTGCAGTGATTTTGGAGCCCCCCAAAATAAAGTCTGACCCTGTTTCCCCATCTATATCCCATGAAGTGATGGGACCAGATGCCATGATCTTTGTTTTCTGAATGTTGAGCTTTAAGCCAACTTTTTCACTCTCCTCTTTAACTTTCATCAAGAGGCTTCTTAGCTCCTCTTCACTTTTGGTTCCAGACTAACCAGGGTGTGTGTGTTTTCTCAATGAGCTGAGTGCGGTGCCTGGATTGCTATTGTAATTCTGAAAATGAAAGCTGCTCTAGTAATTTGTGGACTTTGTATCATTGGGGTGAGTGTGTGCATGCTTGTGTGCTAATGTGTGTACTTTTGTGCCCTTGTATGTGTCTTAAAGTAAAAGTGATATCCAGCGATTCTTGTGGTTCTTTCCATCCCCTTTCTGTCAAAGTGTTTTAGCCAGTTTTTTCTCTTTGCAAATTTCATGGGGATGGTGGGATCTAATATTTTTTCCTGGTCTTTGAGAGTGGGTTTACACATGCAATATTAATTCAGTAACATTTTGTTTTGAGTTATCAATGCAGGATATAGTAAAGCAGTGTTATGAAAAGTGCTGAGTGCTCTGTATAATGGCTGATACATAATAAATACATATATTTGTGGTATTAATAAAATACAGTCTTTACCCTCTGAATTTTATGTTTCTGAAAGAAGGGTAAGAAGTAGAAACGGACGAAACAAGTTCTAGATATGTATAATACAAGGTCAAATTTAGGATCAAAGTCAAGAGTGCAGAGGGCTGTGGAAGAGTCTTGTTTGGTGAGTTTAGTAAAGTCTTAATGGAGGATGGCTCTGAGGGGTGGGTAAGAGAATCATCATCAGAAGAAAATATTTATGGAGCCCTTTTATAAGATGCTAAATATTGTACCAGACCCCTTGCATTACTAATTTTTAATCATTTCTAGTAGTTTCAAATGTTGTGTGTTCATCTGATGGTTAGTGGTTTTTTAGTGAAATATTATTTGGAGAATCTAGTTTTATTTTTTAGCTTCTGAGAATAAATATTTTTCTTCCTTTACTCAGATTTGAGTTGCATTGCTGGCTGTAGGTCCTCTTCCTTCTCTGTGATGGCCCCTCTCTAATTTTTTTCACTTGATTTAGCCTTGATTTTGTAGTTTGTTATAGTTTGTTTTAAGTCTATTAATTTTCATAGATTAATGCAAGTTCTTCATAATTTCCTTTGTAGGTGTCACGTTGGGATGAGTTCTTTTTCCTTATTGGGATTTGTTCTCATTGTACCATTCTATATTTAGGTTCTGGGAGGGAAGCTTACTCCTGGGCATAGAAACTAGAATCACTTCTCATTGCTTTTTCTCTTCAGTTTTTTAGGTGGTGGCAGCAGCACATCAACACAGTTTTCAGAGGTAAGTTTCCCTTTGGCTCTATGGAGTCTTTAGGTAGTGGCCTCATGCTAAATCAGTGACAGATTTTCACTTGCCATTGCAATAAAACCTCAGAATGTTTAAGGAAAATGTAGGCAAGAGTAGTCCTAGAAGGATTTGTGTTCAGTAGTTGGGGCTTTGGCATGTTATTTTTAGTAAACCTTTGATTAGGTGGTGTTTCAGTTATTTTCTGCTTCTATATTGTGTATATAGTGTGAGAATGTAAAGCTTGTGTGTATTTTTTTTAATAACTGTTGCAGACTCTTAGTGGTATGACAGTCAAGTAAAGAGCAGGGGATGAGTTCTAATTGAAGTCACATTGAGGCACAGTCTACAGTTTTACACAGAGATACTGGTTTCTAGAGATTACCTTTTATGAATATGGTAATTTGGTATATGTATTGGAATTTGGGTGCCAGATTAAGTATAAGATATTTACTTGCCTTCCAGGTCTTGAGATAGAACCTATAGTTAATTTCCAGTTCTTTATATAATGTGGGTTCTCTTACTGCAAAGCACAAACTCTGGGGCATGTGGGCTTCAGTAGTTGTGACAGGTGGACTCAGTAGATGTGGCTCTCGGGCTCTGGAGCATGCGCTTGGTAGTTGTGGTGCACAAGCTTAGTTGCCATGTGACATGTGGGATCTTTCTGAATCAGTGAGCGAACCCGTTTCTGCTGCATTGGCAGGTGGATTCCTTACCCTGGAGCCACCAGGGGAGCCCTAAGGTTTAAGTGACATTAAGTACTTTTTGTTCATAAGCATTAAGAGACTGTATCTCACAAGGGTAGACCCCTCCGCCTATGGAAACCCTGGTTTGCTTTTGCTCCTACTGCCATATAGTTTGGCTAGCCCTAGAAAGCTAACAGATGCTAAAAGGAAAAAAAAAAAAACAATTAAATCCCATAATCGGAATTTCTTTGTATTTCAGGATCACATTAACCTTTTTTGGAAATAGTTCAAGTTTTGAGAACAAGCAAAACTTCTTAGTATTTATTTGTGTATAAATTAAAACTGTATTTGCAGGTGTGTCTGAAAACTGGTATTCAGTAAGAAGCCCATAAAACCCTAAGCTTCTCTCCTTTATCCTCTGAAAATTATTTTAAGACTTGGAGCTCTCAGGCTTTTTTTTTTTTTTTTTGCCACACCATGCAGCTTGTAGGATCTTAGTTCCCAACCTAGTTTGTTCCTTAGTGCCTTGACCAGGGATTGAACCCGGGCCCCAGTAGTGAAAACACCAAGTCCTAACCACTGGGCCACTAGAGAATTCTCAGCTCCCCAGATTTTTTATGTTATTAGATATATAGTCAAGAAACTTAATGTTTGGGTAATAATCCTGTTTTATTAAGGGTATTTTCTTTTACTTATGGTCTGTGGTACTTCCCAATATCTGGTATTAAGCTTTTTACTTAACTCTGAACTGACTTGGTATGTGGGTTGGTTAGTGTGATTCAAGATAGATTATGTCTTTAAGCTCCCATTTTCTTGTTTTGATGGATGAAAAAACATTACTTAAAATTGATTCTGCTCACTAGGCCTGAAAGCCTTTCCAGTTTTAGTATGTTTTTTTCCTTGTGTGTGCTATTCCTGATAACACAGATTGTCACTTACTGGTTATACATATGCAGAGGAAAAACTTCATCTGATTTTCCTTAAGTGTTAGTTCTCTTTTAGGAGATGGAAATACAAGTTTTATAGTTATGACTCACTAGGAGAAGATGCATTCAGAAGAAAAATAAATATATATATTTCGTCAGTTTCCTAACTTTAGTAATGCTAAATCTGACACTGCATGAGTTATCCTTCAGGTGTTGAAGTAATTTTGCCTAGTTATAGCCTGTGACATCATGTTCTTCAGGATTTGTAGCAAGGGTATGATTACACCCAGTTTTCCATTGTCATCAAAGGGACTATTTCAGTTTTCTCCTTTTAAAATATTTTGCACTTATATAGAAAAAAACCTGTCTTTTAATATTGTAGAAGTTGTCAAGGATTAAAAAAATCAGCTAAGAAGTGTATGTTGAGTGCACTTCTAGCACTCTGCTAAAGTTGGAGCAAGAAACAAATGTTACAGTTGCCTTGAGTGCAAGGAACTTATAATTTAGTTGGGGAGCAAGTGCAAACATATGAAATAAGTATGAATACAAGAAAGAATGTACAGAGGGTATAATAAACTTATTGTGGGGTGTATGTGACAGACAGTAGGAAGGACAGATGAGGTGTGCTGCAGTCTTTGAAAAGACTAAGATGTTTAGGAAAGGAGGTCAAATGACATAGTGATATGCCCAGATCCAGATTGCCTGAGTTTAAATCCTGGGTCTACTGCTTACTGACTATGTAAACTGGGCAAAATTACTTAGAATTTTTCAGTGCCTCTGTTTCCTCCTTTGTAAATTGGGGAAAATAATAATACCTACCTCAGAGGGTTGTTGTGAGGATTGAGTTGATACATGCCAGGTGTGTGGGCCAGTGTGCCTGCCGTATAGTGAGTGCTTAATAAATTTTAGCTGTTATTAATTCATGGAGAAGGTAAAACAAGGCTTCAAGTACTAGAGCCTTAAAGGGTAGGTGGAATTTAAATAAGCAAAGAGATGAGAAAACACAAACACTTTTCCTCTAGACAGTGTTCATAGGCTTTAAGTTAATAATTATACCCATATCCCTAGAGGAAAAGCCTAGAAAGAAATTATGTTTGGAAATGAGTTATTTTTCTTTTCTATATTTCAGTTGATAATTCCAGCAAATGCTTATGCTCAGTTTTGCTCTATTTTTCTTCAGAGTTGCTTGTACAATGAAGAGATTATTTCTTAATTAGTATTTATTAATGCTGGATTCTTAAAACACTAGATATATTAGAAGAGGCTTAGTCCAAGCATATGTGTGTGTGTGTATGTGTGTGTGTGTGTATATATATATATATTTTTTCTTTTCCTGAATGAGATCTGGGATGGGGGAAACAGGAAGAGTAGATGAGGATAGAGAAGAGTTGCCAGTGAAATGGGAACTATGTTTGAGTAATGTGTAAGGATTGGTGGAGAGTGAATTTAGAAATGTTGCTAACAGATTGTAGAGAGAGGGGACATAGCTATACTGAGGTCCCTGTTGATAATCTGGGGAATTGAGCCCATTGCTATCTGAGCGTTTCATTGATTACTTGAAAGCTTCTGACCGTGACCTGGTGCCAGTGAGACATCTGATCTGAAAGTCTCAGCTTTCCTGAGTATATCACTTCAGTGCAAGAGTGGCTATGGCTTTTGCTTCATAGTAGCAGAAAACAAGATAGATGGTTTTCTAGAAAAAGAACTCCCAGGTGTGCAAGAAGGCAAGGTACTCTGAGCAGCCTGATTTATATTTATTTAAATAAAAATTGTTTTGGTACATATGCAGCTATTCCACTATACATATTTCGCTATTCTAAGAGCCCCCTTTCTTTATATATTTCCTTTCAGGTTTTGTCCTGAGGCATAAATACTGAAAGATATTATAACAACATTAAGAAGATTTTTAAAAAGTCTTCCATATTATCATTACCTTATTTTTTATTTCATCCTTTCCTTCCCTCCCTTTCTCATTTTTTTTCTTCCTTTCTCATACTTTCCATTTCTCACATTTATGCTTCATAACTGTTTTCAGATATAATCATATGTTGTGTTTCTGATTTTTAAAATTTACTTAGGATTATAACAATTTTTTTTCTTATGTCTTCATAATTATAAGAGTTACATATTTTATGACTTTATACTCTTTCATGCATTCTCTATATTAAACTGTTATCCTGTATTAAAACGTGTCTGGCTATACATGATGGTTGATCATTGATCATACCTCTTCAGTTCATCTCAGAGTCTAGAACATGTTGAGAATTAAACCATAGATGCCAGGGAGATGGAAATAAGGATTTAACTTGTATTCAGTGAAATTGGAAATCACATTTGATCTATGGGCAAATGGACATCCTAAGTCTGCACAGGATGCCCCTGCTGAGAATTAGAGGCAGCAGAGCAGGCACAAATACTCAGAACACTTCTTTAGCCTTTGTACAGAGTCCTTATACATGAACTCCATCAACTGGAGAAATGTGACTTAGCAGATGTTAGGTTTTTGCTACTTACCAATCAGAGCATCATTCCTCTGGTAGGAAAGAGTAATGAGGAATGAATAAAGAGGTTAGAAGTGGTCGTGCAAGCTCTTGAGTCTTCCATGCTCACCTTTGAGTTTAGTAATTGAAGTCTGTAGTTAGCAAGGATCTGGGACTAGTAACTCTGGCAGTTAGGCGAGGAGATGAGTAGTCTGGGAGGGCAATATTATGTCTACCTTCATAAAGTCTCTCTCCAGTACCAGCTATGCTCTTTTGTGTATGCTCCTGGAACCTGTGGAGAAGGCTCTGAAGTAATCAAGAACAACTTAAATTAAGCTGAGCTAAATAAAACTGTTGATATTCTATTGCTCTTGACCTACAAAGGTGATAATTTTAAATGATTAAACCTAGTAAAAAAAAGTTAAAGATTTCAAATCTTTAACTTTCTTTTCCCAAGTAAGTCTTCCTTTTAGCTGTTTGCTTTTCTTCTCAGTCTCAGCCAGAGGGCTTATACTTAAATGCCAGGTAGAGTTTGGATTCTTTGAGCAGCTGCACCCTGGATGTGATCTTAAAGCTTGAATTAATTCAACCAAATCTTTCGTCTGTCTCACTTTTTAGTATAAAGAGTTAAAAGAGCTCATTTCATAGTGCTGCCTACTTCACAGCCAGTCCATTTGGAAATATCAACTCCAGAACTCTTCAGCAGTTGTTCAAAGAATAACTGTGTTTCTCTAATTCAGTACTAAGCTCACACCAGTAATTCTGTTGCCAAGCAAAGAATGTAATGTAAACTCAATGGTAACTGAAAGAAGAAGAATGAAACAGAAAATAGTTTTGGTGTCAGCCTTGCCAGTTTTTTGTTCAGTGACTGCCAGTTGACCACATCTATAGTCTGTAAGCTTAAACTCATTTGGAAAAAAGTACTTTTCATGAGATAATTTATGGCACAGTGTTTACATTTTAAGGGGTGGGTGGGTAGTGGACATCATATTTTTTTTCTTTGTGAATAGTATTTGAATACTCTGTATTTTTAGAAAATTTAGGAATTTTATATTTGATTGAAAACTTGTATCCAGGCTATGTAGAGACCTCTTAAAATGGAATAATGAGAAAACAACCCATTTTTAGAAAACGGCAAAAGATTTAAACAATCTCCTTTACCAAAGAAGGTGTATAGACGGCAAAAGAAATCTCAACATTGTTAGTTGTTGTTTGTTGTTGTTGTTTAGTTGTGTCTGATTCTTTGTGACTGCATGGACTGCAGCATGCCAGGCTCCTCTGTCCCGCGCACTACCTCCTGGAGTTTGCTCAAATTCATGTCCGCTGAGTAGTTAGGAAAATGCCCATTAAAACCACAATGAGGGAATTCCCTGGCGGTCTAGTCGTTAGGACTCTCGATCTTCCACTGGAGAGGGCATGGTTCAATCCCTGGGTGGGAAACTAAGATCCTCATGCTGCGTGGTATGGCCAAAAACAAAAAAACAACAACTCACCAGAGTGAGCTACTACATAGTTATCAGGATGGCTAAACTTTAAAAGACTGACGGTATTAACTTTTGGTAAGGCTGTGGAGCAACTGAAATTGATTGTAAAAATGGTCCAACCACTTTAGCAAACAGGCTTTTTTTTTCTTAGATATATCAGCCATATGATTTAACCATTGTACTCCCCTAAGATATGTACATAATTGTGCATAGCAACTATTGTAATAATAAAAATTAGAAACATTCCAAGAGCCCATCAACAGGTGGATGGATAAACAAATTGTGGTATATCCACAGTATGGAAATACTGCTCAGCAATATAAAGTATGTGGAATGTGACTCAACATAAACCCTTGATTCATGTAAAAATTAGAATGAATCTCAAAATAATTAAGCTGAGTGAAAGAATACATATAGTACGATTCCCTTTACTTGAACTCCTACAAAGTATAAAAATTTGAGAAAATGCAAATCACGGAGTGATCAGTGGCTGCTTGAGGGCAGGGAGGGGCAGGAGGAGGGGATTACCAGGATTCATTAGGAAACATTTGGAGGTGATGAAAATGTCCTGTATCTTGATTTACTGCTTTCGTAAAATTGCTTGTGAACTGTTTTCAAAATTGCATTTCTTAAGTTCAGTTCAATTCAGTCGTTCAGTCGTGTCCTACTCTTTGCGACCCCGTGAATTGCAGCACACCAGGCCTCCCTGTTCATCACCGTCTCCCGGAGTTCACTCAGACTCACGTCCATCAAGTCCGTGATGCCATCCAGCCATCTCATCCTTGGTCGTCCCCTTCTCCTCCTGCCCCCAATCCCTCCCAGCATCAGAGTCTTTTCTAATGAGTCAACTCTTCGCATGAGGTGGCCAAAGTGCTGGAGTTTCAGCTTTAGCATCATTCCTTCCAAAGAAATCCCAGGGCTGATCTCCTTTAGAATGGACTGGTTGGATCTCCTTGCAGTCCAAGGGACTCTCAAGAGTCTTCTCCAACAGTTCAGTTCAAAAGCATCAATTCTTCAGCGCTCAGCCTTCTTCACAGTCCAACTCTCACATCCATACATGACCACAGGAAAAACCATAGCCTTGACTAGACAGACCTTAGTCGGCAAAGTAATGTCTCTGCTTTTGAATATACTGTCTAGGTTGGTCATAACTTTTCTTCCAAGGAGTAAGCGTCTTTTAATTTCACTGCAGTCACCATCTGCAGTGATTTTGGAGCCCAAAAAATTAAAGTCTGACACTGTCTCCACTGTTTCCCCATCTATTTCCCATGAAGTGATGGGACCAGATGCCATGATCTTCGTTTTCTGAATGTTGAGCTTTAAGCCAACTTTTTCACTCTCCTCTTTCACTTTCATCAAGAGGCTTTTTAGCTTCTCTTCACTTTCTGCCATAAGGGTGGTGTCATCTGCATATCTGAGGTTATTGATATTTCTTCCAGCAGTCTTGATTCCAGCTTGTGTTTCTTCCAGTCCAGTGTTTCTCATGATGTACTCTGCATAGAAGTTAAATAAGCAGGGTGACGATATACAGCCTTGACGTACTCCTTTTCCTATTTGGAACCAGTCTGTTGTTCCATGTCCAGTTCTAACTGTTTCTTAAGTTAGTAATTTTGAAATCGCCCTCAGCTGACTCATCTCTGTAGATCATACTGGTTTGTTTTTTTTTTTTTTCACCACTATCTAAGACTTTTTCATCACCCTTGGAAGAAGCCCTATATCCATTAGTAGTCACTCCTTTTTCTCCCCAATTCCCCCAACTCTAGGAAACCATCAGTTGATTTTCTGTTTCTGTGGTTTTGCCTGTTTAGGACATTTGATATAAATGGAATGAATGATACAGTATGTGACCTTTGTGACTGACTCACTTAACATAATGTTTTCTTGACATATCTATATTTTATAGCATGAATCAGTATTTAGTTCTTTTTTATGGCTGCATGATCTGCTGTATGGATATACTACATTTTGTTTATCTGCTCATCAGTTGATGGACATTTCCATTATTTACACTTAACCGTTTTGGATAACATTGCTGTGAATATCGGAGAAGGCAATGGCACCCCACTCCAGTACTCTTGCCTGGGAAATCCCATGGATGGAGGAGCCTGGTAGGCTGCAGTCCATCGGGTCGCTAAGAGTCGGACACAACTGAGCGACTTCACTTTCAGTTTTCACTTTCATGCATTGGAGAAGGAAATGGCAACCCACTCCAGTGTTCTTGCCTGGAGAATCCCAGGGATAGGGGAGCCTGGTGGGCTTCCATCTGTGGGGTCACACAGACTCGGACATGACTGATGTGACTTAGCAGCAGCAGCAGCTGTGAATATGTATAATTTTTTTCTGTATGTATTTTCTGTGTTCTCAAGTATATAAGTAGGTGGGAAATTGCTGGGCCATATAGTAACTCTTTAACTTTTCAAAGAATTGACCATAATATTTGAGGTGCTCATATAATCATGGTTCAGTTCAGTTGCTCAGTCGTGTCCCACTCTTTCTGACCTCATGGACTGCAGCACACCAAGCCACTCTGTCCATCACCAACTCCTGAAACTTGCTCAAGCTCAAGTCCATTGAGTTGGTGATGCCATCCAACCATCTCATCCTCTGTCATCCCCTTCTCTTCCTGCCTTCAATCTTTCCCAGCGTCAGGGTCTTTTCCAAGGAGTGAGTTCTTCACATCAGGTAGCCGAAGTATTGGAGCCTCAACTTCAACATCAGTCCTTCCAATGAATATTCAGGACTGATTTCCTTTACGATGGACTGGTTTGATCTCTTTGCTGTCCAAGGAACTCTCAAGAGTCTTCTCCAACACCACAGTTCAAAAGCATCATTTCTTCAGAGCTCAGCTTCCTTTATGGTCCCAACTCTCACATCCATACATGACTACTGGAAAAACCATAGTTTGACTAGACAGACCTTTGTTGGCAAAGTAATGTCTCTGCTTTTTAATATGCTGTTTATGTCTAGATTGGTGATAGCTTTTCTTCCAAGGAGCAAGCGTCTCTTAATTTCATGGCTGCAGTCACCACCTGCAGTGATTTTGAAGCCCAAGAGAATAAAGTCTGTTATTGTTTCCATTGTTTCCCCATCTATTTGCCATAAAGTGATGGGACTGGATGCATGCTGTGATGATAATTTTTTGAATGTTGAGTTTTAAGCCAGCTTATTCGCTCTTATCTCTCAGTTTCATCAGGAGGCTCTTTCCTCTTCACTTTCTGCCATAAGGGTGGTGTCAAATGCATATCTGAAGTTATTGATATTTCTCCCTGCAGTCTTGATTCAGGCTTGTGCTTCATCAAGCTTGGCATTTCGCATGATGTACTCTGCATGTAAGTTAAATAAGCAAGGTGACAATATATTCAGCCTTGACGTACTCCTTTCCTAATTTGGAACCAATCTGTTGTTCCATGTTTGGTTCTAACTGTTACTTCTTGACCTGCATACAGATTTCTCAGGAGGCAGATAAGGTGGTCTGGTATTCCCATCTCTTTAAGAATGTTCCACAGTTTGTTGTGATCCACACAGTCAAAGGCTTTGGCATAGTCAATAAAGCAGAAGTAGATATTTTTCAGGAATTTTCTTGCTTTTTCGATGATCCAAAAGATGTTGGCAGTTTGATCTCTGGTTCCTCTGCCTTTCCTAAATCCAGCTTGAACATCTGGAATTTCATGGTTCATGTACTGTTCAAGTCTTGGTTCAGGTCTTGCCTGGAGAATTTTGAGCATTACTTTGCTAGTGCCTACTTGACAAGCTCTGTCTTGAAAAACTGAAAATGTTACTCTGCATTGGAAGTAAAAAGATGATGCTTCAAAAAATATGTGGGCTGAAATACTTACATGTTTTAATATAAAAAGATGGAGGGACTTCCCCAGTGGTCCAGTGACTAAGACTGTGCTCCCAATGCGGGGGGCCTGAGTTGGATCCCTGGTCAGGGAACTAGATCCCACATGCAGCATACATCCTCGCTTGGAGAATTTTGAGCATTACTTTCTAGCATGTGAGATGAGTGCAGCTTCTGTAGTTTGAACATTCTTTAGCATTGCCTTTCTTTGGGATTGGAATGAAAACTGACCTTTTCCAGTCCTGTGGCCACTGAGTTTTCCAAATTTGCTGGCATATTGAGTACAGCACTTTCACAGCATCATCTTTTAGGACTTGAAATAGCTCAGCTGGAATTTCATCACCTCCACTAGCTTTGTTCGTAGTGATACTTCCTAAGGCCCACTTGACTTTGGACTCCAGGGTGTCTGGCTCTAGGTGAATGATAACACCATCATGGTTATCTGGGTCATTAACATCTTTTTTGTATAGTTCTCTGGTTAGCTTATAGCAAATTTTGCTGATGCTCCATATCATTTATTTCGCTGCACCAGGTCTTAGTTGCAGCATGCGGGCACTCTTAGCTGCATGTTGGGATCTAGTTCCCTGACCAGGGAGCCAACTCAGGCCCCCTGTGTTGGGAGCACAGTCTTAGTCACTGGACCACCGGGGAAGTCACTCCATCTTTTTTATATTAAAACATGTAAGTATTTCAGCCCACATATTTTTTGAAACATCATCTTTTTACCTCCAATGCAGAGTAACATTTTCAGTTTTTTAAGATAGAGCTTGTCAAGGAGGCCGTTTCTGTGAATCTTTTGAATGTTTCACCAAAATTTTATAATGGTATTCTTGTGATAACCTATGTGAGAAAAGAATCTAAAATAAACTGAATATCTGTTTTTAACTTGTCTTGAATACCCAGTTTTGTTGTATGAACTATTTTTTTCTCTTGGGCTTGTCTTAAGTCTGCTCAGAGGCAAATGACCTGAAGCTATTCTTATGCTTAGTGTTGATTTAGTATAAGTTTGTGTGCTGCTGCTAACTCACTTCAGCCGTGTCTGACTCTATGTGACCCCATAGATGGCAGCCCACCAGGCTCCCCCATCCCTGGAATTCTCCAGGCAAGAACACTCTGGAGTGGGTTGCCATTTCCCTCTCCAGTGCATGAAAGTGAAGTCGCTCAATTGTGTCCAACTCTTAGTGACCCCATGGACTGCAGCCCACCAGGCTCCTCCGTCCATGGGATTTTCCAGGCAAGAGTACTGGAGTAGGGTGCCATCGCCTTCTCCAATAAATTTGTGTGGTGTGCTCTTTTTATCAGGTGCTATATGGTCAACATACAGTAATATCTTGGGACAAATACATTGACTACTACTGTCTGTCTGCACTAATCTGCAGTTTCCAAACAAGTAGAAAAAGCCTTAAACTGATGTTGAAGCTGCTTCTAAGCTTGGGTTCCTTCAGAATTTTTACAAATGTTAGATGCAATAATTCATGTGTAATTATCAGTGCAGATTATTGATATTATGAGTTTGGTACTTAATTTTTCTTCTAATCAAAAATTTCAAATATTTATCCAAAGAAGACATATATATAGATGACCAATAGGCACATGAAAAGATGCTCAGTATTACTAATTATTACAGAAAGGGAAATCATAACCAATCATAATCATCACAAACAAGTCCGCAAATAATAAATGCTGAAAAGGGTGCAGAGAAAAGGGAACACTTCCACACTGTTGATGTGAATGTAAATCGGTACAGCCACTTTAGAGAACAGTATGGAGATTCCTTAAAAAACCAACAGTAGGGCTTCCCTGGTGGTCTAGGTGTTAAGAATCTGCCTGCCAGTGCAGGGGACATGGGTTTGATCCCTGGTCCAGGAAGATCCCACATGCTGTGGGCCAAGTAAGCCCATGCGCCACGACTACTAAGCCAGCCCTCTAGAACCTGTGAGCCACAACTACTGAGCCCATGCTTCATAACTACTGAAACCTGCGTATTCTAGAGCCTCTGCTCCTCAACAGGAGAAGCCTCCGTAATGACAAGCTCAGGTACTACAAGCAACGAAGACCCAGCACAACCAAAAATAAATAATCTTTTAAAAAAAAAACCAAAAAACTAAAAAATAGAATTACCATGTGATCCAGCAATCTCATTCCTGGGCATATATCTGGAAAAGACGAAAAGTCTAATTTGAAAAGATATATGCACTCCAGTGTTCACAGCAGCACTATTTACAGTAGCCAAGACATGTGAAGTCGCTCAGTCGTGTCCGACTCTTTGCGACCCCATAGACTGTAACCTACCTGGCTCCTCTGTCCATGGGATTTTCCAGGCAGTAGTACTGGAGTGGGTTGCCATTTCCTTCTCCAGGGGATCTTCCCAACCCAGGGCTGAAACCTGGGTTTCCCACATTGTAGACAGATGCTTTACCGTCTGAGCCACCAGGGAAGCCAAGACATGAAAGAAACCTACATGTCCACTGACAGATGAGAGGATAAAGAAGATGTGAGATACACACACACGTATACATATGCACAATGTAGAATATTACCCAGCCATTAAAAAATAATAATGCCATTTGTACCAACATGGATGAACCTAGAAGTTTTCATACTAAGTGAAGTAAGTCAGACAGAGAAAGACAAATATGCAGATGACACCACTGTTGTGGCAGAAAGTAAAGAAGAACTAAAGAGCCTCTTGATGAAGGTGAAAGAGGAGAGTGGAAAAGTTGGCTTAAAGCTCAACATTCAGAAAACGAAGATCATGGCATCCAGTCCCATCACTTCATGGCAAATAGATGGGGAAACAGTGAAAACAGTGGCTGACTTTATTTTTGGGGGCTCCAAAATCACTGCAGATGGTGACTGCAGTCATGAAATTAAAAGATGCTTACTCCTTGGAAGAAAAGTTATGACCAACCTAGACAGCATATTAAAAAGCAGAGACATTACTTTGCCAACAAAGGTCCGTCTCGTCAGAGCTGTGATTTTTCCAGTGGTCATGTATGGATATGAGAGGACAGTATAATATAGATGGACTATAAAGAAAGCTGAGCGCAGAAGAATTGATGCTTTTGAACTGTGGTGTTGGAGAAAACTCTTGAGAGTCCCTTGGACTGCAAGGAAATCCAACCCGTCCATCGTAGGAAACCAGTCCTGGATATTCATTGGAAGGACTGAAATCCATCGTAAAGGAAACCAGTCCTGAATATTCATTGGAAGGACTGATGTTGAAGCTGAAACTCAACACTTTGGCCACCTGATGTGAAGAACTGAGTCATTTGAAAAGACCCTGATGCTGGGAAAGATTGAAGGCAGAAGGAGAAGGGTACGACAGAGAACAAGATGATTGGATGACATTGCCGACTCAATGGACATGGGTTTGAGTAAACTCTGAGAGTTGGTAATGGACAGGGGAGGCCTGGCGTGCTGCAGTGCATGGGGTCGCAAAGAGTCAGACACGACTGAGTGACTAAACTGAACTGCACTGAGAAGGCAGTGAGATAACATATTTAAAGTGCTGAAAGAAAAAGATGGCCATCTTGAAATTCTAAATCCAGTAAAACTGTCTTCAAGAATGAAAGAGAAATTAAGACATTCCCAGATAAACAATCAGAGAAGGTGATGGCACTCCACTCCAGTACTCTTGCCTGGAAAATCCCATGGACGGCGGAGCCTGGTAGACTGCAGTCTGTTGGGTGTGAACAGTCAGACACAACTGAGTGACTTCACTTTCACTTTTCACTCTCATGCATTGGACAAGGAAATGGCAACCCACTCCAGTGTTCTTGCCTAGAGAATCCCAGGGACGGGGGAGCCTGGTGAGCTGCTGTCTATGGGGACACACAGAGTCGGACACGACTGAAGCAACTTAGCAGCAGCAGCAGCAGCAGATAAACAATAGCTGAGGGAGTTCATTACTATATGCTTTATACCATCTATACAAGAAATGCAGAAGGGAGTCTTTCAGGCTTACTATAGACCTGTTGAGTTTACTTTCTGCAGTAGGACAGAAAAATATACATTTAAAAAATCAACCTCCTATAGATTCTTATACACAGAAAACAAAAAGAGAAACCTCTAGGTGATATAAGTGTTTTCTGTCTGGTAAAAACTATTTTTTAAAAAAGCCCTGTTATCAAGTGTTCGCCAGAATTTGATACAGTGGAAACCCTTCAACACTCATGGTGGATATGTAAATTGGTTCAACCACTTTGGAAAACAATTTGGCATTAATATAGACCATATAAAAAGTTGTATAGACCACTAACAGAAACTTCCTATCTATAGCAGAAAACATATATAAGAATGTTTGCACTGGCTGTTTGTAATGGCAAAAAACTGAAAACAGTATGTCCTTATGTTTATTCAGGGAAGAAAAGATTTTAAAAAGTGTGGCATAAAGTGTGTGTGAAAATAAATGTATCAACATGTGGAGACAGAAAAGCAAGTGCTTTCATTAGGCACTTTCATATTAATTCATAAGGCACATTTTATTTATGAATGTGTATATTTGTGGTAAAACTATTTAAGGAATGGTAAAGAAAAAAATTGAGGGTAGTGGTTATCCCTGGAGGTTGGAGGAGGGAGGAACATAGGGTTTCAGTGGTTTTGGTCATATGAGCTAAGAGATGGTTACATGACCATTTGTTTTCCTTTTTAAAAAATTATTTATTTTTCCTTTGTTCGTTTGCGCTGGGCCTTCGTTGCTTTGTGCAGGCTTTCTCTAGTTGACGGAGAATTGGGGCTGCTTTTTGCTGCAGTGCACAGGCTTCTCACTGTGTTGGCTTTTCTTGTGGAGCACAGGCTCTAGGGCGTGCGGGCTTCAGTGGTTGTGGCGCAGGGACTTTGTTGGTTCACAGCATGTGGGATCTTCTCAGACCAGGGATGGAACCCATGTTCCCTGCGTTGGCAGGTCGATTCTTATCTTCTCTGCCACTAGGGAAGTCCTGTTTTATTTTCTTACACCTTCTTTCTTGTGTTATTTTACATGGGTCAAATACTATATATTATAATAAGAAATGTTAAAGACAATATAAAACATAAAACATCCATACTGTGCTATTGTTGAAAAGAATGATATGCCTTTGTTCTGAGTTATTCATTGCAAGCCTTTTTTTCCTTTCATGGAATTTTTTTTTTTGAACTGCTGTATTCTAATCATTCCCAGAAAGTGATTGGGACGTAGTACATGCTCAATAAGTATTTGTTGAATAAATGTGTGTGTTTGTTTATAAAACCTGGTGAATGTATGTACAGATAGATAATTAAATATCTGGAATTCTAAAGCTCTGTCAGTGAGAATAGGGGAGTGTCGCCATTGCTGTGCTGGCCCACCGTGAAAGCTGGCATGCTGTCAGATGTCACAGACTGGGTGTTCCACTGCCCCGCTTAACCACATCCTCAACCCCCCCATCACTTGGGGCAAGGGCTTTAGGGCATAATTTAAAAAGGAGGACCTGAATCCAAACAAAGACGCAATTACAGCCTCTTATTGACTAAGAGGCTGGAAAGTGACTTAAATTTGTCTTACCATTTTTTTGCACTGTATTTTAATATTTTGAAGTTTCATTTGCTTTTGTTTCATTTGGGTTTGTTTAGTTTTTGCAGTTGTTAATATAGGACCTGTTTTGGGGGATGATTTCTCAGAGGTAAACTAAGTCTTTTCATAAACTAAGGTAGTCTTTTCATAAACTCTCTTTATATTTCTTTTAGTCATTGTGTGTATTCATCAGATAGTTCTGTCTCTATGTCCTGTCAGTTTCTATTAGTGGAATGGTGCCTATGTTCTAGAACTATAGCAAACAACAACAAAATCATAAAATATAAAGAGGAAAACAAAAGATAAAAATTTAACAATTCCCTCTCAAGAAAAAAAAAAAAAAAACAGATCTGGAATTCTGCATACCAAATTAACCTCTAAGTAGTTCTTTGGAATTAGGGGTAGGGTTTGGTCACAGCTGAGAGAATGGAAGCTATATTGTATTTTGTATTTTTATAATTTATATTTATTGTATACTTTTAACTAAAAAGGGAGAAGGCATCTTTGAAAATAAAGCAGAAATTATAAATTGGAAAAATTAGCAAAAAATAACATTATCGACAAACCTAGACAAACCCCTTAGCTTTAAGAATTGATGTGACAAATTATTGGAAGGTAGATTGAGAATCAGCTTAGCTTAATGTGTACCTGAGCTGCTAACCCTTCTCTGAGTATTTCTAAAGGAGGCTGTTGCTAGTACGGGGCTCTGGAAGAAAGATCCGTCTGGGGTGGAGGAGCTGTGAGGATTTTAGGATCTAAGGTCGTGTACTGAGTAGTTTAATATTTTAGTAACATACTAAAATACAATAAATAGAGGTTTTTTTTTGCTTGATTTAAAACTTTAAAACAACACGAAAAGACCAGGATGTGACCAGAGTTATGTACTTGGTTGGATGGAATGAAGTAAGTTGTGTTCTGTGGAACTCTTGAAATATCTGATGCCCAAATAAGTAAAATTTAAATTATTTTAGAGGTAACTTGGATTTTTTCCTCTTACTCTTTGTTTAGTGATTCCTTGGCAAAACCCAGCACACACTCTCCTTCCCCCTCGCCCCTAGACATGCCTGTCCCATGCCAATACACTTTTAGTGAAAAGTGTGTACAATAGAATGGCCTTATCAGACATTCTTGCACTGCTTTGGCACAGCTTTGACACAGCTTTCTCACGTATCTTCTATAAATTAAGTATTTTATAGACATCTGTCTTCACTTTGTAGTGTTGATGCTCTTTTTTTCCCCCACAAGTGTATACATCCATTTTATTTAATCTTGGGTTATTCTATGGTAGACATGTGGATGTCATTGTTACAATACACACGGTTATACTGTTGATCTAGATGATTGATTGTACTTAGGACAGAAGTTCATGATCAACCTTTGGTTCATACTTTTAATTTTAGTGTGGGAAACTGGTCAGAGCCATGTGGCTATGAGCTCAGTATTAAGGTCTGGCCATTGGCTTCTTTCTATATGAAGGGAATTATTTCTTGGTATACAAAATTTTCCCCCTGTGCATACACTTGAAAGACTTCTCTTTTTTCCTCCATGAAATTGGGAAGCATACATTTTTAAAATTTGAAACTGCTGAATTTTGAAGTCTTAAAAGTTAATCCTCTCTTTTTTTCAGTATGTTTTCATCCTGTTTCCTCTGTCGCCTTTTCCTGAAACAAGTAACATGTTGTTTATTTCTGGTTTTTGCTAGTTCTGGGACCGTTTGGACCCCACGATGTTTTTCCAAGATTTTAGACCCTTTCTAAGTAGCAGTCTACTGGACCAAGATAACAGAGCCAATGAGAGGAGTCACCAAACTCACACTGACTTCTGGGGACCAAGTCGGCCTCCACGGCTGCCTATGACTCAGAGATACAGATCTCGAGGAAGTACTCGTCCTGAGAGATCCCCAGCTTTTGAAAGGTGAGTGCCAAGTTGTTATTTAAATTCTTTTTAAGGGTAGTTTCAGTGAAGGGCATATTGACATAATGTAATTGACATAATAAGATTTTCATACTTACTGTCTTTGTGGACAAGATGAGAATATATATGCAGAATGAAAATGAAGCCAAACTGAATGTCTTTATTCAGTTAGTACCAGTTTACCAATGATGATAAACTGAAGGATGATAAAACTAATGACATAGGTCTCTAGTTAACATTTTTATTAATATTTCAGATAAAAATCTAGGTGATATGTTTATCAAAGTTTCAGAAGATACTGAAAGTGATAGCAGATATATTGGATGACATTAGGATTCAAAAAGACCTCAATAGATTGGAGTGATGGAGTTAATGTGAAATTTAATAGGAATATAGAGTCTTGTGACTGCAAAAAGTTCACTCAACAAATACTTATTGAGTGTCTTTTATGTTGAGACACTTTACTGGATACTGGGGATATGATGGTGAGCAGAACAGATAGTAGTTCTTGATCTCATGGATACCATTTAGTAGGAATGATAAACACTAAAATTTTAAGTGTTTGCCATGTGCATAGGATTGTGCTTTGTGCTTTTTCTACTTATCTCATTTAATCCATGTAAAATGGTAGGTGTTGTTGCTGTTCTCATTTTGTTATTGTTCAGTTGCTAAATCATGTTCAACTCATTGCAACCCCATGAACTATAGCATGCCAGGCTTCTCTGTCCTTCACTGTCTCCTGGAGTTTGCTCAAACTCAGGTCCATTGAGTCTGTAATGACATCCAACCATCTCATTCTCTGTCATCCCCTTCTCCTGCCCTCAGTCTCTCCCAGCATCAGGATCTTTCCCAGAGTTGGCTCTTTGTATCAGGTGGCCATGTGTTGGAGCTTCAACTTCAGCATCAGTCCTTGCAGTGAATATTCATGGTTGATTTCCTTTGGGATTGACTGGTTTGATCTCCTTGCTGTCCAAGGGACTCTCAAGAGTCTTCTCCAACACCACAATTCAAAAGCATCAATTCTTTGGCACTCAGCCTTCTTTATGGCCCAGTTCTCACATCCATACATGACTACTGGAAAAACAGTAGCTTTGACTATACAGATGTTTATCACCTAAGTGATGTCTTTGCTTTTTAATATGCTGTCTAGGTTTGTCATAACTTTTCTTCCAGGGAGCATCTTTTAATTTCTTGGCTGCAGTCACCATCCACAGTGATTTTGGAGCTCAAGAAAATAAAATTTGTCACTGAAGTGATGGGACCAGACGCCATGTTGAGTTTTAAGCCACCTTTTTTTGGCTTAAAGCCAGAAAAAGACAGTTTTTAAGCCAACTGTCCTCTTTCACCTTCATCAAGAGGCTCTTTAGTTCCTCTTCATTTTCTGCCATTAAGGTGGTATCTGTGTATCTGAGTTTGTTGACATTTCTCCCAGCAATCTTGATTCCAGCTTGTGATTCATCCAGCTCAGCATTTCACATAATGGACTCTGCATATAAGTTAAATAAGCATGATGACAGTACACAACCTGGATGTACTCCTTTCCCTATTTTTGAACCAATCTGTTTTTCCGTGTCTGGTTCTAACTATTACTTCTTGACCTGCATACAGGTTTCTCAGAAAACATGTAAGATGGTCTGGTATTCCAGTCTCTTTAAGAATTTTCCAGTTTGTTGTGATCCACACATTCAAAGGCTTTCACGTAGTCAGTGAAGCAGAAGTAGATGTTTTTCTGAAATTCTTTTGCTGGAGTATAAAATTCTAAGAGAGAAAGAGCTGGGTCAAAGGATATGACCATTTGAAAATTGATACTGTCCAGTTGCTCTTCTGAAAGGCTATAGCGTTATATTCTCACCAATAGTATTTGAAATGTACGGAACATCCTTATCAAACTGTTATCAGTCTTTATCTTTCATGATCTGATAGACAAAAATATGCTAGTAATATGCTAAATATTACTTTTTATGTCTCTTTAATTTTTTTCATTTGATTAAGCTTCTTTTCATATAATATTAGGTATTTATATTTTTTCTTTTATGAATCGTATATTAATATCCTTTGGTTGGTTTTCCTATTACGGAATTAAAAAATTGTTTTATAGGAGTTCTCTCTATGTAGCAAAGATCTTAATCTTTTATATATTGCTTATATATTATATATTTTAGATTTCATACCATACTTAGAAAGTCTCTCTCCTTATCTCATGATTTTAAAATATTCTCATATTTTCTCCCAGTATTTTCTTATCTAGTGCTTTTTTGTTATAATGGTCAGAATTCTTTTGTTACAAGCAATAGAAATTTAACATAACTTGAGAAAATTAGAATGTGTTCGTTCATATAACTCAAGTGGTTCTTGGCTGTATCAGACCCAACATCTCTCCTTTTTTAGCAAATATGATATCATTTCTTATTATCCTGATTTGGAATTTATTCATAATCTATAAAATGTAATTAAAACATCTATGCCTATATTATTATTCTCCAACTAATATAAAAGAGAACTAAAAGTAATACATAAAAAATATGTTTTTAAATTTATAAATACTTGACTATGACTGATTTGGGAGACTGTGAAATACCAGATGCTTGCTTATGTGTGGAGAATCACTAAGAAAGTGATGGTGCCTTTCTCTCTGGCAGCAGCCATTAGGTAAGCCAAGATAGGTACTTGTATTGGTACAAGTATTAATACATCCAGGAGCTATAGAGGAAGAGCAATTGACCTAATGCACTTTCTTCTCAGGGTACAGTACTGCCAGCTCGCAGAGCTCTGCAAGACTGCCAGCCCCACTTGGCTTGATAAAGTGCATGGACTGGGATACAAGGCCAAGCGAGATTATGTTGTATATTGGATTTGTGTGTATTTTAGTGGCTGTAAATGCACATTTCCTAAGGATGCATCCTATGGCAGGCCTGTCAATCAGGATGTTAAGCAGTGAAAATTTGCTCAAAGCCTTCAGTCTATTGCCAAGGAGAAAGCTAGATGCAATTGTGGGGCTTTGAGAGTCACCATGTGCAAAAGAATGAAACTGTCTTATACCATCCACAGAAATTAACTCAAGATTGGTTAAGGACTTGTACATAAGACCTGAAACCATAAAATCCATATGAGGTAACTTAGGCAGTAAGCTCCTTGACATTGATCTTGGTGATGATTTTTTGGATCTGACTACAAAAGCAAAAATGAACAGTGGAACTACATCAAAGGATAAAAAACTTCTGCATGGCAAAGGAAATCATCAACAAAATGAAAGGCAAATAGCCTCACAATCTGTTCAAAAAATGGGCAGAAGATCTGAATAGACATTTTTCCAAAGAAGACATACAAATGGCCAGAAAGGACATGAAAGAATGCGAAGAATCACTAATCATCAGAGGAATACAAATCAAAACCGCAATGAAATACCACCTTACACCTGTTAGAATGGCTGTTTTCAAAAAGACAAGAAATAATAATAAGTGTTGATGAGGTTGTGGAGAAAAGAGAACAAAACCCTTTACACTGTTGGTAGGAATGTAAATTGGTGTAGCCACTGTGGGAAACAGTATGGAGGTTTCTCAAAAAAATTAAAAATAGGACAACCTTCAGTTCAGTTCAGTTCAGTCACTCAGTTGTGTCCGACTCTTTGTGACCCCATGAATTGCAGCACGCCAGTCCTCCCTGTCCATCACCAATTCCCAGAGTTCAGCCAAACTCATGTCCATCGAGTCGGTGATGCCATCCAGCATCCCTGTCGTCCCCTTCTCCTCCTGTCCCCAGTCCCTCCCAGCATCAGAGTCTTTTCCAATGAGTCAACTCTTCTCATGAGGTGGCCAAAGTACTGGAGTTTCAGCTTTAGCATCATTCCTTCCAAAGAACACCCAGGACTGATCTCCTTTAGAATGGAGTGGTTGGATCTCCTTGCAGTCCAAGGGACTCTCAAGAGTCTTCTCCAACACCACAGTTCAAAAGCATCAATTCTTCGGTGTTCAGCCTTCTTCACAGTCCAACTCTCACATCCATACATGACCACTAGAAAAACCATAGCCTTGACTAGACGGACCTTGGTTGGCAAAGTAATGTCTCTGCTTTTTAATATGCTATCTATGTTGGTCATAACTTCCCTTCCAAGGAATAAGCGTCTTTCAATTTCACGGCTGCAATCACCATCTGCAGTGATTTTGGAGCCCAAAAAAATAAAGTCTGACACTGTTTCCACTGTTACCCCATCTATATCCCATGAAGTGATGGGACCAGATGCCATGATCTTCATTTTCTGAATGTTGAGCTTTAAACCACCTTTTTCACTCTCCTCTTTCACTTTCATCAGGAGGCTTTTTAGTTCCTCTTCACTTTCTGCCATAAGAGTGGTGTCATCTGCATATCTGAGGTTATTGATATTTCTCCCAGCAATCTTGATTCCAGCTTGTGCTTCTTCCAGCCCAGCGTTTCTCATGATGTACTCTGCATAGAAGTTAAATAAGCAGGGTGACAATATACAGCCTTGACGTACTCCTTTTCCTATTTGGAACCAGTCTGTTGTTCCATGTCCAGTTCTAACTGTTGCTTCCTGACCTGCATATAGGTTTCTCAAGAGGCAGGTCAGGTGGTCTGGTATTCCCATCTCTTTCAGAATTTTCCACAGTTTATTGTGATCCACACAGTCAAAGGCTTTGGCATAGTCAATAAAGCAGAAATAGATGTTTTTCTGGAACTCTCTTGCTTTTTCGATAATCCAGCAGATGTTGGCAATTTGATCTCTGGTTCCTCTGCCTTTTCTTAAACCAGCTTGAACGTCTGGAAGTTCACGGTTCACGTATTGCTGAAGCCTGGCTTGGAGAATTTTGAACGTTACTTTACTAGCATGTGAGATGAGTGCAGTTGTGCAGTATGAGTGCAATTTAAGCATTCTTTGGCATTGCCTTTCTTTGGGATTGGAATGAAAACTGACCTTTTCCAGTCCTGTGGCCACTACTGAGTTTTCCAATTTGCTGGCATATTGAGTGCAGCACTTTGACAGCATCATCTTCCAGGATTTGAAATAGCTCCACTGGAATTCCATCACCTCTGCTAGCTTTGTTCGTAGTGATACTTTTTAAGGCCCACTTGACTTCACATTGTAGGATGTGTGGCTCTAGGTGAGTGATTACACCATAGTGACGATCTGGGTCATAAAGATCTTTTTTGTACAGTTCTGTGTATTCTTGCGACCTCTTCTTAATATCTTCTGCTTCTGTTAGGTCCATACCATTTCTGTCCTTTATCGAGCCCATCTTTGCATGAAATGTTCCCTTGGTATTTCTACTTTTCTTATGATCCAGCTATTCCATTGCTGGGTATTTATCTGAAGAAAACAAAAACACAAATATGAAAAGATAAATGGCATCCCGTGTTTGTTGCAGCATTGTTTTCCATAGCCAAGACATGGAAACAACCTAAGGAGCCATTGATGGATGAATAGATTAGAAAAAGAAATTGTGGTGCACATATATATATATATGTGTGTGTGTGTGTGTTATTCAGCGATGAAAAAGGATGAAATTTTGCCATTTGCAACAACATGGATGGACCTTGATGGCATTATGCTACATGAAGTAAATCAGACAAAGAACGACAAATACTGTATGATCTTATAGGTGGAATCTTAAAAAAAATTCATTAATCAGGTTCATGGATACAGAGAACAGATTGGTGGTTGCCAGAGGGATTTTAGAGTGGGAGGTGGGTGAAATGGGTGAAGGGTGTCAGAAAGGACAGATTTCCAGTTATAAATAAGTCGTGGGAATATAATGTACAATGTGGCTGCTATAGTTAATAATGTTATTGCATATTTGAAAATTGCTAAGAGAGTAGGTCTTAAAAATTCTCATGTTAAAAATTTTTAAACTGTGTGGTGACAAATATTAACTGGACTTATGTGATAATCATTTCACAAATACATACAAATATCAGATATAGAAAGCTCTTTAATTTGTTAAAACATTTTCTGCAAATTGCTTCATGAATGCATTGGGAAATTATGAAAATTCAAGTGCAATAATGTTAGAAGACTCTAAAGTGATAGTGTGTTTAATAAGATAAACAGTTTTATCTTTTACACCCCTTTACTTATTTATTTTAAAATGCAATTAGGCCAGGAAATGGGGCCTGGGGGCGACATTAACATCATCCATACACTATGTAACATGAAGCAAAGCCTGACTGACAGCTTAATCCTGAGATTGTAAAGAATTAAAAATCATGTGGAAGCTGCTCATCCCTGGCTTTATGAACACTTTCATCTTTGCTTTATCTTATAGTTATATGTCAGTGTTTAAAATGCTGTGTGGTATGAGAGGTGTGAAATAAAGTCTTCAAAAGAGGGGTGTAGAAACTACCCCTGTAGATTTGTTGGTGCAAATGATGAAACCTACAGCTTTATTGAGGTGATGCAGTACTCTGCTGGTTTATTCTCAAGTAACTGTTTTATAGTTTGGCAAGGACAAACTTTCCAATTATATTTTGATTAGAAATACGTAGAGTGGGAAGAGGGATCTCCTAACCTTTTGCCATGATTATATGTAGAAAAATAATGAAAGTTGACCAGTGCCCCTGTTTTTAGGTTTAATCCAGCATCCCATTTATATAACTGCTGTTTCTGAAAGGGGAAAAGTTTAAAAGGCCACCATTTTTAGGAGAATTAAATAGAACTGTTGCAGGAGGGTTCTCTTACAAATGAAACAAATCCTAGTTAACCTGGTTAGCTCAGTTGACCTCAGTCTTCACAATGCCTTTGAATTTCACATAAAAGATGAAGGCTTCTCATTGAATTCCATGTCTCCATGGGGTCTATGGAATCCTGAATTATATACAAAGTAGTAGCGGTATTCACAGTGGTATGTATTGAAACTGATGGAAATTGAACATCAGGTAAATGAGGTCCACCTTTGTTTAAAAGTATATCATTGCTCAGTTCAGTTATCAATATAAGTTCTTATTTGCAGTCTTACATTACCTTTTCTGTAGCTGTTTTTCTCATCCCTACTCTGAAAATCCTTACCATTCCATAAACTTGCCACAGGCCATCAATTGGGTCCTCCTTAAAAGCATACCACCAGGAGTTCCCTGGCGGCCTAATGGTTAGGATTCCGGGCTTTCACTGCTGTGGCCTGGGTTCCATCCTTGGTCGGTGAACTGAAATCCCACAAGCCACATGTGTGGCCCAAAAAAAAGCATACCACCATCTTCTGTTGAGTTTATTCTGTTTGCATTATGTCTTCCAGTAGAGCAGGCATCTCTTTGCTAGGGTAAATCTGAGTATGTCAGAAATATAGAAGCGAATTGTCCCAGTTCTTTCTAGTTCTGGATGTATAGAATTAAGAATAGATAGCTTGATTTAAAAATCTAAGTGCTGATTTTCTTGAACCAATTTTTCTTCTGTTTTGTTCCAGAGTCTCAAAAGGCTCAGTTAAGTGATTTCCAGAAAACATGTTACAGGCTCCTCAAAGCTCTTGAGACCTTGGATTCCTTTCCACTAAAAAGAAATCTTAAATTGTATATTCTGATTATGTGTATGGATTTTTCAACTAAAGAATAAATGTCTGTAATTTTTTAAAAAAAGAATATGATAGGCAGATGGTATGAGAGTGTAATATCTGCCATCTCCATCTACCACAAACAGCATTGCCAGAGTTGGGTACATCTGTATGTGCTCGGTTGTGTCTGACTCTTTGCGACCTCCTGGACTGTAGCCCACCAGACTCCTCTGTCCGTGGGATTTCTCAGGCAAGAATACTGGAGTGGGTTGCCATTTCCTACTCCAAGAGATCTTCCCCACCCAAGGATCAAACCCGTGATTGCTAGTGTTAGGATTTTCCAAAGTGGTGAAGACTTCCTGGGAAAGTGCTGGGGGTGGGAATGTATAATTTTCCCTTGATTTTCACAGTAGATGTGTTACTAGAAAATTCAGTTAATCCTAAATAGACATGCCCCAAATGGATTTCCAGACAGGATGTTCACAAATTATACATGTTGGAAGACAGTTCCATGTTGGTCCTGGCTGTCTTCCCAGTTCTTGGCAGGATGACTAGTACTGCTCGCTCCTATCTGTTGAGTATGAACGGTACTACCCCATTTATTGTATCTAGCAAAACCATCTCTTTGGATTTCTCAGTTGCTGTGTGGGGACAGTATTGACCACTGATGTAAATTAGATGTTCTTAGATGGATCTAAGTGGTTGGTCAGTATGTTTTCATTATCTGTCTGTCTCTGTCCTCTCTTTGTTGGCATCATTGTTAGATAGCTCTCCTATGTAAAATGAAAGACAGCTAATGGTAGTTCCAAGTTTATAAGAACATTAGAGCATTCATCCCAGTGGATATGTGCCTCCATCCACTTCCAGTGAGGATTTCTGTGTTTTGTGCACACACTTCTGGTACTGAGTGGTATTATTCTTGTGCATTTTTTGAGTTAATATGTCCCCTCCGAATATGAATATATAGTTATTTTGCATTATCATTTGTTGAATAATCCATCTGACTTGAAATGTTACCTTTGTTATGTATACACTTTCATATTCATATCTGGACTCTGTATTATGATCTGATTTTTTTTTGTATGCTCCTATGCCTATGTCTTCTCATATGATTTGATACCTAGTAGTGAAAGTCTATTTCATTATTATTCCTTCTTAAAAACTGCTAAGTGCTTCTCTTACATTTACTCTTTCAAATGAGTTTTAAATGTAATTTGTCAGTCTCTGACCTCTCTTATCCCAGTGGAATTTTGACTGGAATTTCATTTATTTGGGGATAGTTGGTACTTTTTATAATATTGAAACTTCTCATCTGGACCCACGGCTCATATCTCAATTTGTATAGTTTTTTTTTTTTTTGATGTATTGAGTAAAATTTTATAGTTTCACTTAATTTTTAAACTGATTGTTAGATTGCTATCCAACGCCTTGCTCCTTAATTTAGTTGTCTTATGTTGGCTCTAATAGTTATTCATTTTATTTTCTAAGTTTTCTAGATTAACAGGTGTATCGTTTACAAATATTGATTGTATTTTTCCCTCTGTTTATGCCTCATTATTTCTCTTATCTGTTGCATTGACTTTATTATCAAAACAAAGTTACCTAATACTTATCTTTGTCTTCTTCTTCCTGACTTCAGTAAAAGTGAATTAGTGTTTCTTTATTAAGCACATTTGCTTTTGGTTCATAATACATGCACTATCACATTTATTTTATTCCTGATTTATTATGGGCTTTTAATTGAGGATGGCAAGTGATTTTATCAAATGCTCTTTGCAGTCCTATGAAGATGGCCCTTATAATTTTTCTCCTTTAAACAATTAGTGCATTTTATTAACTAATAGATTTTCTAACATTGAATGAACACTATGAATTCATCAGACTTTGATTAAAAACTACTTTGTCAAAGAAGCATTGATCTTTTAATCCATTGTTGGAGTTGATTTCTTCCTAATCATTTTTAGGATTTTTGCATCAATTCATACGGAAGCTGGCAATTTTCTTGTATAATCTTTATCAGGTTTTGGTATCAGGGTTATTTTAGTTTGGTAAAATAAACTGGGAAATCTTGCTTTGTTTTTATGGTTGAGAATAGTTTAAATCAGGAATTATCTATTTTTTAAAGGTTTGATAAAAGTTACCTATAATTTTTATCTGGGCCTAGCATCTTTTGGGGGACCAGATCTGTTACAACCTTTTCAGTTACTTCTGGGATCAGTGGTTTAGGGTGGCATTTTATTCATTTTTGTATTCCCAGCTTCTAGTTAGTGTCTGTTTTATAGTGAATACTGTATATATTTATGTTGAATGAATCTTCTGGAGAAAGATATGGTAACCCACTCCAACATTCTTTCCTGGGAAATCCCATGGACAGAGGAGCGTGGCACACTCCAGTCCATGAATTCACAAAGTCAGACACCACTGAGCACAAACACACAATACACACACTATATATTTGTGTTGAATGAATGAATAATTGTAATTATGTTTCTAAGAGCTATATGGAACATATGAATTAGTAGGAGTAATAGCTAAGAGTTTGTGCCAGATAGTAGTTTGAGTGCTTTACAATTATTTGTTTAATCTTCATTATAATTCTGGATAAGTTACTATGAATATTCCATTTTACAGTAGAAACTGAGGCACAGAGAGGTTAGGTAAATTGCCTGAAGATATGAAGCCAGTTAAATATTAGAGCCAGGATATGGCAAAAATGATGATATTTGTAGTTGGTGGGATTATGAATATTTCAAAATACTTAAAGAAATTTTAATAGTGTTTTATAGTCTTCACAATTAGGAAAAAAAAGAACTAAGCATTTGCCTAACTTTCTCAAAAATTTTCCTTCCAAGGGACACATATCAGTGTGTCAGTAAGTAAAACTTAGGAAGTTTTAAGTTCAATTTATTTTTTCTTTTCGTTCATGTAAGTGTAAATGAGCACATCTTTGGAACGTATTGCTCTGCCTTCTTATCAGGTCAACCCAGATTGCTCCACATGATTGTTATTACTTTACAGTAGTTATCATTACAATGTTACCCAGTGTTTTGAAAGTACTATACAGTTTCATATTTTATAAGTTTTTTATTGATTAAATTTTGGCTTGGCTTCTTCCTGATAACAGTTTGTCCTGTTGATTTGAGAAGTAGTATAACTTTTTATCCTGCTTATCAAGTTTTCCAGAGAAGGCAATGGCAACCCACTCCGGTACTCTTGCCTGGAAAATCCCATGGATGGAGGAGCCTGGTAGGCTGCAGTCCATGGGATTGTTAAGAGTCGGACACGACTGAGTGACTTCACTTTCACTTTTCCCTTTCATGCATTGGAGAAGGAAATGGCAACCCACTCCAGTGTTCTTGCCTGGAGAATCCCAGGGACGGGGGAGCCTGGTGGGCTGCCGTCTGTGGGGTCGCACAGAGTTGGACATGACTGAAGCGACTTAGCAGCAGCAGCAGCAGCAGCAGGTTTTCAACCTAGAATATGTTCTCCTGAACTTAACCCTAGGTTATGGGACCATTGTTTACTGACCACTACTCAAAACTCAAATTTTAAGAATTGACTTTTTTTAAAATTTAAAAATAGTAGGTTTACTTTGTTTTGTGTTTTGGCTTGGATTGGAAAAACAGCATTACCTAGAAATTAGCCACACTTGTTTCTTGGCAACCCACTCCAGTATTCTTGCCTGGAAAATCCCATGGATGGAGGAGCCTGGTAGGCTGCAGTCCATGGGGTTGTTAAGAGTTGGACACGACTGAGTGACTTCACTTTCACTTTTCACTTTCATGCATTGGAGAAGGAAATGGCAGCCCAGTCCAGTGTTCTTGCCTGGAGAATCCCAGGGACGGGGGAGCCTGGTGGGCTGCTGTCTGTGGGGTCACACAGAGTCGGACACAACTGAAGGGACTTAGCAGTAGCAGCAGCAGTTTCTTGGTACGTAATCACGTAGACCTTTTACATACATATATATGAGATACCTACATCTGTAGAGTTGAAAAGGAATCATACTATACCTATTTTATAATATCTTTTTTTAATCTTCGTAGATTGAGTATATCTTTCAATGACTATCTGATTGGGCCCCATCTTGAGGTCTTTTAAGTCATTCAGTAAACATTTGTGTATTACTGCCAAGTGCTATTCAGGATGTTGGGCATACATTAGTGAACAAAACAGTAAAAAAAAAAAAAAAAAAAAAGATTGCCCTTGTGGAATTTAAATACTAATGGGGAATGACAGACAAGCAAAATAAACCTAATCAATAGTGTTAAACAGTAAATAATATGGAAAGAAATAGAGGAGGGTGCTTCAAAAAGTGTAGTCAGCGAAGGCCTTATTGAGAAGATATTTGAATAGATATAAAAGTAGTGAGGGAATGAGCCAGGAATGTGCCAACAAGGAGAGTCTAATGTAGAGAGAATGGAATAAGTGAGGGGAATAGTAGGAGATGAGGTCACAGAGAACTTGTTGGGGCCAGAGATCAGGAGGTGAGTCTGAGATCATGTAGCGACTGGTAGGCTATTTATAAAGGCTTTTATTCTGAGTGCAGTGGAAGTCCAGTAAGAATTTTAGGGTAGAAGAATGACATGGTCTAACTTACACCTTTAAATGATCATTCTAACTGCTGTGTTGATAATAGAATGGTGAGTGGTATGTGTGTGTATGAGGGGCACGGGGGCAAAGACAGAAGCAGAGAAACCAGTTAGGAGGCTGTTGCATTAAAGTTAGAGATGCCAGTGGCTTGGATGAGGGTTAGTTTAAAAAAAAAAAAAAGCTGGATTCTAGGTAAAGATTGACTTTGGGCATGACAGGATTTGCTGGCAGATT
The DNA here is from genome assembly GCF_042477335.2 of Ovis canadensis. NCBI lineage: Eukaryota > Metazoa > Chordata > Mammalia > Artiodactyla > Bovidae > Ovis > Ovis canadensis. Next base: position 100,039,991 of record NC_091245.1, on the reverse strand, counting down.
GGATATGAGGTGTAACAGAAAGAAGAGTTAAGGATGACATAAAGGTTTTTGTCTGAACAACTAGAAAAATGGAGCCACCATCAGCTAAGATGGGAAATGCTAGAAGGGATGGGTTTGGGGGAGAAGATCTAAGAGTTCACTTTTGGACTTAATAAGTTTGAGGTGCTAATTACACATTCAAGTGATGATGTTGAGTAGGGAGAGGTCTCGCCTGGATATAAAACCTGGAAAGTTGTTGCCTATATATGGTTCAGTTCAGTTCAGTTCAGTTCAGTCGCTCAGTCGTGTTCCGACTCTTTGCAACCACATGAATCACAGCACGCCAGGCCTCCCTGTCCATCACCAACTCCCGGAGTTCACTCAGACTCATGTCCATCGAGTCGGTGATGCCATCTAGCCATCTCATCCTCTGTCGTCCCCTTCTCCTCCTGCCCCCAGTCCCTCCCAGCATTAGAGTCTTTTCCAATGAGTCAACTCTTCGCATGAGGTGGCCAGAGTACTGGAGTTTCAGCTTTAGCATCAGTCCTTCCAAAGAACATCCAGGACTGATCTCCTATATATGATACTTAAATATAAAACTGGATGAAATTGCCAAAAGAGGCAAGATAGAGGAGCTCAGGGAATTGAGCTCTGAGCCCTCCTTGATTAGAAGTTTGGAAGGTAGGAAGAATAAGTAGAGGAGACTGACAAGGGAGCTAGGAGGAAACCTAGAGAGAAAACAGCTCTGGAGACTAAGTGACTACTCTTATCTGATTTTAGCATATATCTTCCCTTCCAGACCCTGTGGATTTATTTCTCTCTTCTGTGGGTTGCTAAAATTAAATACATAAACCTCTTCCCCCACCCCTTTTAGCTCCTATTACTTTAACAAGAAAGTGTTTGTTTAAAGAAAGTTCACTGTAAGTACTGTGTATGTATCTATTGAAGATAATTTCCTGACATCAGCTCATTCACTTACTGGGGTCACCTTGAGCTGCTGAAATGGAACCTGGATCTCACTTCTGGAGAGTAAGCCCCTGATAAAGGCGAAATCAGCAGCTTATCCCCTGAGGTGTCCCTGGCAATTCCTAGTATTTATATAGGGTCTGCTTTAGAGCCTCAGGGAACTGGAGTCTTTCTCTCTGTCTCTCTCTCAAACTTGATTATTACCACTTACTTATTGGTTAGTTCAAGTATGTGATCATCTGTTCTAGTTAGTCATCCCTCAGTGTCTGTTGGAGGGATTGGTTCCAGGACACCCTGTGCGCCACCCCCACCACCCCCTCCGTACCCAACTCTGAGAATTCGCATGTCTGATATAAACCAGTATTTGCAAATAACCTATAGTACATGCTTCTGTATACTTCAAGTCATCTTTAGGTTACTGTAACACTTAATACAATGCTATGTAAATAGCAACACTTTAAACAAAGTAAATGCTATATAAATAGTTGGTGTTGAACTGCAAATTCAAGTTTTGCTTTTTGGAGCTTTCTTGAGTTTCCCCCCTTCCCTCAGTAGTTTGCAGATGCAGAACCTGTGGGTACAGAGGGCCAACTGTACAGCTCCCCAGTTTTCATTGCGCTTTGCTTTATTGCGCTTAGCAGATACTGCGTTTTTTACAAATTGAAGGTTTGTGGCAACCCTGTATCCAACAAATCTGTCGGTGCCATTTTTTTCAACTGCTTGCTCACTTCATGTCTTGGAGTCACATTTTCATAAGTCTCATAATATTTTAAACTTTTTCATTATTGTATTTGCTGTGGTGACCTTTGATCAGTGGTCTTTGGTGTTACTACTAACTTGCTGAAGGTTCAGATGATAGTTAGTATTTTTAAAAAATAAAATATTTTAAAATTAAGGTATGTACATTGTTTTAGACATAATGTTATCACATACTTAGGAGACAACAATAAAGTGTAAACATAACTTTTATATGCACTGGGAAACCAAAAAATTCATAGCAGTGATTTTATTGCAACATTTGCTTCATTGCAGTGGTCTGGAACCACACCTGTGATACTGCTGAGATATGCCTTTACTAGCAAGCGAGGATATACTAGTCATTTGTTGCTGGGTAAACAGATTATACTAGAATTTAGCAATTTATGGTAGAGTTATTGCTCAGTCGTGTCCGACTCTGCAAACCCCATGGACTATAAAGTCCATGGAATTCTCCAGGCCAGAATACTGGAGTGGGTAGCTTCTCCCTTCTCCAGGGGATCTTCCCAACCCAGGGATCCAACCCAGGTCTTCCGCATTGTAGGCGGATTCTTCATCAGCTGAGCCACAAGGGAAGCCCAAGAATATTGGAGTGGGTAACCTATCCCTTCTCCAGTGGATCTTCCTGACCCAGGAATCGAACCAAGGTCTCCTGCATTGCAGGGGGATTCTTTACCAACTGAGCTATCAGGGAACCCCATAGCAGCTTTTAACAACAGACGTTTATCATCTCACAGTTTCTGAGGGACAGGAATTTGGGAGCAGCTTAGCTAGGTGTTTTTGGTAAAGTTTTTCATGATGTTGTAATCAAAATGTCTGCAGTGGCAGCAGTAATCTGAATACTTACCTGGGATTGGTAAGATCCATTTCAAGATGGGTGAACTAACATTACTGTTGGCAGGAGGCCTCAATTCCTCACTGTGTGGGCATCTCCGTAGGACTCTTTGGTGTCTTCATGACTTGGCAGCTGGCTTCCCCTAGAGTAAGTGATCCAGGAGAGAAAAAGGAAGAAGGGAAAACCATAATGCCTTTTATATCCTGATCTTAAAAGACAAACACTGTCACTTCAGCCATATTTTATCTGTAAGGAGCGAATCACCAAGTCTAGCCCACATTCATGAGGAAGAATATTAAAGAATTTGTATACATGTTTTTATTTACAAAATTAAAAAGATTTTTTTTCCTTAAGTTTTTGGCCATGCTGCACGGCATGTGGGGGTCTTAGTTCTCTGACCAGGGATGGAGTCTGCGCTCCCTGCAGTGCAAGCAGAGTCTTAACCACTGGACTGCCAGAGAAGCCCTGGACATATTTTTTTAAAACTACCACAATTTAACCTTTGGCCAGAAATTTCTCCCATGTGAGAAATACACTCACCTCCTCCCAAGACCCACCAGAAGTCTTGTCCCTTTATAGCATCAACTTGAAATCCAAGTGTCATTTACTTAGGTCTGAATATGGATGAGGCTCTTTGGGTTATAGACAGAATTCCTTTTGATGTGGAGATCTAGAAACCAAAGACACAAGTTTTTTACTCCTCACATATAGTGATGGGACAGGAATATAATCAACAGGTATAGAGATTTCTGTTTAGAAAGGGAGAAGATGTAAGGCACACAGAAGTTACTGATGGATAGCAATTTTGATGTTTGTCTGGATAAATGTTGGGCGGTCCTTGATTAGGACTTCGTTCTACTTCTGCCCAGGAATGCGTCTCTGTGGCTCTTGTTTCCTCCTTCCTGGCTCTTGATTCTACCCTGTGAGTCATTCTTTTCCATGAAAAGTAGTCCAGATTTGCAGCTCCATAGTTTTTTTAGCCTACATCTTGCCAGTAGAATTTTGAGGGCCTAAAAGATCTCTTTTCATTTTGTACTGCCTTTGTACTTTTCAATTTAAGCTGGTAGTGTTTCTTTTTAAAACTTTGAGTCTCCTGTGAGTATTAGTAAAGTTCATGCTGTTAACAAAAACTATGCTCGCAAGTCTTTTTTAGATACTCCCTTTTTTACCATGGACTTCTGCTGGGATTGCTGAAGGACAATACTTGTTGTGGGTAGACCTGTATACTCCACCAGTGTTCAAGTCCTAACTTCCTAACTTAGCTGTGAATATGATCTTATTTGGAAATAATGTCTTTTATGTCTGTGTGTGTGCTCAGATGCTTTAGTTTCACAAGTAAAGAACTAAGGCTATTTGCAACCCTATGGATTGTAGCCTGCCAGACTCTTCTGTCCTTGGAATTCTCTAGGCAAGAATATTGGGTTGCCATGCCCTCCTCCAGGGGAGTCTTTCCAACTCAAGGATCAAATCCACGTCTGTCATGTCTCCTGCATTGACAGGTGGATTCTTTACCACTGAATCACCAGGGAGGCCCCTGACAGCATCTTGATTTCAGATTTCTGACTTCCAAAATTATGAGAGAATAAACTCCTGTTGTTTTAGCTACCCAGTTTGTGGGAATATGTTATGGCAGCCCCAGGAAACTATTAATAATACGACATCCACAGTTGTTTAATTGAATGGTTCTCTAGGCACTATCTTTCTGAGGTCTTCACAAAGAATTTTTATAGCCACACTCTTGGCTGTTTTAACTGTTTTCTTTTGGCAGTGCCCATGATTTGATCTTTGCTTGAAAACCATTTCTTTCTTTCTTTTTTTTTAAAGCCATTTCTTAATTTTAGTATCATTTGCCATCTGGAGAGTCTGGGAATTTTCAGAATGATCCAATCTTAACTCCTTTTTAAGTATTCTTCCTTTAATGTATTCCTCTTCTTTTGCATTTTAATGCATCAAGATGAAACCAAAAGGGACCTTCAGCATTCCTGTCTGGAAATCTTGTTAGCTAGATTATCATCCTGTTCATGAGCCATAACTTCTACTTCCCATATGATGGCAGGATTTTTCCACTACATAACAAGGATCTCTTTCCCTCCTGTTTCCTCACTTTCCCTTAAGTACTCACTCTTCCTCAGAAGCCATCAGGCATCTACTGTTTCTTCAAGGCTTTTCAAACTTTTACTCACTGTCCTCAAAATCCTTCCAGCTCTGCCCTTTGCTGTATTTCAGAGCTATTCCCACGTTTTAGTGTTTTTTTTTTTTTAAACAGCAAGCTTCACAGGTGGCCCAGTGGTAAGGAATCCACCTGCCAGTGCAAGAGACACAGGAGACATATGTTTGACCCCTGGGTCTGGTAGATCCCCTGGAGTAGGAAATGGCAACTGTCTTGCAGTATTCTTGCCTGGAAAACTCCATGGGCAGAGGAGCCTGTCAAGCTACAATCCATGAAATTTCAAAGAGTCAGACACAACTTAGCATGCGTGCACTCACTTCTGGGTATCAAAATCTGTATTAAGTATCTACTGCTGTATAACAATTACCCCAGAGCTTAGAGGCTTAAACAACAAACATTTATTATCTCATAGGTTCAGTGGGTCGGGAATTTGAGAGCAGCTTAGCTGGGTGGTTCTGGCTTGGGATCTCATGAGCTTACAGTAAGTTCATTGGCCGTTGCTGTAGTTATCTGAAGAATCAATTGGGAATTACTCAGATTTTGGCAAGTTTGTTCTGGATATTGCCAGGAAGCCTTAGTTCTTTATCATGTGGGCATTTCCACAGGATTACTTGATATGGCACTTTCCCAAAGAAAGTAATCCATGAGAGGGTGCAAGGAAGAAGCCACAATGCCTTTTATGACCTCTCCTTGGAAAAGGAAATGGCAACCCACTGCAGTATTCTTGCCTGGAAAATCACATGGACGGAGGAGCCTGGTAGACTACAGTCCATGGTGTCGCAAAGAGTTGGACACAACTGAGCGACTTCACTTCCACTTCCACTTTCACTTTTGGAAGTCACAGTTATCCTCCCGTATTCTATTGTTAAGAAGTAAGTCACAGCTGATACTGATACAGCCAGAATCACTGACCAGACTCTCTGGAACAGGAAAGCAGAGTAGCTGGAGGACAGGATGAGATTAGCCTGAGGACAGGATGGAGTAATTAGCTCATAGAGCTAAATGCTCATCTACTCCAAGAGGAAATCAGTAAATCAATAAGTGAATGACTACAACTGATTGATAAAGAGACAAATGAATCATGATAGTACTTAGGAATATGAATATTTAAGAATGCCAGAAACAACCACAGAAAGTGACTCCCTCCCAGGAGCAGGAACAGGGGGTTGGATAAGACAGAGAATCTTTTGTAAGAATCTGTTTAAATCTTTGTGTCTTATTTGACTTCCTTAACTTTGGTAATGAAAGAAATTTAATTTTTAATAATAAAAAAAGAAGTAAGTCAGAGTATGGTATTGGCATGAAAATAGATATCTAAATCAAGGTAACAGAGGGCCAGAAATAAATCTATGCATATATGGTCTATTGGTTTATGACAGAGGAGCCAAGAATATACAGTGGAGAAAGAACAGTCTGTTTAATAAGTGGTGTTGGAAAAACTGGATAGCCACAAGGAAAAGAATGAAATTGGATCAGTGCCTTATACCATACAAAAGTTAACTTAAAATGGATTAAAGACTGGTACATATGATCTGAAACTGTAAAATGCCTATAAGAAAACAGGCAGGAAACTCCTTGACATCAGTCTTGGTGAAGATTTTTTTCAGTTCAGTTCAGTCGCTCAGTCGTGTCCGACTCTGCGACCCCATGAACTGCAGCATGCCAGGCCTCCCTGTCCATCACCATCTCCTGGAGTTCACTCAAACTCACGTCCATTGAGTCAGTGATGCCATCCAGCCATCTCATCCTCTGTCATCACCTTCTCCTCCTGCCCCCAATCCCTCCCAGCATCAGAGTCTTTTCCAATGACTCAGCTCTTTGCATGAGGTGGCCAAAGTACTGGAGTTTCAGCTTTAGCATCATTCCTTCCAAAGAACACCCAGGACTGATCTCCTTTAGAATGGACTGGATGGATCTCCTTGGAGTCCAAGGGACTCTCAAGAGTCTTCTCCGGCACCCCAGTTCAAAAGCATCAATTCTTTGGTGGTCAGCTTTCTTCACAGTCCAGCTCTCACATCCATACATGATCACTGGAAAAACCATAGCCTTGACTAGGCGGACCTTTGTTGGCAAAGTAATGTCTCTGCTTTTCAATATGCTATCTAGGTTGGCCATAGCTTTTCTTCCAAGGTGTAAGCATCTTATAATTTCATGGCTGCAATCACCATCTGCAGTGATTTTGGAGCCCAAAAAAATAAAGTCTGACACTGTTTCCACAGTTTTCCCATCTATTTCCCATGAAGTGATGGGACCAGATGCCATGATCTTTGTTTTCTGAATGTTGAGCTTTAAAACACCTTTTTCATTCTCCTCTTTCACTTTCATCAAGAGGCTTTTTAGTTCTTCTTCACTTTCTGCCATAAGGGTGGTGTCATCTGCATATCTGAGGTTATTGATATTTCTCCCAGCAATCTTGATTCCAGCCTGTGCTTCTTCCAGCCCAGCGTTTCTCATGATGTACTCTACATTGAAGTTAAATAAGCAGGGTGACAATATACAGCCTTGACATACTCCTTTTCCTGTTTGAAACCAGTCTGTTGTTCCATGTCCAGTTCTGACTGTTGCTTCCTGACCTGCATACAGGTTTCTCAAGAGGCAGGTCAGGTGGTCTGGTGTTCCCATCTCTTTCAAAATTTTCCACAGTTTATTGTGATCCACACAGTTAAAGGCTTTGGCATAGTCAATAAAGCAGAAATAGATGTTTTTCTGGAACTCTCTTGCTTTTTCCATGATCCAGCAGATGTTGGCAATTTGATCTCTGGTTCCTCTGCCTTTTCTTAAACCAGTTTGAACATCTGGAAGTTCATGGTTCATGTATTGCTGAAGCCTGGCTTGGGGAATTTTGAGCATTACTTTACTAGTGTGTGAGATGAGTGCAATTGTGCGGTAGTTTGAGCATTCTTTGGCATTACCTTTCTTTGGGATTGGAATGAAAACTGACCTTTTTCAGTCCTGTGGCCACTGCTGAGTTTTCCAAATTTGCTTACATACTGAATGCTGCACTTTCACAGCATCATCTTTCAGGATTTGAGATAGCTCCATTGGAATTCCATCACTTCCACTAGCTTTGTTCGTAGTGATGCTTTCTAAGGCCCACTTGGCTTTACATTCCATGATTTTTTTGGATGACTCCAGAAGCAGAGGCAACGACAAAAATAAACAGGTGGAACTACATCAGACTGTGAAAAGCTTCTGCATGGCTAAGGAAATCAAGAGAATGAAAAGGAAACCAACTGAATTGGAGAAAGTATTTGCAAATGATATATCCAACAGGAGACTAATATCCAAAATAATACAAAGAACTCATGCAACTCAGCAACAATAAAAACAAACATCCGAATTAAAAAATGTGCGGAGTACTTGAATAGACATTTTTCTGAAGAAGACATATAGGTGGCCGACAGGCACGTGAAAAGATGCTCTGCCATCACTAATCATCAGAGAAATACAAATCAAAGCCACAGTGAGCTATCACCTCACACCCGTTCGAATGGCTATAGTCAAAAAGATAAGAAATAACAAGCGTTGATGAGGGTGTCAAGAAAAGGGAATGAGCCCCCTATACACTATTGTTGGGAATGTAAATTGGTATAGCCAATGTGGAAAACAATATGGAGTTTCCTAAAAAAAAAAAGAACTACGTTATGATCCAGCAATTCCTCTTCTGGATATTCATCTGAAGAAAACAGAAGCACAAATTTGAAAAGATACATGCACCCCATGATCATTGCAGCATTGTTTACCATAGCCAAGGCATGGAAACAACCTAAGGGTCCAGTGATAGCCAACTGGATAAAGAAATGGTGGTACACATGTACAGTGGAATATTATTCAGCTCTAAAATAGACTGGCATCTTGCCATTTGCAACAACATGAATGGACACTGCTGCTGCTGCTAAGTCACTTCAGTCATGTCTGACCCTGAGGACATGCTAAGTGAAATAAATCAGAGAAAGACAAATACTATATAATCTTATAGGTGGAATCTTTAAAAAAAAAAAAGAATTCAGTGTCCAGGTTCATAGATAGAAGGGAACAGATTGGTCGATTGCCATAGGCAGGGGTTGGGGGATAAGTAAAATCAGTGAAGGGGGTCAAAAGATACAAATTTCCACCTATAAAATAAATATTGGGGGTATAATGTATAGCACAATGACTGTATTATCAGGGAAATGTAAATGAAACTCACAATGAGATAGATTATAGTTCATTACTGTTAATTACATTACAGTGTTGTTTTAATACTGTATTGCATATTTGAAAGTTGCTAAGAGAGTAGATCATAAGAAAGTAAAATTTTATAACTATGTATGGTAATGAATGTGAATAAGTTTCATGATGATGATCATTTGCGATATATACAAACATCAAATCATGTTGTACCTGAAAAAAAAATGCAATGTTATATGTCAGTTGTACATCAAAAAAGAAAAAAGAAAAGTCCATAAGTCCAACCTATACCCAAAAGAGGAGTATAAAATAACTTGTGAATGTCTTAGTTAGCTATCATGGAATTTTTTTAAAAAAGGCTCTTTAGGGCTTCCCTGGTGGCTCAGTGGTAAAGACTCTGCCTGCCAATACAGGAGATATGGGTTCAGTCCCTGGTTTGGGAAGATCCCACATGCCATGGAGGAACAAGCTCGTACGTCACAACTGTCGAGCCTGTGCTCTAGAGCCCTGGAGCTGCAACTGCTGACGCCCACATGTCCTAGAGCCTGTGCTGTGCAATAAGAGAAGCCACAAGAACGGAAAACCTCTAGACACAGCACCACAACTAGAAAACACCCCGAGCAGCAAAGACAACCCAGCACGGCCAAATAAAGGGATGGGCGGGGGTGCCGTACCTTTAAATAGTATTTTGCACAATGTATGCTAAGTCACTTCAGTGTCCGACTCTGTGTGACCCCATAGACAGCAGCCCACCAGGCTCCCCTGTCCCTGGGATTCTCTAGGCAAGAACACTGGAGTGGGTTGCCATTTCCTTCTCCAGTGCATGAAAGTGGAAAGTGAAAGTGAAGTTGCTCAGTCGTGTCCGACTCTTAGCGACCCCATGGACTACAGCCTACCAGGCTCCTCTGTCCATGGGATTTTCCAGGCAAGAGTACTGGAGTGGGGTGCCATTACCTTCTCCATTGCACAATGTATATAAGACATAAAAATGGAACTACTCCTGTTGCAGGGAGGTGGGTCCAGAATCCCACTGGCCTAGCATCTCTTTAAGCCTCTCATGTTGCTGCCAAGGATCCAGGAATCATAGTTTGAACACTAACCATACAGTCAGAGTCCTTTCCTGTTTAATTCATAAAAATCTAAGGAAGACAGCCATAATAGCAAAGAAGCAGTCTACCAGATAGCAGACTGATTTCTGGTTCTATTTTTTAGAGTGAAAAGCCATTGTGTTATGGGGAGGGGGTTGGTGATGAGTCAGCCATGGATATCTACAGAGTACTTTCATGAGTCTGTTGTCTTACCTATTTTTTTTTCTTCAACAGAGTACTACAACAGATCATTGCAGGATTCATTCCTGGATCCCCATTTTCTTGGTAAGTAACTAGTTGCCTTCTGTCTCAGTCTCCTGGAGTAGCGTAATTTTCAGTACTGTAGTATCTGTGCCATAATGAGAGACAAAAGGAGCTGCACAGGTGAGTGTATAGATGTGATTGGCAGGCTGTTAAAGACTGCTGTTGTCTGCTGAGCCCAAACTTAATCAGAACTTATTTTTTGTGTAGTTCAGGCTGATGAGGGCCATCCTGGTCCTGCAGGGTGTCTGATTCCATTCATACTCAGGTCTGAGGGTCGTGCTGAGGTAGGGAGTGAGGTGGTCCCTACCAAGTTTGGTGTCTGATTCGTGAGTTTCTCTTGGAGATTATATGGGAAGGTTTTATTCCTTAAGAATTTCTGAAATTGAAAACGTTGCTTCACTTCCTTTTCTCAAAGTAAGAAGGTTTTTTTCAGAAGAAACAAAAGGCTTAAATTCAGTAACAGAGTGACAGTTACTTACTGTACAGGTTAAAGATGGAATGTCTTCTTGTCTGGACAATTATTTGCCACTTCTGACTGTACCCCAGAAGGCTTCTTTGCTCAGAGGGACCTTGGTCCTTCCACACAATTACCCTGTTTTCCAGCCTCTAGTTTCTTTAAGCATGTTCCAGCCAAAGAGTCTGGATATCTGTCATGCAGGGTAGTATACCAACAGCTCCAGAAAGAGGTGCTGCCAAATCCCTTTTGTAACTGCTCTAAGTTGTGATTCAGAGACACTGCTATGGCTGCTTCTCTACTTGAAAGCTGCTCATTGTGTAAGGCCACAGGCTGCCCCTTAGAATGAGGGAACTTTGCTGTCAATTTTGGCCACTTAGGAAGGGAAAAATCTCCTTACAAAGCAGCTCCATCTCTGTTTAATTTAAATGGGCCCAGAGGAGACAAACTTTTAACCAACAGGCAATGAGTCTCTTTTTGCTCTGGTTTGTCAGGTGGTATTTTAGGTAGCTTCACATTTTATGTTCCATACAGTTAAGCAGAAATTCCTGGAGAATGAGAGACTGCCTTTGGATAATCTGTTTGACCTTGAAATCACTGAGAAATTCCTTGCCACTTGGTTCTAGAGAACTAGTGACTTGCCAGCTCTGAGAGAGAGCAGGATTCCTCTGCCAACTTTTTCTGTGGTGTAAGGCGGAGCCTGGTCACTCCATCTAATGCTGTCTGTCTCATCTCATGTATAGGAGCGGGATGCTGCACTCCAACCCTGGGGACTATGCCTGGGGTCAGACAGGGCTTGATGCCATTGTAACCCAGGTGAGGAGCTGCCTTTTGAGGGTGTCTGTTCAGTGTGTCTCATGGTTCCACAGGCTTCCTGCTTTCCTTCTGCTACTTTCTGAAATGGCAGTCACTCTGCTTTCCCTAATATTTTGAGCTTGTGGGTTTCTGTTTTACTAAAGAGATAAATGGTTTATGGGTTTAGCTCAGCATCCATGTATTTTCTTGGTCCTAGGGACTTTCTAGAAGATAGCTTCAACTCCAAAGGAAAAAACTTCTATAACAGTATTTTCTGTTTTGGCCTCTTGTTCATTCCTATGAGGATTCTGTTGACAAGTACTTCACAAAAAAGAAAGGTGTCCTCACATGTTGAAGCAGGGATTTCTGCTAGAGGGAGCAAAGTAGGGGAAGGAAGCAGAGAAAAAGGTATTCCCATGCCATGTATAATTGCTTCCACTTGTTTATGTTTATTTTAATTTAATTGGTTTTTCATTTCCCTTGTGGATTGCTGAGACTAGAAAGCATGTCATTTATATCCAGGTCTTCTTGTAGGAAGTAATTTACCTATTTCTTGGCTTACCTAATGCTACTTTCCATACTCTCACCTTTTTCTTTCTTTCAGAAAAATGAAGTTTTTGAACTGGTTAAGTATCAATTTCTGTTAAGGTGTAGTTTTATTTGTGACATCACAACCCTTTTGCTGCCTCCAAAGTTGCTTTATGCCCAGAGGTGAGCCTTGCAGTGATGGATCTGTCTGTAGGCTTATACTATTGTCACTCTGAAAATGTAAAGCAATTATTCTGGCAGCAGGAAAGGGCAAACCCAAGCGTCTCAGAGCCTTGTGGAAGCAAAAGCAACTAACATTTCTAATGTCTGTACTGTTCTCAGATGGAGCAGCTGCTCCCTCCTAGGGATAGTTTGATGTCTGCCACTTCTTCTTTGCCTTTTTTTTTTTGTAGCTTTTAGGACAACTGGAAAATACAGGGCCTCCCCCAGCTGACAAGGAAAAGATCACATCTCTTCCAACAGTGACAGTAACTCAGGAACAAGTTGGTAGGTTCCTTTTTTTTTTTTTGGTAGGTTCCTTTTCATGTGTGTGTTTTTGTTTTATTATCTCTGTTCAGAATCTGAGCCATGTACTATATTAAAAATCTTCTGTGAAACTGTAGCATTCCTAAAGTTCCTACCTGTGTGCCAGATATGAAAGGTACCTATCGCTTCATTAGGGTTAGTCAACAGGTAATTCCTGAGCAATTACCATGCTATTTTTCTAGCTGCCATGCAGGAAATAGAGAAGTGCAAAGGTATATAAAGCTTGATTTCTTGAAGAACTTACTAGAGGAAGCAAAACTCACCAAATTAGACATTATTATGTAAAAAGTACTTGAGCAAATGATACTCTAGGGGAAAAGGAAGAGAAAAATAGGAGGCTAGGAATTTGTTTCACATCTACCCTATACTTTGGTACATTAGATAGATATTATTTTATGTATAAGCATGAAAAAAACTTAGTGATAAGGGACATTAGTTTGGAGTTGGAGTTTCTTTCCCCATGAATTCTACTTTAGAGAGTCAGAAGATTTTAAAAGATAGGATGGGCCATCTTAGAGAGATTATTCTGTTTATGGCAAAGTATGAACCAATGAAGAATGTCAGTATGAACATGGAGTCTGAATTAGGTATAAGGAGTGTAACCTCATTAGATCTGAAATAGAATCTAATTTGTGGAGTGATGGGAGGTATGTTTGAATTGGAGGTGTAATTGGATAGGTATGACTGGATAAGTCCTTGTTGCAGGGGACCCTGAAACTGGCAGAGGAGTTAGGGCTGGATGTTTTAGGCAGTAGGTAAATTTTGTAGGTCCCTAACTGGAGGAATGAGGGAATCTGAGTGATCTTTGGGGAAGATTAGTTTGGAAGGTAGTATCTAAAATAGGTTGGAAGAGGGAAGGAGCAGAAATACTCTTAATGGGCTGTTGCAGCATTCTGATGGGGTTCAGGTGATGGTGGCAGTGCTACAAAGGAAAGGGTAGACTCAGATAATTTTTGAAGAAACGCTTTCATCATTGATTGCATAAGATAAGGAGGGGAAAGGGGGAAAGATGATTCTAAAGTTTTGCAACTCTGCAACTACAGAGGTGGTGCTGACATCATCAGGGATGGAAGAATTGTGAGCAGGCCCTGGTTTGAATAAGGAGGTGATGTGATGTTTTTAATTTTGAATCTGTTCCTTTTGGGGATCCCAACTGAGAATCCAAGAAAAGATGAGCTGGGAATTGCTGTGGAGCTGGTATTAGGGAAAACTAACTGGTAGCAAAGTATAGGATATATTTGGCAGGCCTTGGAGTAAGGGTTGTTACCTAAGAGGCTATTGCAGTAAACTAGGCATGAGAAGTAAAAGCTGAAATTAGGGCAAACATTGTGGGAGTAGAGAGGAGGGAGTGAATCTTTTTAAGTGGTATTTTACTCCAAATGCTGTGAATACTGTGGAGCATGTAGCATACATACCCTAGCTGCTGGAGAGATAGACTAGCTGGTGTTATTAGCCAAACTTGGGAAACTTGGAATTTGCTGCTTGGTAATCCTAGTTCAGTTTGTAGCCATTTTGTCTCAGAAGAAGGTTTCCTGTCTCTGGACTTGGAGCCTGAGTTACCCTTGCAGTTCTGTCGCAGCACCTCTTGGTACAGCTCTTAATAAACACCTCGTAAAAAGGGCTTTAGGGTAACCACGACGCAATAGAATGTGTAATGTTGAAAGTAGTAGAGTGAAAGTGGCTTGACACACTGAATGAGAACTGCCAAGATGGTTGAGATGAGTCCTTTGGTTGTGGTGGACAGATTGCCAGTGTTTCCTAAGTAGAAACTGCCAGAACACATTTGAGAAGATATTTTTCCTGTTTTACTTAACAGATAATCTAAGCCCCAGTTCTTCCAACTCTTTATGTTGAAAAATAGACCTCATAGAGTTGCTGTCTGGACCTTATTGGAATGGGCCCATTCTTCAGTCCTTTTCATGTCCCTGGCTATTACCACCTCTGTCCCCATTTTGAAGTAAAATTCTGCTTCTTCTCTGCCTCCACCCTAGATGCACTTTGTTTTTTCTTTGTATACCTTTGATTATTAAAGACATTAGGCTAGGTTTTCTTCCTTCTTTTTGCTTATTTTAAAAGGCATTTCCTCCTCTAACAGATAAGGGCTTAGAGTGTCCAGTATGCAAAGAAGATTACACAGTTGAGGAGGAAGTCCGGCAGTTACCCTGCAACCACTACTTTCACAGCAGTTGTATTGTGCCATGGTTAGAACTGGTAAGTACAGACAGCTCTCATCTGTGATAGGGCCCCTGTGCCAGTCATGTCTTGGGGGGATCAGTAAGGGCATAAGTAACAGTTAGTGGAGAGCCAAACAAATCAGATTTTAGTTTCTGGCTAACTCCTAGTAGCACCATTACTGTGTTTTAGATTGTTAATCTGTTCAGAACTTCTCTGACCAGGGGTTAGCAAACTACAGCCTATAGGTTTCTGTGGCCCGGCACATATTTTTGTAAATGAAGTTTCATTGGAACATAGCTATGCTCATTTGTTTACAGATGGTCTATGGCTACTTTTGTGCTCCCTCAGCAGAGTTAAGTAGTTGCAACATTGGTGGTATGGCCTGCAGAGTCTGAAATAGTTACTATTTTTTCTTTAACAGAGCAAGTTTGCTGACCCCTGCTTAAGTCCATCTCAGTCATTGTTTCTAGTTAGTTCTGTTTGATAGTATGTGTTAGCTATCCTTACGTTGCTGCCTTGAATTGTCAGTTCTGTTAAAAGTTCTGTTTGGGAAATGTCCTGGGGTTACACTTGAAGCCCAGCAGGTACTCTGTGAGAAGGCATGCCCTTTTTGTTTATCTACCTGCTAACTGTCAGGGTTTCTTAAGGGTTTCCAGCTTCTCGGGTCAGGCTGTTCACGTGGATTTATATCTTTGTTTCAGCATGACGCATGTCCTGTATGTAGGAAGAGCTTAAATGGTGAGGACTCTGCTCAGCAAACACAGAGATCCGGGGCTTCTGCAAGCAACAGATTTAACATTGACAGCCAGCTACATGACCGATGGACTTTCTGAAACTAAAGACCACATCTGAGCCAGGGCTATGGTAGACCTCCTATCACAGCTATTATTTGTATCAATGCAAAAAAATAGTAGGTGGATTTAGGAATCACTTAAGAAACCCCAACTCATAATATTAATTCACTGAGTGTTTTTCTTCTCTAAATTTAAAGTTAGTGTCTACAGATGGAATTGTATCTAGAACCAAATGCCTCTTATTCCTGAATTCAGAGTGATAATTTTGTAAGTGTGAAACTTAATTAATATGGGTTTCCCCTGCCAGAATAGAATTGGTTAATTATGTGGGTTTCCCCTGCCAGAATAGAATTGGTTCCTTAAAGTCTACCTAGGGTCTTACTGTCTGTCATGTTACCTGTGACGGTTGTTTCCACCTCTTTCTTCAACCTCCACCGTCGTTAGTGTACTTTATAGTAAATACAGTGGAACCAGCCGTAAAGCCCTGCTGATAAAGTGCTTCTGTTTTAATTGTACACAAGCATTTACTCTTGGCCACGTTAGCCATGGAGTAAAGTCATATTAAATCAGGAATCTGAGACTAATGATTTTTTTTTTTCTGAAATCTTTAGAGAGCAAATCAAAACAAAGTTACAGTGGGAAGGCTTCTAATTGTACTCTTTGGTTTTCTCATTTTTATTTTTAAAGACTACTTGGTAAGATGCAGCTTCTGCAGAAACCAACATGACAAATGACATGTCTTAAGAGTCTTACGTTGGTAGGAATCTGATTCTGGTTCCTATTTGGGAATAAGTTGGGCAGGATAAAGGCACAGAAAGACAGATGTTTGAAATCTCTGGTTCTGAGGTTTTTTAGTGATTCTCAGCTCACTGTTTATCCTGGGGACCTTAAAGTAAGTTCCCTCACAGAAATAGGATTATTTTATTACTGCTTCTGCAGCTGATTCATGTTTTTTTAATAATTCATTGGTCTTCAGGAATTGAGACTTTATGTTGTTTCATTTTAATTTTTAAAGTGCATTTTCATCTCTGAAACCTCTTTATGTTTGCTTGGTTCTGGTTATACTTGGAGTCATATTGATTTTTGTGATCATGCGGAAACAACTTGGCCTCGGAGAGATAGGCCTTCTTTTTTCAGCCTGTGTCCCGTGTACATGTACATGCTCTTTGGTGCATTTAAGTGTTTAAAGTTGAATAAATGAAGAAGCTTAAGAATGTTGTTGGAATGTCAAAGTCTTAAAAATAAATGATGGGAACGTGTAACCACAGTTGGTCCACCAAAAAGGGTGACAAGAGGGGCACCATGGGTGTGGTCTTCTCAGCCCTTCATGGTTGGAGTGATCAAGAAGATGAGTCTTTGGTGAGTCTCTTTCTTGGTTAGTCTCTTTCTTGGTCTGTCACACTGGTTTTGGGCATGAGGGATGGGGTTAGAGAGAGCTTTGTAATTTAGTAGAGGATAGAGGAGTAGGGGAGGGAAGAGAGAAAGTGGGAGAATTTAATGCTGAATTAGTAGCCTGCCCCTAAAAGTTGTGACCATAAGGTATGATTCAGGTTGAGCCCAGAGAGAATGAGATGTTTTCTCATATGACTCTTATGTTATACCTCTGTAGAGAGAGTGTTTTTGGAAAATGTAAACTGTTTACTATGGTTATTGAAGTGTAACCCAGAGATATACATTGGCTTTGAATGAGAAGAGGTGATGAGTCTGAGGGGACATAAGAGGTATATTGTGAATGGCCATTGCTTAGGTTGAGATGGGCTTGACCGAAGTTGGAGTATGTTGTGGTTTTCAAGTAAAACAATATTGACAATATCAGCTGTCTCAGAAAAATGATGTTAGCTTGGAAGTTTTGTTATTATCTGGATATGCCAGGACAGAAATGGTAGGGGCCTAACAGAAGCAGAAGATATTAAGAAGAGGTGGCAAGAATACGCAGAAGAACTGTACAAAAAAGATCTTCATGACCCAGATAATCACGAAGGTGTGATCACTCACACTCACCTAGAGCTGGACATCCTGGAATGTGAAGCCAAGTGGACCTTCGGAAGCATCACCACGAACAAAGCTAGTGGAGGTGGTGAAATTCCAGTTGAGCTATTTCAAACCCTAAAAGATGATGCTGTGAAGGTATTGTACTCAATATGTAAGCAAATTTGGAAAACTCAGCAGTGGCCACAGGACTGGAAAAGGTCAGTTTTCATTCCAATCCCAAAGAAAGGTAATGCCAAAGAATGCTCAAACTACTGCACAATTGCACTCATCTCACACACTAGTAAAGTAATGCTCAAAACTTCTCCAAGCCAGGCTTCAGCAGTATGTGAACCGTGAACTTCCAGATGTTCAAGCTGGTTTTAGAAAAGGCAGAGGAACCAGAGATCAAATTGCTAGCATCTGCTGGTTTGTTGAAAAAGCAAGAGAGTTCCAGAAAAACATCTATTTCTGCTTTATTGACTATGCCAAAGCCTTTGACTGTGTGGATCACAATAAACTGTGGAAAATTCTGAAAGAGATGGGCATACCAGACCACCTGACTGGCCACTTGAGAAACCTGTATACAGGTCAGGAAGCAATAGTTAGAAGTGGACATGGAACAACAGACTGGTTCCAAATAGGAAAAGGAGTATGTCAGGGCTGTATGTTGTCACCCTGCTTATTTAACTTCTATGCAGAGTACATCATGAGAAACGCCGGGCTGGAAGAAGCACAAGCTGGAATCAAGACTGCCGGGAGAAAAATCAATAACCTCAGATATACAGATGACACCACCGTTATGGCAGAAAGTGAAGAGGAACTAAAAAGCCTCTTGATGAAAGTGAAAGAGGAGAGTGAAAAAGTTGGCTTAAAGCTCAACATTCAGAAAACGAAGATCATGGCATCTGGTCCCATCACTTCATGGGAAATAAATGGGGAAACAGTGTCAGACTTTATTTTTTTGGGCTCCAGAATCACTGCAGATGGTGATCGCAGCCAAGAAATTAAAAGATGCTTGCTGCTTGGAAGGAAAGTTATGACCAACCTAGACAGCATATTCAAAAGCAGAGACATTACTTTGCCAACAAAGGTCCGTCTAGTCAAGGCTATGGTTTTTCCAGTAGTCATGTAAGATGTGAGAGTTGGACTATAAAGAAAGCTGAGCACCGAAGAATTGATGGTTTTGAACTGTGGTGTTGGAGAAGACTCTTGAGAGTCCCTTGGACTGCAAGGAGATCCAACCAGTCCATCCTAAAGGAGATCAGCCCTGGGTGTTCATTGGAGGCACTGATGATGAAGCTGAAACTCCAATACTTTGGCCACCTGATGTGGAGAGCTGACTCATTTGAAAAGCCCCTTATGCTGGAAAGATTGAGGGCAGGAGGAGAAGGGGATAACAGGGGATGAGGTGGTTGGATGGCATCACTGACGCAGTAGACATGGGTCTGGGTGGACCTGGGGAATTGGTGATGGACAGGGAGGCCTGGTGTGCTGCGGTTCCTGGGGTCGCAGAGTCGGACATGACTGAACTGAACTGATGCCAGGACAGGCAGGTGTAATTTTATTTACAACTAGAGAACTAGAATGATGCCAGTTAAATGATGATGTTGTTAAGGTGCTGCACTCAATATGCCAGCAGGTTTGGAAAACTCAGCAGTGGCCACAGGACTGGAAAAGGTCAGTTTTCATTCCAATCCAAAGAAAGGCAATGCCAAAGAATGCTCAAACTACCACACAATTGCACTCACTTCACACGTTAGCAAAGTAATGCTCAAAATTCTCCAAGCCAGACTTCAACAGTACGTGACCCATGAACTTCCAGATGTTCAAGCTGGATTTAGAAAAGGCAAAGGAACCAGAGATCAAGTTGCCAACATCTTTTGGATCACAGAAAAAGCAAGAGAGTTCCAGGAAAACATCTACTTCTGTTTTATTGACTATGCCAAAGCCTTTGACAGTGTGGATCACAACAAAGTGGAAAGAGATGGGAATACCAGACCACCTTACCTGCCTCCTGAGAAATCTGTATGCAGGTCAAGAAGCAACAGTTAGAACCAGACATGGCACAACAGACCGGTTCCAAATCAATAAAGGAGTACTTCAAGGCTGTATATTGTCACCCTGCTTATTTAACTTATAGGCAGAGTACATCATGTGAAATGCCAGGCTGGGTGAAGCACAAGCTGGAATCAAGATTGCTGGGAGAAATATCTATAGCCTCAGATACGCACATGACACCACCCTTATGGCAGAAAGTGAAGAAGAACTAAAGAGCCTTTTGATGAAAGTGAAAGAGGAGAGTGAAAAAGGTGGCTTAAAACTCACCATTCAGAAAACTTAAGATCATGACATCCGATCCCATCGGATGGCAAATAGATAGGGAAACAATGGAAACAGTGAGAGACTTTATTTTCTTAGGCTCCAAAATCCCTGCAGATGGTGACTGCAGCCATGAAATTAAAAGTTGCTTGCTCCTTGGAAGAAAAGCTATGACCAACGTAGATAGCATATTAAAAAGCAGAGACATTACTTTGCCAACAAAGGTCCGTCTAGTCAAGGCTGTGGTTTCTCCAGTAGTCATGTATGGATGTGAGAGTTAGACTACAAAGAAAGCTGAGCGCCAAAGAATTGATGGTTTTGAACTGTGGTGCTGGAGAAGGCTCTTGAGAGTCCCTTGGTCTGCAAGGAGATCCAACCAGTCAGTCCTCAAGGAAATCAGTCCTGAATGTTCACTGGAAGGGCTGATGCTGAAGCTGAAGCTTCAGTACTTTGGCCATCTGATGCAAAGAAGTGACTCATTGGAAAAGACCTGATGCTGGGAAAAATTGAAGGCAGGAGGAGAAGGGGACAACAGAGGATGAGATGGTTGGATGGCATCACCAACTTGATGGACATGAGTTTGGGCAAGCTCCAGGAGTTGGTAATGGACAGGGGAGCCTGGTGTGCTGCAGTGCATGGGGTTGCAAAAAGTCAGACATGACTGAACGACTGAAGTAATCTAAACTAGACAACCAGAAAGACTCTTGAGTGGCTTTACAAAGGTATGCAAACAAAGTGCTGGGTAGGGATTTAACTTTTCAATATAAGAATAGCATCAATGTAACTTATCAGAAATTTCCTTCACTTTTTTTTTATTCTTTTAGATAAAGAAGATAAATCTTTTTTCTGTTTCCAAGACCCCTCCTACTTAATGAATCTGTAGTGTTTCTTCAAAGAATAGGAAATGTCTCAGACTTCCAGGTTAATTTAGGTAAGGAGTGTTTTAGGGTTCTCCAGAGAAGCTGAACCGTAAGGTTGTGTGTGTACATGTGTATAGAGATTTATTATAAAGAATTGGGCCACATGATTATGGATCCAGACACAGTTTGATACAGTGCCCAAAGCAGAAGTCTCCATAACCCAGATATTTCAGGTGTTCATTCCTTTACAGCCTGAAAGTTTACAGACTCAGGAAATTGGAGTCTTACTAGGAGTCAGCCTTACTAGGAGAGATGATTCAGCTTTCCCTCATTATCAAAGTGAATAGAAGAAAGTTGCAATTTCAAATCTTAGGCATTAGACTTGAGGCCTTTACATTTGTGCTAAATGGCCTACCCTTTGAGTTCCATGCAGAGATAAGCAGATTGTTTTCTCGTTCATAAATGTCTTTTTTTTTTCTTAATCTTTTTTCATTATAATTTGAAATAAGAGGAAGTAAAACTTTGTTAGTTAGCACTTAATTAGGAGAGACTTCCTAGGGATTGGTAGACTTGAAAGTTGAGAGGTTATGTAGGTCAGCTCCATGCTGGCCTCCGAGTGATTACTGCTTCTTGGTTAGTTTCCAGATGAATTAGAACTGGGCAGTTGGGTGGGCAGGGCAAAGTGATGAACGTTTATCTTCAACAGAGAGAAGGAATAATCCCAGTATTAACGATTAATTTTCCCTCAAAATTCCTCTTATTGCCAGTTCTCTGAAGAGTTGGGAAACCTGGAGAGTCCAAATAGCTTCCTTAGTTGTGAACATGTGCTACATAACAAATGAGCAAATACTTGTTAAATGTTTTCCTTAAGCAGTACTCTGTCTGGTCCAATAGTTACTTCTCAAGTTAGAAGGAAGATTTGGTGAGAATTTGTCCCCCCCCCGCCCCCCCCAACAAGTCTCACTTGGATTAAATAATTATTAGAAAAATTCCTTGTTTATGTCTTTATACTGAACATTTGTGTGTGTGTGTGTGTGTGTGTGTGTGTGTCTCCATAGGCACATGCATATGTGCACATTTCACTCTGGAGGAAGAAGGGATTTGGTGGGCAGACGGGAAGCCTGGCGTGCTGTGATTCATGGGGTCACAAAGAGTCGGACACGACTGAGCGACTGAACTGAACTGAATTGAAATAGATAAAGTGAGCAGGGTTACAGCAGAGAGCTGGAGCCTCACAGTCTGATTCCCTCATTGTACCTGCCTTAGGCCCATGTGTCTCTATACTTCTCTATTATGGGGCACTGTTGGCTTGGGCAGGCATCCTGTTATGTGGTGTGTGGCAAAGGGTTTCACTGGAGCTAAAAGTCTGCTTATCATTTTTGAAGGTTGAGAATAAATGACTTTGAGGAAAGGGTGTTCATTATGTTTTTCCTGTATTATAATTAGGTGAACTGTAACACAGTTGTCTATTGTTTTTAAAATTTCTTTCTTGATAAATTATTGGTGACAAATTGACTTCCCACATGACCTTCTATGTGCTTCAGTTTCATTCTTCTTGGTGTCCAAGTACTATTTCTCAAGGAATACAGGTTTATCAGAACTTAACAAAAACTAATCAGGAGGGGATTGTAGTTTGTCTGTTTTAAACAACAACAAAACAGCCTCTGGGGTTTGGAGAAGTGAGAGACACCACCTCAGAGTTGATTTTTAGAGCTGATCTAGGAAGGCCACTGACATCTGTGAAGGAAGACAGATTTAGGAGAAGGAGCGGGGCTGATGAGTAGATATTTGATTGTTAGGGGAAATCCCACTGGTCTCTGTAGTAAGAAGTAGGAAAATAAAGGTGCTGTTTGCAAGAATTTACCAGTGGAGATTTGGGAGTTTGAGGGTACTAGCAGGAGAGAGTACTCTTACTGAAAGTTTCCAAAATTAATCTAGCATAATTTCTGATGTAGGGAGTTGGGGGAAAGATTTGGTGGGGTAAACCAGGGGTTCTCAACCCCGGGGCCATGGACCAGTACTGGTCCGTGCCCTATTAGGAACTGTGCCACACAGCAGGAGCTGAGTGTCAGGCGAACAAGTGAAGCTTTGTCTGTATTTACAACCAGTCCCCCTCACATAACCATCTGAGCTCCGCCTCCTGTCAGATCAGTGGAGGCATAATAAATTGTACCGCTCTTGAATCATCCTGAAACCATCTCCCCACCCTTATCTGTAGAAAAATTATCTTCCATAAAACTAGTCCCTTGTGCAGAAAAGGTTGGGGAACACTGAGGTAAACATATCACAGGTGTCCATCCTGTTGGGGGCGGGGAATTGTAGGTTGCAGCAATGTCAGCATCCCAGCAGGCTGTGCCATGGGTTTTAAAATAGAATGTGTAGAATACAAAGTATACAACCAGAGATCTTTTCCAGGATCAAGAGAGGATCAAAATGTCTTATCCAGTGGACACTATTGAGGTTTTGATTTCTTATATACCTGTCAGATAAGTGGAATTATAGGCACTTAAGTTTCAAATTTTTTATGTATAAACTTTGTGTTTTGCTGAATTACACTTAAGTTGTCCCCAGAAGTGAAGTCTATATGTTACCTTTCCTCTTTCACCTGAAATACTTAATATCTATAAATCATGGAAGGTGAGCTTATGATTCTTTTTCTAATAAGATGTATTACTTTTGAGGTCCAAAAATTATTAGATTCCCTCCCAACAAGACTATAATTGTAGTTTTAGTATCTTTTGCTGGAACAAACACACAGCAAAAAGCTGCTATGCTTTCAGTAATGCTTTTAAATCAAGTTGTCTTTATTAGTCACACAAGAATCTACATCCAGTTGAAGAAGTATTACTTATTTGTAAGATATATTAGAGATAATACTTAAACAGATTTCTTATGTAACTGTGTGGCCTTACAGAGGTTCAAATTCCTTGGGTTATGAATCACTCATATAGATTGAAGTTTAGATGTGTTTCCAGAAGAGTACTTACTCATGCATTTGAAAGTCAAGATGTAAGTGTTTCAAATTTCTGTTTAACTGTCTTGAAATAAGCAGAATAAATAAATTCTTTGGAAGTGGGACCCCTGACTTACTGTTGGCTTTGTTTATTCTGCTTAGTTCAAGTCAGAGTTAGTAGTCTAATGCTCTTGAATGTCTCGATAAACTTGGCCAGTAATCATGTGTCCTTTCTGCAGACTTTTTTTTTTTAATGTAGGCTATAATTAGCACAGCACAATGGATAAAAACTTTTTCCATAGTTGGATATGGCTTCTTTGTGAGACTTCCAGTGATTGTATAATATGGAGTAGTTTCAGAAGAGTCTTTGAATAATAAAAAAGTAAAAGACATCTCCACTCATGTAAGCTTAAAATTTAGTTAAAAGAATAGCACTAGTACATAAAATAGGTCGATAAAGATTAAAGTGAGTGTACTATAGTGGAGAAAGCTTTGGAGACTTCAAAGTCAGAATTCCAGTGGTTCTGGGTTTAAAATCGAGAATATCATTTGATTCTCAGAGGAATCCTATGGAAACAGAAGATAAAGTAGGAAATATGCCATTTTATAAATAAGTAGATAGAAATAGATAGAAATAGTATCTCAGAACTTCATTTGCCCAAGGACACGTAGACACGTAGCTTGTATGTTGCAGAGTCAGAATTTGAATTCAGGCGTTTTGACTTCATGCCTAGTCTTTTTACCTCCCTAAGACAACAAAATCCAAAATCCTTAGTTTGAGGTTGAATGCTATCACTAATAAAGGTCTTAACCGATCTGTTTTCAGCCTTTCTCCCACTATTCCTATAAACTTCAGCTCCCACATTTTGCAGGTCCTGGCCAAGGATCACAGGTAAGGTGTCTTTTCCCCTTTGATGGTTTGCCATTTAGCCCTGGTTGAATTGTGTTTCTACCTCTTTATTCATATAGTTCCTCTTATCAGGAATATCCTGCCCCCACCTCTCTGCTTGACTATGATAAGAGGTTATCTGTCCAAAGAGAGACAAGAGGATCTGTAAACTTAGGGAGAAAAGAAAAGGCTGCAAATACTGCTTTGATGTTTATTTAAAAAGAGAGAAATGATTAGAGAGGTTGACAAGTACTTCATTGAAGCTGGACAATTAGGATCTGTGGTGCACCTGACCTACACAAATAAATCTTCCTCTTCCTCCAGCACCACTAGTGGATGCTATTCAACACCAAGGTCTCTTTGTTTCCTCATTTTCTGCCAAGTCAGTTACTGGGTCTGGCGTTCTTCTCCTGTCCTAACTATGTTTGCTTGTCTCATCTATCTTCCCTTAACAGTGTCAAATAAAATTTCTTCCAAAAACATTGATGTTCTCATTTTGTTTGACTTGCTTGTTTATTTGACTTTGTTCGGAGGGCATAGAGGAAAAGTTCTTCCAGGGTACAAAAACACAAAATACTTAGCCAGTATTTGAGTGAGAACTGTATACCAACTGTTTTGTGAGAACTGCACTGTTTACTGGTGACTGAGATAGGAAAAAAGTTAGGTTTGTTCTGGCAGTGAGGAGGGGAAGTGAAGGAATACATTTACTTGACCATCTTATATTTCCCATATTCTTGGCATATTTAGCCTCTCGTCACCTGTTCCCTGTTATTTCCTTCTCTGCATACTGTGATGTGAAAGATACCAAGCTAAAGAAAGTCTGTTTTCTCTTGCTGTAGCTTTTTTTTTTTTTTTCAATTTCTTCTGGCATAAAGCTTACAAAGCTGTAGAAAGAAAAAGGAAGGTTTGTATTATGCTACAAACTTAAGAATAGCAACAAAATACCTGATGTATTTCATCCTGGGATATGTGTTTGATAGACCCTTATGACTGGAGGGAGTGGACAAGGAAAGGAGGGAAGAAAGTCTTACATGTGTTGTGTCTTACTGCTTAAAGTTGCAATTGTGATCTTATGAAATCTGCATGATCCTGATGGAAGTGGGGAAGAAGCCTACCTCTCCTTGCTAGAAGGTAGGACAATCAAAGAAGAAATAAGACACCATTCAATTTCAAGGTAGGTTTTCCATGTATAGCAATGAATGCCTGGCACAGTGAAAGGACAGAGACACTTACTGAAATTAGCTTCATGAACTGAGGGAGGCATAGAGATCCAGGAAAGTCCCCTCATTTTTGTCACATGTATGCATGGTAACTTGACTTATGTCATTTCTTTGGGTCTGAGAAAATGTGTGTTTTTGTTTTACTGAACAGTACCACATCCATAATTCTGCTGAGTCTTGAGTTGGGAGAGAGGGATGAAAGGAATGAACCATCAAAGTTCATTCTCTTCACCTGACTAGAAAAAGGAAAAGAGCTTAGAGATTTTTTTTCCTCTAGCATAACTTGGGAGTCAGAGGTAGTAATAAATGGTAATAGGTTGTATGGCTAAAACAAATTTCCTCTTTAAAGTTTTTAATCTGTATGAATAATTAAAATTAACTTTGTCAATGAAATAGCCATCTGAGAGGATTTGGATTCAATAAAGAATTATGTCTGAAGGGTCAGACTGCTTGATATTCATCAGTTTCCTCCTGAAAGCTGGCATTGGCTTACATTTGGCAGATGCTTGCCAAGGAGCAGAGATTAGGTCTTTGTTTTCTTTTGATAGTTTAGGTTAAGGGCTGAAGTATGAGTGTTAGGTGATCCTGTTTCTGGAAATGGGAGGAGGCAGTCTCAGAATGGGGAGAGTGGTGATGGAGTTGAGAGAGAAGTTGCTTAGCATGTAGTAGGTGATCACTGAGAGCACAGATTTTAGAGTGAGACGGTCCTGTATTAATTCCTGTGCACTGGGGCAACCTTTAACCTCTTTATACCTATTTGCTGGTGAGTAATCAGGGAATATTTACCTGGAAGGGTTGTGAGGTTAGAAGCACCTTGTAAAGCCTAGCCCATCGTACAAATTCTTTAAACAAATTTATTAAGAGCCTGCTATGTGTGTGATATTGTTTTTTTGTTGGGGTAAAAAAGACAAAGTCCTTACCATATTTATATAGCTTGCATTCTGGTGGCACTTGGAAAATATTACTTACTGATTTGAGGAAGGCCTCAATAGGCTTGAAATTAAGGATTGTCAAGGAGAGGCAAAAACCTGTATCAGTTACCAGTTGTGCAGACATGAAATGGTAAATCATTGCAAATTAATACCTCCTTTTGCATAATGTCAGGACATCTTTTTTCATGATCTCCAAGGATACCTCTCAGTATAATTAGTTGCCCACATAAGTGTTTTTTAACGTTTGTGGGTGGTGATGATGACGTACTTAAGCAACAGTACATAAATATAGAATCTATGTGTGTCACAGTGGGGATGCAAATCAGCCTACCTTGAAGGAACTCTAAAAGCCAGAGAGACAGCTAAAATAGCTTAGTTACCTTAGATTTGAGTGTTCTCAAATCTCATTTCAAAACCATCTTCTGGAGTGAATCAAGCAGTTTGCTGCTGCTGCTAAGATGCTTCAGTCGTGTCTGACTGTGCGACCCCATAGAGGGCAGCCCATCAGGCTCCCCCGTCCCTGGGATTCTCCAGGCAAGAACACTGGAGTGGGTTGCCATTTCCTTCTCCAATGCATGAAAATGAAAAGTGGAAGTGAAGTCGCTCAGTTGTGTCCAACTCTTCGTGACCCCACGGACTGCAGCCTACCAGGCTCCTCTGTCCATGGGATTTTCCAGGCAAGAGTACTGGAGTGGGGTGCCATTGCCCTCTCCGAAATAATATATCACTTAGCACAATGCCTGGCACACAGTAAACACTCAGTAAATGGTAGACATTGTTTATTGGTATTATCTGTTAACCTCTTTGGCCTTATTTCACCTTCCACATTTGGTAAGCATCCATATTTACTGACTGTAGTACTTAAGTATGTTGAGAGGATGAGAAAGGCTTTCTATCTTAAGGAGAACCGTCATGAGTACTAATAGAAATATTTAAGGGCTATAAGCATCTGTCTACAATGTGGGAGACCCAGGTTCGATCCCTGGGTCGGGAAGATCCCCTGGAGAAGGAAATGGCAATCCACTCCATTACTATTGCCTGGAAAATCCCATGGGCTGAGAAGCCTGGTAGGCTACAGTCCGTGGGGTCGCAAAGAGTCGGACACGACTGAGTGCCTTCACTTTCACTTTCAGGAGAACACAAATACTGGATTATAAGAACAGTGGCTTCGTTATACTCCCCTTCTATTCTCCAAGGCTTAGCATGGTGCCTGGGATATGTAATCAGTCTGTTCAGATGAATAAAAGAGGAGTTTCCATTAGGGAGATTAACCAGAACAGTATTCACGTAAGTAGTAGAATGAAATTTCATAGAGCACCTTCAGGGCCAGGCTAAACTAATTCACTGCCGCATGACAGTGAAAAGCCATCAAAACTCTGAATGGTGTGTGGTTTGTACAAATTTGCATTTTAGATGTCTGGTGGCAGTATGGATTAGAGGTAGAGATCATATTTTGGGACGATGGACCCATTTATTAGGCAGTAGCTCGGTGCCAGGCCCTGAGGTAGGTGTGGGACGTTATATATTGAAAAAGACATAGGCAGATTTGAGATCTGGGGTTTACCACTTAGGAGACTATACTGTGAGATGTTGAAGACCTGGAAAACACCTTTGGAAAGAAAGGAAGGAATATGGGAAAGAACTAGTGGTACTTACTGACCAGATAGGGGAAGAGGAAAAAGGAGGAACTAAGGTTATGACTGTGAATCATGGACAAAAACGTGGTCTCAGATTTGATTTTGAGTGGGGAAATGGTAGGGCATTCAAGAACAAGGAGTCAGTTGTCAGGGTAGATTTTTTAATTGAAACTTGGGAAAGAGGTTAGAGTTGATTTGTGGGTCAGTTGCAAGGAGTTGCAGGTTTAAATCATGAGGGTGGATGAGAAATTGGGGGAGAGAAAAGATTGAAGGAGTGGGGAGTGAGCCTTGAATGAGTTTTCATGTTTGAGAGGCAGGAGGAGGAAACAGGCAGAGGAAAGAAAAGAACAGCCAGAAAGGTAGAAAAACCAGAAAACAGTCACAGAAGCCAGTGAGATGAAAGTTTGATAAGGGAGAGAATGGAAGTGCTGAATGTTAAGCTAGTTAGGTCAGATGGGAAGACACCAGGAAGCTAGGAGGAAAACAAATTCCCTTAGGCTGAAGTAGAAAATTTGGATTAACTAGTAACTGTAGGTGATGATGAAAATATTTGTTAAAAGGCTCTGGGATAGGTTTTTATTGGGGGGTGAAGGGTTAGTCAACCAGTTGTGTCTGACTCTTTGTGACCCCATGGACTGTAGCCCACCAGGCTCCTCTGTCCATGGAATTCTCCAGGCAAGGATACTGAAGTGGGTTGCCATTCCCTTCTCCACGGGATCTTTCCGACTCAGGGATCAAACCCAGGTCTCCTGCATCGTAAGTAGATTCTATTTGGGGCTGGGTAGGAGAAGGCAGTGGCACCCCACTCCAGTACTCTTGCCTGGAAAATCACATGGATGGAGGGGCCTGGTAGGCTGCAGTCCATGGGGTTGCTAAGAGTCGGACACGACTGAGCGACTTCACTTTCAGTTTTCACTTTCATGCATTGGAGAAGGTAATGGCAACCCACTCCAGTGTTCTTGCCTGGAGAATCCCAGGGACGGGGGAGCCTGGTGGGCTGCTCTCTATGAGGTCGCACAGAGTCGGACACGACTGAAGTGACTTAGCAGCAGCAGCAGCAGATGTACTTTAGATCTATTTTTCTTAAAGTCAAAAAGATAGTATGTGAAAGTTCATAAAAAATAATAGTGTCCTTTTATCCATTATCAACTCTTTGAGGTGTTTTACCATATTCCTACACAAAGCCCTAAGACTGCCACTTCTTGATGATAAAGTTTAGACATTGTCTACTGACTTTGTGTTATAGAAAATGAGGGTGTAGTTCTCTTAAACCTCTACTCTTCTCTGCATCTTTCAAAAATCATTATATCACAAATTTTAGTTTATTTTTACATAATTTGGATTCTGTAAATGCTACTTATTACAGAGCCAAATTGTGAGCTACCATTGTGCTTCCTTTTGTGAAATTTAGTGTTTTCCCTGGAGATGATGGTCATCTTAAGTAGGCAGAGTTTTCCATATCCATATCTTTAATCCTTTATCAGATCTGTCATAGACCTTCAGAAAGATAATCTGTCAATTCCATTTCACCCTCTAGAGATTTTTCCGAGCCCTCTTATGATTTGCTTTCTTCACAACTAATTACCCTTTGGGGCCCTTTTTCATTCTAGAATTTCTTTATCCCCTTCCCCCTATTAGTTTTCTCATTTCCTGGATCTCATTTTATCCACTATACTGATTCACTTTCTTGGTTTACTGAAGCACTTTTTTTTTTTTTTTTTGGAGTCATTGTGTGTCAAACTGTCTTCATTCTTTCCTCTTGTTTAACTGGTAGTTTGGTTGGGTATAGAATTCTAGCTAGAACATAGTTTAGTTTTGAAGACTTGCTCTCTTGTCTGGGAATAGGAGGAAGTCATATATAAAGTTGAAGTTGGAGTGACCATATTTAGGCTGTGCTAAAGCCTGTTGACTCAGTGGTGAAGAATCTGCCTGTAGTGCGAAAGACGGGAGTTCCATCCCTGGGTTGGGAAGATCCCCTGGAGGAGGGCCTGGCAACCCACTCCAGTATTCTTGCTGGCAAAAATCTATGAACAGAGGAGCTTGGCTGGCTATGATCTGCGGGGTCGCAAAGAGTAGGACACGACTGAAACAACTGAGCACGTGCACACAAACTAGTGACAAAGCAGGAACACAAACAAAGGAGACGTGCAGCGATGAGAGGGCTTCCTACCCCAGAGAGGCTGAGACAGTAACGGGTTCTGTTGGTTTTCTGGTTTCTGATTCCAACACTCATGAGGGCTTGCTGTACTTATTGTTATTCCCCGCCTGCCAAATCTATGACAATTTGAGTGGGTTTCTGTTTCTTAATAGATTTTTTTCTTCTGATGAAAGTTCTTAAGATTTACTCTTAAAAAAAAACAAAAAGTTTTTTGTTGTGCTGGGTCTTCGTCGCTGCTAGGCTGTCCCTAGCTGTGGTGAGCAGGGCTACTCTTGATTGCAGTGCACAGGCTTCTCATTGTGGCTTCTCGTTGCAAAGCACAGGCTCTAGGCACACCAGCTTCAGTAGCTGCAGCACGTGGGCTCAGTAGTTGCAGCTTGCAGGCTCGAGATTGTGGGCTCAGTAGTTGATGCACATGGACTTAGTTGCTCTGCAGCATGTAGGATCTGCCTGGACCAAGGATCAAACCCATGTCCCCTGCATTGGCAGGTGGATTCCTAGCCACTCTGCGCGAGGCAAGCCCAGGTTTCTATTACTTACGACTAAATGCTCTTCAAGACACCTATCCATTTATAAATTAAAGACAAAATGAGATACCTTTGTATCCATGCTTTGAGGAAAGGCAGCATTTGCCAATGGGAGTGATGGCAAAGGATCTAAGTAATGGGAAGGACTCTTTATTCCAAGGTTACTGCCTATCCAGGATCTGAAATAACTACTTCTGGCTCTAGCTGTGACTGTGCTTACTATCCCACCTGGTAGCATTGGGATGATATCAGAAGCTCAGCTATGACTCAGATAAAAATGGCCCTGAAGGTGGATATCCAGCTTCCGGCTTCTGGCACAACATTGGTAGGTCTCCCTCTCCAATGGAATGGCTTGGTTTATGGTGAGCACCAACTGAGATGATATTTCACTGATACCATCTCTCCCAGGATCCTATTTAAGTCTCAGTTGCTTCAAGCTTGTCTCAGGGGAACAATCTCAAAACTTGTCCTTGCACAAAAAACACGATTCCTGCCTCAGTCTCTTCTTTCTTAAGCCATACAGTTGCTTTCCCTCCTGGGAAGTTGAGCTGAGGGTGTGCGTTCATTCTGGAATAGGAAGGAAAGTGTTAGCCATGGAAGACAGATATATACATGGTTAACTAAATCCACTCACATAAAAATGTTGAGGCAGAGATGGGGCTGCTCCATAGGCACTGAATACCACCTTGTTAGAAGAGTAACCTACAGACTGTACCTGTATCTGAGGGTGGTCTGCAATCCCAGTTCTTCATTAATTCTGAAGTGGTTTATATTTTATTCTTCAACTGGAACTTCTATAGACCCTTTAACTATTAAAAAGTTCTTTTGTATACATTTATGGTGTAGTCCTAGAGAGAGGTAGTGTTTTTCCCATTTTACAGATAAACTGAGGCACAGAGTGATTAAGTGGTTGCTAAAGTTGACAGATACTGGAGTATCTGGATATCAAACCTGGATTTTATAAATTTATAGTATAAGTGAAGTCTCTCAGTCGTGTCCAACTTTGCGACCCCATGGACTGTAACCTATCAGGCTCCTCTGTCCATGGGATTTTCCAGGCAATAGCACTGGAGTAGATTGCCATTTCCTTCTCCAGCGGATCTTCCCGACCCAGGGATCGAACCCAGGTCTCCCGCATTGTAGACAGACGCTTTACCGTCTGAGCCACCAGGGAATTTATAAGAGCCTAAAGGCCAGACTACCAGGCTTTTTTGCAACATATAGTAGAGGCAGATATCTGATGGGAAGGGCAGTAGTATTAGTTCTTAAAAAGAAAAATAAACTATATTTTTCACCCTTTCATTAGTGTCAGGAAAAATGGGTCCTTTTCTTCCCCACCAGGAAAAAGAAAAAACCATGGGTTCCATCCCTCATGAACCCAGGATTCTCCTGATGACTGTCTCTGCTCTGGGGATCTTTGGATGGGCTGTGTTCACCACAAAGCTAGATGTCCACAATTGCCAGAAGAATGGGTAGGGCACAGCAGCCTCTCCATCCGCATCTTGCATGTTGTCAGCAGCCCCAAGAATAGCAGATGTTGGCTCTGCTGGTGTCCTTGGCCTCACTTTTCCTGAAAGCACAAGGGGATCTCCTACACAAGGCCTGACAGAGATCCAAGACCATCTCCCTGTTTCTGGCAGCAACCTCACTTGGTTAGTCTGATGGAGGTTTCCTAAACCCTACCTTGTACATGCATTATTTTGTTAATGATGAATCTCTAGAAATGGCATTGCTGGTCAAAGAGTATATGCGTTTGCAATTTTGAGACAGTTGCCATTTTGTCCTCCACAGAGGTTGCACCAGCATACCTTTCCACCAGCAACATATGAAATGCTTCCTCATACCCATGCCAACAACATAGTGATAATCTGAGAAGTGAAAAATGGTCTTCATACAGTTTTAATTTACAGTTATCTTATCATGACCTAGGTTAAGCACATTTTATATATTCAAGAGACATTTGTTTATCCCTTTCTGTGAAATTGCTCATCTCCTACAGGGTTGATGTCCTTGGTCCATCCATGTTGCTGTAAATGGCATTATTTCATCCTTGTTAATGCCTGAATAATATCCCATTGTGTATACACATGACATCTGTATCCATTCCTCTGTCAATGGACATCTAGGTTGCTTCCAGTGACATTGATTTTATTTCATCCAAGAGCATGATATTCCTTACCATTTTAAAAAGTCTTGTGTTTTGATATGTGTGTCTCAGGCATTTTTAGAAGTTTTAAAAATAAAAGTCTTATCCATTTTTTAAGTTTATTTCTTAGTATTTTATATTTTATGTCACTATTGAAAATATTGTCTTTTCCCCATTGTATCCTTTATGTTTGTCATTTTAATTTTGTTATCATTCATTATATCTTTTATCTTTTCAGTGTTTTTCACACCTGAAAGACTATTGATGATTATATATTAATTTCATACCTAGTTACTGTCTCTTACTCAATTCTGTAATTGTTTTAAATCATTTTTCAGTTGATTCTCTTGGATTTTCTAGTCATATAATCATCTTATTTTTAAACAGTGATAATGACTTCATTTTCTATTTTTATATTTCTGATTTCTTTTTCCTATCTAATTGTGTTGGCTAATGTCTTCAGAAAATATTAAATGGTGGTGATAATGAGTCCTGTCTTTTTCCTTTGTTTAATGGGCGATTCTTCAATTGTTTCCTTATTAAGTATTGTGCTAAGTATTTTATTATGTTAAGAAATATATGTTTATTTCTATTTTATTGAATTTTTAATATATCAAGAATAAATATTGAATGCTTTATTAATTGCCTTTAACCATCGAAAAAAGTTCATTTTTACCATTTTTATTTTTAGATTCCACATACAAGTGATATCACATGGTATTTGTCTTTCTCTGTGTTGACTTTAAAAAAATGCACAATTGTGAGAGTTGTGAGTTTATTTTATTTGGGGCAAAATGAGGACTGGAACCCAGGAAACTGCACCTCAGATAGTGCTGAGAACTACTCCAAAGAGGCAAGGGGGAAGAGGCAGGGAAAATAAGTTATTTTGGTGAAGAGAATACATGCAATCAAGCACGTTTTTCTGGAAGATTTCTGCTTGTCTCATGAAGCTTTCTGCTAGTCATGAAGAAAAGCTGTCACCATGAAGGATTTTAGTGCTTTCCTAGATCTGAGGAGATACAAGAATTGGACTCATAAATTCGACTCCTGAAAATATCTTCAGTTCAGTTCAGTCTCTCACTCGTGTCCGGCTCTTTGCGACCCATGAATCACAGTATGCCAGGCCTCCCTGTCCATCACCAACACCCGGAGTTCACTCAGAGTCACGTCCATTGAGTCGGTGATGCCACCCAGCCATCTCATCCTCTGTCGTCCCCTTCTCCTCCTGCTCCCAATCCCTCCCAGCATCAGAGTCTTTTCCAATGAGTCAACTCTTTGCGTGAGGTGGCCAAAGTACTGGAGTTTCAGCTTTCAGTTCAGTTCAGTCGCTCAGTCGTGTCTGACTCTTTGCGACCCCATGAATGGCAGCACACCAGCCTCTCTGTCCATCACCAACTCCTGGAGTTCACTCAAACTCACGTCCATCGAGTCAGTGATGCCACCCAGCCATCTCATCCTCTGTTATCCCCTTCTCCTCCTGCCCTCAATCCCTCCCAGCATCAGAGTCTTTTCCAATTAGTCAACTCTTCGCATGAGATGGCCAAAGTACTGGAGTTTCAGCTTTAGCATCATTCCTTCCAAAGAACACCCAGGACTGATCTTTAGGATGGACTGGTTGGATTTCCTTGTAGTCCAAGGGACTCTCAGGAGTCTTCTCCAACACCACAGTTCAAAAGCA
This sequence comes from Ovis canadensis, assembly GCF_042477335.2. Taxonomy (NCBI): domain Eukaryota; kingdom Metazoa; phylum Chordata; class Mammalia; order Artiodactyla; family Bovidae; genus Ovis; species Ovis canadensis. Next base: position 100,005,181 of record NC_091245.1, on the reverse strand, counting down.
TCAATTCTTCAGCACTCAGCTTTCTTCACAGTCCAACTCTCACATCCATACATGACCACTGGAAAAACCATAGTCTTGACTAGACGGACCTTGGTTGGCAAAGTAATGTCTCTGCTTTTTAATATGCTATCTAGGTTGGTCATAACTTTTCTTCCAAGGAGTAAGGGTCTTTAAATTTCATGGCTGCAGTCACCATCTGCAGTGATTTTGGAGCCCAAAAAAATAAAGTTTGACACTGTTTCCACTGTTTCCCCATCTATTTCCCATGAAGTGATGGGACCGGGTGCCATGATCTTCGTTTTCTGAATGTTGAGCTTTAAGCCAACTTTTTCACTCTCCTCTTTCACTTTCATCAAGAGGCTTTTTAGTTCCTCTTCACTTTCTGCCATAAGGGTGGTGTCATCTGCATGTCTGAGGTTATTGATATTTCTCCCAGCAATCTTGATTCCAGCTTGTGCTTCTTCCAGCCCAGCGTTTCTCATGATGTACTCTGCATAGAAGTTAAATAAGCAGGGTGACAATATACAGCCTTGACGTACTCCTTTTCCTATTTGGAACCAGTCTGTTGTTCCATGTCCAGTTCTAACTGTTGCTTCCTAACCTGTATACAGGTTTCTCAAGAGGCAGGTCAGGTGGTCTGGTATTCCCATCTCTTTCAGAATTTTCCACAGTTTATTATGATCCACACAGTCAAAGGCTTTGACATAGTCAATAAAGCAGAAATAGTTGTTTTTCTGGAACTCTCTTGCTTTTTCCATGATCCAGCAGATGTTGGCAATTTGATCTCTGGTTCCTCTGCCTTTTCTAAAACCAGCTTGAACATCTGGAAGTTCATGGTTCACATATTGCTGAAGCCTGGCTTGGAGAATTTTGAGCATTACTTTACTAGTGTGTGAGATGAGTGCAATCGTGCAGTAGTTTGAGCATTCTTTGGCATTGCCTTTCTTTGGGACTGGAATGAAAACTGACCTTTTCCAGTCCTGTGGCCACTGCTGACTTTTCCAAATTTGCTGGCATATTGAGTGCAGCACTTTCACAGCATCATCTTTCAGGATTTGAAATAGCTCAACTGGAATTCCATCACCTCCACTAGCTTTGTTCGTAGTGATGCTTTCTAAGGCCCACTTAATTTCGCATTCCAGGATGTCTGGCTCTAGATAATCACACCATCGTGATTATTTTGGTCATGAAGATCTTTTTTGTACAGTTCTTCTGTGTTTTCTTGCCACCTCTTCTTAATATCTACTGCTTCTGTTAGGTCCATACCACTTCTGTCCTTTATCGAGCCCATCTTTGCATGAAATGGTCCCTTGGTATCTCTAATTTTCTTGAAGAGATCCCTAGTCTTCCCCATTCTGTTGTTTTCCTCTATTTCTTTGCATTGATTGCTGAGGAAGGCTTTCTTATCTCTTCTTGCTATTCTTTGGAACTCTGCATTCAGATGCTTATATCTTTCCTTTTCTCCTTTGCTTTTCGCTTCTCTTCTCTTCACAGCTATTTGTAAGGCCTCCCCAGACAGCCATTTTGCTTTTTTGCATTTCTTTTCCATGGGGATGGTCTTGATCCCTGTCTCCTGTACAATGTCACGAACCTCAGTCTGTAGTTCATCAGGCACTCTATCTATCAGATCTAGTCCCTTAAATCTATTTCTCACTTCCACTGTATAATCATAAGGGATTTGATAGTGGTTTTCCCTACTTTCTTCTATCTGTTAAATAGTTAGGAAGACCAGTTTTTCCTTGAGCCTACAGTGTCTCATTTCTGCTCTCCTCCATGAACCCCTTTCAGGGGGGTGTTGAAGATCAGCAGCTGCAGCAGCAGATGATTTAATCCTTGTAGAGGTAGATGGCAAGTGCCAGTTTGTGTTTGACATCTGTCTGACTTACTTCATTCAGTATGACGATCTCCAGATTCATCAGCACTGCTGCAAATGGCACTGTGGTTTTTTTTAAGTTACTGTAATATTTCATTGTAAATATGTACCACATATTCTATCCACTCCTCTGTCAGTGGGCGTTTAAATTGCTTCCATGTCTTGGCTTTTGCAAATAGCTGCCATGAACATTGAGTTACATGTGTCTTTTTGAAGTATGTTTTTCTCCAGATATATGTCTGGGAGTGGGATTACTGGATCATATGGTAGTTCAGTATTTAATGTTTTAAGGACTTTTCATACTGTTGTCCATAACAATTGTACCAATTTATATTCCCACCAACAGTGTAGGAGGGTTCCCTTTACTCCACACCCTCCCCAGCGCTTATTTTTGTAGATTTTTTTCATGATGGCCATTCTGACTGGTGTGGGTGATACCTCATTGTGGTTTTGATTTGCATTTCTCTACTAGTTAGTAACACTGAACATCTTTTCATGTGCCTCTTGGCCATCTGTATGTCTTCCTTGGAGAAATGTCTATTTAGATTTTCCATCCATTTTTTGATTTGGCGTTTTGTTTGTTTTTTATATTAAGCTATGTGAGTTGTATATTTTGGAGATGAATCCCTTGTCAGCCACATCATTTACAAATATTTTCTTTCATTCTATACATTGTCTTTTCATTTTGTTTATGGTTTCCTGATTTCAACTCTTGATGGCTGTTTCCTTGGCTTGTCTCAGGTCCTCCCCTGAACTTTATTTCCTCATTTGTAAGTAAGGGGGCTGCCTACTTCTAAATATTGAAAAAACAAACACACAGATTTGAACCTGGCTTTCTCCCCAGTTGAAAGATTTCAGTGATTCCATGTAGTGGATGTTTGTCATGCTTCTGGCTACTCAGTAGTATCTTTTGATGGAACCAGCTGCATCCTCCTTTCTCCCCTCATTATCTCCCTGTGAGAGTGTTGGTAGAAGGCAGAGCCCCAATTTCCTTCCAGGAGCCCAAAAGACCAGATACACCTTTTTCCCACCCTCTGAAAGATGGAATTGAACTAATGGGATGTTCCCATCAGGCCTTTGGCTCTTGAGGATATGCAGTAAAAATGAGGTGACAGTGGGATAATACTCACTGGTGAGATTTCTTCAAAGTCTAGCACCTGCTCACTGTCCTGATGTTGTAGCCAAGTTCAGTTCAGTTCAGTCACTCAGTCATGTCCAACTCTGGGCAACCCCGTGGACTGCAGCATGCCAGGCCTCCCTGTCCATCACCAACTCCCGGAGTTGACCCAAACTCATGTCCATTGAGTCGGTGATGCCATCCAACCATCTCATTCTCTGTCATCCCCTTCAATACCCCAAAGCTATTTTACAGCTGCATATTTCTGTCCATGATGTTTACTTCTCCAGAGATACTTTCCTTTCTTTCTTTGCCTGTAAACTCTTAATTATCCTTTAAATTTCAGCTCATGGTCCTATGGCGGTGGGGGACACAATAAAATAAAACTAGTTGAATCAAAGAAAAAGAAAGTAAAAATTATGAATAAAAAATAATCATAAATATCAAAGGAATTAAAAATTATAAAGGGTATTTTTCTAGCATTCTATGCTGACAAGTTAGAAAATAGAAATAAATTTCTATAAAATACAAATAACGAAAACAGAGTCAAAAAGAGGGGAAAAACCTAAAAGGCCAAATAACCATGGGAAAAATTGAGAATATTATTTGGTACTTTTGCTTTATTGACTATGCCAAAGTCTTTGTGTGGATCACAATAAACTGGAAAATTCTGAAAGAGATGGGCATACCAGACCACCTGACTTGAGAAACCTATATGCAGGTCAGGAAGCAACAGTTAGAAGTGGACATGGAACAACAGACTGGTTCCAAATAGGAAAAGGAGTACATCAAGGCTGTATATTGTCACCCTGCTTATTTAACTTCTATGCAGAGTACATCATGAGAAACGCTGGGCTGGAAGAAGCACAGGCTGGAATCAAGATTGCCGGGAGAAATATCAATAACCTCAGACATGCAGATGACACCACCCTTATGGCAGAAAGTGAAGAGGAACTAAAAAGCCTCTTGATGAAAGTAAAAGAGGAGAGTGAAAAAGTTGGCTTAAAGCTCAACATTCAGAAAATGAAGATCATGGCATCTGGTCCCATCACTTCATGGGAAATAGATGGGGAAACAGTGGAAACAGTGTCAAACTTTATTTTTTGGGGCTCCAAAATCACTGCAGATGGTGATTGCAGCCATGAAATTAAAAGATGCTTACTCCTTGGAAGGAAAGTTATGACCAACGTAGACAGCATATTGAAAAGCAGAGACATGACTATGCCAACAAAGGTCCATCTAGTCAAGGCTATGGTTTTTCCAGTGGTCATGTATGGATGTGAGAGTTGGACTGTGAAGAAGGCTGAGCATCGAAGAATTGATGCTTTTGAGCTGTGGTGTTGGAGAAGACTCCTGAGAGTCCCTTGGACTGCAAGGAGATCCAACCAGTCCATTCTGAAGGAGATCAGTCCTGGGTGTTCTTTGGAAGGAATGATACTAAAGCTGAAGCTCCAGTACTTTGGCCACCTCATGTGAAGAGGTGACTCATTGGAAAAGACTGATGCTGGGAAGGACTGAGGGCAGGAGGAGAAGGGGATGACAGAGAATGAGATGGCTGGATGGCATCACTGACTCGATGGATGTGAGTTTGAGTGAACTCCTGCAGTTGGTGATGGACAGGGAGGCCTGACATGCTACAATTCATGGGGTCACAAAGAGTCGGACACGACTGAGCAACTGAACTGAACTATCTTTTCAGAAAGCACTACTCTGGATTCTGATGCTATTCAAATTGGCAGCATAGAAGAAGGAAGAAATCTCATTTCTTTTTACTAATACCTTCCTTGGTGGCTCAGACGGTAAAGAGTCCATCTGTAATGCAGGAGACCTGGGTTTGATTCCTGGGTGAGGAATATCCCCTGGAGAAGGAAATGGCAACCTATTCCCTTGCCTGGAGGACTCCATGGACAGAGGAGCCTGGGAGGCTACAATCCATAGGATTGCAAAGAGCTGGAGACAATTGAGTGACTAACACTTTCACTTTTCACTTTCTAATCCTAAAAGAAAGCATATAAAGGTCCACAGACCAACCTCACTTATTTATGTGAAAGTACTAAATATTCACCTGGAAATACAAAAGAAAAAAATAAACCAATTCAGCAGGGTATTAAAAATGTAATGTTGTTAGTCATTCAGTTATGACTCTTTGGGACCCTATGGACTATAGCCCACCAGGCTCCTCTGTCCATGGAATTCTCCAGGCAAGAATACTGGAGTGGGAGGCCATTCCCTTCTTCAGAGGATCTTCCTGAACCCAGGAATCAAAGCTGGGCCTGCAGGCGGCTTCTTTACTACTGAGCCACCAAGGAAGCCTGTTGTGTCTCATTACCAAGCATTATCTGATTGGAAAAGAAAGATAAAAGAGGACTGCATTGATTCTTTCCACCAAAGGATGTGGTTAAGTCCAGCAGCTTGTGTCCAACTCTTGATCCCAAAATTCGCTTGTGTGACAAGTAAGTTTCTTAGGCTCCTGGGACAGGCACTACACTAAGTCCTTAATAAATGAATACCTTTGACAAACCTGAACACCCGTGATGTGTCAGGCAACACAGGACACAGAAAGATAACTAAAATGCAGAGACAGACTATTTTAGTGATTAAATGCAGTCTGTAGAATCATGACAGGTTTGTGATCTAGCTTGAACAATTATTAGCTGTATAATGGGCAAGTTTTTAAACCTTTCTGAAAATCAGTTTATTGATCTATAAAATGATGAAAATAATATTCTCTTCCCAGATTTGTTGTGTGGGTCAAACAAAGCAACCTGTGTAAACTACATATTATATAGCACCTGGCATAGAGTAAGGGCTCAAAAAATGTTAACCATGATTATGTTTTTAGTGGTTCCTCACATTTGAGACAATTTACAGTGTCTCAAGCACATATACATACATGACTGTGTTTAGTTCTTTTTTGTTAACTTTACATTTAAAATTTTTTTAAATTTTTGGCTGTACTGGGTCTTCATTGCTTTATGTGGGCTTTCTCTAGTTGTGATGTGTGGACTTCTCATTGTGGTGGCTTCTCTTGTTGCTGAGCACCGGCTCTCGGGTGTACAGGCTTTGGTAGTTGTGGTGAAGGGGCTTCGTTGCTCACAGCCTGTGGAATCTTCTTGAACCAGGAGTTGAACCCATGCCCCATGAATTGGCAGGTGGATTCTTAACCTCTTAGACCACGAGGGAAGTCTTGTGTTTGGTTATCAAACACTGAGGTATTATGTTTATTTAAAAATTTGTCATTTGAGCTAAAGCACATGGAGGCTTACAGAGGCATTGTGACCACTTTAAAATCACAGCTTCTAAATAGGGGAGCAAGAATTCTAACTCCTAAGTTATGAGGTCTTTCTCTTGGAATTTTCTTTGCCTCTTTTCTCCCACCCACCCATTCAGGAATAGCTGTAACACAAGGGACTCTGATAACAATAATAAGGTTGTAAAGTCACCCCACTCCAGTATTCTTGCTTGGAAAATCTCATGGATGGAGGAGCCTGGTGGGCTGCAGTCCATGGGATCGCGAAGTTGGACATGACTGAGCAACTTCACTTTCACTTTTCACTCTCATGCATTGGAGAAGGAAATAGCAACCCACTCTGATGTTCTTGCCTGGAGAATCCCAGGGACAGAAGAGCCTGGTAGGCTGCCATCTTTGGGGTTGCACAGAGTTGAACATGACTGAAGCGACTTAGCAGCAAAGTGTATCAAGGAATAGGGAAGGAGAAATTCTAGATGAGGGATCTGGAAAGGCTTCAAGGTGACAGTGGAATTAGGGCATCATAGATGTTTGCTGGTGCCTTATGGGTACATGGTGAGTGGACTGGGGGAGATTTGGCTTCCAGACCTGGCTCTGCACTGGGCTTTCCTGGTGGCTCAGTGGTAAAGAACCTGCCTGACAATGCAGGAGACAGATGTTCGATCCCTGGGTTGGGAAGATCCCCTGGAGAAGAAAATGGCAACCTACTGCAGTATTCTTGCCTGGGACAAGGAGAATACTGCCCCCTCCCCTCGGACAGGGGAGCCTGGGAGGCTACGGTCCATGAGCTCGCAAAAGAGTCTGACAGGACTTAATGAATAAACACCTGGCTCTACACTAGCTAGCTGTGAGATACTGAGAAGGTCATATCCCTTTTCCAGGCGCGTTTCCTAAGGGACTGGTGCAGCGGGACAGGAGGGGGCAGTGTAGGGACTGCTTCCAAGAAGAGAGCAGCAGACAAGTCTGGCAAGCTTGCAGGAGCTGATACAAGAGTCACCGGGCTTCGTGGTGCCTAGTGCCGAGCTGGAGCAGAGCTTGTAAGTCTGTCATGGGCCGTTATGGAGGGCTGTGGGTAGGCGGGGTCCGTTGGACAAGGATGCTCTTGGAGTAAGTCACCTTGGTGCTTGTGAGCGAGCATCTTGGTGTAATGCAGGCAGAGCCCTGCTGGTTCTGCACTCTGACCACTAGAGGGCGCTGCCTTCCGGTTGAAGTCTTCCTGAGCCCAGGCTTTGGCACCCTGATTCGGGCGTGAGGTGGAGCTTGCGGGTTCACCCAAGAAAACCTAAACTAAAGGCAGAGGTCTAGGGTAGGGATATGCAGTTCCGGGCCTGATGGGTCCTGGGGTCACAGCCTGTACTAGAGATGCAGCTGGCACTAAATAGGAAAAGTGGTGGGGCGGGAAGTCGGGACATTCTGGGTCCACCACGTGTGTGGGACAAGTCTTACCTCCCTCATAGAGCAGAGCAGGCAAAGACATGGACGCTGACTAGGTCGGCACCAGACTGGCACTCTCACCTTTTGGCCTTTTCCCAGGGTTTCGTGAACTCCCTTGGCTGCCTAGGGCCTGTGGACTCTCAGTATGGAGTGACCTCAGCCACAGCCAGCAGGGCATGGTCTCCTTTCCCTGACCTTTTCAAATGGGAGACCGCTGAGTCTTGGATTCAGATGCAAGCTTCCTGTGATGGAAGGCACGTTCCTAAATCAGGCTCATGTTCCTCTTGTGTTTCAAGCTGCATCATGGGAATGTGATGATTAAATGGCACGTGAAGCTGTACCCAAGGTTTTCTGAGATATGTGGACTATTACCGGTGGGGATAAGATTGTAAGGAAGAGGCTCCATTCTCTCCTCTACCAAAGCCCAGACCCAGCCTCTCAGAGGAGCTGGAAGGTTAGCAACCACTTCACAAACAGCACTCTTTGCAGATCTCCCACAACATTGAAAAAAAATGCTTGAGGCCCAGAGACAGGATTTTTTTTTAATTTAAATTCACTTATTTTAATTGGAGGCTAATTACTTTACAATATTGTATTGGTTTTGCCATACATCAACATGAATCTGCCACGGGTGTACACGTGTTCCCCATCCTGAACCCCCCTCCCACCTCCCTCCCCGTACCATCCCTCTGGGTCATCCCAGTGCACCAGCCCCAAGTATCCTGTATTCTGCATCGAACCAGGACTGGCGATTCGTTTCTTATATGATATTATGCATGTTTCAATGCCATTCTCCCAAATCATCCCACCCTCTCCTTCTCCCAGAGTCCAAAAGACTGTTCTATACATCTGTGTCTCTTTTGTTGTCTCAATGATACAGGGTTATTGTTACCATCTTTCTCAATTCCATATATATGTGTTAGTATACTGTATTGGTGTTTTTCTGTCTAGCTTACTTCAGTCTGTATAATCGGCTCCAGTTTCATTCACCTCATTAGAACTGATTCAAATATATTCTTTTTAATGGCTAATACTCCATTGTGTATATGTACCACAACTTTCTTATCCATTCATCTGCTGATGGACATCTAGGTTGCTTCCATGTCCTGGCTATTATAAACAGTGCTGCGATGAACATTGGGGTACACGTGCAGAGACAGGATTTCATCAGTCACCACAGCTTCCTTAGAGTAGAGGCAGAGTTGTAAGTCAGCCAAAGTTCAGTCAGGAGACCCTTGGATCACTGGTCTGCTTTCTCAGGCCTCCCACTCTGACCCCTCTCAACACTAGAGCAGGCCTTCTCAACCTTAACATAAATGCGCTATGAACACTTTTATTGTCTGGTGAAGCCTGTGGATCATCTTCTCAAAATAATGTTTAAAAATTCGTAAAATAATATATATAGAATAACAAAGGAAACAAATTATATAAAAACAGTTGTCCAAACATTAGAAGAATACGTGAAAGAGTGGTGTATGGGCTTCTTTAGAAGTAGCATCAGTCTAAATAAACAATTGTAATTTCACAGAAGTGATGAGCATATATGACATATTAAAAAATCTGCGACAACTCTAAAGAGATTTGTAAATAACTGTAATTTCTATTGATGGCAAATTCTAATGTGGTTTGTTGCCTACATTCATAATGGAAGCAAATGCTAACTTTCAACTAGAGACTGGTGAAGATAAAGATGTAACGTTTCTCCCTAATTCACGATCTCATGAGTGAATGTATGCGCTCCCCAGTTAAGAGGTCCTGCAGGACAGGCTCCTTATTTTGCCTGTGGGGAAAACTGAGGCAACCAGGTCTCCCGATTCCTAGGTGAAGGGTCTTCCCACTAAAGTGCATAACTCTGGAACTTGGGGAGAACTGTCTCCAAACCAATATCTTCACCCTGGAATTTCCAGGTTTACTCTGCCAGAAACATGCCAGTGGCCAAAGCCTCCCTTGTTTGCATCACCCCCAGAGCCTACATCTGGGATGTGAGCTCCCCTCAAGGCACCTCAGAGGGCCAGCTCCAAGCTCCGTGGAGCCTAGTGTCTTTTACCAGGCTAGGCCTGGGATCCAGAGGAGAATTGATTCAAGCCTTGCTAACTTTCCTCTGCTAACTGTCTCCTTTTTATTGATAAGAATGACCCTTTGTCATTCATTCCTCAAGACTGAACAGAAGAAACGAGCCTGGAGGACTTAGAAATGCAAAAGCAATTTAGACTTTGTCAGCTACAGTTACTTCAAGGAGTTCACCTGGCTTTTCCTCCCATGAACACACAGTGTGGTTCTTTCCCATTTGAGGAAGTTGTCAGGACAGGGTGTGCCCCGAATGCCTCCTGGAGAAGATTGAGCATGCCGGCTTCGTGGGCCTGAGGAACACTTCTCTTCCCAGGCTCTTGAGGGCAAAGAACATTTTAAGACATGGGGCTTCCCAGGGACCTCACTGGAAGCCTGTCCTTGCCTGACCAGTCCTGTCGACTGTCCCATGCCCGCTCCCAGGCCCCAGGTCCCCAGTGGGCCTCTTTACCTCAGGACAGAAGTTCTTTCCTGCTCTCAGGCTGGGGGCCCTGGTGAAAGCTCTGTGAATGAGCTCTCAGCCCTCAACTTGCTCTTCATTTTTGTTGGAACCCCATCCCCCTCTTCTGTCATTGCTGGTGCCTTCATTACTAGTATATATGGTCTTTTTTTTTTTTTTTTTGCATGTGTTAGAAATAGACTAAGGTGCTGAAAAGGCTGAGAAAAACCACTCTTTGTTTTCTTCACCTTGAGGGACAAAGATTTTTCACTTGGTAGCTCACTATAAGGATAAGACTGAAATTAGAATATCTTAATGTCTTGACACTATAAGGACAGAATGTGCTCTCAAGTATAAAGTAAGGCGTCTGGTCTTTTCTTGAGAGAGGACTTGGCTTAGGAGTAGGACACCAAGGTCCTGATAGAGACATTGGGATCTAGGGTCAGTCTCCTCTGGGAAGGCCCTTGCCAGGTTATTCTTTCTTCTCCCTCAGCTGTGAAGTTGCCAAAAATTGATTCGTGGGTAAGTCCTGACCCAGACTAAGTGATGGCATTTTTATGTCTTTATTCTCTATGCTTTTACTTTTTACTTTCCAGATGGGCCTGTTAATCTATGTGGGGCTGCTTCTGCTGACTCCAAATATCCTGAGTCTGCCATTTGATCTCTAGACAACGCCTCTCCTGTCCTGAGTTCATTCCTAAGCCACATTCCATAATCAGTCTAATTACTGGGTCTTGGCTCAGATGGTAAAGAAACCACCTGCAATGTAAGAGACCTGGGTTCGATCCCTGGGTCAGGAAGATCCCCTGGAGGAGGGCATGGCAACCCACTCCAGTATTCTTGCCTGGAGAATTCCATGGACAGAGGACCCTGGTGGGCTACAGTCCATAGGATTGCAAAGAGTCCAACATGACTAAGCACAGCACAGGACAGAGAACAGAGCTGCTTCAGGGTGAAGGGGAAGATGGGCCAGGAGTGACGCAGGGAGGCCGGGGGGAGCAAGGGAGATGAGGGATGGCGGCAGTCAAATGGTCCTATACATAGAGGTGAGGGGGTGGGTGACTGACCTTATTTCTTCACTCGTGACCCCCTCACCCATTTCCATTCTATTCTATTCCTCCTTGGTTGTTGATGGCTGGGGAGACCATGACGATTATTCCTAAACTCTAGATTGTGTACTTTGGTAGAAAGAGCATTGGTCTGAGAATGAGAAACTCTGGGCTCTAACCTCTGCAAGGCTGGGCCAGGCCGTGTGCCAGTGGGGACTCAGTACAACAGGAATCCCCTGGTTCTGCAGCAAACTCTACCATGATTGCCAACCAGTGCTGGGCTACCCAGGAGCCCTAATTGGGTTGGGTGACATTTTTCATGACTAGAGTCCCTCTCCACTTGTGTGGACAGGGAATTCCTGTTTTTAGTACTCTGTGCCCCACCCCCAAATAGTAACAGGACTTCTGGAGTTTGAGGTCCTTTCAGTGGACAAGGAAACCATTGTCTGGGCGTTGTCAGGCGAGAAATACATCAGGAACATCTTGTTATTCCACTGAAGTATTCAGCTTTCAGCATTCAGAATGAGTCAATTCCAGGAGCCTGTGGTATAGAAACCCTTGTTGAGAAGGGGGATCTTTCATCCCCTTTCCATGTCTCTCACCAGCATCCTGGTCACAAGGCCAGCCCACCACAGCCCACAGGACACCTGGCCCTGCTGACACTAACTCTTAAATTGGACCTGGTATCTGGTAACCCAGTATCCTTCTTTGCTGTCCATACAATAGTGGTCAAATTTATGACCTCCTGTTCCCTAAAAAGGAGATTTGTCCATGCTTGTCTCTGTGGGGTACTTAGAAGGTTAGCTGTGAGGGCATTCAGCATTTCTCATCATCCAGGGATTATATAACACAGATTGTTATGAACATGAAGAGGAGTTGAACATAACAGGGCTGTAGATGCACGAAGGTGGGCCCCCTGAGCCCCAACGGCATAGCTATGTATTCACACTGGTTACTGCAAAAACCTCAAAGTTCTGCAAAGACCTCAGGGCTAGAAACTGAATCGTAGAGGGCTTCTTTCTCACAGTGAGGCGGCATCTGTGCATCTTGTAAATAGTTGCCTAAATCATTTTCCTAAGATGCCACTTCTGATCCCTCCTCACTGAGAATCATTGTATGGTAGGCACTGGGGGGTTGACGTGCCTGAGTGCTGGCCTCCTCTCAGGAGAACACTCTCTGCTGAGGCCCCACCCCTGTGAGCCAGAGCCGACCGACTGCACCAGGTGCTGCAAGTCACCCAGAAGTGAGAGGACACCCAAGAAGGAAAGCCGGAAGAGAGACTAATCCGTGCACCAGACACTATTGGGCACTTTCATGAACGGTGACATTTGAATTGAGCTTTTAAAGAAGAGAGAATTTCAAAAGGTAAGTGCTTTTCGGATAGAAGAACAATAGGAATGAACAAGGAGTGGGGCCACTCGGGGCTTGTTTGGAAACCAGTGAAGTGGCTGAGGTGGCTAGAATGTAGGTTGCTTGCTGGCTGGAGGGGCAGCCCCAGTGTCCACAGTCTCCCAGATATTTATCTTGTCAGCCTTCACGTGTCTGAGGTGCCTGAGTCCAATAACACAATTTAACAGCTGATATATTGTTTCCAGGATATTACTATAAAGTGCTCTGTGTTAAAATCTGGTTAATTGTTAAGTCATACTTGTATCTCACTTCTGTAGAACTGTGATGTCTTAGAGATGGAAGGGACAAACACAGTCATCTAGTCCAGTCCCTGGCAGAGTGTAGAAGCTTCCTTGTCAGTGGTTCTCAAAATTGAGTGTGTATCAGAATCACCTGGACAGTTTGGTAAAATATACATGTCTGGGCCCAGCCACAGAGTTTCTGATTCAGTAGGGTTGCAGTGGGATCCAAGGATCTGGGATCCTAATAAGTTCCCAGGTGCTGCTGTTGCTGTAATTCTTGACAACTGCATTATTTAATACTTCTTGAATCCTCGGCCTCCATCTCTAGTTGTGTGTGGCTCATGACCACTCACAGCATCCACCCACTATTCTTTGTTGAACCCTCCAGTTGTTTGAAAATTCTCCCTCCTGTTGCCTTCAGAGCTGCCTTCCTTTTACCCAACCATTGCTCCTAATTCTGCTGAGAGCGCCGCACAGAACATGTCTGTGGATGGTGGCTGAGTCACAGGCCTGGGCTCATCTGCTTACTCTCCCACTAGGTATGTGACCTTGGGCAAGTCTCTCAGCTTTTCTGAATTTTCCTGATTTGTAGAATGGAAATAATATGTTTCTAAAATATCTAAATAAGATGTTTAGATTAAATGAGAAAGTGTGCATAAAATAATTAGCTTGCTTTTTTGGCGCATAGTAAGTACTCAATAAATGCTGAGTTTTAGCACTACCCGGATTCCTTCTCCACGTGTGTGTGTTAGTCGCTCAGTCGTGTCTGACTCTGTGACCCGATAGACTGTAGCCCACCAGGCTCCTCTGTCCATGGGATTCTCCAGGCAAGAGTACTGGAGTGGATTGCCATTTCCTTCTCCACGGGATCTTCCCAACCCAGGGACTGAACCCAGGTCTCCCACATTGCAGGTGGATTCTTTACTGTCTGAGCCACCAGGGAAACCCTTCTCTATGTGGGATCTCATCAAATCACTGAAGAAAGTTAATCATTTTAGCTAACATTTCTTCTTTCTGGGATAAATATCCTTAGTTTCTTCACCTATTCCTTCTGGCACAGTGTCAATATTTCCTTCATTTTTGTTACTCTGCTCCAAACAGAGTCTGGTTTGTAAAGTTCCCTTGTCAAGTGTGCATGGGGCTCAGACCTGTCGCTTGCCTCAGCATAGCTGGAGCCTAGTATATTCACTGTCGCCAAAGATCACTTTAGTTTTTGTGGCTAATTTCCACATTTCACTTGACCCCATCAGACTTTTCGGCAATGAAATGCCTGAGGCCACATCTGCACGCAAGGGAAAATTTGTTATTCTGTCACATTTCCCCCTGAGGCTCCCCTGGCTGCCTCCGCGTGGGGCTCTTACTGTGTGTGGGGTGTTGGCTGGGGAGATCACTCTGATCCTGGGTCTGACCTGGGGCTTACACTTGCTTTGTGACTGCTGTGAGAGCAACCCGGACAACAGGCCATGTGAAGAAGCATGTCAGAGGCTGACAGAGAAAAGGGATCTACTTCTTTTCTCTGTCTTGGCCTCTGCCTCTCCTGGCTCCATGGGCCTGGTGGGAGGCCCAGCGTCTCCCCTGGGGAAGGGTGAACTGACCCCTTTGGTACAGCCAATAGTTTTCTGGAAGGAAAACGAACTTCAGGGCCAGAGGGCATTTAGAGCAAAGCTGTGTAGGCATTTCAGTCCCCACCCCCTGCCTCTGTCTCTACTGGCCTCTTGCCCAGAGTCCTTGGTAACATCATGAGGAGAGAGTCAGGGCTGTTTTTTATGGGGATGGCGTGGCAGCTTCAGGGGTATAGGTATTAGGGTGACAAGGCAGGCTCTGGGAGCAATGCCTCTCACAGTTTCAATCCCAATTTCTAGTCTGTAGTGAATGGCTTACTGGGAATAATGACCTCAAGTTTTAAACTGAAGGCAGAAGAAATCTGCCCAGGTCACTGGTGTACAGGAGAGTGTCTTACCTCTTCCTGGTCACAGAGGACACCAGTTCCTTTGCAGCCAGGCCTCCCTCCTGCAGAACTGCTGGCTCGGCAGGCTGAACACTGCCACCTGCTCCACATGCTGATCCATATGGCGATATACCAGGTTTTTTCAGGATACAGCAGCCTGGTGGCAGAAATGGCTGCAGTCACAGCTCTGTGTGTCTTCTGGGCTGGGGTGCCCCCTCACTGCCACCGCAAAGCCACACTGTGCCATGTGAGCAAATAGGAAGACGGCTCCTTTCTGCAGTTCACTGCCTATTAGACAGCAGAGTCACACAGCATGTGGCTTTGAAGCTGCAGATCCCTATCTTTCTCTGCTTATAGCCTCTTGACAGCTGCCCCACAAGTGGCAGGTGTGAGTTCCAGTCCTGAGCTCTGTTGTAAGTCTCCTGCCGAGCTCTGTCTTTGGCCAAAGGGGTTGAGGAAACTAGCCTCCTGCATTTTGTGACATCTGCACTTCTTCAGCCTTCCTACAGCCCCTAGGAATCCCAGGCCTCCTGATGCCCAAGCCTTTGAATCAGGGACTTAACATTTTGTCCTCTGGAATATTTCCAGGCTGATCTAGGGGAAAGGAAAAAGATACTGTTTAGCAAGGGATCCATTGTAGCACTCCTGTAGCTGGGGGCATAGAGGCTGTATACCACCTTATGGTATATCAGTTGGGATCATCTTTAATTTGACTGGGGCTTCTGAGAAGAGGTACTTTCTTCAATGGATAATGAAGGTGAGTATTGTATGTGTGTGTGTGTTTCTGGCATGTTAAAATTCTAAGCAATGGGGAAAAATAGCATGCACATGAATTAGTTGGTTCTCTTAACTAGAGTGTCAAGAAGTCCTGAGACCATCCTGAAGGAGGCAGTACTTTGAGGCAGGGGTGTCTTTTAAATCATGCCACAGACTTGGGTCCATTAATCTGTTCCTTGTCTTGATTCTCTCTCACTGGCCTTTCACTCCTGAATGGGATGGTCCTCAGTCTCCCTGTGAGGGCTGGAGTCAGGCTGAGGCTGTGGCCTTGAGGTCTCTGGCACTTTCCTTGTTTACCTGCCCCTAAGCTTGTCCCTTTGGGGCCCCTGAGAAGCTGGAAACTCCCCAAGGATCATTGATCCTCCATTTGTGTGTCTTTCAGAAAGAGGTAAAGATAGACCCTAATTGGTATTCCAAGAGTACCCAGACTTTGATGCATTCAGGAACCGAGGACATGGCCTGCTCTTGCTCGGCACCTGTTTCCTGCCCCCGCCCCTACCAGTGGAAAAGTACTGTGTATTCTGACCCCTCAACTGGGAAAAGGAAGAGGGAGGAAATAACTACTAAAGTGTCCTTTGTAGCCAACTTCCAAGTATTAATAAGTCACAGCTCTCTAGGGGTCCTCAGACCTGCCTTGACCTGCTACCTGGTTGCTGAAAAAACACTAGAAAGTTTAACTCAGGAATCATGTGGAGCCACAGTGTGTGAACCAGCTGAGGACCATGACTTTGCCCTTCCTCCTGCCCATTGCCTGGTACTGCTGTAAAACATTTATCTCAACTCTGTATCTGGACCCTGGCCTAATAAATTCCTCCAAAGGTATGCAGACTAAACAGAATGCTTCTTCAGGTGTTGGATGAGGCCAGAGTAATCTAGGGAGTAACAGAGGAGATTGTCATAAACATTGACAGTCAGGGGCAGAAAACCGCTGGAGCTTAAAATATCAGGCTCCACGTAAGTTAATGAGCTACTAAAAAGACAAGGATAATCAGATCTGAAGTTGGAGTAAAAATATGAACATATCAGGGATTTATCTGAAATGTAAAGGGTGGAGGCTAGAATCTTGTACTAACCCAGGCAGACTGGTGTCGTAGAAGGACATTGGCCTTGGCTTTATTTTTTATTGAACTATAGTTGATTTGCAATATTAGTTTCAGGTATATAACATAGTGATTCAATAAGTTTATAGATTATATGCTATTTAAAGTTATTGCAAAATAATGGCTATATTTCCCTGTGCTATACAATATATTCTTATTGCTTACTTATTTTATACATAGTCCTTTTAAACTTTTAATCCCATACCCTATCTTGCCCCTCCCCCTTTCCTCTCCCACCTGTAACCACTAGTTTGTTTCTACATCTGTGAGTCTGTTTCTGTTTTATTATATTTATTTATTTGTTTTGGTTTTTAGATTCCACATATAAATGATAACACACACAATTTGTCTCTCTCTGTCTGACTTACTCCACTAAGCATAATGCTCTCTAGGTCCATCTGCACTGTTGCAAATGGCAGAATTTCATTCATTTTTATGGCTAGTGTTCCAGTTTATATACCACATTTTCTTCATTTATTCATCTGTTGACGGATACTCAAGTTGATTCCATATATTGGTTATTATAAACAATGCTGTTATGAACATGGGGTACATGTATTTTTTCAAATTAATCTTTTCACTTTTTCCAAATGTTTGCCTAACAGGAGGATTGCTGTATCATATGGTAGTTCTAGTTTTAGTTTTTTGAGGAACTGCCTATTGTTCTCCATAGTGGCTGCACCAGTTTACATTCCCACCAACAGCTGAAGGGTCTCCTTTCTCAACACCTTTTCCAGCATTTATTATTTATAGAATTTCTGATGATAATCATTTTGACAGGTGTGAGGTGGGATTTCATTATTGTTTTGATTTACATTTCTCTGATGGTTAGTGATGTTGAGTACATTTTCATATTCCTGTTGGCCATCCATATTTCTTCTTTTTTGAAAAATGTCTATTCAGGTCTTTTGCCCATTTTTGAATCAGAATTGTTTATTTTGATATTGAGTTGTATGATCTGTTTATCTGTTTTGGATATTAATCCCTTATCAGTCATATCATTTGCAAATACTTTCTCCCATTCAATAGGTTATTTTTTCATTTCGTTGATGGTTTCCTTTACTGTGCAAAGCTTTTAAGCTTTATTTGGTTCAGTTCAGTTCAGTCACTCAGTTGTGTCAGACTCTTTGTGACCCCATGAATCGCAGCACGCCAGGCCTCCCTGTCCATCACCAACTCCCGGAGTTCACCCAAACTCATGTCCATCGAGTCGGTGATGCCATCCAGCCATCTCATCCTCTGTCGTCCCCTTCTCCTCCTGCCCCCAATCCCTCCCAGCATCGGAGTCTTTTCCAATGAGTCAACTCTTCACATGAGGTGGCCAAAGTATTGTAGTTTCAGCTTTAGCATCATTCCTTCCAAAGAACACCCAGGACTGATCTCCTTTAGAATGGACTGGTTGGATCTCCTTGCAGTCCAAGGACTCTCAAGAGTCTTCTCCAATACCACAGTTCAAAAGCATCAATTCCTCGGCACTCAGCTTTCTTCATAGTTCAACTCTCACATCCATACATGACCACTGGAAAAACCATAGCCTTGACTAGACGGACCTTTGTTGGCAAAGTAATGTCTCTGCTTTTTAATATGCTATCTAGGTTGGTCATAACTTTTCTTCCAAGGAGTAAGTGTCTTTCAATTTCATGGCTGCAATCACCATCTGCAGTGATTTTGGAGCCCAAAAATAAAGTCTGACACTGTTTCCACAGTTTCCCCATCTAGTTCCCATGAAGTGATGGGACCAGATGCCATGATCTTTGTTTTCTGAATGTTGAGCTTTAAGCCAACTTTTTCACTCTCCTCTTTCACTTTCATCAAGAAGCTTTTTAGTTCCTCTTCACTTTCTGCCATAAGGGTGGTGTCATCTGCATATCTGAAGTTATTGGTATTTCTCCTGGCAATCTTGATTCCAGCTTGTGCTTCTTCCAGCCTAGCGTTTCTCATGATGTTACTCTGCATAGAGGTTAAATAAGCAGGGTGACAATATACAGCCTTGACGTACTCCTTTTCCTATTTGGAACCAGTCTGTTGTTCCATGTCCAGTTCTAACTGTTGCTTCCTGACCTGCATATAGGTTTCTCAAGAGGCAGGTCAGGTGGTCTGGTATTCCCATCTCTTTCAGAATTTTCCACAGTTTATTGTGATCCACACAGTCAAAGACTTTGGCATAGTCAATAAAGCAGAAATAGATGTTTTTCTGGAACTCTCTTGCTTTTCCATGATCCAGCGGATGTTGGCAATTTGATCTCTGGTTCCTCTGCCTTTTCTAAAACCGGCTTGAATGTCTGGAAGTTCATGGTTCACATATTGCTGAAGCCTGGCTTGGAGAATTTTGAGCATTACTTTACTAGCATACGAGATGAGTTAGGTCTCATTAAAAAAATTTTTTTTTCTTTTTTTTACTTTAGGAGATAGATAAAAAAAAAATTCCTACAATTTATGTCAAAGAGTATTCTGCCTATGTTATCTTCTACAAGTTTTATGGTTTTATGGTTTCAGGTCTTACAATTAGGTCTTTAATTCATTTTGAGTTTATTTTTATGTAAGGTATGAGAAAATGTTATAATCTCATTCTTTTGCATGTAGCTCTCCAGTTTTCCTAGCACTGCTTATTGTGGAGACTGTCTTTTCCTCATTGTATGTCCTAGATTAATTGCCCTTGTGTGGGGATTTACTCCTGTGCCCTTTGTTCTGTTCCAGTATATGCCTTGTGCCAGTACCATACTGTTTTGATTACTGTAGCTTTGTAGTATAGTCTATAATCTGAAGTTAGGGAGTGATACTTTCAGCTTTGTTCTTTTTTCTCAAGATTGCTTTGGCAATTCAGGGTCCTTTGTGGTTCCATATAGATTTTAGGATTATTTGTTCTAGTTCTGTGAAAAAGGTCATAGGCATTTTGATATGGATTGCATTAAATGTGTAGATTACTTTGGGTAGTTATGGACATTTCAACAATATTAATTCTTCCAATGCAAGAGCATGAGTTAACTTTCTATTTATTTGTATCATTAATTTCCTTCATCAGTGTTTTGTAGTTTCCAGTTATTTCACCTCCTTCCTTAAGTTTACTCCTTGGTACTTTATGCTTTTTGATGCAATTTTGAGCAAGATTGTTTTCTTATTTTCTCTTTCAGATAGTTCATTATTCTGGAGAGGGAAATGGCAATCCACTCCAGTACTATTGCCTGGAAAATCCCATGGACAGAGGAGCCTGGTAGGCTACAGTCCATGGGGTTGCAAAGAGTCGGACATGACTGAGTGATGTTCCTTCCTTCCTTCCTAGTGTATAGAAAAATAGCAAATTTCTACATATTTGCCTCGTATCCTGCAACTTTGCCAAATTCATTTATAAGTTCTAACAACTTTCTGTGGAAACTTTAGGGGTTTCTAGTGTCATTTGTTGTCACTGTTGTTCAGTCTCCCAGTCACGTACCACTCTTTGCAGCCCCATGGACGGCAGCACGCCAGGTTTCCCTGTCCTTCACTATCTCCTGGAGGTTGCTCAAACTTATGTCCATTGAGTCGATGATGCCGTCCAAATGTCTCATCCTCTGTGACCCCCTTCTCCTCCTGCCCTCAATCTTTCCCAGCATCAGCATCTTTTCCAGTGAGTTGGCTCTTCACATCAGGTAGCCAAAGTATTGTCAAAGTATTATCTAAGTGTAATGTCATCTGCAAATAGTGAATTCTACTTCTTCCCTTCCAATTTGGATGCCTTTTATTTCTTTTTCTTTTCTGATTGCTGTAGCTAGGACTTCCAATACTACGTTAAATAGAAGTGGTGAGAGTGAGCATCCTTGTCTTATTCTTGATCTTAGAGGAAAGGCTTTCAGCTTTTCACCATTCAGTATGATGTTAGTTGTGGGTCTGTCATAAATGTCCTTTATTATGTTGAGATATATTCCCTCTATACCAACTTTGATGAGACTTTAAAATGAATGGATGTTGAATTTTGTCATTTTTTCTGTGTCAATTGAGATGATCATGCGATTTTTATCCTTCCTTTTGTTAATGTGTTTTATCACACTGATTGATTTGTAGATATTAAACCATCTTCGTATCCCTAAAATCCCAAGTTTTTTATCCATGGCTCTGCTCTGAACTTGGGGTTAAGTGACTTGGTTAAGTCACTTCATCTCTTTGAGTCTTTTTGCATAGTAAAAAAATTGAATTGGTACAACTCAATAACAGAAAATCCAGCAATCTGATTAAAAATGGGCAAAGGACTTGAATACACATTTCTCCAAAGAAGATATACAAAAGTTTAATAAGCACATTTTTAATCTTTTGGGAAATACAGATCAAAACCATAAGGAGATATCATTTCATACCCATTAGGATGACTATTATTTAAAAAATACAGAAAATATCAAGTGTCGGTGAAGATACAGAGAAATTGGAAGTTTTGTGCACTGTTGATGATAATGCAAATAGAGCAGCTGCTGTGGAAACACAGTACCGCAGTTCCTCAAAAAACTAAACATAAAATTGCCATATAATCCAGCAATTACACTTCTGGGTATATACTCAAAAGCACTGAAAGCAGGAACTCAAACAGATGTCTGTACACTCATGTTCATAGCAGCATTATTCACAATAGCCAAAAGTAATCCACTCAACACTGAGTGGATGAATACATAAAATATGGTGTATACACACAATGGAATATTATTCAGTCTTGAAAAGGAAAATTCTAATACATGCTAAACATGGATAAACCTTGAAGATATTTGCTGAGTGAAATAGGCCAGTCACAAAAAGACAAATATCGTGTGATTCCACTTGTACAAGGTACCTAGAGTAGTCAAATTCATAAAGACAAACAATAGAATGTTGGTTGCCAGAGCCCCAGGGGATGACAAGGGACAGTTGTTTAATAGACGTGTAGTTTCAGTTTGGGAAGATAAAGAGGTCCTGGAGATGAATGGTGGTGATTGTTGCACAATAATGTGAAAGTACATAATGCCTCTGACACTAAAAAATGGTTAAAATGGTAAATTTTATGTTATGTATACTTTATCACAATAAAAACAATTGAGGTGGAGAGATCCAAGATTCTTAATGTATGCCAATGCCAAGATATAGATCCCTTCCAATGTGGATACTGTGTTGCCACCTGGGCAGGTATCACCCCAAGTTCTGACTGTTGTTTGGACATTACGTAACAGAATCCCAGGATGAAGACAAATGAACTACAGCTACACACAACAACATGGATGAATCTCACAAATATCGTATTGAATGAAATAAACCAGACCTGAAAGGAATACAGCAGAGCAATTTATTGAAAAAAGACCTGCCTTTTCCTCCATTTTTGTCATATTGTTTCTATTTGTATGGGTCTGTCTGGGGGCTTTTTAGTCTGTTCCAGTGTTAGAGTTTACCTTGCGGCCATGCCATATTGTAGTAATTATTGTCTCTCTAGTATCTTGCTACCCAGGAGAACAACTCCTTCCTTATTCTTATTTTTCAGAACCAGTTTATCGAGTTTCACCAAAAAACAAACAATCCCTGTGGGAAATTTGATTAGAAATACAATAATCTGTAGATCAGTTTGGAGAACTATTTTAGTGCTGAAGTTTCAATCAATGGATATGGTAAAATCTTCATTTGCTTAATTTTATTTAGTTGCTCTCAATGAATTTTAAGTATTTTTATTTGTTTTTTGGCTGTGCTGGGTCTTCATTACTGCCTGGGCTTTTCTCATTTGCAGAGTGCAGGGCTGGTCTTCAGTTGTGGCGCAGACTTCTTACTGTGGTGGCTTTTCTTGTGGCAGAGCTCAGGTTCTAGAGGGTGTGGGCTTCAGTAGCTCTGGTATGTGGGCTCAGTTGTTGCAGTTCCTGGGCTCTAGAGCGTAGGCTCAACAATTGTGGCACATGGCTTAGTTGCTGTGTGCCCCGTGGGATCTTCCCAGATCAGGGATCCAACCTGTTCCCTACGTAGGCAGGCAGATTCTTTACCACTGAGCCACCAGGGAAGCCCTCAATGATGTTTTCTTGTTTTATTCAAGCATATCCAAATATTGATCCCCTTCCCCTCTGGGGAGTGTGGGCAGAGCTTGGGACACTTGGCCCTAGGCAGGTCACTCCAGCCTTAAAAAGCTTCATTTGTTTACTCTAGTGATGAGCTATGCAACTGTTACCAATTTCTCCATGTGACATGATAGGAAAAAAATGGAAAGCATTGGGATGTCTTTTTACTTTTCTGTTCCTGACCACTTGTACAAAATGCCGTGTTGTGTGTGGGCAAAAATGCCATCCATGATGCCCCAAACATTCTGAACTCCTGAACAGAGTTGCCCACTGTGTACGTCTAGCCCGTTTATTTCCATGAGCTTGCTTGTACAACATGTGCCCATAAATTAAGAGGTCTTGTTCTTGCAAAAACCACAATAATGTTATTTTCTATTGAGGGTTCGTCAGGTTCTGGGTGATCTACAAATGTCTTTTTAAGTCTCCAAGAAATACTCTAACGTTGTTAGTATCTGTACTTCATAGAAGAAAAAACTGGAGTTTGTTTTTTTTTTAATGAGTTTTTAAGAACTGAAGTATAGTTAATTTACAATGTTGTTTCCGTTTGTGGTATACAGTGATTCAGTTGTATATCTCTATCTCTGTATAGTTATACATATATAATTTTCACATTCTTTTTCCTTATGGGTTATCATAAGATATTGACTATAATTCCCTGTGCTATACAGTAGGACCTTGTTGTTGATTTTATATATAGCAGTGTACTCCCAACCTCTTAATTTGTCCTTCCCCCCCCTTCCCCTTTTGGTAACTATAAATTTGTTTTCTATGTCCGTGGGTCTGTTTCTGTTTTTTAAATAATTTCATCTGCATCATTTTTTTAGGTTTCATATACAAGTCATATACGATATCTATGTCTGACTTACTTCACTCAGTATGATAATCTCTAGGTCCGTCCTTGTTGCTGCACGTGGCCTTATTTCATTTTTACTTAATGACTGAGTAATATTCTATTGGGTATATGTACTACATCTTTATCCATCCATCTGTTGATGGATATTTAGGTTGCTTTCATGTCTTGGCTATTGTAAGTAGTGCTGCTGTGAATATTGCGGTATATGTATCTTCTTCGAGGGGGAGGAGGTGTATGTATCTTTTTTATTAGAGTTTTTTGTCTTTTCTGGAGTCAATGCCCAAGAGAGGGATTGCTGGATCATACGGTAATTATATTTTCAGTTTCTTTCTGACAGCATTGCGTCCTTGTTGTTGCTTGTAAGCTTTCTCTAGTTGCGGCGAAAGGCGGCTACTCGCTGACTGTGGTGTGTGGGTTTCTCACTGTGGTGGCTTCTCTTGTTGCAGAGTATGGGCGTCAGTGGTTGTGGCACGTGGGCTCTAGAGCATGGGCTTATTTACCCCGTGGCATGTGGAATCTTCCTGGACCAGAGATCAAACCCATGTCCCCTGCATTGGCAGGCAGATTCCTAACCACTGGAGTACCAGGGAAGTCCTATTTTTAGTTTTTCAAGGAACCTTCATAATGTTCTCCATAGTGGCTGTACCAATTTACATTCCTCCCAGCAGTGTAGAAGGGTTCCCTATTCTCCACACCCTCTTCAGCTTTTATCATTTGTAGACTTTTTGATGATGGCCATTCTGATTAGTATGAGGCGAAACCTCATTGTAGTTTTGATTTGCATTTCTCTAATAATTAGTGATGTTGAGCATCTTTTCATGTGCTGTTTAGCTATCTTTATGTCTTCTTTGGAGAAATGTCTATTTAGGTCTTTTGCCCCCCTCCCTCCTTTTTTTTAATTGAGCTAAATAAGCTGTTTGTATATTTTGAAGATTAAGCCCTTGTTGTTTGCATTCTTTGCAATTATTTTCTCCCGGCCTGTAGGTTGTTTTTTCACTTTGTTTATGGTTTCCTTTGCTGTGCAAAAGTTAATAAGTTTGATTAGGTCCTATTTATTTATTTTTACTTTTATTTCTTTTGCCTTGGGAGACTGACCTGAGAAAACATTGCTATGATTTATGTCCAAGAATATTTTGCCTGTGTTGTCTTCTAGGAGTTTTATGATATCATATCTTCTATTGCAATCTTTAAGCCATTTTGAGTTTATTTTTGTGTATGGTGTGAAGAAGTGTTCTAACTTCACTGATTCAGCTGCCTGGCTTTCCAAACACCACTTGCTAAACAGACTGTCTTTTCTCCGTTGTATAGTCTTGTCTCCTTTGTTAAAGACTAATTGACCATCAGTGTGTGGGTTATTACTGGGCTTTTTAGGCTGTTCCTTTGGTCCATATATATTTTTGTGCCAATACCACACTGTTTTGATTATTGTATGTTTGCTGCTGCTGCTGCTAAGTAGCTTCAGTCGTGTCTGACTCTGTGTGACCCCACAGACGGCAGCTCACCAAGCTCCCCCATCCCTGGGATTCTCCAGGCAAGAACACTGGAGTGGGTTGCCATTTCCTTCTCCAATGGATGAAAGTGAAAAGTGAAAGTGAAGTTGCTCAGTCATGTCCGACTCTTCGCGACCCCATGGACTGTAGCCCACCAGGCTCCTCCATCCATGGGATTTTTCCAGGCAAGAGTACTGGAGTGGGGTGCCATTGCCTTCTCCGTTGTATGTTTGCAGGATTGTCTAAAGCTGACATTTTGAGAGGCAAAGTAATGCTAAGTGACAGAATCATTTCTGAAAACATGGCAGACTAGAAAACCTGAAATCCCTTTCTCTACAAAGTTCATGGAAATACTGGGTAAAATATATAAAAGGAAAATTGTTTTCAACTACATAGTTGAACTTGGAAAAAAGGGAAGAAATTGCTAAGGTCCAGAAGTGAAGAGAAAGTGAAGTGAAAGAAAGTGAGGAGAAAGCTGAAAACCAGTAACCAAGTAGTCTATTTTCCCAGGGTCACTTTGGGACAGGACTTAAGACCTAGGAACTGAGACCCTGCAGGGAGCCCAGAATCTCAGAAGCCTACAATCTCAGTGAAAGGGTGGGGTAAAAACCAACCCTGTTAGCAAAAGGAGATTGATTCATTTATTCACTCACTCATTCATTTTTGGAAAGCTTGCTATAAGCTAGGCTTATATTCTAGGCTCTTGGAATACAGTGACAAAACAATTACAAATCTCTATCCCTGGGGAGATAATATTCTGGTGGGGAAGAGACAGAATATAATTAATAAACATTGTATAAACATGATAAAAGGAGATAGGTTTATGGAAAAAACAGAACAGGGTAAAATGGATCAGGAATAAGAAGGAAACCACCTGTCTTGGCCTGGACTCTGAGAAGAAAAAGAATCTTCTCTTGCAAGTTCCTGACCTGATCTGCTTTCAGGAGGTACTGGTGCTGTAACTGACGTTCATTTTTTGCATGATCTAGAAGCACTACAGCAAGTAACCAACATAAATTGACCCAAGGTTTTTCGTGTCTTTCGTCACCATTCTATGTGTATGGAGAAGATCTGCTTGACAAAAACAAAACAGAAAACCCTCCACCCAAGCTGCCAGGTGTTCCATAGATAAAGCCCAGGCAAATTTAAGCTCACAATAAAAAACATAAAACTGTTAATGGAAGATTTAAGATTCAATTCAGCATCTATTTGATGCCAAATTCCATGCTCATAACTCTTGCCCCTACACACACCAGGGCAGGACCCACAGCATTTAGGTTCACAGAATCTTAGAGTTGGAAGCAACCCAAGAAATCACCTACTCCAATCCCCTAACAATGCAGGACTTCTTTCTGTAACATGACACAGGTTATCGTCAGCCTCTTCTTGAGTACCTCTAGGGAAGGACAGCACATTCCTTGGATAGTGGGAGGCCTTATTGTAGAGGAAAAACAATTCTACCTAAGGAGACAGACAGGCTCTGTAAGCCTTCTGAGCCAGGAGATCTGATAAGATAATTAACCAGATGGATTTAAAAGCTTCTTATCTGTAAAATAAGAAGACAAGAAATAGAATTGGAGAAGGAAACAGCAACCCACTCCAGTACTCTTGCCTAGAAAATCCCATGGACGGAGGAGCTTGGTGCAGGCTACTGTTCATGGGGTCACAAAGAGTCAGGCATGACTGAGTGACTTCTCTCTTTCTATCTGTAAATTAAGATAAGGGGCTTATCCTGGGGCTTCCCTGGTAGCTTAGACGGTAAAGCATCTGCCTGTGATGCAGGAGACCTGGGTTTGATCTCTGGGTCGGGAAGATCTCCTGGAGAAGGAAATAGCAACCCACCCCAGTATTCTTGCCTGGAGTATTCCATGGACAGAGGAGCCTGGTAGGCTACAGTCCACGGGATCGCAAAGAGTCAGACACGACTAAGCAACTTCACTTCACTTATCTGTAAAATGGGGATACTGTCTCATAAGATCATGCTGAGAGTTAACAGAATAATGGATATAAAGGCTTACCAGGCACACACAATAGACAATGTGATTTTCCCTTGTCTTTAATGTCTAGATCTAAGTAATTGATTTAAACAATCAGCAAAAAGACCTACTCTGCTTTGCATTAACCAAATCACAGCCAGTTATTGCCATGACATTTTTTTAAATCCAAATTTTAGTGAGGGCAAATCTCATTCAGTTCCACGTAACAGTGGGGAAGAGTTTTGTCATTAAAACAAACAATTCCTCATTTCTATTTAATTTTGAACTAATAGTGTCTCTATATATCAAGGCCTCTTCTATTTCCACTTTTCAGGCTATTGCTATCTATCCCATCTGGCCTGGGGTGAACAGTAAGTCTGAGAAGTCTCTGAATACAGACCAAGGGTAAACTGCATTGTGAAATTGCCTTTTCTTTTAATCATTCAATTTTTTTTTTAACTTTAGAAATTTCAAGAATAATTCTGCTGACTTTGGCTACTTTAAAAATTAAAGAATTATTTCAATACAACACAATTCATCCACTTGTAGGTGTATAGTTTCGTTGGGCATTGTAGACAAAACCCACACTCAAGATAAAGAACTAATTCCCTCACCTCCAAGTTTCCCCTTCAGGCCTTTGATTTTAAGAGGGATGTTGACAGGCTGGGATCCAGGGCAAGAAGTATTGAAGTCATGGCAAAGGCAGACCACCTGAAGGAATGAAGGGATCCATTGACTCCCAGAGGAATGAAGGCTTATGGGGGATTCGGCTTCCCTGGTGGCTCAGTGGTAAGGAATCTGCCTAATTCAAGAGACCGGGATTCGATCCCTAGGTCGGGAAGATCCCCTGGAGAAAGAAATGGCAACCCACTCCAGTGTTCTTGCCTGGAGAATTCCATGGACACAGGGGCCTTGCGGACTATATTCCATAGGGTCGCAAAGAGTTGGACACGACTGAGCAACTAACACACAAGTGGGAAATACATCAGCCTTCAAATATCTGAAGAGCTTCTGTGCAGAAATAGAGTACACTTAGTGTGTAGCTCAGAGGGAGCCGTGAGAACTCAGGGGCAGAAGTGAGAGATGTTTTTATTCAATATAAAAAAAACTTCTAAAAACAATGTTATAACAACCATTTACCTGATGAAAGTAAGTGAGACTCAGAGTTAAAAATGAATTCCTCAAGGTTTCTTGGTGGTCCAGTGGTTAAGAATCCACCTGCTAATGCAGGGGACATGGGTTCAATCCCTAGTCCAGGAAGATCCCACATGCTGCAGGGCAACTAAGCCCGTGTGCCACAACTACTGAAGTCCATACTCCCTAGAGCCTGAATTCCATAACAAGAGAAGAGAAGCCACCTCAGTGAGAAGCCCACGTATCGCAACTAGAGAGTAGCCCCCATCACTGCAACTAGAGAAAGTCTGACTGCAGCAACGAAGGCCCAGGACAGTCAAAATAAATAAATTCCTCTAGATCAAACACTTGGTAAGTGATGGAGTCAGAATTTGAATCTAGGTGTTCTGATCTTACATCCAGATATTCCCCTTCTACTGTCCACTTTGGGAGACATTTAGGAGGCCCAAGTAGATGTGAAGGTGGAGATGACCTGATATGAACTAGCTACTCAGATGTCTGTCATTGTTGACCATTTACCCTCTGGCTCCTGCCGTGCCTTCACCTGAGAGCAGCCAAGGCCCAGCAAAGACAAGAGGCGCTTTTGGAATGTAGGTGGAGGAGGGCGAGGCCACCCTGTCCTCAGCCTGTGGTTCTCTTTGCTTCACTGCTCGGAGCAATCTCTTGTCCTGATTTCCAGTGTGGGCTGAGGATCCAGGTCAGTGAGAAGCCCAGCACTGGGTCTGCCTGTGTGGGTGCTGCTGATAGGGATCAGCTGCTCGGGGCTAGGGGCTGAGCTCAGGACGCCACTGTGCTTCCCAGGAGCCGGCCCAGGAGCTGGCCCAGGAGCTGGCCCAGGAGCTTGTGGAAGTGCCTCCACCTGCCCAGCAGGGCTTGCCGGGAAGGTTCTGAGCGTGGACTGGGAAACCAGTTGTCGGAGAAGAGAAACAGAGCACCCTCAGGTGAGACAGAGAAAGGAAAGAGAGAGAGGAGAGAGTGTATGAGGAAAGCAAAGGAGTTGAGAAATAAGAGCAGGGGCTTTACTGGCTCAGCTTCCCGAGAGCGTGCAAAGTAAGAACGCCAGTTGGAGAGGAGGCGGGATGGGCGTACACGGAGCTTTGCTCCTTTTACCGGGACTTCTTGGCCTGTGGCCTCCTACGGGTGAGATGGCACAGGCACTGCTCCCCAGGAAGACCTCAGGGTGCTCAGGTGCTGGCGATCACCGCTGCCCTTGGCCTGGGGGACAGCGGTGGCTCTGAGGCTTGGGTATTGCTTGGGTGTGACTGAGGCATCTGCAGAGCGGAAGGCCCCTCCCCCTGGCTAGATTGCTCTCCCCGCTCTGCGCCTCTCTCTAGGCAGGTGGGCCTGAGCCTTGGGTTTGCTGAGGGTTTTCCAGGTTTGCCCAGCTCAGAGCCCAGCCAGCTGACAGCAAGCTGGACAGAGGTCATTTGAACTCAGACCACAGATCCCTGTTAAATATATCAGCTTTTAAATCAACCTTTGTTCAAAGTCCAGTGAGTTCCAACTAGAGCTCACCAGCAGAGAGAGAACCTCCTGGTGAGGCCAGTGGCTCTTCTTCCTCCGGGACCTAGGTAAGAACTGACTCGGGGTGCCTGTGACTGAGGGCCCTGACCACCTAGGCCCAGACCCCCTTTCTTTCTTTTTCTTTTTCCATTTCTATGCAGTAGCTGGCTGTCCAGGGCAGAAGAGAGCCTGGTGGGGAAGAAGCCAGGCAGGCCCCGTTGGTGATGGTGGGATTGGGGGATGAGGGATCTCTACACTCTGAGGCTCTCTGTGCATGAGACACCCGGACCCTCACAGGCTGGAGTCTGCTTCACAAGAGAATAGGTAATCTGACCCTCAAAGCAAGGTTTCCCAGGGTTGCACCAGCCAGAGGGAAGGGAGGGAGACAACAAACTTCACAGATTTCCAGGGAGATTCTTTCTCTCACAGACCTTCCCACTGTTCAAGGGCTTTGGGTAGTAGAGATTTTCTTTTGGAAGCAGCCGTTAAAAGATACAACCTAACAACTTTCTCACTGGATAATAAAAATGCTTTTTATCATGTTATAGCTCTGAGAAATAAGAAAAGTCCGTGGATTTTTAGGCTGACCGAATTTTAAAACAGATCCCCACCTTACCCTCTGGAGTGTCTAGTTCTTTGGATCTTGTAAGGCCATGAAAAATCTTGTTTTTTTTTTTTTTTCCTTCTGCAACATCCCTTCAGATGATTCTTGTGGGAAAGGATGTTTGGGAGCCACTACTTAGTAACTTATTTCCTAAGCGGAAGTGGTCAAGAGGCTTAAGTGTGACTGTCGTCTCGGGGCTCCCCAGTGGAGGATATTCTTGGTCTGGGCTGGCTCTGTAGGAGCGCACATCTCCTCAGTTACAGGTGCTGCAACGTTGCACCGATGAGTGAACTCTCAGTCCCGTTTCCAAAAGGCACAAGGGCTCTTTGTCTCAGGCCATGGTTGTCTAGTCACCTGGAGTCACATGTTCTTCCCTGCAGCAAATAACTCAGGGACTTTGAGTCTCTGTGTTATGACAAAGTAAATTGTTCTTATCTTTGACTCTTTTGTTTGTTCTTTGCACCATAAACTATGAAGTTGCTAGTAATGATGTCTTACTTTCATAGACCACTGGTTAGACAACTGTTTCTCATCCCAGGGAAGGAACATGGGACTGGAATACAAATAACTTGGGCTTTGATTCAGTTGTTAGTGACAGGCCATTAGACAAGTCCCTTTGCCAACTGGAGCCTCAAGTTTATTGCCTATCAAAGCCTCTCATCTTTTCCCCAAGGGTGTATTGAAAATAAAATTAGAAATATGTGTTCAAGCATAACCACAAATGTGCTTACATTTCAAATATGTGTCTCCAAAGGCCCTGTGGAGCAGTAGGGCAGCCTTGCTGTCAGCTGGGAGATCTTGTGTTTCAATCTTGTTGAAAGTGTTAGTTGCTCAGTGTGTCTGACTCTTTGCGACCCCATGAACTGTAGCCTACCAGGTTCCTCTGTCCATGGGATTCTCCAGGCAAGAATACTGGAGAGGGTTTCCATTTCCTTCTCCAGGGGATCTTCCCAACCCAGGGATCAAACCCGGGTCTCACGCATTGCAGGCTGACTCTTTACCGTCTGAGCCAACAGGGAAGTCCTTAAGAAATGTGGAACGAATTTGCATATCATCTCATTGAGTCTCTGTTTACTCATCTATCAGTAAGGGGCTGAGACTAGATTGCTGGTGTCCTTTTCAGCCCCCGAAATATGATAGATACTGGAGATTTGAAGGCTGGGTCCTGCTTGTCATTTGGGTATGAATGGAAATGTTACCTTCCCAGAAATGGCTTTTAAATTCAGCTTCCTCCTTCTACCTCACCACCAGATCTCATCATTTGTAGCCTTTATCATCAGAAACCATCTTGTTTACTTTTTGTCACTTTTGGCAGATGTTAAGCTCTAGAGAGCAGGGGTCTTGACTTTTGTGTTACTTGCTCTTAGAACAATACCTGGCATACAGTAGATGCTTAGCTTCGCCGATATTGGAAGTTAGTGTGGCAGGGAGAGAGTTGCAAAAATAGAGTCAGTATGTTTGGATAATCCTTTTTATCAAGATGGAGGAGGCTGAAGAATTCTGATACTCTCTCAGGCACGTAAGGTCCTTGCCTGCATGTGTGCTAAGTCACTTCAGTCGTATCCAACTCTGTGTGACCCATGGACCATAGCCTGCCAGGCTCCTCTGCTCATGGGATTCTCCAGGCAAGAATACTGGTGAGGGTTGCCATGCCCTCCTCCAGAGGATCTTCCTGACCCAGGGATTGAACCTGTGACTCCTGTGGCTCTTGAGTTGGCAGGCGGGTTCTTTACCACTAGTGCCACCTGGGAGGCCCTTAAGGTCCTACATCTGATGGAATGGGAATGGACGTCTCTGGACATCTTGGTTAAATGATTTTCACATTTGTTGCACAAGAATTTGATGAGAGTGGCAAGGCAGAGCCATAACTAGACATATTTTCCTAAAGAGTTCAGCATCTCCTTTCCTTGGCCCTTCATGATAATCTCTCTGCCTGGTGAGCATCATCACTAAATGATTAAGTATTAGAAACCTGAGTTACCGAACAGATGTGTTCTTACTCTCATGAGGAAATGAGGAAATTGCTTATTTCCTCATCCGTCAAATGGGTGTAATAGAACCTAGTTCCTAATGTTATGAGAATGAGACTGGAGAAGCACATAGTGCCTCTTGCACCTTAAGTGCTACTATTCTGATGATCATCAGACAGTTTTATGAAGGGCATGACCCCAAGGAAGGAAGGAACCCAGGCAGTGGGGAGGAGTTTTGATAAATATGAAAGAGAGCTCCTACTCAACTCCATGGCAGCTGTGGCCCAAGATTCACCATTTGTGAACACGTGTGCTTGCTTAGTCACTAAACCGTGTCCAACTCTTTTTGCTACCCTATGGACTGTAGCCCTCGAGGCTCCTCTGTCCATAGGATTTCCTAGGCAAGAATACTGGAGTGGGTTGCCCATTCTTCCTCCAGGGGATCTTCCCTGCCCAGGGATCGAACTCACATCTCCTGCATTGGCAGGCAGACTCTTTACTGCTGAGCTACCAAGGAAGCACCGCCACCCACCCACCCCCACCCGCCCACAACCCGATTCGTGAACATGCCTCTGTTATTCCTTTTGCCTGGAGTGCCTTCCTCCTCCCAATCTAACTACTTGGGTTCCTTAACACAGCCCTCATGGTTGGGAGGCTGGGCAGATGGTGGGAGGAACCCGGATTCAACTAAGTTTAAATCCAGATTCTGCTGCTTTTCCAAATAGCCATGGAAAATCAGCTTACATTTTCAGGGACTTTTCTCTTGTGAAGCGGACCATTAAGATTAAGTGAGTTTATCTCTGGGCTTTATCGACAAAGGAGGCAAGAATATACAATGGATTAAAGACAATCTCTTTAACAAGTGGTGCTGGGAAAACTGGTCAACCACTTGTAAAAGACCGAAACTAGAACACTTTCTAACACCACACACAAAAATAAACTCAAAATGGATTAAAGATCTAAATGTAAGACCAGAAACTATAA
The DNA here is from genome assembly GCF_042477335.2 of Ovis canadensis. Taxonomy (NCBI): domain Eukaryota; kingdom Metazoa; phylum Chordata; class Mammalia; order Artiodactyla; family Bovidae; genus Ovis; species Ovis canadensis. Next base: position 99,971,953 of record NC_091245.1, on the reverse strand, counting down.
AAATCCTAGAGGAGAACATAGGCAAAACACTCTCTGACATAAATCACAGCAGGATCCTCTATGATCCACCTCCCAGAATATTGGAAATAAAAGCAAAAATAAACAGATGGGATCTAATTAAAATTAAAAGCTTCTGCACAACAAAGGAAACTATAAGCAAGGTGAAAAGACAGCCTTCAGAATGGGAGAAAATAATAGCAAATGAAGCAACTGACAAACAACTAATCTCAAGAATATACAAACAACTTATGCAGCTCAATTCCAGAAAAATAAATGACCCAATCAAAAAATGGGCCAAAGAACTAAATAGACATTTCTCCAAAGAAGACATACGGATGGCTAACAAACACATGAAAAGATGCTCAACATCATTCATTATCAGAGAAATGCAAATCAAGACCACAATAAGGTACCATTTCATACCAGTCAGAATGGCTGTGATCCAAAAGTCTACAAGCAATAAATGCCGGAGAGGGTGTGGAGAAAAGGGAACCCTCTTACACTGTTGGTGGGAATGCAAACTAGTACAGCCACTATGGAGAACAGTGTGGAGATTCCTTAAAAAACTGCAAATAGAACTGCCTTATGACCCAGCAATCCCACTGCTGGGCATACACACCAAGGAAACCAGAATTGAAAGAGACACGTGTACCCCAGTGTTCATCGCAGCACTGTTTATAATAGCCAGGACATGGAAGAAACCTAGATGTCCATCAGCAGATGAATGGATAAGAAAGCTGTGGTACATATACACAATGGAGTATTACGCAGCCAGTAAAAAGAATACATTTGAGTCAGTTCTAATGAGGTGAATGAAACTGGAGCCGATTATACAGAGTGAAGTAAGCCAGAAAGAAAAACACCAATACAGTATATTAACACATATATATGGAATTTAGAAAGATGGTAATGATAACCCTGTATGTGAGACAGCAAAAGAGACACAGATGTAAAGAACAGTCTTTTGGACTCTGTGGGAGAGGGAGAGGGTGGGATGATTTGGGAGAATTGCATTGAAACAGTATAATATCATGTAAGAAACAAATCGCTAGTCTAGGTTCAATACAGGATACAGATGCTTGGGGCTGGTGCACTGGGATAACCCAGAGAGATGATATGGGGAGGGAGGTGGGAGGGGGGTTCGGGGTTGGGAACTCATGTACACCTGTGGCGGATTCATGTCAATGTATGGCAAAACCAATACAGTATTGTAAAGTAAAAAAAAAAAAAAAGATTAAGTGAGAACTCATAAAATGTAACCTAGGCTGATGCTTGGAGCCTAGTAGGAGCTCAATTTTCTTTTCTAGTTGAAGTTTAGAGGCTGGAGTGATTCCTTTAGACTGTAGTGGTCAGGCAAGGATTTGTATATGACCTATAATTTGAGCTTCCCTGGTGGCACAGATGGTAAAGCGTCCACCTGCAATGTGGGAGACCCGGGTTTGATCCCTGGGTTGGAAAGATCTCCTGGAGAAGGAAATGGCAACCCACTCCAATATTCTTGCCTGGAGAATCCCACGGATGGAGGAGCATTAGGCTACAGTCCACGGGGTCGCAAAGAGTCGGACATGACTGAGAATTCACTTTCACTTTTAAAATTTGAACTGAGCCTTGAATATGGCTAGGTCTTTAATTCATCCACTTGGAAAAAAATGTGACCTACTATAAATAAATGATTAGGGGTGGGGGCTGGAGGTGTTTCAGGCAGAGCATGTGGGGTGAGCAAAGGGTGGGCTGGGTGTGGGTGACTACATGTATGCCAAAAGGTGACACTGAGGAGCAGAGGAGGATAAAGTTGGGCTTGACTGTGTTGTGCCTCAAAGCCTGATCAAGATGTTTGGACTTTTAGGTTCTTTTTTTCTTTTTTTCAACTTTTTATTTTGTATTGGAGTTAACCAATTAACAATGCTGTGATATTTTCAGGTGAACAGTGAAGGGATTCAGCCATATATATACATGTTTCCATTTTCCCCTAAACCCTCCTCCCATCCAGACTGCCATATAACATTGAGCAGAGTTCCATGTGCTATACAGTACGTCCTTTTTGATTATCCATTTAAAATATATCAGTGTGTGTATGACCTTCCCAAACTCCGTAACTATCCCTTCCCCCTATCCTTCCCCACTTCCTTGCAACCAAAAATTTGTTCTCTGTTTTGGAAGTAAGTTCGTTTGTATCATTTGAATTCCACATATAAGGGATGTCAAATGCTATTTCTCCTTCTCTGTCTGACTTACTTCTCTCAGTATGACAATCTGTAGTGGATTTTAGGTTCTTAAGTGTTATTTTTAGAGACTAACATAGTGAAAGAAAGACCAGGCAATTTGTCTTGAGGCAGTGACTGGGAGAGGCCAGAGGACTTTAAGTTATAGGGAAAAAAGCCAGGGGGCAGAAATGCAGATTAAAAAGGTATTGAAAAGCAAAATACCTACTTTGGGAGACACTCTCATTCTGGCCAATCCTCTGGATAGTTTGGCTATTTTCAGGTACCAGTTCTGTTAGCAGCACAAAGCATCCTTTCTCCAAGGGCGACTCTTGTTTCCACATGATACTGACTTCGTCTCTCTCCCAACTTGCAGAACTCTTAGATCAGCAAATAGAGTGGGGAAGGCCTTGAACTCCAACCAGGAGTCCTGTCTTCTAGGACAAAGTATGATGGGTGGGTGGGGGGAGGGGCATTCAGTGCCAGCAGGCCAAATGAATTTCAAGATAAGCAGATTCCATTCCTTATCATAAAAGAGAAACAAGAATCATTCACCAAGCCTCTGAGCACTCTTCTCTACTGGAACACATTTCATTAATTTCCCATATTTGAAATTTATGGCTGCCTAAGTCCAAAACCACTGTAGATGGTGATTGCAGCCATGAAATTAAAAGAGCTTATTCCTTGGAAGGAAAGTTATGACCAACCTAGATAGCATATTTAAAAACAGAGATATTACTTTGCCAACAAAGGTTCATCTAGTCAAGGCTATGGTTTTTCCAGTGGTCATGTATGGATGTGAGAGTTGGACTGTGAAGAAAGTTGAGCGCCAAAGAATTGATGCTTTTGAACTGTGGTCCTGGAGAAGACTCTTGTGAGTCCCTTGGACTACAAGGAGATCCAACCAGTCCATCCTAAAGGAGACCAGTCCCAGGTGTTCATTGGAAGGACTGATGCTGAGGCTAAAACTCCAATACTTTGGCCACCTCGTGCAAAGAGTTGACTCATTGGAAAAGACCCTGATGCTGGGAGGGATTGGGGCAGGAGGAGAAGGGGAAGAGGATGAGATGGTTGGATGGCATCACCGACTCGATGCACGTGAGTTTGGGTGAACTCCGGGAGTTGGTGATGGACAGGGAGGCCTGGTGTGCTGCGATTCATGGGATCACAAAGAGTCAGACACAACTGAGCGACTGAACTGAACTGAACTGAACTGAAGACCAAACAGTAATCTTTACAGTGGGAAAGCACAGTTGGCAAAAACATATCTTGGGGCCCATTTATTTTTCTATTTTTGATACTAATTTAAAACTAATACACTCTAGTGTTTTGAATTTCCATACCTCTTGCTTTTTAAAGGAGGAATCCAGCTGGCTTAAATGTAATCTGCAGCAAAGATACTGGATTTGCTCTAGGTAAAATATTTTTGAAGAAGGATGAAATTGAATTTCATTTATCTCCTCCTTGCTTGAGACATCTGTCAATACCAACTGAGATACAATAGGATTTCTTTCATGTTGTTGGAAGAAAGTGTCTCCCAAGGCTCTTAGGCAGGCTGTGAAAGAAGGCAGACACACCTGGCCCAGCACGGAAGCCCTTAGGTGCTGACATCACATCACCAGTCTCTACCAGTCATAGTTTTCCAACAAAAGTCTGTGTTAGTCACTCAGTTGTGTCTGACTCTTTGTGACCCCATGGACTTGCCTGTTAGGCTCCTCTGAGCATGAAGTCTCCAGGCAAGAAATCTGGAATGAGTTGCCATTTTCTTCTCCAGGGGATCTTCCCGACCCAGGGATCGAACCCAGGTCTCCTAGCATTGCAGGCAGATTCTTTACCAACCAAGCCACCAGGGAAGCCCAACAAAAGTCTAGTGATTTCTTTGTCTAACTCGTTACACAGAAATTCTGGTTGCATCCTAGGTTATACGAATATCCTCCTACAGTTGCAGTAACTAGGATTAAACATTATTCCCCACTGTCTTGCTCAGTTTTTGTTCTTTGAGTTTTTTATGCCTTGGGTGGTGTTTACATAAGCACCTTGTAAGGAGAGGTTGTGTTTTCTTTGCAGTCTGACAGTGTCTGCACCATTGATTCCTAACTATTTTCCTCTTATCTAAAATAGATGGAGTATCTATTTCATTCCATCTTATCTAGATAAGATGGTGGTTGGTCCAAAGCACTCGTGACTGATGGTAGTAGATTACTGTATTGATAGAATGATCCACTACATCCTAGATTTGAGGAGAAAGACAAAGAAGATAGCACTGGGTATTTTCTTTCCTGACAGTAGTTATTGCACCTGGCTGTCACTGCTCTCAGCCCCTTTCTGATTTCCCCCTCCAAGCGGAATGCTGTTCATCCCACATCCTTTCTCTAATCTTTTGGAAATCCAGTGATGTTGGTCCAGTGAGTGAATCTGTTCCCTGGTCACTCTCTGGTGACCACGATCAGCCACACCTCAGTATACTCCCTCAATCCATCTTCTCCACCCTTGTATGTGGGTCCCTTGGCTGCTCTATCTTGTACTCACGTCTGTTAGAACTCATTTTCTCCAGCTGTTTGGACTCTCTGGCCGGCTTAGCTCTGTAAAATCTTTTAGCTCCTTAACACATGGCATTTGATTCCATTTTGGTAATTCCCTAGCTTTCAGTCTTACGTGATAGTTCTTAGGGAAATCTGAGTTCATTATTTGAGCTTGATTTCATGGGGGAACAAAATCTTCAGCTGACTTTTCAGCAGCTAAAACTAACTTTGCAGAGATGGTCCAGAGTGAGGAGACAGAGAATCTCTGACCTGACAATCAAGAGGCCTGCTCATCCCTAGTCCATCGCTCAATCTCTTGTCTGCTTCACAAGGAAAATCAGAAACACTGCTCAAATGCCATCACAGGGAGCGGGATTCCCATGGTCTCAGGACTTCCACCAGAGAGCAGGGAATATGGTCCACCTGGAGGGGCTCCTCTGCTCCAGACGCTGTGCTTAGGTTGCTCTAGACCGTCCATCTTCTGTGACGCTGGCCCGGTGCACTGATCCATGTGCATTTCCTACTTCTGGTGTATTTCTATCTCCAGGTCAAAATTAAGAAGCCACACATGTTCTCATAGCTAGCAAGTGGTGACAATGGAATTAAAATTGGGTTTGGCTGTAAAACTCTGGTTCTTTCTGATGTACTTTATCCAGACTAGAATGCTCAGGGAAGATGAAAATAAAAACAAACTCCCGTTACATCAGCCATATACCTATGTTTAGACTTTTTGTTACTGGAAACTACTCTGTTCTAAACATTGTTTAAGATGCCTTTTCCTATGTCAGCCGCTTAATTTTCAAAACTGTTCCCTCAGTGCCCGCTTCCTCCCTCTCCCCATTCATCCTGCCCAGCCAGAACACTAGAATAGAAGCTAGAACTAGAACAGAAGCTAGAACCCTTCATCTTTTCCATCACTCCATCTTTGTAGCTCAGTGCTGCATGCATGCTCAGTTGTGTCCGACTCTTTGTGGCTCCATGGACTGTAGCCCAACAGGCTCCTCTGTCCACGGAATCTTCCAGGTAAGAATACTGGAGTGCGTCGCCATTTCCTACTCCATCAGATCTTCCTGACCCAGGGATCAAACCTGAGTCTCTTGTGTCTCCTGCATCGGCAGGTGGATTCTTGACCACTAGTACCACCTGGGAAGCCCTCATGCAGTTTCTCTTCCTCACAATTCACACCAGCCTCATAGTCTCATGTCTTAATTTAACGCTGGGCTCATTGTACGGAGAAGGCAATGGCACCCCACTCTAGTACTCTTGCTTGGAAAATCCCACGGGTGGAGGAGCCTGGTGGGCTTCAGTCCATGGGGTCGCGAAGAGTCGGACATGACTGAGCGACTTCCCTTTCACTTTTCACTTTCATGCATTGGAGAAGGAAATGGCAACCCACTCCAGTGTTCTTGCCTGGAGAATCCTAGGGATGGGGGAGCCTGGTGGGCTGCCATCTACAGGGTCGCACAGAGTCGGACACAACTGAAGCGACTTAGCAGCAAGCAGCAGCAGAGCTCATTGTAAACATAGAAACCCTCACCTCCTAGCTGTCTGTTTTTTTTTTTTTTTTTTTTTTTAGCCGTCTGTTTTTAAACATGTCATGCTCCAACCTGGGGCAAAAGTGACCACTTTTCTTTTTCTCTTCTTGATGTCTTGGGTAGGCCAAAAAGTTTGAGTTTTCCCATAGGCTCTTATGGAAAATCCGGAATGAACTTTTTGATAAACCCAATACATAGTGAGAAAAAGCCATGAGTGCCGGAAGCCAGTGTGAGGAATCCCGCCCGTGACAAGGTCATGAGGAAGGAAGCTGACATACGCAAGGCGTGCTCAGACTTCAGGGACCCCTCTGGAAATTCCTAAGCATGTACCCCAACAAAAATCTGCCGGCTTTTGTGCTCTGCTTTTCCACTCTTCTGACATTTTCTGGAAAAAGTCAATTCAGGGCTTTAGTCTTCTGCATTTGAAAGAGTGTTTCAATCCAAAAACCCTTCTGATGGCTTTCTAGCCTGCCTGCAGGACTCGTACAGCTGCGCATGTGATTGTTTGAGGCCTCCTGACCGCAGGAGGCACAGGCTTCCGAAGAGTCAAAATCTTTAGAATAGGACTGATTAAAAGTTTCATTTGTTGAGTCAATGCTTGCTGCCAAATTTTCATATCCTTTATTTTTAGATATAGTTGGTATATAGAAATGCAAGTAGTAGACCTGGTATTAGCAACATTAGATCTTTGAGTTAAGTACCTTCTTTGTTATATCCCACTGCACCTTTGTTCTATAGAGATGTAACTTTAATGCTTTAAGGAGATGCAGATTAAAGAAAAACACTTCAGGGGAAACAAAATTAACATTCATTAAGGAAGAGAGCCAAAAAGTGTTAACAAGCCTCTTGGCCAGAAGATAATGTAAATCACCTGAGACTTTTTGTATACAAAATGATGTATAGAAAGAGTCTGGGCTGCGAACGCTACATAATTCTGTGTTACCCATTGATCTCCATGTTTTATCAAAAGTATAAAAGGCCTTCTGAACAATAAAGGATTGGACCAGTTTCTCGGACCAGTTTATCAAACTAGTCTCTCGGCCTGGTTTCTTGGGACTCTGGCTCCCCCCGTGTCTTTCTCTCTCTTTCTTCTTCTCTCCCTTTCCCTCTCTCTGCTCTTTAACTTCAGGCTGAATCTCCACCTGGGGCGCGGAGGCTCGCCAGGTCTACTTACTTGCCCGGGCTGTTAAGACCCGCACGAAAGGGAGCTTAAGGCGAGGCACCCTTAGATATTCAAGCGGGCGCCGGTGGCCCAACGTAGATGGTGCAAATTCCTTGTCTGGAATTTTATCGGCCTTCCGCGTAAACCAAGCTATTCAGCCCTCTTCCTCCACTTAATCTTCCTACTACGCTACAGTTTCTTAATCTAATCTTATATTAATAAATAAACAAGTCTTTCCACGCCAACGCCGTCCACCCTTCGAATTCCCTGGATCCACTGGGGCTGGACCCCGGCACATGAGAAATCATGCTGATTGGTCTTGTATAAATTCATGAGATCTATATTTATCTGTCTAATGAAAAAAATATATTTTGGCCTAAGTTGTTACTTAGAAATTTTTATTCAACATGTTGCCTGTTTATAGTGAAACAGTGCTAATTTGGATAGCCTTTTTGCCTAGATTATAAACTGCCAGCCCAGGGGTCCAATTCTGTTTACTTTACATGAAGTTTTTTTACAACTTTGAAATAGCTGCCTGTTTTTAAATATGGAGACATTTCACATAAGTCTGGACTTATGAGTTCTCTTGAGAGACTGGAGGATCCAGCACACTGGGCTTTGATTTCTTCCTCAGTTCAGTTCAGTTCAGTCGCTCAGGCGTGTCCGACTCTTTGCGACCCCATGAATTGCAGCACGCCAGGCCTCCCTGTCCATCACCAACTCCCGGAGTTCACCCAAACTCATGTCCATTGTGTTGGTGATGCCATCCAATCCTCTCATCCTCTGCCGTCCCCTTCTCCTCCTGCCCCCAATCCCTCCCAGCATCAGGGTCTTTTCCAATGAGTCAACTCTTTGCATGAGGTGGCGAAAGTGCTGGAGTTTCAGCTTCAGCATCAGTCCTTCCAATGAACACCCAGGGCTGATCTCCTTTAGGATGGACTGGTGCAGTGGTCTTTGGAGGTACATACTGCTAATCCACACTCCTCTCCTAGCCACCTTCACTGATTTATCAGTCGGGCCCAGTGGAGAATGTGGAATGGTCCACATTCTCAAAGTTCCTCATTTGTCTCATTAAGTTGACCTTATCTTCCTCTTTGTCTCATTTCTCCCACTCTTCTCCTGCCTCAGTAGAAGTGTTCCATCTCATCAAGGCCAAACCCATTTTCCATGCTGTCTCTATCATCCCTTGATATACAAACATTAAAAATAAACCCATCCACTAACCCTACTTCCCCCTCAAACTGCTATCCCAATCCTCTCATGTATCTGTTTCAGGATGTATCTATATTCCTTGCCTCTGTTATTTACTAGGGTTCACTTGTTTCTTAGTCCCTTATCTGCCCTGAACTTCCATTTTCTAAACTTAGTGGCATTTTCTGTGTTTATCCTCTTTACCTCCTAGCAGGGTTTTGCACTGTTAACGCTGTTGTCTTGAAATTCCTCTTTTAGCTTGGACTGTAAAATCTTGGCCATCTGATGATTCCTTCGCAGCTTCCCTCCTGTCACCTAGCTATCACTATTACCCAAGGTTTTATCCTTGGCTCCCCTCCTTTCATGTTGTTACTCCCGGGCGTCACAAGAGCATTGCTGTGAGGATTCTAGGCCACCGTTGCCCAAGGTCCACACTTCTGTCTACCTGCAGGATGTTCTGCCAAGTCCTCTGATTTTTAAAAATTTTCACCTTTTGAAGATTTATCCCCATATTTTCTTCTAAGAGTTTAGAAGAAACAGTTCTAGCTCTTAATTTTTTATTTGATTTTGAATTAATTTTTGTCTTGTAAAGTGAAGCAGATATTCAATTCCTTTTTTTTTTTTTTTAAGTCCTCTGATTTAAAACCATCTCAAACTGGCTTTGCCATATCATTCTTCATGACTATACCATCTTTTAATGGTACAACTTATCTGTCAGTCACCAAAGCATGAACTTGTGGGTCTTTTTCTTTCTTTTTCTGACTTCTTCCTTTCTAACACTCAGCCCAAGTAGGCAGTGTTACTTGGAAGATGCTTTAGCCTCCTAGCTGTCATAACAGAATACCACAAAACAGAATCCCTTGTTGCTTAAACAGAAATTTCTTTCTTCACAGTTCTGGAGGCCAGAAGTCCAAAGTCAAGGTGCCAGCAGGGCTGGTTTCTCCTGAGGCCTCTGTTGTTGGTTTGCAGATGGCAGCCTTCTTGCTGTTTCTTCACATGGCCCTTTCTCTGCATATATGCTTATCTGTGTCTTCTTATAAAGATGCCAGACCCACATTTTTGGACCTCTTTTAACCTTAATTATCTCTTTACAAGGCTCTATCTCCAAATAGTCATAAGGCTTCAACATATGAATTTTGGGAGTGAAACAATTGAGTCCATTACAGACGGGGAGTCTAAAGCTTAAAGTAGAAAAAGTATCAAGAGTGAAGTACTAGTCACTCAATTGTGCCCAATTCTGGGACCCCACGGACTTCAGCCCACCAGGCTCCTCTGTCCATGGGATTTTCCAGGCAATGATACTGGAGTGGGCTGCCATTTCCTTCTGCAGGGGATCTTCCTGACCCAGAGACTGAAGCCAGGTCTCTTGCACTGCAGGTAGATGCTTTACTGACTGAGCTAAGAGGGAAGCCCAGGCAAAAACTGAACAAGGGTGATAAGTCCAGGAAAAGTATGCCACTTGTGGGGAAGCAGACAGAATGAGAAAATGATCACAGAATTAGGGTGTTCTGCAACTCAGAGCTGAGAGGAGTCAGAAGCACAGCTGTGTTCACATCGGGCAGTGACCTCAGAAGACAGAACTGCGCACGTACCTCTCCGTGCAACCTCTGGGGGAGAGGATTTCGATCCGGGGCCAGAGACCAGGCTTGACCACTGGAGCTTTTTGTGTCACAGAATTTTATTCAAGTATGAGAGAGAGAGAAAAAGCTTCTGACCTAGACATCAGAAGGGAGCAGAAAGAATGCCCCCTTGCTAGTTTTTAGCAAGGTGTTTATGTCTGTTAGAAAGCTCTTAATCAGATAAGAGAGACACCTTAAGGCTGAGGGCGTTTCATCAGGCCCCTCTCCCACAATATGAGTTTTATCTCCTGGTCATAAAATGATTGATATGAATACTGGTTTGTTAAGCCATTATCAGCTCAAAGTTTGAGAAAAGAAAAAAAAAAGTCTAAGCAGAACCATTTTGAAGAAAGGCAGATTCCAAAGCAAATACATAGTTTCATTAACATAGCTTAAGAAGAACATTTCCATAAGAAAAATGCATGGGTTAGCTCAAGGCAGAATCAGGTGTAGTCTATGCAGAATTAAAAGAAGCCTCTTTTACTTTTGTGTAGAGAAGGAAAAAAACTGCCACTTGCAGTTTATCTCCTCCTGCCGCTTGGGGACCTCTGGCCTTCCTACCTGTTACCCTCTCACATCCACAACAAAATGGTGTGTGAGTGACGTAGGCAGTAATTAGGGAGAGTCACAGGGACCTGGAGTGTCTCGTGGTCAGTGTACACCTGTGTTGTTGTACCTGTCCTGTCTGAGGCCATCTCTGTATGGAGAAATCTGAGAGGGCAGGATCGAAGACTTAGTACCACGTGTGGCTTAGTCCTCTCTAGTTCCTCCAGCTCTTTCACCTCTATTCTCAGGTAGAGGAGCGGGGGCAGGCTGCACGTGAGGAGGATTAGTACAACAGCCATCCCTCCTACCACCCGTGGAGCCCAGCTCTGCTCCTGTCCTTCCTCTGCTTATAAGCCTTGCTTGGTGCATGCCTGAGTGTGTGCTGAGTTGCTTCAGTTGTGTCTGACTCTTTGTGACCTTATGGACTGTAGCCCGCCAGGCTCCTCTGTCCATGGGATTCTCCAGGCAAGAATACCAGAGTGGGTTGCCATTCCCTCCTCCAGGGAATCTTTCTGACCCAGGGATTGAACCAGGCATCTCTGGCGACTCTTGCATTGGCAGGTGGATTCCTTACCATTAGCGCCACCATGGAAGCCCCTGGTTGGTCCCTGCTGACCACCAAACTAAGGCCAGATCCCTTGGACTGTTATTAGAGGCCTTTACAGCCTAACTTGTCACCCATGACAAAAGGATGTGTTGGCTGTCCTGTTGGCTGTTCTTCAGTCACTTTGGGTTTTAGCTCTTCTTTGACCATCCCCAAGAACTTTGCCACTTCCATGCCTGAGGTTCATACTACTCTTTGTGGCTAGAATATTCTTTTCCTACCTCTGACCTACTGAAGTCCTACCCATCTGTTGTCAATGTCTAAATCAAATCCTATGTAAATTGTGAAGCTTTCCTTAATTTGTCTCATGTTGTAGGTCTTATAGCATTTATACTCTGCTCATAGTGGTTGCTCATTCTGTACTAGAACTTTTCTTCACTCCTATTTAACTATAAAGTCCATGAGGACAGAGGTGTTGTTTTACTTTATTCCTTCAACCACTTAACAGTGTTTTGCACATCAGTTCAGTTCAGTTCAGTCGCTCAGTCGTGCCCGACTCTTTGCAACCCCATGACCACAGCACACCAGGCCTCCTTGTCCATCACCAACTCCCAGAGTCCACCCAAACCCATGTCCATTGTGTCGGTGATGCCATCCAACCATCTCATCCTCTGTCATCCCCTTCTCCTCCTGCCCTCAATCTTTCCTAGCATCAGGGTCTTTTCCAATGAGTCAGCTCTCCACATCAGGTAGCCAAAGTATTGGAGTTTCAGCTTCAACATCAGTCCCTCCAATGAATACCCAGGACAGATCTCCTTTAGGATGGACTGGTTGAATCTCCTTGCAGTCCAAGGGACTCTCAAGAGTCTTTCTTCTCCAGCACCACAGTTCAAAAGCATCAATTCTTTGGCGCTCAACTTTCTTCATAGTCCAACTCTCACACCCATACATGACTACTGGAAAAACCATAGCCTTGACTAGATGGACCTTTGTTGGCAAAGTAATGTCTCTGCTTGTTAATATGCTGTCTAGGTTGGTCATAGCTTTTCTTCCAAGGAGCAAGTGTCTTTCAATTTCATGGCTGCAATCACCATCCACAGTATGAGGCAAATATTTGTGGCTTGGACTTATGAAATCAGATTTGGGGCAGTATGTCTTCTTGATGTTCAGTAGAATTTTGAGGGATCTTTGTTCATGATCCCAAGCAAGTTGCATGTACTCCAGGATGCTGATTGGAGAATCTAGTTGTTTGGCCTCAGACAGGAGTGGAACTTGGGTTTCCACCCATTGGATGATGGAGGAAGAGAAATGGCCTCAACTCTTTTTTTTTAAATTATTTATTTTGTCTGTACTGGGTCTTTGTTGCTGCATGTGGGCTTTCTCTAGCTGAGGTGAGTGGGAGCTGCTCTTCACTGGGGTGCTCGGGTTTCTCAAGGTGCTATCTTCTCTTGTCACAGCGCACAGGCTCTAAGGCAGGCAGGCTTCCGCAGTTGCGGCATCACAGCATGTGGAATCTTCCTGGACAAGGGGTTGAACCCCTGTCCCCTGCATTGGCAGGCAGATTCTTAACTACTGAACCATCAGGGAAGTCCCAGCCTCAGCTCTTAAGGTGGTTAGGTTTAGGGGGGCTGGAAAGCGTCCCCTCAGACTTAATTCACAGAACAAAGAGCCTGTGGCAGCTATTAAAGTTTGTTTTCATCTGCTGGATTCTGTTTGCCTGGGTCAGAACTAGCATGTGGTGGGAAGCAGAGGCACAGGCTTTAGGTTGCCACACACTCCTATGCTGCAGGTCAGGCGGAATCGTGGGCAGAGCGGGATCCTGAGAACCTCTCCTAACTAGGCTGCCACCTTGGTTTCTCAAGTTGAGTAAAGGTGAGCTCAAGGTAGCTGTTAATAGTTCACCCAGCCTTGACATTCTTCTCTGACCTGTGAGGGTGTTATCCCAAGGCTGAAGGGGAGAGAAGGGGAGCTGGGAGCAGAAAGAGTGGTTTGGAGCATGAGCTTGTTAAACTTGCGGGGATTCTAAACATGCCCATGTTCCGGTTTCAGGCCTGGACTGAGCCAGTAGGTCTGAGGTGGGGCTTAACTGAGCATGTTTTCATAAGTCTCTGTTAGTGATTCTGAGGGCCAGCTAGGATTGAGATTAAATATGTTGAGGTGATTGTGAGGATTAATGAGATCATGTAGCATGCATGAATATAGCATGGTGAGTTTTAAACAGTAAAGTGATTTTAAACGGTCTATAGATTTATGCTAACCACTGAGTACATCTGTTCTGTCAGAGGAAACCAGCTGCTGCCTTTGGGCAGACAACTCCCAGGACTGAGGAGATGAATGAAGATCCTCTAATTCTTGCTGACCCAGGAGTTATCTTTTCCTTCCTTTCCTTCCTCAGAAAAATTTGCTCTTCCCCGACTTGTGTTTTATCTGATCTGTAGCAGTTTGGGGATTCTTTTTTTAAAACTTTTATTGGAGTATAGTTGATTTATAATGTCTTGTTTGTTTCAGGTGTATAGCAAAGTGAATCTTATATACTTGTATGTATAATATACATATCTGTTCTTATATATATATATATACATAAAGTATATAATATATCCATTCATTATTTTATATATATATGATATATCCATTCTTTTCCCATATAGGTTATTATAAAATATTGAGTGGAATTCCTTGTGCTATACAAAGGTCCTTATTAGTTATCTATTTTATGTAAATATATATATATATATATTTATATATAGTAGTGTGTATATGTCAATCCCAATCTCCTTATTCATCACTTTCCCTCACTTTCCTCCTTTGGTAACCAAAAGTTTGATTTCAAGATCTGTGGGTCTGTTTCTGTTTTCAGGATTCTTTCACACAATAATACCTGGAAACTAACAGGAGTTAGATAACTGCTTTAGAGCAGGAAGCAATTCGGAAAACCCTGTTTCCTTTGTTCTGGGAGGTGCTTTATGTTCTTGTCAGGTTCCCACTGATCTTGAGATGCTCAAATATTTCTCAGGAGACAAGGGATTTTGATAAACTAAGTACCTTTTAAATCCCCTCACTTCTAGTCCTCCCCTGCACTGAGTGGAAGTGGGGGCTCAGGAGCATTTACGCCCATGGTATTTTTTAACTGGGCCTTTCCACTTGCAGCAACTATCACGGAACGGAGGGCTTTCTGAGGCGCCAGTGACAAGGCAGCGGTGCTTCACTGCTGGGGATCCCGCTGACCTGGGGATCAGTTAAAGTGCAGTCTCACTCTTTTCACAAACTAGCCTTGTCGGGGGAAGTCCTGCAGGTTCCAGACGTAAACACACAAACTGAGGGGAAAATGAGGCTTCCTGCTAGCCTTGGCCAGCTAAGCTGAACCCTTCTGGTGGTTTGAGTCTGACTTTTGTGGTCATGATCCTCTCAGGAGCAGATCCTGCTCAGACTTGTGGCTCCACCCGGCCCTGCTGGGAGGCTGGGTATTCCCCTGGGACCAGGAATGGGTCCATGTTGATGGCTGCCTGGACCTGGGAGACCTTTGTCTGCCTTGGCCTTGGAAGAGTCTCCTGGGTCCTACCAGATACTTCTCTCCTGTGGAAAACCACTTGGTGGTTTCAGTTCTTTCTCTGGCCACCTTCATAGGGCCTACCTGCCCTCCTCTGCTGTCATTACCTAGCCTTCCTAACTTCTAAGATGTACCTGCATTTTCTCCCTGACCAAGGACATATTATTCCCTTTCCTGGTAGCAATGATCTAATCCTTTTAGAAGGTGGGGTCTAAAGGTACAATTAATAATTAAGTTTGATTTAAAAAAATCTCTTTGGCTCTTACCTGGAGTCTTTCCTTCCTGCCAGCTGGCACTTTGTTCTCCTTCCCACAGACAAGCAACTTTGTTGCCAAGAATTGACTTTTCTCAGAGCTCAGAAATGGTTAGAGCTTTCTTTCATTTCCAGTGTTTTATTTTGGCTATTTAAACTGGGGAATAAAGCCGACTGAGGGTTTGATGGACTCCATTTTCAGACGATTGCTCATATGATGTTGTAGAAATCCATGGGCCTTCACTAATTACATATCTATCTACCACAGGGCTCTGATTCCTGTATTCTCAGGAAGTGGAAGATGGGGGTGGGGGACTAAAGAAACATCTTTTTTGTTTGTTTTTTTAAAAATCATTACCTTTACTTGTTTTTAATTTTTAAAAATTGAAGTATAGTGATTTACACTATTCTGTTTCAGGTGTACAGCATACTGATTCAAAATTTTTATAGTCTATACTCCATTTAATGGAGTAGGAAATGGTAATCCACTAGCATTTCTTGCCTGGGGAATTCCACGGATGGAGGAGCCTGGCAGGCTACAGTCCATGGGGTCTCGAAGAGTCAGACAGGATTGAGCAACTGAGCACGTACATACTCCATTTAAAGTTATCATAAAATATTGGCTATATTTCATGTGCTGTACAATATATCCTTGTAGCTAATTTATTTTATACACAGTAGTTTGTATCTCTTAATCCCTGACCCCTGTCTTTTCCCTCCCCCTCTCCCTCCCACCACTGGTAACTACTAGTTTTTGTTCATATCTGTGAGTCCATTTTGTTTTGTTATATTCATTTTATTTTTTAGATTCCATATATAAGTGATAATATATAGAATTTGTCTTTCTCTGTCTGACTTATTTCACTAAGCATAGAACCCTCCAGGTCCAGCCGTGTTGTTGCAAAATTTCATTCTTTTTTGTGGCTAAGTAGTTTTCCATGGTATGTATGTACCATGTCTTCTTTATCCGTTCATCTGTCCATGGTCACTTGGGTTGCTTCCGTATCTTGGCTATTGTAAATAACAGTGCTACGAACATTGGGGTGTGTATCTTTTCAAATCAGTGTTCATTTTCTTTGCATATATACCCAGGAGTGGAACTGCTGGCTCATATGATAATTCTACTTTTAATTTTTTGAGGACTGTCTTCCATGTGCCCATTTACATTCCCACCAACAAGCGTATGAGGGTTTCCTTTTCTTCACATATTCATCAACACTTGTTAGTTGTGGTCTTTTTGATGACAGCCATTCTGATGAATGTGAAGGGATATCTCACTGTGGTTTTGATTTGCAAGAAAAGGAGGAAGAAACAGGAAACAGTACTTTAAAAACTTTATTTCTTAATTAGGGGATAATTGCTTTATACTGTTGTGTTGGTTTCTGCCATACGTCAATGTGAATCAACCATAGGTATACATATATCCCTTCCCTCTTGAGTCTCCCTCTCACCCCCGACCCCATCCCACTCTTCTCGGTTGTCAGAGCACCGGGTTGAGCTCCCTGAATCATACAGCAAATTCCCGCTGGCTCTCTGCTTTACATATGGTAATGTATCTGTTTCAATGCTACCCTCTCAATTCACCCCATCCTCTCCCTCCCGCACTGTGGCTGCAGGTCTGTTCTCTATGTCTGTGTCTCCATTGCTGCCCTACATATAGGCTCATTAGTACCGTTTTTCTAGATTCCATATATATGCATTAATATATGATATGTGAGGAAACAGCATTCTTGAATACAAAGGTCCTTCCTAGCTCAGCCCCAGGTTCCAGAGTCCCAGGCAGCCTCATCATGGAGCAGTGACAGTCTTGCTAAAGTGACGGATCCCAGCCCTGCCTTAGGGGCCAGTGGAACACCAGGGTGTGGACCGGACACACCAGGGCTGGACCTGTACCAGAGCCCAGTCCTCCTGACTCCTAGCTGAACCATCTCTACAAGATGGCAAAGGAGACAAATAGTGGCAGGGCTCTATGTAAGTCCAAGCTTTGGAGGTTTTGATTGGCTTTCTGCATTGATACAGTTGAAAGTGTTAAATATTTCATCAGTTTGAGGTGGGCACCAGCATTAATCCTTTAGTGGTTGAATTATGGGGAGTGCAAACAGAGTGAAAGGATGTAACCCGGGGCTTGGAGCAGTGGCTGTTTCCCCATCAATGTGGTAGCGTTTCTATCAGTATTTTTATCATTGTGAACTGGCTCTAATTCTCTGGGCTTCAACCATAGATGCTGAAAAGAAACTATCTTGAACACCTGACCCTTCAAAGACATAAGTGCAGATCCGAGTAATTACTCTCTGTTTGAAACTTGAAGCAAACAAACAAACAAAACAACTTGAGATTTTGCCCAGAAACGCATTTGTGTCCCCTTTTATTTCAGACTTTCAGGTCTCTATTGAGATACAGGAAAGCTTTGCTCTTCTCCTCTCCCCAAACGCTAGACTGTCCTTCTGTCAAGGAGGTTTCACTTTCCATCCTTGAGAGAGTAGGATACTGCGGTTGCTACTGCAGAGTGTGAGATGGCTGAATTTTAGGGGTGGGTACCTTAGAAATGTGTGGCTTCCCTGGTCGCTTAGTGGTAAAGAATCTGCTTGCAATGCAGGAGACTCTAGTTCGATCCCTGGGTTGGGAAGATCCCCTGGAGAAGGAAAAGGCAACCTACTCCAGTATTCTTGCCTGGGAAATCCCATGGACAGGGGAGCCTGGTGGGCTACAGTCCAGGGGCTTGCAAAGAGTTGGACACGATTTAATGACTAAACAACAATTTTATTACTTTTAAAAAATTAATTTAATTGGAGGCTAATTACTTTACACTATTGTGGTGGTTTTTGACATATTAAATGAATCCGCCATGGGTGTGCATGTGTTCCCCATCCTGACCTTCCCTCCCTCCTCCCTCCCCATCCCGTCCCTCAGGGTCATCCCAGTGCACCAGCCCTGAGCACCCCGTCTCATGCATGGAACCTGGACTGGTGATGTTTCACATATGATAACATACATATTTCAATGCCATTCTCTCAAATCATCCCACCCTCGCCTTCTCCCACAGAGTCCAGAAGTCTGTTCTTTACATCTGTGTCTCTTTTGCTGTCTCTCATATAGGGCCATTGTTACCATCTCTCTAAATTCCATATATATGTGTTAATATACTGTATTGGTGTTTTTCTTTCTGACTTATTTCACTCTGTATAATAGGCTCCAGTTTCATCCACCTCATTAGAACTGAATCAAATGCATTCTTTTTAATAGTTGAGTAATATTCCATTGTGTATATGTACCACAGCTTTCTTATCCATTTTCCTGCATCTAGGTTGCTTCCATGTCCTGGCTATTGTAAACAGTGCTGCGATGAACACTGGGGCACATGTGTCTCTTTCAGTTCTGGTTTCCTCAGTGTGTACACCCAGCAGTGGGACTGCTGGGTCGTATGGTGTCTATTTCCAGTTTTTTAAGGAATCTCCACACTGTTCTCCATACTGGCTGTACTAGTTTGCATTCCCACCAACACTGTAAGAGGGTTCCCTTTTCTCTGCACCCTCTCCAGCACTTATTGTTTAAAAAAACAACTTTAGAAATGAGCATTCATATGTTGGTCACAAACAGCCTCATCTCTTGATGAAAATATCTCATCTAATGGTCTTTATTTTGAATAATTATAAGGACATGTTTAGAATTTTGTAGGATTTGGATGAAGTTTCTCTATTAATCACCTCCAAATTTCAGAGGGATTTTCTTTCTTTTCCTTCAAGAGTCTGCAGGCCTAGGAAATTGAGAGCTGATAGGAATCTAGGAGTAAGTTTGGACATAGATGTGGATTCAAGTTGGAAAATGGAATTGATGCTTGTGGGATAGATGATCAGCAGAAAGAGAAACCAAAGGTCAGAGTGAGAGGAACCACACACAGACGCCTGTGTGTGAGAAGCCCCACTCTGGTGCTGCCCTCTTCTCCCCTAACTCCCTACTTCCCCCCTTTCCTCCCAAAGCAGTATCTTCCTGGTGGCTGGTCCTGATACGGTAGAGCAGCTAACACTCTCCCAAGTGTGGGTGGCAACCTCGGTGATTGTGTCTTCACTTTTTTCTGCCCTTGGTCCTCAGTGGGGTGAGCTCAGCCTTACGTTTGGGCCCTTGTAAGACATTACTTGAAACACTGTTTCTTGTTTCCTTGGCTGCTTAGTCATCCACGCCCCTGGTGGCTTGTCTCCCAGACTCTGCAGAGACCAAGTGAGGTAGCCAAGGGGTCAGGCCATGGGAGGCTTTCTGCCCCACGTGTCCTGTGTGTCTCTTTGGGCATGGAGGTCAGAGATGGCCACCTGGAAACACCATGCGTGGCTTCCAGGGAGCCTGGAGCGCTTTGTTGTCTCTCCTTCACCGCCCCCCACCCCCACCCATGCCCTGTGTAGTCTTCAGCTCCTGTCCTTCCAGGAGAGACGGATGGTTTATTCTGAGCTACTGGTGGGGAGCTGTGAGGAGGGGAACATGAGGGTTTGCCCGGCAGGCAGTTAGCCCAGCAGAGTCTAGCCTCTGCTTTACACACACCAGCAGTTCTGGCCTCTGTTCTCAATCTCCTATGGAAAAAAAACTGCTTCCACCAGGAGGGGTTGGGGACCCCTGGAAGGAAACTTTGTGTTCATTTCTGCTGTACAGCAAAGTGATTCACGTATACATATTTTTCATATTCTTTTCCTTTATAGTTTATCACAGGATAGTGAATATAGCTTCCTGTGCCTGGCAGGAATGTTACACTTAATGACTGGGTGACAGGGCTCCAAGCTTTTACACTTTCCCTTTCCTCATCCTGTGGCCCAGGACCTCGATCCTACATGGAGTGAAAGAAGTAGCAGGATGGGTGGAAAAGGAAGGGGCTTCAGGAGGGATAAACCTGACCTGGCAGTGGGGGCCCTCTCTCTGTGGGGAAATCCTTACTCCTCTCTGACTAGAACTCCACGGTCCTGGAAACCACTTTGCTGTTTCCAATGCGTCATGTCAGCTCTAAGGTCTGACTTCTCTGATTTTTAATTGCTTGAGGTCTTCCTTATCTTGTCCCATCTCACCACTCTGACTAATTCAGGTCTTGGAAAAGTCATTTCTCTAGGAAGCAGTACTTTATTCTTTTCACCCCATTCCTTGCTCCCAAGACTCTTATGTTCTCCCTTATCACTCTGTTCTTCCCTAGTAGATCATTCACCACGTTTCTGTAAAAACATGTTCTCCCTGACACAAGAGGAAAAGTATAGATCTGTCTTGTCCACAGATTTATCTTCAATGCCTTGAACTTGGCAAGCTCTTCAGATATTTAAATGAAAGTGGGCTTGGATTTTCTTAAAAATTTTAGGTAATATATTTGGAACTAATTTCTTTTGGTCATGGGACAAAAGGGAATTTGGTTTCGGAACTACTGAAATTGAAGCAATCTGTGTCCAGTACCTAGCTGAATACATGGGTCTGAAACTCAAGTGAAAGGTCATCTTTGGGGAGGAATAGATTTGGAAATCACTAGCACGTCCTGGAAGGTGACCTCCCCTACTCCAAATGTTGCTACCTGAACAGCTGGGAGCTGGTGTGATTAGAAGAAAAGATGTGTAGGAGATGGAGTACAGATTTCTCACCCCAGTTAGACTCTTTCTCGAGGATTCACCCATTTGGTTTCCATCACAGAAATGGCCTCCACCTTCAACCCCCGAGAATGTAAGCTAACCAAACAGGAAGGGAAAAGCTATGGCTTCTTCCTGCGAATTGAGAAGGACACTGATGGCCACCTGGTCCGGGTGATTGAGAAGGGTAGCCCAGCAGAGAAGGCGGGTCTCCAGGATGGAGACAGAGTTCTTAGGATTAATGGTGTCTTCGTGGATAAGGAAGAGCACATGCAGGTAAGTGGGACATTTGGAGCTCTTCGAGGATCTCTTTAGCCCCTGTATCTCCGATTATTTTAGCTCTGGGTGTCAGTGGAGCTCTTGTGGCCGCCACTGGTAGGGCAGGACACCTGTACAGCTATACTCTGCCAGCTAATCAACTCTCCTGTGATTAACCAAGAACTGTGAAAGTTAGTCCTGGGTTTGAATAGTGTCAGGTCTAATGTGCATTGCATGTTTGCTATGTGAACGGGACTATACTAGGCAATTTCATATTCATTATTTTGTTAAATCCTTGGCACAACCCATGAGGTACCATTTCACAGTCGAGGAAGTGGAAGCTCAGACACCTTAGCTTGCTAATGTGTTCACACAGTGAACATATGGGAGTGTCTGACCTCACCCCGATTCTATCTGCCTCTAAGTGGGTGCTCCTTTCACTGTACTGTGCAGTCTCCGTAGACTCAGGAGGACCTGCTGTACTTTGGGGCAGCATTCATCCCGGGAGAAGACCTGTCCTAGTAAAAGTTCCCTGGGCTGGGCTTGGGCTGCACTCTATAGAGTCCAGTGGTGCTAAAGACCCAGCCTAATTTGTCCCTGGATCTTGGTGGGGCCCAGGTGGAGACGGCTGGGGGATGATCTGCTGACTACTCGGATGTCAGGGGTCAGTTGATAGAATCTGCAGAGTCAGATGGTGAGCACTGCTCTCTCACCCACAACCCCGTTGGTTGATAGAGGGTTATTGGTTAAAGTTAATCTTTTTTTTCTTCCTCTTAGGTTGTGGATCTGGTCAGAAAGAGTGGGAATTCAGTGACTTTACTAGTTCTGGATGGGGATTCCTACGAGAAAGCCGTGAAAAAGCAAGTAGACTTGAAAGCGTTGGGTCAAAGTCAGGAGTCGAGTTTGAACGATAAGAAGCCACCCTCTGTGATGAACGGAGGAGCACAGATGTGGACGCAGCCACGGCTCTGCTACCTAGTGAAGGAGGGGGGTAGCTATGGCTTTTCTCTGAAAACTGTCCAAGGTGAGCTTGAAGGTGGGGCAGGGACAAGCAGCTTTCTGGAAGAGAGAGATTGGTATCTGTTAATGACTTTGTTGACTAACTGTCAATTGCTACGGAGATTCAACAGCAGCCTCTCTCCCCTGGCCCTTCCTTTGTACAGCTCTGCAAAGAGGGATCAGGATGGTGGGCAACAGCACTGTGGAGGGACACTGGGTGCTCCCGTCTGCCTGTGCTTGTTAAGCTGAGTCCTCAAGGCCAGAGGGTTAGAGGGTTGATGCTTCTCTGGGGGTAAAGATGGAGGAGAGAATGGAGAATAAGAGGCAAGAAAAAGGAGGTTCTCCATGAGCTACTTTTGAATTAGAATGATATCTCTTTTCATCTCTGAGTGTCCAGGTGGTCACTTATTCAAAAAATCCTTGAGCATTTATTTATGTTATCAGCTGCTGTTAGAGTTGCCGCAGGCACGGCCAAGATCCCCACCCTCCTGTGGCATCAAGGTAGTACCCTCAGCTGTGGCTATGCTTTGAGATGTCTCCCTGACCTCTAGCTGAGAGGTACAGTGATTTGAGAAACCCCAACCATCAGAAAGTACTAGATTCTGTTCCTAGAATTTCAGAGTTGCAGGCTGACCCATGAACAGTTGCCTGTGGTTTTTTGGATTTCACTGGGATTGAGGTTGGAACCATAGCTGGTCAGGGTTTTGGTTCTACCTCTAACGTTGCTCCTTCCCTGTTCTTTCTGTACTAGAAAGGCACTGGTGGTGGGTCATAATTTGCTTAAGTGATAAAGAGCTTCCTAGGTGGCTCTATTGGTAAAGAATCTCCCTGCCACTGCAGGAGACGTAAGAGATGCATGTTTGATCCCTGGGGCAGGAAGATCCTCTGGAGAAGGAAATGGCAACCCACTCCAGTATTCTTGCCTGGAGAATTCCATGGACAGAGGAGACTGGTGGGCTATATACAGTCCATGGGGTTGCAAAGAGTCGGACACGACTGAGCAACTAAGGCTTGGCTTGGAAAGAGCAGACCAATACTACACATGGTTTCTAAGGCTTATTTAACCTGTTAGCAAGAGAAATAAACTAGCTATAAGAGATATCTCTTGAGTTTGCCAGTTGTTAAAACACAGTGATATAGGTGGTCAAGGGAAGCTTGGCATTTCTCAGAGGTTTATTATCAGTAATATGGTAAAAAAAAGAAAAGAAAGAAAGAAATTGCAGTTCAGACTATTCGTTTGGCCTTTGTGTAATGTCTGTGGTGAAAGGTTTAAATTAGCTTTATGAAGAAAATGTTTTCTTCAGGACAAACATATAAAAAGGTAACAGGAGAAATGCCAAGTATTTGAGAAAGCAGAGTTTAAATGATTATTTACAAATGGTTTATATAGTCATAATGAAGGTACCCTTTGCCTAGGCTGAAATATTAATATTTTGACAGCACTGACAGCACTTCTTTAAGAAGCACCTGAATCCTCCTCCCTGCTAATCCAGCCTGACCATATGTGTCTGTGCTTTCCTCTCTTCCTGTGCCTGTTTGCTTTAGCCTGCATCAGTGAGATTTATTCAGTCCACTGGGCTGTGGTAGTTGGTGATAGTTTTAAAGAGGCCAGAACAGAGCAGATGCCGTCTAATTCTACAAATGCAAAGGAAAGGGAGAATGACACAGCGATGCTGAGTGGGCACGATTCGCTGCTTTCTGGTTCAAGAGGCCAGTGCCACTTGCGATTCCTTCTTTGTACTTATTTGGGCTCAGAAATCCTATTCAAATCAATAAAAACCAACTGAGTAATGGCTGTGTCAAGTTTGTGCTATGAGCTCTAATTGTCATTCTGTATCAAAGTCTATCTGAGTTAGTCCTAAAATGCAAAGTTCTAGTTTTATATTATTGGGAGAAAACCCTTTGCTGTTAGACTGTCAGTGTAATGGAGCTGTGACACCTGTCTACCCCCTACTCTCTTTCAGGTAAAACTGGAGTGTACATGACTGATATAAAACCTCAAGGTGTGGCTATGAAAGCTGGAGTGCTGGTTGATGACCACTTGATTGAAGTGAATGGAGAGAATGTAGAGGATGCCAGCCACGAGGAGGTGGTTGAAAAGGTATATCCCAAAGGAGCACTTTCTCGCCTTTAACGTTCACTCTGCTCTCACTGGAAGTGACAGGAAGACAGGAATGGTAGTTTATGATGGGAAGACTGTGATATGGGAAGCTAAACCTTCGTATTAAGAGCCAACAGACTCATTAGTGGTGTAAGCAGTGTTAACATAGGGCTTTGGAATGAGGCCTTTGCTAGTTTCATGTTGTCTTGAAGAAAAGTGTTCTAAAGAACCATTATCTTCTGGATCTTATGTGTAAGTTACTGGAATCACTCTCTAAACTTGTAGTAAATTCGATCTTGAATCAATGTTACTAAAGTGTTTTAATACAAGCTGGAAGATGACTAGTGTGGGTGATGAATATCGAGTTATACATGGGGAGTATCTGATGTGCTATACCCCAAGTCTTATGCCCCAGCAGGATGCATGGAAAACACTCAGAGGTTTTTCTTTGGGGTCATATGGAACCTTGAAAATTGACCAACTGTATCTTTTCTTGGTAGAATGGTATTTCAAAGTAGACCTTTACTTTCTTTTCCAAATTCCTTTCCTAGTCTTCACCTAAGTACCTTTCTGGGTTTTCTGAATTCTGGCTTTCACTTGGGTTCAGTTAGCATCTGTGTGGGTGACGTCATACTTAACAAAGGGAAAAACAACTATATAAGGGAAGATAAATAAATACCAGTGAGGTGGTACAAAACAGTATTACAGCTTAATTAAGCTCAGGACTTACATCCCATATATCCTGTTTTATCTATAGACTGTGTGCCTCAACACAGAAACTTTCCTATTTCCCAGCATCTTTCTTGGAGACTGATGTTGGTCCTCACCTGACTGTTGTTGCAGGTGAAGAAGTCTGGAAGCCGCATCACATTCCTGCTTGTGGACAAGGAAACTGACAAGCACCATAGCGAGCAGAAGATAAAAGTCAAGAGAGAAACAGCCAGTCTGAAACTGCTACCCTGCCAGCCCCGTGTTGTAGAGATGAAGAAGGGAAGCAATGGCTATGGTTTCTACCTGAGGGAAAGCCCAGAACAGAAAGGTAAGGCACTTGAAGAGCAGAAAACTTGGCAGTGTAACCACCCAATTCTTCATCCCAGTCTGACTCCCCAGAGTTCCATTAGGCCCCCCAGCCCCCCATCAGGGTATCCTTAGGTTTTCATAGCAGAATTATAAAGCAGAATTTTGGATCTGAGCAGTAGCATGCCAGTAAATTGGCTCTCTGGGGGGTTAAAAAAAAGCCCTAATTTGTAGTATGTGTTGTTTCGTTGTGGTGTAAATACTCCCACCATGTCTGATTTCAAGCTACAACAGCTGTCATAGAACGCGAAGTTGAGAAGTATTCTCATGAGCTGGTGTGTGACAGCGCCAACATCCCACTAGATCTGAGGCAGGGGTGTGGGTGGGGATCTGGGACATGAACAGAACCAGGAGTCTTTCTGATTCCCTGTAATTCAGTAAGAATTAAGGTCCTCCTACACAAGCTGAATACATTACGAAAAAAAAAAATGTAGGTTCAGGCCATGAAAACTTATTCACCCAGAATTACCATTTTCTTTCCATCATATATATTTACATTAATTTATGAAACATTAATTTGACTCAAATGGTATAAAAACATCCCCAGGATCTTTGAGAATATCAAATGAATGTGATAAGAATTCTTCAGTCAAGAAGACCCCTATTTACTAGAGGAGATAAGACATATATGTCCATAACTGAAGGTAGATGGTAAGAAACATCTTAAAACAGGGCAGGTAAGATACTATGGAAATTCAATGCTGGAGCGAGTTTTTCCTCACAAAAAAGGTATTGGGAGGCCTCAAAGTAAAGGTAGCACTTGAGCTCTGGCTTTATAGTATGAATAGAATTTAGGCAAGTTGATGGGGTAGGGACAGATAAGTCCAATCCATGAAGATAGGATTGCGTGAATAAAGCAGGAAGACACAGGCTCAGTTTGACTGCCATTTAAAGTGTAGCACAGAAAATCAAGTTAGAAAGGTCAGTCGGAGAGACATATGATGGACTGTTAGTGCATGCTGAGGAGTTTAGACTTATTTTCAGAGTTAGTGGGGAGTTATTTTTTGAACAGTGTGAGAGAGAAGAAAAATTAAACCTACATTGTCTTGCGGGCTTTACACATCTCAATTACTCCTAATAATTTTGTAAGAATTGCTGAAACTGGGGACTTGAAGAAGATACAACAATTTTTATATGGTCAAATAGTTCTAGTACAGCTAGAATCAAAATTAGGTCTGTTTAGTTCCAAAGCTCACATTCACGCTGTCATGCTGGGGAGTGACTCGCTCAGACGGTGCATCAAGATGAATCTGAAGGCAGGTCTGTACTGGAGAAGGCAAACAAGGAGGGGAGAGCAACTGGTAAGGTAGCAGGTTAGGAAGAATTCAAGGCAGGAATGAATACAAACTGCATTTCAGGTGGAGGAACTAGGGCTCCAGAAGAGATGTGTAAAAATATTAAGGTAGCATTGAAGGACTTGGCTGATTAGACACAGGGAGTGGATGCTGAGGAAGAATCATGCTACCTGTCAGTGACAGGAGGATGGTGCTCCCACTAACGGGTGACCAAGAGATGCCAAGCAACTAGCTGGAAAAGTGAAATTGGAGCTTGTTAAAACTGTATCAGGGTCAAAAAAAAATTAAGGGTGAGAGATCTGAAGGTTTCTGGTGAAGATGGTTCAATTCCTGAAGACTCAACACCCATCTGTGTGGCACGCACTCACAGATCCATTCACAACTGAATTTGCCCAACTGCTACTAAAAGGCTAGCTTGGGTTTCCTGGGGTCTGAATTCTTTGGTTTTGTTCACCATTCTTCCCATCCTCTCCTCCCCTTTTTTTATGGCTTAGCTTCTACATAAGCATACAAGTATGCACACTGATTTCCTGGGACTTTGCTGACCCTTACTGCTTAGCATGCTGTTTTGTCAAGATTGAATCCCAAACACTTTTAGTAATAACATTCTTTTCTTTAAGACTCTTTCATTATTAATGACTGGGTTTATTCCTAGAATGAGTTCTGACCAAAGAGCGAGGTGGATAGGATGTGTATAGATATCCTAGTGGGAAGGAGTTGTACTCAGCATGCCTTTTATATCTATTTTATAAAGGCTTTAGGCCCCAGCAGAAATCCCCCAGTTTGTTTTCTATGGATCTTTCTGGTAATTCTATTTAAATTTTTTTTGGGGGGTGGGTAGGTCAAATCATCAAGGACATAGATTCCAAAAGTCCAGCAGAAAAGGCTGGCTTGAAGAACAATGACCTGGTGGTTGCTGTCAATGGCAAGTCTGTGGAGTCCCTTGATCATGACACTGTGGTGGAAATGATTAGAAAGGGTGGAGATCAGACCTCTCTGCTGGTGGTAGACAAAGAGACAGACAACATATATAAACTGGTAAGTAATACAAGGTCACATATTCATGAATTAAGGTTGGGTCCATTCATTCACACCCTCAAACTTTGGTTAAGTTACCACTTTGATCTTCATACTGGAAGAGGCATAACAATCATCATTAAGGCTGTACTGAAGCTCAAATTGGTAGATAAGAGAATGTGATGGGTTCATGAGGTTTAAGTCCTTGGAAATAAGATTTTTGAAAGAATTTGCAAATGTAACTGCAGAATTTCTCTTGGTGACCTAGGAAAAATCTATGAACAATAGCCTGGAAATAAACAGATGTAGTCCTAACTTTCCCAAATAGGGAATGACTGGGTTTTAATCTGTAGACCAATGTGTTCTACCAATCCCATGTAAAAGCCTAAAGAAAGTGAAAGTGAAGTCGCTCAGTAGTGCCCCGACTCTGCGACGCCATGGACTGTAGCCCACCAGTCTCCTCCATCCATGGGATTTTCCAGGCAAGAGTACTGGAGTGGGGTGCCATTTCCTTCTCCAGGGGATCTTCCCGACCCAGGGATTGAACCTGGGTCTACTGCATTATAGGCAGATGCTTTCCCATCTGAGCCAGAAGGGAAGTCCACATGGACTAGTTTATAAACCCTTAGCAAGGGAGTAGAAACACAGATTCACCAAGACCAAGCTGTGTCAAACTAACCTTATTTCCTTTTATCTCTTAGTCACAATAGCTATTGTCTACATATTTTAAAGTTTTTTTTAAATAACACTTTGATCACAAGAACTGAGGTTCACTCTAGCTTAGCAGACATTCAGGGGCCTTCTAAAGTATCATCTGCCTTGTTGGGTGTTGGTCACAAAAATGAACCAAGATGAACTTGTTCTATGTGATATACAATAGAAGCATCCAAAGGCATATAAATGATATAGAGGGAGGAATATTATGGGTGGTAGAATTAGCCTCCTTCAGATTAAAAAATCCTGAAGCTTAGAGAGACTAAGTGATTGGCTAAACTCACTCATTTTAGCAAAGACTGAAGTCAGTATTTGAAAGCAAGTTTTAATTATGCCATACTCTCTCCCAGCACATTTTGAATAGATATTTCAAGACATTTGTGTAAAGAAGACTAACGAGTGAACTGGATGATAGAAAAATTAATGGGTTTTTAGCTAGTGGAACAACCATACCTAAGAGTACTTGATACTGGACCAAATGTCAACCCGAACAGACTCTAACAGCATGCTGTTTGTTCCTAAGCTAGCATATTATTAAATGTGGATGGAGACATGGAAAACATATTTAATATACTTAAATCATACAGATGACTTAACGTGTTGATGGATAATTACTAGAGACTAGTATTTAAAATATCAAGATAGAAGAATAGTCAAGATAGAAGAATAAAAACTAGTAAGTTTGAAGTTTAATCAGGAATATATTTCAAGTACTAAACTAACTTAAAAGTAAATTGTATAAATACCAAATGGTGAGGTCTGAACTGATGACTATAGAAAAAAGTACAGAAAACTTGATGACACTCTAAGTATCTGCCCCTACCCAAAAAACTCAATTTAAAGTTACATTAATTGACACTTGGCTTTTGAAGATGATAGTATTACTGTTCTGAGTTGATCAGACTATACCTGAAATTACCAGTAATGTAATTTTGGGTAAATAACCCTCCCTGTGCCTGTTTCCTTCATTGTAAGGTAGGTGTATCTATGGCAAAGGGTAGTTCTTAAGTGTTATATGAGTAAATCAACAATGAGCCCAGTCCTGGCAACCTCACTTTAGGCCAGTGTCAAGAAAGGTAACCAGGGAATAGGTTTTGTAAGACATTATGTGAATATTTAGTTTGAATAACCATAGGTTTGGGGGAAGAAAGGAAAACATTGTCAAGAATTTAAAAGGCTAAATGGTAGCTATGTAAGGTAACGGATCTGTGTTAATTAACTTGATTGTGGTAATCACTGCACAATGTATATGTCTAGCGGATCATGATGTGCACACCTCAAACATATGCGACTGTAACTGTCAATTATACATTGTTAGAGCTGGGGAGATACAAAAGCAAAAGCTGATGAGATGGAAGAGAAGTACAATTCTACAATGATAGCTGGAGACTTCAATAGCCCATTCTCAATACTGGACAGAACAACCAGACAGAAGTAAGGAACTAGAGGACTTGAACAATGCAAACCAGCTAGATCTAATAGTCATACACAGAACACTCTACCCAACAGTGGAATACACATTCTTCTCAAGTGCACATGGGATAGTCCTCAGAATAGACCATGTGCCAGGCCACAAATCAAGTCACAAGAGCCAAAAGATGGAACCAACCCAAGTGTCCATTGACAGATAAATGGATTTAACACAAATAACACACACACACACACACACACACACACACACACACACACGAATTTGAAAGGCTATTACATGTGGGAAATAGACTTATTTTTGAGGTGTCCTACGGGGCACAGCTTCACCAAATAGAGAAGGCATAAGGAGCTAGCTTTTGGCTTAAAGACAACCAAAGGTACCAGGAAAAAACTTTGCAGAGTGGGAAGCTCCCAGATGGAGGAAAAAATCAAACAGAAGTCAGAAGGTCACTACAGTAGCTGCTGTAAAGGGAATTCAGGCATCAAGTCCTCTTCATGCATGCTCCTTTATGTGCTTGCTGAGTTGCATCCGACTCTTTGCAACCCCATGGACTGTAACCTGCCAGGATCTTCTGTCCATGGTATCTTCCAGTCAAGAAAATGAGTGAGTTGCCATTTCCTTCTCCAGGGCATCTTCCCAACCGAGGGATCAAGCCTGCTTCTTCTGTGTCTCCTGTACAAGCAGGCAGGTTCTCTATCACTAGCACCACCTGGGAAGTCCCAAGTCCTTTCCAATGCCTCCAATGACTTAACTATAATTTTAATGTTTTGATTAATATGAGAGAAATTGGATCTAAAAAGATGCCTGTCTCCATTCTCTTCCTCCCTCTTCTCTCCTAGAGTAAGTTCCATAGGTGGGTAGGTGCATGATGGTTGGATCTTTGATATATATATATCAGTGAATAAAACAAACACCTAGACCAGTTCTTGGCACATACCAGACACCCAAATATTTGAATGAAGAATGAGTAAAGACTCATCACTGCCCTGCCTCAAGATTAGCTGCTACTGTCAGATACAGTTGATCTGTAGTGATAGCAGAAGTATTTTTGCATGTGATGAGTCATTCTGACAGTTTCCCACATTTTAAAGAGAAAGAAATGTGGGAAGATTTGCAAGTATAGCATTGTAAGATCTGAGGTTCACTGAATTGGGTAAGTAGGAGATTCTGTGCTGGTGCTACTCTTTAACATTTTTTTAACTTTAGGTTGTGCTGGGTTGTGGTGTGCGGGCTTCTCACTGTGGTGGCCTCTCTTGTTGTGGAGCACAGGCTGTAGCACACGGGCTTCAGTAGCTGCAGCTTGCAGACTCAAGAGAGCACAGACTTGAGTAGTTGTGATGAACGGGTTTAGTTGCCCTGAGGCAGGCAGGATCTTCCTGGACCGGGGATCAAACCCATGTCTCCTGCACTGGCAGAAGGATTCTTATCCACTGTATCATCAGGGAAGTCCTGTGCTGCTGCTACTCTTGTTTAGAAAGAAGATGTGGTCACTATCATGGAATCAGAATAAACTAGCAGTTCTGTTAGATTTGGATCCTTGTACAGAATTCTGTACTGCTCTTATTTTATGTGTATGTACATTTGCTTACATGTTTATGCTCATTATTCTGTAACTAAGTTCAATCTTCCTTTATACCTTTTCTGTTTGGGGTAGTAGAGATATTTTACAGCTCTCAACCAGATGTATCTGGGAGAGGAGTGGAACATAGAGGATGCCTTATAAATTAAACCAGCACATTTAATAAAGTGTAAATTCTCATACTTATCATTAATGTTTTTTCCACTTTATTTTCAAAAGGCTGGCTTTTCTCCGTTCTTCTACTATCAAAGCCAAGAGCTGCCTAATGGTTCTGTCAAGGAGGCTCCAGCTCCTACTCCTGCTCCTCTGGAGGTCTCAAGCCCGGAAGCTACCGAGGAAGTAGGAGACCATAAGCCTAAACTCTGCAGGCTGGCTAGAGGTGAAGATGGCTATGGCTTTCACTTAAATGCGGTTCGGGGTCAGCCAGGCTCATTCGTCAAAGAGGTATGGTGAGCTGGTTGCAGCAGCCCAGTGAACACAGCCACAGTGAGGAGGGCCTCGGTTTCTCCCACTCACTAATGGCTCAGGAAAAAGATTACACCAAAGGCCTACACTGAGTGTCTCACTTGGGTTCACGTAAATACTGGTCTCATACCCTTTAAGATAGCTAAGAGTACATCAAAGTTCACATCATTTGTTTCTGAAACATTTGTGTGCCTCTTTAGACATTTCAAATTAAACAGAGTGAGTTGACATGACTGTAGTTGATAGTCACTACTAATAACTCTTGTCTGGGAGTAATACTTGTTTGCTTCTGTGTGGCTGGCATAATGCCACCCTGCAGGGACTGACAGAAAACTATCTCTGTAGCTCTCAAGTTGGGAATGAAGAAGGGGGACCTATGGAATCTAATGCCTTCACCCTGGAAAGCACTGTATGAAAGATACACAATAGGATATTCAACCATTGTGAACACTATTCTTTTGAGTAGTGCTTGTGAAATTGTAGCTTTCATAAGCAGAAAGCATTAGGGCACCATTTTAAACTTCCGTACCTCAAGGGGAAATGTCTGTATTCTCAACATGACTGAGAATAAATTCTCAAAGCCCTCACCTCTCCTCTGAAGAACTGCTAGCCTAACACTCTGTGGTCTCCGCCTGGAAGTGGTAACGCAGAACTCTGCTCACAGGTGCAGGAGGGCGGCCCTGCTGACCTGGCGGGGCTGGAGGACGAGGACGTCATCATTGAGGTGAATGGAGTGAACATGCTGGATGAGCCCTATGAGAAGGTGGTGGACAGAATCCAGAGCAGTGGCAAGACTGTCACACTGTTAGTCTGTGGAAAGAAGGCCTATGATTATTTTCAGGCTGAGAAAATTCCTATCGTTTCCTCCATGGCTGATCCACTGGATGACGACCTGGATCTTGATGAAGGCAGGCTGGAAGAATCAAAGCAAGACTCACATACAGCAGAACGAGAACGAGTGAGTGGTGATGCATCGCTTATAGTGATCTAACTAACCAGAGCATGGTAACGTCCTTAACAAGTGCACCATGTATCTACGTTTACCACAGGTCTCCTAAAACACCAGAAAATTACAGTGTAAAGAGAACTAGCAAATTCAGTTACCATGGCTGAGAGGAGGTAGTTTAAGAATAAACTTATTTTTCACAGCATGGAGTTGACAGTAACTTATCAAAATTATAATGAAAACACCAGAAGAACCCAAATCAGACTATTTACATACAAATTCTGGAATTGCCATTTATCACTCTTGGGTAATAGGCTGGGTGATTTGCCAGCCTTGGGTAACAGAAAATAATGGATTTATTCTCTGTGCCTCAGTTTCCCCACCTATAAAACAAAGATAATTGGTAGGATTGTTATCAGGATATATTAAGACTTTTAAGTCTTTGAACAGTGCCTGGTTCATGGTGAGCATGAGAATGAACGGTGGTGGTTAGAGACAATATTCTTTTTAAAATAACTGGCAAGTATTCAAGTTTCATTACTGGGGAAGAATAAACATTATCCTGTTTGTATTTCATTTAGATAAACTCCTTGACAAGTCTCAATTTCTCTTCATAGATGAACTTGAGGTCTGAAAGTAAACTATTCAAGTGCATAAAGGAAATGTATGACAAAGCCAAGACTCTAAATAAAAGTTTTACATTTTTTTTCATTACATTATTTCTGCATATTGGCAATCTAAAAAGCAAATACTCAGTTTTAATGAATATAAGCTGTCTTAGTCTGTTTGGGCTGCTAAACAAAATACCATAGACTTGGTGGCTTACAAACAACAAACATGTATTTCTCACAGTTGTGGAGGTTCAGAAGCCCAAGATCGCGGCACTGGCAGATTCAGGGTCTAGTGAAGGTGCTCTTCCGGGTTGCAGACTGCTGACTTCTGGCTTGCCTTCACAGGGCAGAAGGAACTAAGGATTCTGGGAGGCCACTTATAAAGGCCTAATCTGAGTCATGAGAGCTCTGCCCTCCTGACCTAATCACCTCCTCATCACCTTGGGAAACAGGATTTCAACCTCTGCACTTTGGGGAGATACAAACATGCAGACCATAGCATACATGTTGCCATTGACCTTGTATCCTGTATTGTTTCACAGAGAAAGTATTCTAGATGTCTTTAAAAAAACTCTATAATAACTCTATAGAAAGTCAATTGTACTATGCTAGTTTATAGAAAAGAAATATGTATATATATAGATATTAAAAGGAATGTGTCAGGGTCGAACAGCAAGCTGGAAATGAATCCAAGTGCAAAATTCTGGTCACCAAGCTTCTAGTGAGTGACTCTTCTTCCTGACTCAAGAGGTGCAAATCTAAAACAGACCATCCGTCTCCTTAAGCTCACACTCTTACCACTTACACATCCTCTGTTTTCTTTTGCACAGGCCCACAGTACAGCCTCTCATTCTTCTTCCAATTCTGAAGACACAGAGATGTGATGAGAGCCAGCACTGGCTTTGGCTGACAGCTGTTTCTGGGTATTTAATAGGAATCCTTTCCCAAGGAATGAGCTGACATCCGTTTACTGTCTTTGTTTGAGAAGAACTCCTTGGAAACCAGTTCATCACATGTGATTGTCTTCTGCTGTCACCGGTCTCAGGGGTGGCTACTGCAAAGAGCTTATTTATGGCCAACTTAGGAAAAGTTAATATACGAGCCAGATGCTTTTCATGCGATCTCTTCCAACCTTCAACTTAACTACTCTTCTCTGTTTGATCTTATTTCTTCTATAGGTTCCCAGAGCACCAAAGATGATTCATAAATCTGTATATGTGAGAACTGCTAATTAACGTATCTGAGCAGATAAGCCTATTAAAACTATGCTTTTGTAAGAATGTTGTTGCTGAAATAAATGCCATTAAAAATGCCTTTTGAGTATGCTTGAATTTTTTCTGTTGGCTAATAGAACCTTAACAGTGCTTTTGTTTCTGGTAAACTTTTTATGTTTTAACCTTCATTTTGCCTCTAGAAACCCCCAACACAACAAAACTCAGAATAAGATCTCAATAACAAAGAGAGACTTCCTGGTAATAAAATTCAAGACTTTCTTAAATTGAATTTCTGAGTGTCCTACAAATTTTGCAAAAGCTTCCTATTACAGATGAAGACATTGAGCCCTAGGATAGGAAAGTGACCTATTCCAGTTAAGTTATTCATTGTTTTACCCCACAACTCCACAAATGGCAGATGCAAAGAAAAAATGAAATATCATCAGTGACTTGAATTTAGAGTAATTCACTCTTAAATAATACTAGTAAAGTGAAAGTGAAAGTTGCTCAGTCGTGTCCGACTCTTTGTGACCCTATGGATTATACAGTCCGTGGAATTCTCCAGGCCAGAATACTGGAGTGGGTAGCCTTTCCCTTCTCCAGGGGATCTTCCCAACCCAGGGATTGAACTAAGCTGAAGGGAAATCAAGAAAAATGTCATACTCTTAAGTCTGTCTCGGTACACTCTATTTCAGTTGCATACCACTCCTTCCCCAGCATAGATGAACTTTTGGTTATTTGAAGGGTGAAGGGGATGGGGAGGAGGGCTGGGATGCTGACTTAGACCACACAAGCAATAATACCAAGCTATCCCTGACAGAATGACAGTAAGGCCCAAGTGTTAACAATCTCTGATTTTAATGATAGTCAATCTCAAGGGAAACTCATAACCTCCTCCATGGGATCCTTGATTTAAACAGAATCTCAAGTGTTTAACCAGCTACCTTACATTTCTCTTACCCAAGAATTCCAGTGTATTTTCTCCCTTTAGCTTCTTGGCTCCTTTTAGCCCCACCACCTGGCACACTCTACCAGCCTCAAACCAAACAGGGTACTCTTGGTTGAGTGCTAGCTTGAGTTACTTCTCTCTTTCTCTCATACAAATGAGAAGCTGAAGCTACTCATGATTACAGTATCATCTGAGGACGAAGGCATAAGCTGCAGGTAGAATATGCTACCACAGCACTATGTTGTTTTAAAAATGTTAGGCCCTGGCCCCTCCAGTTTTTCCCTCTTATATCCAAATTCTGACACCACTGGCTTGTAGCAGTCTGTAATAGGCATGAGTTCAAGGTGCCATATGCTTCTCTGGTGCCTGTTTGTGGGCCAGATAGAGGAAGAGTATGCTGGAGAGAGCACTGACCAGGAAGATGACATCAAACCAACGGTGATAGAAGTTGAACTGCAGCTCTCCAAGGACTTCGGTGATGATGGTGCGGTACTCCAGAGGCATGCTCATTCGGATCAGCAGCACAGATGAGACGAAGTACATGCCCTGTAGGTCAAATGAATCCAGAAGGGACTTTGAATGCAGTGACAGACAAAGGAAATAGTTAAAATATTAAAAAGTATGAAACATTTCTGGTATTTTACAGCTCTAGACATAAAGCTAGTTCATTAAACTTACCATAATCTGTGCTAATAGCAGGACAATGACATTGGAGGATTTACTGCTGGAGATGGCATAAAAGAACTGTCAAGAAAGGGAGGAAAGATGATTATACAGTACTTCTAGATTCCTGTGTCAAAAACATTAAGTAGCATGTAAATAAAAGTGTTTTTTTCCATGCCACCATCTTGTGTAGAACCGTTTATAAGATTAAGGCTATAAATAAGACATTTAAACAGACTGCCCCCAAAGGATCCACTTATAGTTTTCCCATACGGGTAAGTATGGGAAAATATCACGACAAGATGCTTTGTAGGAAGCATCACTACTAGTGATGCTTTGTAGGAAGCATCATGTGAACAAAGCTAGTGGAGGTGATGGAATCCCAGTTGAGCTATTTCAAATTCTGAAAGATGATGCTGTTAAAGTGCTGCACTCAATATGCCAGCAAATTTGGAAAACTCAGCAGTGGCCACAGGACTGGAAAAGGTCAGTTTTCATTCCAATCCCAAAGAAAGGCAATGCCAAAGAATGCTCAAACTACTGGACAATTGCACTCATCTCACACGCTAGTAAAATAATGCTCAAAAGTCTCCTAGCCAGATTTCAACAATACGTGAACTGTGAATTTCCAGATGTTCAAGCTGGATTTAGAAAACACAGAGGAACCAGAGATCAAATTGCCAACGTCTGTCAGATCATAGAAAAAGCAAGAGAGTTCCAGAAAAACATCTGATTTACTGATTACACCAAAGCCTTTGACTGTGTGGATCACACCAAACTGGAAAATTCTTCAAGAGATGGGAATACCCAGAACACTACCTGCCTCCTAAGAAATCTGTATGCAGGTCAAGAAGTAACAGTTAGAAGCAGACATGGAAAAACAGACTGGTTCCAAATTGGGAAAGAAGTACGTCAAGGCTGTATACTGTCACCCTGCTTATTTAACTTCTATGCAGAGTACATCAAGCAAAATGCCAGGCTGGATGAAGCATAAGCTGGAATCAAGACTGCTGGGAGAAATATCAATAACCTCAGACATGTAGATGACACCACCCTTATGGCAGAAAGTGAAGAGGAACTAAAGAGTCTCTTGATGAAAGTGAAAGAGAAGAGTGAAAAAGCTGGCTTAAAACTCAACATTCAAAAAACTAAGGTCATGGCATCCAGTCCCATCACTTCATGGCAAATAGATGGAGAAACAGTGAAACAGATCCAAAATCACTGCAGAGAGTGACTGCAGCCATGAAATTAAAAGATGCTTCCTCCTAGGAAGAAAAGCTATGACCAACCTAGATAGCAAATTAAAAAGCACAGACATTACTTTGCCAAAAAAGGTTCATCTAGTCAAAGCTTTGGTTTTTCCAATAGTGATGTATGGATATGAGAGTTGGACCATAAAGAAAGCTGAGCACTGAAGAATGGATGCTTTTGAACTGTGGTGTTGGAGAAGATGCTTGAGAGTCCCTTGGACTGTAAGGAGATCAAACCAGTCAATCCTAAAGGAAATCATTCCTGAATATTCATTGCAAGGACTGATGCTGAAACTGAATCTCCAATACTTTGGCCACTTGATGCAAAGAGCCGACTCATTAGAGAAGACCCTGATGCTGGGCAAGACTGAGGGCAGGAGAAGGGGGCGACAGAGAATGAGATGGTTGGATGACATCACCGACTCAATGGACATGAATCTGAGCAAACTCCAGGAGATAATGAAAGACAGGGAAACCTGGTATGCTGCAGTCCATGGGGTTGCAAAGAGTCAGACAGGAATTAGCGACTGAACTGAACTGATATGGGTAAGTTGGTGGGCTTAAGTATTATAATGTGAAAAGATTCCCACTTACCAGAAACCATGTGATACATATGATTTTAGCATCATTATATAACATTAAAGCAAATTATACCAGGCCACTCCAAGCCCCTGTAGTTGTTTCTGGGCTCCTGAGCTCTTCCTAAAATTGTGCTGAATGCTTGCAGAGCCCTTTCCCCCTCCCACCCTCTTCACTCCTTTCATTTCAACAGCTCTTGGATTCTGAAATCCCACCTCTTCTACCAGAGAATTTACCTTCCAGTTCCATGAAACCTTCCTATGCTGATCAGAAAACTGCCCAACATTCAGCTTCTCCTACTTCCATATTCTCTTCACAAGCAACTCTCCCAGTTATTCGTCTCACCTCAAACACTACCTCATTTATTCATTCCAACCATCTGCTCAGCGTCTACCATGCGCCAGGTTCTGTTCCAGATGCTAGTGACACATCAGTGCATGAAACATACTGTGATCTCATTCTGTGGCCTTTGGTAACTACTTATCTGTCTGGTGTATGATGTAAATACATTATCATCAATTTATGTGCTAGTCTAACTTTTTCTTTTATTCTGTGGCATGTCTTTTACAAATTTGTAGTTGTTGTTTAAGATCTCAGAAGGCAGAAATCTTAATTAGGTACAGTTATCTCACAGTGCCATGTAATGTAATTAACTACTTTTCAACTCCATGATACAACCTACCTTGGTAAGAGTGATCAGCAGTCCTCTGATAGATGTGACTATGATTATTCCGACCAGAATGAAGGAAATGTGTTGGGACCAGAACTTCACCTGTCAAGGCAAGAGGAAGAAAAAATATTTGTTAAATCTCTGTTCAGAGAGATGGGAAAGCTAAGATGATACATTATTATCACTTATGCAACTGTGAGAGGGAACTTCATTAGCGAGTAAGTGGCAATAAAAACATGTATACGAAGACTTCAGTGGGTATCTTAATTAGCAGACCTAAACTTAAGACAGAAGACAGCAAGTGCAGTGAAGTGATGAAAATAATACTAATAAATCAGAAGAAACACAAAGCCAATAACATAGCTTCAAGTAAAAAGCATGAATTAAAAAGAAACTAAATAGCAGCCTGATAATTTTTAATATTTGTGAATGACAGTTCTCTGATCACCCAAAACTTAAATAATAATAAAGTATGTAGACATTCTCAGCTATGGTCTAGGAAGTAGTTGACCTTTATTTGAATCACAGGATGATACCTTTTTCTTCTCTTGGATTGCTTCAGAGAGAGAAGCAGCTGTGATACCCTGTGCTTGATTCAAGGCTGAAAAGCATCAGAGGGGAGCTGTACTGCCAACATCTGAGAGATGTTATTCAGATTTATGAAATGTGGAGTGATGTGTAGATGGGCTACAGAAGGAACACATATACATACACAGAAACTAGCCCTAGAAAGCACTGACAGGAAGGGCATTTCTAAAAATTCACCCCAGTAAAAAAATTTTTAAAGGAAAATACATATGAAATATGAGTGAAGCATGCTTTACCATATAATTTATATACTACATGAAGGAAAGAAACCATGCTCCTTCACATGAAAAAGGATATACTGTTGATTTATCATCTAAGAAATGTGTGCCTTGAGTTGTTTCTCAAGGACTGGAGCTCAATTTGCTCAGGTGTATTTTCATTTTATCCAGCTACCAGGGGCATGTCCATCTGAGGGTTATCATACAAACTATGGCCAGGATTGCAGAACAACTAAATGGCACTCATAAGGACTAAGAATGTGACACTGGTTTTAGTACCAAAGTGCAGCTAGAATCACTGGCCATATAAATACCTGGAAAATACACTATTCTACAAATAAAGGCATTAAATTGGGACAAGACTGTCCCAATTATAAAACAGGTAGAAGATTAAAAAAAAATTTGTGCACAGGTGAGTTAACCATTTTTAGCTCAAAGCCCATATGAATTGATACAGATAATTTTTTATAGCAGAAATCATTTTAGTTCTAACACAAAACCACTAATTAGTAGTTAATTTTATACCAGAGGAATCAAAGGTGAGTTATATGTTTGAAGATAACATCAAGTATCACAGACAGAAGTATTTGAATATTTGGTAGGGAGAAGCTGGAGAGTGGTAGCTGTGACTGAGAAGAGAAGGAACTGTAGAAATGATCACTACCCATGAAAATAATAATCGCCAGTCATTAGTTATGGTTTTAGGCCCTTTACGAATCTGCCATGTGAATATTCCAAAACATAGGAGAGGGAGAAGAATGAAAGCAGAAACAAGTACCTAGAGTAAGGACATAGAATCTAAACATAACAAACAAAGATTTTGATACAATTCTTACATCAAATTGGATCCCCAGATAATTCACAGTGATTTCAATGCCTCTTGTGACTGGATCAGTTTTCCCCACTCGGTCAAAAACGATATTGATGGTTGCCTACAGAGACACAGACCTTTACATTAGAGCATCTCAAAAATCAGTTTCAAAAAATGATTCAAAATAATGAATCACCAAGTGTTTCTTACAGGTGGATATTCCTAAAAGTGCAATTCTACTTTCAATCTAAATCGTATATAAGAAATCTATTTTGGCTATTCATACATTGGCAAACAAAAGTCCCTATCTACACTATCTTTCTTTTCTGTAGAGTGTAAAGGAGGATAAGGCTATGACATATACACCTCAATTTATTAGGATCCAGAAAGGTAACATTCTGGTAAAACACAAGGTAAGAGAATCAAGTGATTCCAGGGTCATTCGCTATGGTTGTTTTCTGAAAGCTCTAATAGCAATCACTAAAACAACAAGGAGAGTTATTATAGCTGACAAGCCAATAAAGATCAAATGGAATTATGAAAAACAATCGATTAATCCAAAAGAAGAAAGACAAAAGGAAAAAAGAACACAAAACAAATAAAAACATACAGCAACAGGGTTGCTCAATCATAACAATAACACATTGACTATAAGTGGTTTACTACTGTATAGCACATGGAACTCAGTATTATGTGGCCTGGATGGAAGGTGAGTTTGGAGAGAATGGACATATGTATATGTATGGCTGAGTCCTTTTGCTGTTCACCTGAAATTATCACAATATTGTTTGTTAACTGGCTATACTCCAGTACAAAATAAAAAAGTTTAAAAAACATATAAATGGTCTAAACCAGAGGTTGGCAAACTCTGCCACGGTCATATGACTGTGTAGATAAATGGACCTGGCTGTGTTCCAATCAAACTTTTTAAATAAAAGCAGGTGGTGGCTGGATTTGGCCTAGGGGTTGCAGATGGCTGACTCCTGGTCCAAATATGACAAATAAATGGCAGAGACCATTAGATTAGATATAAAAGCAAGCAGTTTACAAGAAGCCCACTTTAAATATAAAGATACAAATAGGTTAAAACTACAAGCATGGAAAAAGATTTATTATGCTAATGATAATCAAAAGAAAGCTGGAATGTCTATATTAATATCAGACAAAGTAGACTTCATAGCAAAATAATGTTGCCAGAGACCAAAAGGGTCATTTCATAATAATAAAAGAATCATTTTATCAAGGGGTACATAGTGACCCTACATGACATACATGAAGAAAAAAAATGATATAATTTAAAAAAGGCAAATCCACAACAATAGGTGGAAATTTCAACACCCCTCTCTCAATAAACAAGCATCAGAAAATCAGTAAGAGTACAGAAAAACTTAACGGTATTATCAATCAACTTGACCTAAGTGAGACCTGTAGGCTATTCCACCCAACCAGAGTAGAATACACTTTCCATTCAAGGGCACAAAGAACATTAACCATGGCTGACCATATTCTGGGCCAGAAAACAAGCCTCAAGAGACTTAAAAAGATTCAAATCATACAAAATATGTTCTCAGACCACATGAAATTAAATTAGAAAAGTATTTACAGAAAGATATTCAGAAGATGCCCAAATATTTTATAATGTACTTCTAAATAACCGACTAGTTAAAGAAGAAATCAGAAAGTATTTTGAACTGAATGAAAATAAATATAAACCTATCAAAAAAGTTGCATGTGTGAGATACAAATAAAATAGTGCTTAGTAAGAAATTTGTAGCATTAAAATGCCTATATTTAAATAAAGTTTCAAGTTCAATGATCTTAGCTTCCTCTTTAAGAAATCAGAAAAAGAAGACACCCAAAAAAGCAGCAGAAGAAAAATAATAAAGATCAGAGCAGAAATCAATGAAGTAGAAACCAGAAAAATAGAGAAAAATCAATTAACCCAGATGCTGGTTCTTTGAAAAGTTTAATAAAATCGATAAACTTCTATCCAAATTGATCAGGAAAAAAAAGAATGAGAGATATCAATTCACATCCACCAAAATATTGAAAGATATACCCAATTGAAGGCAGAGTTCCAAAGAATAGCAAGGAGAGATAAGAAAGCCTTCTTAAGTGAACAATGCAAAGAAACAGGAAAACAATAGAATGGGAAATACTAGAGATCTCTTCAAGAAAATCAGAGACATCAAAGGGACATTTCATGCAAAGATGGGCACGATAAAAAACAGAAATGGCATGGACCTAACAGAAGTAGAAGATATTAAGAAAAGGTGGCAAGAATACACAGAACTATACAAGGAAGATCTTAATGACCTGGATAAACACTATGGTGTGGTCACTCACCTAGAGCCAGACATCCTGGAGTACGAAGTCAAGTAGGCCTTAGGAAGCATCACTACAAACAAAGCTAGTGGAGGTGATGGAATTCCAGCTGAGTTATTTCAAATCCTAAAAGATAATGCTGTTAAAGTGCTGCATTCAATATGCC
The DNA here is from genome assembly GCF_042477335.2 of Ovis canadensis. Classification (NCBI taxonomy): domain Eukaryota; kingdom Metazoa; phylum Chordata; class Mammalia; order Artiodactyla; family Bovidae; genus Ovis; species Ovis canadensis. The sequence continues at coordinate 99,929,321 of NC_091245.1, read as the reverse complement.
AGCAAATTTGGAAAACTCAGCAGTTGCCACAGGACTGGAAAAGGTCAGTTTCATTACAATCCCAAAGAAAGGCAATGCCAAAGAATGCTCAAACTACCGCACAGTTGCACTCATTTCATATGCTAGCAAGGTAATGCTAAAAATCCTTCAAGATACGTTTCATGAACCTAGTTCATGAATAGCACATGAACCAAGAAATTCCAGATGTACAAGCTGGGGTTAGAAAAGTCAGAAGAATCAGAGATCAAATTGCTAACATCCACTGAGTCGTAGAAAAAGCAAGGGAATTCCAGAAAAACATCGACTTCTGCTTCATTGATCATGCTAAAACCTTTGACTGTATGGATCATAAGAAACTGGAAAATTCTTCAAGAGATGGGAATACCAGACTACCTGACCTGCCTCCTGTAAGGAGAAACCTGTATGTAGGTCAAGAAGCAACCGTTAGAACCGGACATGGAACAACAAACTGGTTCCAAATTGGGAAAGGAGTATGTCAAGGCTGTATATTGTTACCCTGCTTATTTAACTTCTATGCAGAGTACATCATGAGAAACGCTGGGCTGGATGAAGCACAAGCTGGAATCGAGATGCTGGGAGAAATATCAATAACCTCAGATATGCAGACGACACCACCCTTATGGCAGAAAGTGAAGAGGAACTAAAGGCCCTCTTGATGAAGGTGAAAGAGGATAGTGAAAAAGCTGGCTTAAAACTCAACATTCAAAAAACTAAAATCATGGATGGCATCTGGTCCCATCACTTTATGGCAAATAGATGGGCAAACAATGGAAACAGTACCAGACTTTATCTTGGGGGGCTCCAAAATCACGGTAGACAGTGACTGCTGCCATGAAATTCAAAGATGCTTGCTCCTTGGAAGAAAAGCTATGACAAACCTAGACAGAGTATTAAAAAGCAGAGACATTACTTTGCTGACAAAGGTCCGTCTAGTCAAAGCTATGGTTTTTCCAATAGTCATGTATGGATGTGAGAGCTGGACCATAAAGAAAGCTGGGCACTGAAGAATTGATGCTTTTGAATTGTGGTGTTGGAGAAGACTCTTCAGAGTCCCTCGGACAGCAAGGAGATCAAACCAATCTAATCCTAAAGGAAATAAAGCCTGAATATTTATTGGGATAATGATACTGAAGTTGAAGTTCCAATACTCTGGCCATCTGATATGAAGAGCTCACTTATTGGGAAAGACCCTTATGCTGGGAAAGGCTGAGGGCAGGAACAGCAGTGGGCAACAGAGGGTACGATGGTTGCATGGCATCATCAACTCAATGGACATGAGTTTGAGCCCACACTGGAGACAGTGAAGGACAGGGAAGCCTGGCGTGCTGCATGCAGTCCATGGGGTTGCAGAGTTGGAAATGACTCAGCGACTGAACAACAACAAAATGACTATAATTAAAGATAGATAATAAGTGTTGGAGAGGATGTGGAGAAATTCCAACTGTCATACATTGCTGGCAGGAATATAAATGGTGCAGATGCTTTGGAAAACAGCTTGGTAGTTAGGCAGTTTATTAGCAGGTTCAACATATAGTAAGCATATAACCCAGCAATTCTACTTCTACAGATATATACCTAAGAGAAATGAAACACATGTCCACATAAAAACTTATACATGGGGTTTCCCTGATGGCTTAGAGGTAGAGAATCCACCTGCCAATGCAGGAAACACAGCTTTGATCCCTAGTCCAGGAAGGTCCCAAATGCCGCAGGGCAGCTAAGTCCATGCGCTGCAACGACTGAGCCCACACACCCTAGAGCCTGTGCTCTGCAACAAGTGAAGCCACCGCCACGAGAAGACTGTGCACTGCGACAACAGAGCAGCCCCTGCTCGCGGCAACTAGATAAAAGCCTGCACAGCAACGAAGCCCCAGCACAGCCCCCAAGCAGACTTATACATGAATGCTCAACAGCATTACTTACAGTGGCCAAGACTGTCACGATAAAGCAACTCAAATGTTCATCAACTAATAATGTGGCATAGCCATATAATGGAATAAATAGTATTTGATCATAAAAAGGAATGAAGTATTTATAGTTAGAGGCTACGATATAGATAAACCTTGAAAACATTATGTTAGGAAGCCAACCACAAAAGATCACATCGCATGATTCCATTTAATAAAGTTATTAATATATTTATATATTAACATTCAATTATAGAATTTAATTATATATCATATTCATTAATTTATTAACATATTAATAGTCCATGCAAACCCTTCTACTAATTGGAAGAGAAAGAAATACTTCTCAACTTATTCTTTAAGGTTAGACACCTAAACCAAAGACATTAACAAGAAAACTACACTCTGACATTCTTCATAAATATAGATATAAAAACTCTTCAACAAAACATTAATAAATTAAATCTAACAAAACATTAAAAGGATAATACACCTGGCCAAGTAAGGTTTACTCCAGGAATGTGAGGTCAGTTTAATGTTCAAAAATTAATTTTACTGTATTAGCAGACTAAAAAAGAAAAACCATATGATCATCTCCATAGATGTAGAAGTGACAAAATCAAACATGCTTTCATGATTAAAAACACTTAAGAAACTATTAATAAAAGAAAATTCCTCAATCTGATAAAGGCATCTAGGAAAAACCAACAGCTAACACCATACTTAATGCTGTAAGACTGGATGCTTTCCCCCTAAGAGCAGGAACAAGATCAGGGTGACTGCTTTACTTAATTCTGTTACTGAAGGATTTGGTCAGTGCAGTAAGGCTTGAAGAGGAGGAGAAGATAGGATGGAATTGTCTATATAGGAAAACAATAAGAGAGTTTAGCAAGGTAACAGAATATAAAATCAATATATAAGAATCAATTGTATATCTATATACTATTAACACTTGAAAATGAAAATTATAAAAACACTGTCATTTATAATAGCATCTAAAAATTAAATACTTAGATAAATCTGATGAAAGATGAGAAAGATCTGTACACCAAAAACTATAAAACACTGCTGAGAAAAACTAAGAAAATCTAAATAAATGAAGAGTTGTATCATGTTCATGGATTGGAAGACACATTGATCAAGACAGTGTGGTAAGATACATATAAATCTCAATAGAAAAAAGGGAACAGAAACAGACCCATATACATAAGGTCAATTAGTTTTTGACAAAATTGCAAAATTGCCTCAATGGAGAAAGGATACTCTTCTCAACAAAGGGTACTAGAACACCTGGATATCTATGTGGAAAAAGTGAACTTGGATTCATACTCCAATATCATATTAGAAATTAAACTTAAGATGGATCACAGACCTAAATGTAAAACCTAAAACTATAAAATTTCTATTTTATATTTTCATATTAAGAAAACATATGAAAAAAAATCTTTGTGACCCCAGGTTAGACAAAGATTTCTTAGATACAACACAAAAGCATAATCTATAATAAAAAAAGGATAAATTGGACACCATCGAAATTAAGACCTTTTGATTTTTGAAAGATACTGCTAACAGAATGAAAAGCCAAGTCACTGATGGGAGAAAATATTTTAAAATCACATATTTGATAAAAGGTTACCAGATTATATTGAAAAATTCTCAAGCCCAACAAAAAGAAAACAATCAACCTATTTAAAAAATGGGCTTCCCAGGTGGCCCAGTGGTAAAGAATCTGCAGGCCAATGCAGGAGATGTAAGAGATGTAGATTCAATCCCTGGGTTGGGAAGATCCCCTGGAGGAGGAAATGGCATCCCACTCCAGTATTCTTGCCTGGAAAATTCTATGGACAGAGGAGCCTGACGGTCTATAGTCCATGCTCTGCAAAGAGTCGGACATGACTGAACAACTGAGCACAATTGAAAAACTGGCAAAAAATCTGGATAGATAAATCACCAGAGAGGATACACAGGTGGCAAAAAGGCACATAAAAGTTGTTCAACATCATTAGGCATTAGGAAAATGCAAATTAAAATGATTTAGTACCACCTCATATCTATTAAAACATCTAAGATTTAAAAGACTGACTACACAGTGTTAGCAAGGATGTGGAATAATTGAAACTCTCAAATACTGCAGGTAGGAATGTAAAATGGTACAACCTCTTCGGAAAAGTTTGGCCATTTCTTCAAAAGTTAAACATGCCTGCCATATGATCCAGCCATTCTACAAGCAAATGCTTTCTCCCAAGAGAAAAGAGAACACATGTCCAAACACAGACTTGTAGACGAATATTCACAGCAACTTTATTTCTAATATTCCCAAATGGGAAACAAACAAATATTGATCAGCAGGTGAACAGATAAAACAAATTGTGGTGCATCCATACAGTGGAAATACTACGAAGTATAGAGACAAAGGGGCCTGAGGAAACATTTGGAAGTGATGGATGGATATGTTCTCTGTGTTGCTTGGGTGATGGCTGTTGCACAGGTATATGTATATATCAAAACTTACCAAATTGTATATGTTAAATATGTACAGTTTACTGAATGTCAATCATATCTCAATAAAGCTGTTAAAAAACGTTACACTCTCCTAAAGGCTGCATCTCAGGGAAAACCTTTAGTAGCTTAATAATATGAATACTTGATAACTGAATACACTATCTTCATTTATCCTCTCCCACTGAAAAAGTCAAGATTTAAAAATGTCATCTGCATGGGTATTAACATCAATTTTTTATAACATTTAGAGCTGTTAAATCTAGAATCCTCCATTCATCTACACTGATCAAAATTAACTAACAAGCTGACAAAGCTTCTCTTTGTGCAAGCATAGCCTCAGTGGGAAAGTCATCAAACCAGAAAGTCAAATCAGCCTTTTTTATAATCACACCGAAATCCATTAATACCTGCAGATGGGTCACAAGTAAAGACAAATAAAGCAGTGCATAAAATGCACATGAACAATAGAGCGGGAGGGCAAGCCATAAAAGAGTAAAAGCTGGAAGCACAGAAGATGAATTTATCTGTAGGAATATGTTTTAGAATTTACTTTTTTGGGTATATACAGATTATTAAAAAGGACAGGTGGTTTCTATTCTGAGCTGAAGGCTGGAGTTGTGTTACATACAGTCATGTACTCATGAGTACTATGAAGAGTAGGGTGTGAAACACGAAACTTCTATAGTCACTTCATGTATTTCACAACCTAAGAACTCACTAATAATTTCTGACAGAAGAAAAACGCAACCTCCCTTTTCTAGGTGACCCAAAAAGAAGAGGGGGAAGAGGCTCAGATATGTGAAAGATGACATGCTCTGTTGATGCAGTTGGATTTGGAACTTAGTCCACAGCCTCAACCAAACCCAATTTTCTCTCTGCCATAACTAGAGCAATTATCTAAACCTCGACAATTAAAAAAAATATACTTACCATGAAAATTTTCCAAACACAGTAAATAGAGAAGAAGTAACCCAGAAAATTAAAGTATTTCCCTTTGAAAGTTTTGGAGTATTCTATTCTCTCCTGAGGGAGAACAAACACAAAACACGGTTAGTCTTAGCAAAATGTATGTTTACATTCTACAAAAATATTTCTGCCTCTATGAATCACTGTTCAGGCTAAGGATTAAAACCACACACAATAATAATATTAAAATAACAATAATAGTAGTAGTGGGAAAATTTATTGAATGATTACTTTAAACCAAAAATTAGGATAAACATCTTACATGCAGTGTCTACTTTAATCTTCATAACAACTCTTATGAGGTATGTCCTTTTTAATTTTGCAGATGAGGAAATGAAGTCTTAGAAAGGTTAAATAACTTGCTTAAGGACACACAGCTAGTGAGTAAGGGAAGTTAGGCTCAGGTCTACCTGTCTCCAAAGCCTATGTTTATCTCTATCCTATGCAGCTATTCCTGTGAAGTGATCCTCAAAAAGGATTAAAATAGTTTGAACAACCTTAAATAATAGATTTTGCATGTTTATATTATATTGCATTTTAGGTGTACGTAGGAAAGTTTCTTTTTGTAGTTAGGTTCCTTTTTAATCTGGCTCCTTTAAAATAGAGCTAGACCATAGCAAGGACTTCCCTAGTGGCCCAGTGGTACAGAATCCACCTGCCAGTGCAAGAGACTTGGGTTTGATCTCTGGGTCAGGAAGATACCCTGGAGAAGGAAACGGTAATCCAGTCCAGTATTCTTGCCTGGGAGATCCCATGGACAGAGGAGCCTGGCGGCCTATAGTCTATGGGATCACAAAAGAGTCAGACATGACTTAGGGAATAAACAATAACAACAGCAGATGGATGTCTTACTGCTCTTACAATATTACTAACTTGCAAGAGAATAAAAAACAATCACAGGAGCTACCATAGGAACCACCCTCTTGATCTTGGCCATCAGTAGGAAGTGATGTGTGCAACCTTTATCTAGATGATTAAACGCTTCTTCTGACTATTCCAATAATTTCCATTTTTGAGAGTGTTCCATTAAGGGTTTTGCTACTGGTAGGAGAAATGTCACAAAGAATCCAGGTATCAGTGCTTCATGACTGATCCTGAAGCTACTGAGGTGCCTCTTACATGGCTTGGCCATAGAGGATGCTACAAAGCCTATTTAGTCTTGCTCTCTCTTCAATCACATTGGTAAAACCCACACTTCAGTTTCCTTGCTCTGTACCTTGGTAGCATATAGATCAGCTGTTTCCAGAAAAAGTTGCCTGCTTAGTTCTTCCAAAGCATCCACTTCCTGTTGAATAAGAGTAAGATCTGGCACAAAATGGGCATCAAGGTTTAAATCACACAGAAGTTTCAAGGAACAGCAATGAAGAAGGCACATGCTTTTGGTTTCTTCTATAGCGGGTCCTAGGAACTGCCCATATTTTCAATTTCCTGCTTCATAGCCAGCAGTACTATTTCAGAACTATTTTTCCAATCTCAGACACAGGTGTATAAAAGCTTTACCATTAAGAGCACCACAACCAAACAGCTACCACTCAGTTTTACACTAGCTTGAAAGTGGCTCGGGTAGGTGGTTCTGTTTATTTTTGCTTTATCTAGTTAGCTTAAGTCAAATGTCATTTTTGAAATCTCAAAAGGTTACATAGTAAGAAAAACACCTAAAATATACAGCAAACTTTTCTCTTGAATTATCTTGAATAAATATGATGCTAGGAAAACAGATCTAATGTTTACTGAGTTCTAATACAGGCTGGGATTTATAGACATTACCTTCTTCAGTTCTTTACAGATCTTATCTTCTATCATTCACAACAATCCCATGAGATTGGTGTCCTTATCCATTTTGCAGATAAGGAAAGTAAAGCTCAGAGAGTCAAATATCTTGCTCAAAGTCACACAGCTAATAGGTGTGGAAGCAAAGTCAGAGCTGCCTTACTCCAAGATCTGCTCTTTCCATTACTGTATGCCACCTTCCAAGAACTCAGTGAGGCTGTGTGATTATCCTCTCCATTTAGGAAAGGACTCAGAGAGGCTAAATAACCCTGATACTTTTTTGACTTGGCTTAGTGTTGCTAAGACAGCTTAAACCTAAAGTTTGGCTTTTATGAATTTTTAAGTAATAAAAATAGTAAAGATAGCCCTTTCTAAAACAGAAGTTTAATTGGTTTTAATCCAAATCCTCCCTCCTCTTTGTGATTTTTCCCTCTATTACCCAAATCAGCAAGTGCCCTTCAGCTCCCTCCTCAGTAGTGGCTGCTGTTGGTACAGTTCAGGCCACTGAATACCATGGTTCAGTTACATGTCTGGCTCCCCCATGATTAGGCAGTAAGTTCCTTGAGGAGAGAGGCTATCTTCTGCTCATCAGTTTAGCCCTCTGTCTGGAAATAGGAGATGTGAAATAAATGTTTAAATAAATTTAAAGTCACTTATCCCCCGCTCCCTCTCTCCTGTGGTCATCCCATTTTGTTTGTTCTAATTCCTACCTGCATTTCACACTAAAAAGGTATGTCATAATTTATAGCAAGAACAGGTTACATTTTTTTCCTCCAATTGAGGCAAAAGGGAATTTGTTCTTCCTCAGGCCAGAGATGGCAGGAATAACGCATAAGCAATCTTACCTCTAGTCCCTCGCACCAAATTTTGGCTTGACAGCCTGGTAGCCACAAAGAGATGTGGTTACTCAATTTGGGAATTAGTTTAACACTGCAAGCAGCTGGGCCAAGACAAATTCTTTAACACAATTTCCTTGATTCTTTAAACCAAAAAGTTACTGGAGATAAAGAGCTGCTTAAAATTTGTTTCTAAAACTGACTGCTTTAGAAATGGGCCCTTACAATCGATATACAAACCAGTCATTTTAGGGAGCCACTGTTTTGTGGTGGTTTTTTGGAGTTGGGAAATAAAATAGTGTAGTGGAAAGAACTAAGGAGACCACAGTTCTGGCCTTACCTTTGCCACAAGCCACTGTGTGACTTAACTTCTCTGGGTCTATTTTCTCATCTGTAAAATGGAAAGACTGATTTGTTTGGATCCCTTCAGCTCAAAGACAATGGTTTTATTATTTTAGGATTATCTATGGCTTTCTATTTCCTAAGCCCAGTCCTGGCCAGCTGAACTCTGATGCAGTGAGGTATCTTAGAAGAGAATGTCCCTGTCCCAACACTAATTTTTCTTCTGCCCTTGGTGCAGAGTTGAGGAAAAGAAACAGGCCAATGGATAAAGGATACTTTCACTTCCTGGTGCTGAAGTGGTAACGCTCTTTATCATCCCCCAGAATCCTGATGGTTTGTTATGCACCTCCCCCTTCTGGAACATAGTCCTCCGTGTCATTGCCATCCTGAAATAAAAGGAAATGTAAAGACTTAGAGAATGAACTTATGGTTGCCCGGGGTGGGGAATGGTGGGAGGTAAGAATGGGGGAAAGAGACAGTCAGGGAGTTTGGGATGGACATGGACACACAGCTACAGTTAAAATAGATAACCAAGAAGGACCTACTGTTAAAAAAAGAAAATGTAAAACCTCAGCAAAGGAGCATGGACCCTCAAAGTCCATTCTTGTCGTCTCATAGCTGCTCCTTTCATTTGTTGAGCTGTTCAGGGAAGGACTGAATTCTGGAGTCCCACTTTTCTGCTGCTTACAACTGAGGGAAAACTATACACTCCCAGAAGGAATGTGGAATAGGTGAAGGAGCACAGAACTGGAGTTGGCAATAAATCTGAAGACTGGATCTGCCACTTGTGAGACTTTAGAGTTCTCAAGTCCTCATCTCTGGATGATTATGAAGATCAATGAAGCAATGTATTTACTTATTACCATTATCATTTAAGAACAAAATAAAATAATAGCTAACATGCCTAGATAAAGGATCAGGTACAGGGTAGGAATTCAATAAATGTTTCTTTCCTTCCTTTTCAGAAGCTGACAAGAGAAAAAAAAATCAGAAAATCACACAAACCTGGCCTCTTCTAAAGCACCATTCTCTCTCTAATGTCAATCTCTTCCTACTACTGAATAAATCAGTGGGACATTTGTCCTTCCTATCAGTTTATGGAAGGGCCTACCACATCAGTGGTGGCAGCTGGCATGTTCCAGCCTATCACATAGATATTAAGAACAGGGTCCTTGTGAGAAAAAATAGACCATTTGTTCATAAATGGTTACTTGAAGGGTACAATAGGCCAAGGCCTATTGGCTTAAAAAAAAAACAAACACAGGATGAGTTTAATAAAAGTAGATTTGTAGAACTAAAGAAGAATTTAACTCAACGTTAACCTCAAAAGAGTGACAAGAGATAGAAGTGGTAAGGATAAAGAAGCAGCATTGGTGTTCATGGTTAGGACCAATACAAACGGTACCAATGGTATCAAATACCATATGGCATTTCTGTAGGCTAAACTAAGCCGTTGGCTAAAATAATAACAATAAAGAAGACTGCCCTGGTGGTCCAGTGGTTAAAAATCTGCTTGACAATGCAGGGGACATGGGACTGGTCTCACATGCCTTGGGGCAACTAAGTCCATGTGCCACAACTACTAAAGCCTGTGTGCCCTAGAGACAGCCCATGCCCCACAAGAGAAGCCACTGCAATGAGAAGCCTTTGCACCACAACAAAGAGTGGCCCCTGCTCCCCGCAACTAGAGTAAGCCTGCGCAGAGCAACCAAAGACCCAGTGCAACCAAAAATAAATAAATTTTTTTTTTAAAGCATTAAAAAAAAAAAAGAACGTTAAGTGTATTGGCCACACTGACTTAACTGTTTCCTTTTAAAATGACCTTTACCTGGATACTGAGTGAATGGAATGTAGTTTCCAAGTTGTATTACTTTCTTCATGGTTCCCCTAGATTTATTACTTCATGGAAAACAGATGGGGGGAAAAGTAGAAACAGTGACAGATTTTATTTTCTTGGGCTCCAAAATCACTGCAGACAGTGACTGCAGCCATAAAACTAAAAGATGCTTGCTTTTTGGAAGTAAAGCTATCACAAACCTAGACAGCATATTAAAAAGCAAAGACATCACTTTGCTGACAAAGGTCCATATATTATTCAAAGTTATGGCCTTTCCTGCAGTCATGTACAGATGTGAGAATTGGACCAGAAAGAAGGTTGAGGGTTGAAGAATTGTTGCTTTTGAATTGTGCTGGAGAAGACTCTTGAGAGTCCCTTGAACTGTAAGGAGATCAAATCAGCGAATACTAAAAGAAATCAGTACTAAATATTCATTGGAAGGATTGACGTTGAAGCTGAAACGCCCATAATGTGGCCACCTGATGCGAAGAACAGACTCATTAGAAAAGACCCTGATGCTGAGAAAGAAAGATTGAAGGCAGGAGAAGGGGGTGACAGAGTATGAAATGGTTGGATGGCATCACTGACTCAATGGACATGAGTTTGAGCAAACTCCAGGAGATGGCGAAGGACAGGGAAGCCTGGCGTACTGCAGTCCATGGGGTTGCAAAGAGTCGGTCACAACTTAGTGACTGAACAACAAACAACTATATTCATCAGTTTTTATTTACCTTTGTCTTTTAGCAATCTGACTATATAAAACTAGTCAAACTTGTGTTTGACTTAAGCCTCTTAGATCTGTAAATTAATGTTTTCCACCAAATTTGGGAGGCTTTTGGCCATTATTTAAGTACTTTTTTCTGCACCTTAGTCCTAGAGGACTCCAGCTACAGGTGCCTGTTGGACTGCTTGATAGTGCTTCATCCTGAGATTTTCATTCATTTTTCTTTCATCTTTTGTGTCTCTATTCTTCAGACTGAATAATTTCTACTGACCTACTTTCAAGTTCACTAATTGATTCTTCTGCCATCTCAACTCTGCTAAGCCTACACAGTAAAATTTTCATTTTAGTTACTGTTGTTTTCAGCTTTTGAATTTCCTTTTGCTTCTTTTTAAAACTATAGTTTCTATTTCTCTTTTGAGACTCCTTTTCTGTTCACTAATTAATATTGTATATTTTTTCATTTTTTAAAATGTATTTATAATAGCTGTTTTCAAGTCTATTTGTTAAAGCTATTATCTGCGCCCACCTGGAGTTAAATGTCTATTAGTTGCTTTTTATCTTGAATATGGGTTGCACAGTTCTGTTTCTTTGTATTCCCAGCAAGCTTTGACTGAAGACTTGACTTTGTAGATATTATGTTTCACTGACTTTGTAATCTGTTTTATTTTTCTGAGGACTGTTATTTTTTTGTTCTAGCAAGCAGTTTATCTAGCTGTACTTGAACTGTTAGCTCTACCAGGTAGAAAATTGTGACAACTAGCTCAAATTGGGAGGCTGATTCTTCTGAGAGCAACTCAAATTATGAAGACATGCTGCAGGACCACAAGGCATCCCAGATCCTGACTTCAAGGTCTATAGGGGTTCATGTATAGATCAGAGCCAAACCTTAAGAAAGATTAGTAATGAAATGGCTTAAAAGTACACATCTGCATTTGATGTGGGTCATGACTTTATATTCATCTCTCTACATGAATAAAGTAAATATAGTCAAAGGGAGAATAATCCTGGAAATCCAAACAGTATGTTTCTATAAAAAACAGTATGTTTTAATACTGAATAACATTGCTCTTATTGTTGTATTCTAAAAATCAACATTCATATTCATTCATATAAAATAAACTGTATAGTCTGAATATGAATGAAACATATACAAGTAAATAAACGTATACACATGTGTATCTACTTCCGGTCCCCTAGTGAAGATGTATACAAATGGAGATAAAGATTTAGTTGGTGAATCTGGACCTCTTTATCATTCCAATATCTATTGTTCTCTCTTACATTGTCTTCTGACTTGATTATGTATCTTACTATAGGAAAGTGTCAAAAGAAGACACATGAAATGGAAAAACACTCATCAACTTAAAACTTCTATGACACCATTTTTATATGAGTAATATTAACTCTAATAAAAACAGTAGACTAATAAGTTTCACGAAGATAGAAATTGACTACCTTGCTCATCATTCTATCTCCATGTACTATTCAGCATTTAGTATAGTGTCCAGCATAAACTAGGCTTTCTACAATTAAGTGAATGATTCATTCATATGAGTGAATAAAGGCAAAATATTAAAATCAAATGATTGAAAAAAAAAATCAAATGAGTGTCCTGCCAAGATTATTAATAAATAGTTCCCCTGAGCTATTTATAGTTCACTATTCTAAGAAGTCTGCATGTCAGTCAACTCATTATTATTATTTCCATTTTATAGATAAGTAAATCAAAACATAGGGAAATAAAGCAACTACCTTAAAGTCACACTGAGCTGTAGGCCAAGGACTCAGATCCAGATAGTCTGAATCTAGCGTCTGTGCTTTTACCCACTGAGACACAAATTTCTAGAAATGCCACTTTGAAAACAAGCATTTTAAAAGTACTTTTTAAATAATAAAAACAACAATAGTTGGAAGACCTGAAGGATTTTATAAAGTAGTTGGAGAAAAGGAGGTTGAAACAAAGTATGAAAAAGTTTATAAAATGCAGGACAATAGACTGGTAAAACACTCAATGTAGAATACCTTCAAATATAAAAGATATTCTAAAACTTATCTAAGAGAATTTATATTTGAAGTTAGGAAGTAAGGTTGATTTGAAAATTTTCCTTCACACAAGATTAGACACTAAAGTCTCTGGTGGTTCCCTAACTTAAAAATAAATGAGATGAAATTCCCTGTTACCACCAGTCATGTCAAATTTCCTTGTTGAGGAATTTGAACAGCACAAGTTTTTAATATGCCTATAGCTCACCTTTTTTTTTTGCTTATGATCATATCCATAGTTTGGAGCAGTCGCCGTTCCAGGGCTAGAATATCTGTGTCAGTCACATTCCTATAATAAGCATAAGCTGTTAGCAGAGTTTGGGGTTCCATCTTTAGGCATAATACAGGGCAGCTGGAGAAACAGAGGAATCTCAATCATTACCCAGTAATTTAAGGAACTGTACTTTTCCTGGGGAATATTAAAATAAGTATAATAAGCAAAAAAATGCTTTTATTGTCACTTTTTAATAGCCAATACTCCTGGGGCCTCAGAGGAGCAGAAGGTAACTAGCTATTTTATAGATTTCCTTGGACTTGATCCAGTGACATTGATATCCTCAATGTGTATCTACACTTTTAACTTGGCATTGTTGTCTACTGTTTTACTTTTGGGAGGAACCAATTTGCTGAAGTTGGGACTGGCTCACATTGCTGTCCACTAGAAATGTGCTTTAAAAAGTGGGAATGAAAGGGGTTGAAGAAGGTCAGATTGAAATTGCCATTTTAAAAATAAATGTAGGATAAATAACAAGGGCAAGCAATATATAAGTAATAAGACTCATTTAGAAAGATTTCTAGGCCAATATCCAAAAGAACAGAGAAGAATAAAAAGGCAGTATCATAGATCGAATATTTAAGTATTAATGATGGGGGCATGATGTTACATATGTATTCAAGAAGTAATGAGAAGAAAAGAAAAACAAAATTCTCCTTACCTGAGGAAGTAGGACATGTAAGTATACGGACAGTTGACGGCACCAAATCCAGAAAGAAGAGCCATGAGAGTCACCCCAATCACACCCACCCGGCTGATGAGCTGTTCTATGGATAAGATCCCTAAAAATATGAAAGCACATTAATGCCAGGTGATACAGATAAACCGGCTTTCATCTCACAGCAAAAGGAAACATCACTGAAAACAACAACCATTACTTTTAGCTAACTTACATAAGCTAAATTAATTATTAATATGTGGATTTTTCTCTAATAAATATAAAAGTCTATTGATTTTCTTCTTATCCCAAATGCTTCCAGAATCATCTCTATTCTTGGGTAATGGTAAAAGAACAATAAATAACATTTGCTGACTATTTACTCAAGGTAACGTGAACTCTAACAAAGTAGTACTTTTAGGAAAGCAAATCTGCTGGAAAGTATAAATAGGAAGTAATACTTTCCACTATAGTTACCTTCAGTCTACATATTTTCCCCTAATGTCATCAGTTCTTTAGCTATGTCTTACTCATTTTTGCCACCAATAAGCACATAATGCATCTAATAAATGGGTTGAATTTATAGAATGAGTAAGTATGTGAGTTTTAGATACTCAATTTTATTCCAATTATCAATTGTTTCCTATTCTTTGAGAATGCTGAAAATCAGCATGGTAGTTAAAATAAATGCTATTTTTGATGTATTTGGAATAAGTAAAAGAAAGCAATGCTAAGAGTAACTCAGGAAGTCTGGTGTCACAGGAAAAATCTAATTTAAATTTGGCCTTACTTCCTATTTCTAGGATGGAGTCAACTTCAGCCATCCACTCCTGTGGCCTAACACCAGAGGGACCATTCAGGAATTCTATGGGCTCTGAAGCTGTACTTCTAATATTTAAGTCCTTTTGTGCCTGTATTTCCACTACCCCATTTTAGACCTCACTGTGACTTCTGGTTTCTAGTCTTTTGCATCCCTGACCTTCCAATTCCTTCTTTGCTGAACCTGGACTCCAAGCTTGTTTAACTTCTCTTGTCAGGACCCTCAGCCCCTACTCTTCTCCTAAAGCATCAATCCTGCAAACTCCTAACCCTAGATCAACCTGACACTCTGCCTTCCCAGTGCCCATGCCTGAGCTGCACAAAACTACTAGAATGCATGCTGACACTGAGGCCATTATAACAGTCTTAACAGAAATCATTTGCTACTAAGGAATCCTTTTCTTGACCTTGGTCAGCCATCTCTCCCTCTACCCCTCAGCAGATATACTTTAACCCATTTTTCCAATCTTTGTTCTTTTTAGCTAATGTGCTTATCATATAAGGAAGAAGTTATTAGACATCAACTACCTTGAAACATTTACATCTGCAATCATCCTTCTAACTTGCCCCTTTCAGAACAAGATGGTGTCCACAGCTAAGGCTTTTCTTCCTGTGCTTTTGATCTAATGCCCCTTCTACCTCCTCTAAAATTTGTTCTACTGCCTGTCCACTCTCTCTCTCCCCCTCTCTTTTACCTTCAATCTTTCCTTCTTTGCTGATTTTTTCCTTTCAGTTTCAAGTTTCTTTCCTAAGAAAAAGTCTGTCCTTGAGTGTACATCTAGTTACCAATCCTCTCTATTTACCCCTTAAATGGAGGAGCTTCTTTCACGTCCATTTATTCTTCAACTGGCTGCAATTCAGCTTTCATCCCACTGTTCTACACTGAATGAAAGTGCTTTCAAGAAAAATCACAATGGCAATATAATAGGTAATATTCACCAAGCACCTATTATATACTACATACTGTTTTAATTCACTTAATTCCCATAACAACTCAGGTGGATATTACTGAAGATCTCATTTTACAGATGATGAAATGGAGGCACAGAGTAGTTAAGTAACTTAGTCAAGCTAACATAGCTAATAAGTGGCAGAGTCAGGATTTAAACCCAAACAGCCTAGCTCCAGAGCCTGGACTCTTAGCCATTATCATAATATGGTCAGGAATTTTCTTCTGATTGCAAAATTAAACATTTTCCAATCCTTGTTTTATTTGATCATTTATGACATTGAATTGTTCCTATTTTACATTATTTTCCTTTCTTGGCTTTTATACTACCATTTCTGTTTTCCTTCTCTACTTGCTTTTTCTTGCTCTGTTTTTGCTCTCCATGGACCAGAATTCCCTCTTTCATTTCAGTCTATACATTTTCCTTGGGTGATCTTGCTTGTTTCCCCAGTTTCACCTAATAGCATTTAGCTGATGATATCTAATTTTTTAAATTCCTGGGATTATCTCCAAGAGGACAGATAAATCTGTACTTTTAAGTTCCTGATTAGTGTATCTAATTACCTACTGAATATCACTTAGATGTGCACAGGCAACACAAATTCTATATATCCTAAACTAAAATTATCTTCCTTTTTCTGTATTACTTTTCTTAGCAAATGACATCATCAACTATCTGGTCACCCAATAAAAAAAATCTATACCATTAGTTTCTATTTGGTCTCTTACTCGGTCTTAAATACACTTCAGGGCTTTACATGATGTCTCTTGTGACTTCCTGCTGAATATACCTTTGGTTTTGTCCTTTAAATCTCAGCTTGAATATCACTTCCTCAGAAAGGTTGATGCTAAGGGCTTGCAATAAATTTGATATCCTTATCTGCATTATTTTCAATGATAGTTTTGTTCATGGTTGTATCTCTAGCAGTTAATATAAACTAGGTGCTCAACAAATATTTGTAAAATGTTAAGTGAAGGAACAAATCCAAATTCTGTTGAAGGTACTCTTCACATATCTCTTTAATTTGTATCCTTTTTACAGGAAGGAATCATGTCTTATTGATCTTTACTTACTGCCTGGCACATGAAAGGTGTTCAACAAATGTTTGTTGACTGTGATACATAATTATCACAAAGTTACATTTAAAAAAAAAAACCCTAAGGGATTAATACAGATTATATAAAAAACTGGAAAAATGTGCCCTCTCTTTTATTCTCTTTAAGGTACTGTCCCTTTATTAAGTATCTTTTTCTGGCTTAAAGTACTTTTAATACTATCTACTTAATCTCAGTATTTCTATGAAGTAAAGGTTAACCATTGTAATTCTTATTTTCTACTTCATAAATGGAAAATCAGATGGATTAAGTGATTTGCTGCTATTTGCTCACACAGATTCCTTATAGCTTCATATGACTTCCTAGTTTCTCTTACTCTTTCCTACCATGGAATGTCTTCCAACCTTCCTAGGTGTAGGCACTGCACAAGGAATACTTTTACAGACATTTTTTCACATAAGTCAAGACTGCATCTTATAGTTTTTCCCATGGTCTCCATAGCAACAAACCACACTGGTTGTTGGGCCAGTTTGGGGAAAGCTCTAAAAAGGCAGTGTAAGCCTCGCTGCTTCTCAGCTTTGCCTAAACTTTTCTTCCTCCTTATTTCTCTTACAGGGTCAAATTAGATACTTGAACATTCCGAAATAAAACCAAAATGCTTATTTACTGGAGCACAAAGGAAAGACTAACACTGAAACTATTCCTTAGCTCTTCTTCTGGGTGTATTCTTCAGGATATCCCCACAGAATTTTAAAAAGGGATGGGCGAAGTTACAATAGATGTGATAGTCTTTATCTCCTCTCAGGCACTGTCTGGTTGCACTGGTCACGTGAGTTGACTGCTCTCCATAGGGCTGGAAAAAGGCATCCGTCACACCTTTGAACTACACGTGAGCTTGCACTATCACTGTTAGCAGCCCTGGGGTCCTCTTACCACTAGTGTTCGTCATTTCTAGTATCACAGACAAATCTCTCTCTGGGCATTCATTTGAAACCATTTATATGAGAAGTATATCATCAGGGCCTCTCTACTCCAAATTTTTCCATACAATGACATGGGCATGCTGATCACATTAGCAAATCTTAAGTTCCTACCCACAGTGTTAGATTCTTGAACTGATCTACCACCTTGGAGAACCAATTTTCTTTTCATTCACTAATTCAATAGATAGGTATTAAACACTTATTATGTGCTAGGTTCCATGACAGGCACTAAGGATATAATGATAAATAAGACGTAGTCTCTGACCTCAGGAAGCTCACAGGTTAATGAGGAAGTTGGATAAGGAAACAAGTAATCACAAGTTTTGAAGGTGATGTAAGTGCACTGAGGCAGGAGAAACTGACATCTCCTAATGGCAGCCAGGAAAGTCTTCCTAGAGGAGTTGACAAGAGTTGAACACTGAAAGCATAAATAGGCATTTTCCTATTTATGAACAGAGCTGAAGGACTATCCAGCCTGATAGAACAGTTCTAGAAACTTTAAGTAATTTGGCAGGACTGGAGGACAGACAGAGAAAGAGAACAGTCAGGACGCGGGAAGTCTTGTATGACACGATAAGAATATAAAGGATTTTGGTATGCTGGTGTTTCTTAACTTTTGGGGACTTTTTGATGTTATGTGAAATTTCAAAACAACTATTTTTATGAAAAAAATACACAGTTATTTATGACATTGCAAATGCTTTTAAAAACTGCACATTTCCTCTGACACTCCTGGAGAAGAGTCTTAAAACTTCTCTCCCCCAGATCCCTGCTCTAGGCAATGACTAGACATGAAAGGGCACCTGGGAGGTATGGCAGATTCAAGATACTGGCTTAGGCACCACTCATTTCCATGCCTTTCTAGCATGACTTCTTTTCCTATAGAATCTGGAAAGCCAAAAGCACTTTCCCAGATTTCCTTGAAGCTAAGATTCTGAATGTCACCTGGGTTGCCTCATATTCACTTGCCCATGTAAGACCTCAAACACAGACGTGAATAAAGTGGGAGTGAAGACAGCACTTGGGAACTGGAGCAGCTGGAGCCATTTCTAATGTCTGGTCCCCGATCATAGGTCCTAAGTGGCAGATGACAACTTCTATGGCTTTCTTTTTCCTCCTAATTTAGTACTATGTGGTTGGGTGTTTCTCTTTACTATGCAGCACTCAAGTTTGATACCCTGCTTTACCAGAATTTCTGAAAACTCCCAATACATTGTAATAAACCACTTCCTGCTTTAAACAGTTAGCATAGAATCTGTTTTCTGCTATAAGAACCCTGATAGGTACAGCTGGTGCTGCTGCTAAGTTGCTTCAGTCGTGTCTGACTCTGTGCGACCCCATAGACAGCAGCCCACCAGGCTCCCCCGTCCCTGGGATTCTCCAGGCAAGAACACTGGAGTGGGTTGCCATTTCCTTCTCCAATGCATGAAAGGGAAAAGTGAAAGTGAAGTCACTCAGTCGTGTCCAACTCTTAATGACCCCATGGACTGCAGCCCACCAGGCTCCTCCATCCATGGGATTTTCCAGGCAAGAGTAGTGGAGTGGGTTGCCATTGCCTTCTCTGATAGGTACAGCAGGACAGTAAAATGAAAAGATGTGTATTAAAAAAAAAAGCTTCAGTATATGAAAGTCCCAGTAGATCCACTATAGGCAGGTGCTCTAATCTAACATATATACATATATATTCTGGAGGAGTATTTATTTCTGGAGTAGTTCTAGAAGAACTTGCTTGTTGAGGGATTTTGAGCATAGAAAGCAGGGCTCTGTCCATGACTGGTTGTTGCATTTAAAATGAACTTTTTTGTGTGGAGAGACACTAACTCCTAAAAAGCTTTTCATCTACTAATAGAGTTTTATGTCATTGCTCTTTCTCAGAATACATACACTCCCTAGAGATGATCTTCATTATCACTTGAGCACTGACCATTTACCTTCTGGGTCACAGACCACTTTGGGAATCTCATAAGAGCTTATGGATACTTCACTTCCAAATATACATATACATTCTCATCATTCTGCATAAAATACCAGGGGAAAAGGTTAAGGATACCTTTCTCAATCCATTATTCCCTTAAAGTTCATTCACTAACCTAAAGTCAAAACTCCTGCTCTAAAATGACAGAAGTCTGTTCCCAAACCAACATCTGATACCTCCTAGGATGAAAGAAAAATCCAGTTCAAAACCAGACATTTTTTTACAGAAATAACTTGCTGTGTTTCCCATAATAAGTAGTTTATAAAAATTGATTTTTTTCAAAGTAGAAAATGATAAACAACCCTTTTCCTCTCCCCACCACATACACTCACCATGTTTGGGGCTGAGAATGGGAAATGGATCTCCTAGTTTCCAGAAGAAATACATAAAGGTCAACCATAAGAGACAGGAAAAAAGCAGTCGCTGTTTATGTACTAAGAAAGAGGAGACAAGGTGAAATAAGTATATATAAAACAGTTTTCTTTACATAAGTTTATGGGATCATCCTAATTAATATTTGGCTGCCTTGTTCACTTGGTAAATGAATGGTGGAACAACATAAGTTTTAGAAATTGTTTTCTAAACTTCTTACCATTATAAGAGAAACCTAGTTGAATTAGGGGAGTCTTTTTTTTAAGAATGAAGAAGTCTTTTAAAATGACAGTTGAAGAGGGGGAAAAAGTCATTTTCTGATAAAGTACTAATAACAATCCCCAGTACAAATCAACAAGTACAAATAGTATCCTGAATTGGAAAAATGAAAGGAAAGACATTCTAGTAGAAAGAGAAATAAAGTTGTGGCAGGACAAATAACCTAATCATTCATTTAATATTTATTTTGTGCTAACCTTTTAAAGATGCTGTATATGAGGTGCCCCCAAATAACAGTAGCTACTGAAAGTAATATAGAAATGAAGCTCTCTGCAGCCTCAATCCCTAAGAACACTCATCTTAATCATGTGCTGATATGAGGGTAAAATACTCACGTAGTTGGATGTTGCTCACAATAAAATAGCCAATGTAAAAAGGCACCATGAAAACCAGGATCAACAAAATTACACACAGGTTCATTTTCCAGTGAAAATAACGGGAGCTGAAACAAATGTCAAAGAATTATCACTAGGAGGGGAAAAGGGCAGCTATTTTCACTCTCTTTAGTCTTCCAAAGGCTCTCTTGCTCTTTGAACTCAATACTGAATATATTTCCTCTCATTAGTCAACTAGGCTGTTACTATCTACTCATTTATAGAGATTAAAAAATTTATTATAAAGTTCTGAAAGGTATATACGGCCATAGTAACCTCCTAAGAATTTCATTTTTTTAATTGAGACTGTTAATGCTCTGGTTATATTAATAGGCAATATATAATAACATGTATCAATATATATTATTACTGGTAGATGACTATTGTTTCACTTAACACTGGGAGTCATATTTCAATATGAGTTAAAAGAAAATAAATGTTAATAATACGCATTATAAAGACACATAAATACTTCTTCTGTAACCTCAGTATAACTAAACATCTGATCTTCATGATTACTTTCACTACTGCTTATAAATTATTTTATTTATTGATTTTTAGGACTTTTTATAACAATTTCCTGAGACATAATTCACATATTTAAAGTGTACAATATAAGGGTTTTCAGCATATTCACATTGTGCAACCACTGCTACAATCAATTTTAGAACATTTTCATCAGTCCACAATGAAACCCAGTACCCATTAGCAATCACTCCCCTTTCTGTTCAGCCTCCCCAGTCTTAAGAAGAGGAGCTTTCTGTATAGCTCAGTCAGTAAAGAATCTGCCTGCAATGCAGGAAACCTGGGTTCGATTCCTGGGTCAGGAAGATTCCCTGGAGAAGGAAATGGCAACCCACTCCAGTACTCTTGCCTGGAGAATCCCATGGACAGAGGAGGCTAGCTGGACTCCTGCCAGGGGGTTGCAAGAATCGGACACAACTTAGCAACTAAACCACCACCACCACCAGTCCTAGGAAAGTGCCAATATACTCTGTCTCTATGGACTTGCACATTCTGGACATTTCATGTACATGGATTCATGTAATATATGATCTTTTGTGACTGACTTCTTTAACTTAGCATTAAGTTTTCAAGGTTCATCCATGTGCAGCATCTATCAGTGTTTCACTCCTTTTTATGGCTGAATGATATTCATACCGCATCTGGTCCCATCACTTCATGGGAAATAGATGGGGAAACAGTGGAAACAGTGTCAGACTTTATTTTTTGGGGCTCCAAAATCACGGCAGATGGTGACTGCAGCCATGAAATTAAAAGATGCTTACTCCTTAGAAGAAAAGTTATGACCAACCTAGGTGGCATGTTGAAAAGCAGAGACATTACTTTGCCGACTAAGGTCCATCTAGTCAAGGCTATGGTTTTTCCTGTGGTCGTGTATGGATGTGAGAATTGGACTGTGAAGAAGGCTGAGCACCGAAGAATTGATGGTTTTGAACTGTGGTGTTGGAGAAGACTCTTGAGAGTCCCTTGGACTGCAAGGAGATCCAACCAGTCCATTCTAAAGGAGATCAGCCCCGGGTGTTCTTTGGAAGGAGTGATGCTGAAGCTGAAACTTCTGGCCACCTCATGTGAAGAGTTGACTCATTGGAAAAGACTGATGCTGGGAGGGATTGGGGGCAGGAGGAGAAGGGGACGACCGAGGATGAGATGGCTGGATGGCATCACTGACTCGATGGACTTGAGTTTGAGTGAACTCCGGGAGTTGGTGATGGACAGGGAGGCCTGGCATGCTGCGATTCATGGGGTCGCAAAGAGTTGGACATGACTGAGAGACTGAACTGAACTGAATATTCATACCATTGTATGGATATGCCACATTTCGTTTATCCATTCATTAGCTGGTGGACATTTGGTTGTTCCACTTTTTAGCTTTTCCACCATTTGCATATCTTATTTGGAGAAATGCCTACTCAGATCCTTTGTCCATTTTTTTTTTCCTTTGTCTAATTTTTGACTGTGTTATTATTTTTTTTTTATCATTGAGTTGTTAGAGTTCTTTACATATTCAAGATAGAAGTCTTATATCAGATTTATGGTTTACAAAAATTTTCTCCCATGTCTGGGATATCTGTAAACTTTCTTGATGGTGTCCTTTGTATTTATTGATTTTAAACTTACTTAAAACTAGGCCTGGTTTCAAAGAAGGTTAAGTAGTTAAATGGCTTATGAGTATATATTAAATACAAGATGATGAAAAAAACTATAAGGTAATATGAAAGGAAGGAAAAACAATGGCAAAATATATGTAGAATATCAGGCTAGGCCTGATGGTTATTATGAAAATTCACACCTTAGAGTTCTAGAAACTTGCTACAGGTGGGTCATAAACTTAGCTTACATTTTCTAATGGCCAATGTAAAATAGAAAATTCGATCAGTTTGATACATCATAGAGTATGTAAGAAAAACAAATTATAAGGGAAGCATAATTATTACTAATTATAACTGAATTATTACCATGATCATATTGAAATTTCTCCAAAGATTTCTTAAAGAAGAAAATATGAGGGCAATTAACAATGGTTCTTCACACCATCCTTTCAAGAGAAACATCAGTGAGTTTCAGTGGGCTATTTCTTACTTTTTACTCCTTATATGGCAGGAATCATAACACACAGAGCTATTTAGTAAAGGCTATCCTACAGAGAGCCAATACCATTTAGTATAAATAAACTGACAGCTTTTGCTCATCTGGATTACTCACTTTTGAGCATTTAGAGAAACAACATGCACATCCTCCAGGCAACTGTACTCAGTATTTCAACTAAGTTTCTAAAAGATACTGGGAGGCAGTGGGTTTGAAATAACAAGTGTAATCCATATTGCCCATTAAAAGCAAACCATATATTTTAACCGCAATTTGAGCTGAGGGTAAAGTGACAGTCTCTTGAGAAAATTAAGGATACCAACAAGATTACATATTTGAATAGGAGGCTACAGCACTTCTGCTTAGAGATGAGCCAAAAGAATACTCTTGTTCAGGGCAAAGATTTTCCTTTGAAAACTATTCTGAATAGTCAATGCACAGTTAATAATATATGATCACAATCCATAATTCTGTTACATTGTAGGACCAACTGTTAGTATAAAAAAACAGGTATAACTGAAGCCTACCCAGTCCCCAAAAAGGACCTACAGAAAGACCTACAGAAGAACCAGATTTAGCAATGTTACTTTCATAAACTTTAAGATAAGCTATTTGAGGAATATAAATCCAAGTAACTGAGGGACATATCTTACTATATGGGATTATTAACAATAAATGAGTCAAAAGTTGGGGGACATCAGCTACCAAAAACAGTAATTTTGGTTTTAGACTGAGTCAAAGTCCTTTCTAAACTACCTAGACATTACTCATGGCCAGTCAGTCACCTGTTTTTATAAATGAAGTTTTCCTGGAACACAGTCACACCCATTTGATTACATATTGCCTCTGGCTGCTTTGGCTCTTCAATAGCAAGGTTGAGAAGTTACAATAGAAATAGTGTGGTCCACAGAGCCGAAAGTATTTACTCTCTGGCTCTTTACAGGAATGGTTGCTGACCTCTGGTCAGCAGTAAAACTTTCAGGTTGTGATAATAAAAAATTTTTTTTCTAGTTTTATTGAGAAATAACTGACACAGACCACTAAATAAGCTTTAGGCGTCCACAATGATGGTTTGATTTACATATATTGTGAAATGATTAAAAAGGTTTAGTCAACATCATTCTCTCATTTAGATACAGTAAAAAAAGAAAAAACAAACTCTCAGACTCTCATGATGAGAACTCTCAGGATTTACTCTTAACTTTCCCACATATTACACAGCAAATTAGCCACCTTCTTTCAATTTCCCCTCCTCCAAACTCTGCTGCTGCACTTCAGTTGTGTCTGACTCTGTGCGACCCCATAGACAGCAGCCCACCAGGCTCCCCTGTCCCTGGGATTCTCCAGGCAAGAACACTGGAGTGGGTTGCCATTTCCTTCTCCAATGCATGAAAGTGAAAAGTGAAAGTGAAGTTGCTCAGTCGTGTCCGACTCTTAGCGACCCCATGGACTGCAGCCCACCAGGCTCCTCCGTCCATGGGATTTTCCAGGCAAGAGTACTGGACCAAACTCCCTCTAGCAACCACTAATCTGATCTCTTTTTCTAAGAGTTTGGTGTTCTTAATTTTGTTTTTGCTTTTAGGTTCCACATATAAGTGAAACCATACAGTATTTGTCTTTCTCTGTCTGATTTGTTTCACTTAGCATAATGCCTTCAAGGTCCATCCATATTGTCACAAATGGAAGGATTTCATCATTCATCACTGTATATACACTTCATACTTTATCCATTCATCTCTCCATGGACACTGAGGTTGTTTCATGTCTTGACTACTGTAAATAATGCTGCAATGAACATGAGGTGTTTCGAGTTAGTGTTTTCATTTTCTTTGGACATACTTTCAGAGGTGGAATTGCTGGATCATATGGTAGTTCTATTTTTAGTTTTTTGAGGAGCCTCCACACTGTTTTCCATAGCAGCTGTATCAATTTACAATCCCAGCAATAGTGCACAAAGGTTCCCTTTTCTCTCTAAGACCACTATTTGTTATCTTTTGTCTTTCTGATAATAGCCACTCTAACAGATATGAGGTGTCATCTCTCTAATGACTAGTAATGTTGAGCATTTTTTCACATACCCGTTGGCCTGATAAATCTTTGGAAAATGTCTATTCAGGTCCTTTGCCCATTTTAAAATTGGATTATTTGTTTTTTCGCTATTGAGTTACAAGTTCTTTATATGCTCTGGATATTAACTCCATATCAAATACACGATTTGCAAATGTTTTTTTCCCTTCTATAGGTGATCTTTTCATTTTGTTGATGGTTCATTTTACTGTGCAGAAGCGTTTTAGTTTGACATAGTTCCACCTGTTTGTTTTGTATGTTGCTGTTTGTGCTTTAGGTGTGATTTCCAAAAAAAATATTTTCAAGGAGTTTTTCTGCTATATTTTCTTCTAAGAGCTGCATGGTTTCAAGTTTTACATTTAAGTCTTTAATCCATTTCAAGATCTCTTCAAGAAAATTAGCAATACCAGGGGAACATTTCGTGCAAAGATAGGCTCAATAAAGGACAGAAATGGTATGGACCTAACAGAAGCAGAAGATATTAAGAAGAGGTGGCAAGAATACACAGAATAACTATACAAAAAAGATCTTTATGACCCAAGTAATCATGATGGTATGATCAGTCACCTAGAGCCAGACATCCTGGAATGTGAAGTCAAGTGGGCCTTAGGAAGCACCACTACAAACAAAGCTAGTGGAGGTGATGGAATTCTAGTTGAGCTATTTCAAATCCTAAAAGGTGAGGCTGTGAAAGTGCTGCACTCAATATGCCAGCAAATTTGGAAAACTCAGCAGTGGCCACAGGACTGGAGAAGTTTTCATTCTAATCCCAAAGAGAGACAATGCCTAAGAATGCTCCAGCTACCGCACAATTGCACGCATCTCACACACTAGTAAAGTAATGTTCAAAATTCTCTAAGCCAGGCTTCAACAGTACGTGAACTGTGAACTTCCAGATGGTCAAGCTAGATTTAGAAAAGGCACAGGAACCAGAGTTCAAATTGCCAAAATCCGTTGGATTATCAAAAGAGCAAGAGGGTTCCAGAAAAACATCTATTTCTGCTTTATTGACTATGCCAAAATCTTTGATGTGTGGATCACCACGAACTATGGAAAATTCTTAAAGAGATGGGAATACCAGACCACCTGACCTGCCTCTTGAGAAATCTGTATGCAGGTCAGGAAGCAACAGTTAGAACTAAACATGGAACAACAGACTGATTCTAAACAGGGAAAGGAGTACATCAAGGCTGTACATTGTCACCCTGCTTATTTAACTTATAAGCAGAGTACGTCATGAGAAACAGTGGGCTGGATGAAGCACAAGCTGGAATCAAGACTTCCAAGAGAAAAAGCAATAACCTAAGATATGCAGATAACACCACCCTTATGGTAGAAAGTGAAGGAAAACTAAAGAGCCTCTTGATGACAGTCAAAGAGGAGAGTAAAAAGTTGACTTAAAGCTCAACATTCAGAAAACTATGATCATGGCATCTGGTCCCATCACTTCATGGCAAATAGATGGGGAAACAGTGGAAACAGCGAGAGACTTTATTTTTAGGGGCTCCAAAATCACTGCAGAGGGTGACTGCAGCCATGAAATTAAAAGACTCTTACTCCTTGGAATAAGGACCAACCTAGATGGCATATTAAAAAGCAGAGACATTACTTTGCCAAGAAAGGTCCATCTAGTCAACGCTATGGTTTTTCCAGTAGTCAGGTATGGATGTGAGAGTTGGACCATAAAGAAAGCTGAGTGTGGAAGAATTGATGCTTTTGAACTGTGGTGTTGGAGAAGATTCTTGAGAGTCCCCTGGAACTGCAAGATCAAACCAGTCTATGCTGCAGTCCATGGGGTTGCAGAGTCAGACAACTGAGCGACTGAACTGAATCCATTTCCAGTTAATTTTTGTGAGTAATATAAGATGGGGGTCAAGTTTCACTCTATTACATGTGAATATCTAATTTTCCCTCTATCTTTTATTGAAGATATTTTCTTCAATACTGAAAAGATAGTGAAGTCTTTTCTCCATTGAGTATTCTTGGCTCCCTTGTCAAACAGTTGACTGTATATGCTTTGGTTTATTTCTGGACCCTTAAGTAAAATTTAATAATTAGCATGTAAAATAACACTTGCCTAGTCTCAATAGTCATAGGATCTATATTTAGCTCACCCAAGAAAGGTTTGGATTATTAAAGAACAAATTTAAAAACCACAAAGTCAGAACATATTCCTGTTTCACAAGTTCTTAATTTATCCATCAAGAGACTATAATCATCAACTCTGATTCTCAAAATAGGAATTTGAGAATATAATCTGTTTATAAGTCTCAAGACTCAGGGATCTATATGTAATGAGTTACACAGCTTAGCTTAGCTCAGCATTGATTTCTGACTACAGAGCCAATGCCACTTTATTCTTAAGAATTTTCCATGTAGTGATTTTTTTAAAGTATAACAAAACTCTACACAGAATAGCTGATGTACTCTAAACACAAATACTGGCCCCTTAAAAAAAGGAAGCTTGCAGTTTAACAAGCAAGAAATATTTTGGACAGACTGTTCATAACAGGTCTATTTTTTTGGAGGACAGGAGTTACTTTTTTAAATCACTTTAAAGAACACTCTTAAGTTCAATCAGACTTGAACATGCCTATGAAATAAACAAAATTAACTAGATTGTTAAGAACTGGAGTTTAGTTTTCATAGAAGCCCTTAACTAGCTCGGAGGAATTTGGATCTTTTCAGGTAGAGATTTCTCCATCAGCAGGATAATGTGAAGAGCTCTTCCTTGGATTCAATCAGAGAGCAGCTTGAGAAAAATAAAACTTCTTGTAGTAAAGCCTGGGACCTAGGTTCTCACAGCCCAGTCTCAATTAGTACTTCAGAACTAATGTTCAGACTTGTTTTCCTGCTATTTTACAATCTTTGTCAAGCCAGTTACTAGGTTCCTGAACCCATACTGGCTATGATTATTACAGTTACTGAGACTAAGCTAACTACACGTGGATTTTTTTTCAGCTACGGGATCCCAGTAAATCTTCCACCATAAAGAAAGTAACGTAGGTCTCTTTAAGAGGAGACATAATTAGTACTCTTACTCACCTGCTATTCAATACTCCTAAGATTTCAAAGATGATGAGCTCAAACATGGTGCAAGAAAATGCGAAAGTTACAGAGAAGATCACCTGTACCACATACTGACGTACCTGTTAAAAGTCAAATAGAGACTAAAAGTCATTTCCTTGTGTGAAATATTGAGTTGATGATTACAAGTCAGAAAACTTATTTTGAAGAAATTCTCAAGTTATTAGAAACAGGACCATGACAGTAACCTGTCTAGAGCTAAAAGAATAGATGAAAATAGGTTGTACTTCTAATTCATAGGTCACTATTACCATCATCCTCTTGTGGATGAAAAATTTAAAGCACAAGAGGAAGTGACAAGGTCAGAAGTAGCACTTAGAATTCCTGATGTACAGTGACAAAAAATGACAGATTTAGATATACAGGTTAGTTCTAAAAGGGTTTCTTCAACATTTTGCACAGACCTTGAAACAGTTTTAGAACCTCTCCTAGGAGGCCTTACAGTAGTGAGCAGAAGAGAATCTCTAGAATTCTGGGCTCTTTTAGACAACAACTCAAACTCCCTGGGGAAGTTTAATGGAGAACATACTAGAAATGACCCCAGATAGTCCATGACCATTGAGCTTATTACTAAATGAGGAAGATTAATCAGGAAATGTCCAGTGTAGGCTGTTGTCTTTCTGAATTCAAACCCTAAGATATGAATCAGACCAGCCTTAGAATTAACTTAGGATGTCAGACTGATAATTAACACTGAATGCTAGATACCCAAATGAATGAGTACATTTATGAGACATTACAAGTTAAATTCTCTCCCAAAGAACTATTTGCTATTGGTGTGTATACTAATATGACTATACCATGATATTTCTTGATCCTGGCTTCTGGGCTATATATGACTAGCATTAAAAAAAAAAAATCAACTAAGCTTAATTATATTCTCCAATTTAAGAACTATATATTATAGTAGCAAAAGCTTCCCATCTTGGGAGTGAACATGATTATCTCTAAAAATTTTTTTTTGACCATCACAGGTCATGAAAGTTCAAGCATAAATGGTTTTTTAATTGAAGTATGCTGCTGCTAAGTCACTTCAGTCGTGTCTGACTCTGTGCGACCCCACAGACGGCAGCCCACCAGGCTCCGCCGTCCCTGGGATTCTCCAGGCAAGAACACTGGAGTGGGTTTCCATTTCCTTCTCCAATGCATGAAAGTGAAAAGTGAAAGTGATAGCTGATTTAAAATGTTTCAGATGTACAGCAAAGTGATTTATACACACACACACACATATTTCAGATTTTTTCCATTACAGGTTATTATAAGATACTGAATACAATTCCTTGTGCTCTACAGTAGACCCTTGTTACTTATCTTTTTATATGTAGTAGTGTATATCTGTAAACCCAAAGTCCCAATTTATCCCTTTTCCCCCTTCCTCCACTTTCCCCATGGTAACCATGAGTTTGTTTTCTATGTCTGTGAGTCGACTTCTATGTTGTAAATAAGTTCACCTATATCATTTTTTTAGATTTCACATATAAGTGATATAATATGATAATTGTTTTTATCAAACATGATTTTTCCTTTAATGGAGGTATTTTTCTTTTCCCATTTAAAACAATAAGTTGACATAATATTAGCATAATCAAAATGATCTCTTCTCACCTCGTAGTCCTTAAACAGCTGTCGCATGAAAAAAAGCCACCCAAATCCAAAGAAAAGTATCTGGGGGAGAAAGAAGATAGAAGATCAGCATGTCAATACATAATCTTTTGAGAAATGCCTTTTACAGACTATTTTATGATAAAAGGTTGCCTAACTAAATAGCTTATTTTAGAGATTAAAGGTGACATCCACTCATATAACACCTACTTATTAAAGTCCTCAACAGTGGACCAGATGTTGAAATGCTCTTCAATTTTTGAAATTATCCTTGTTTTAGAACATGTTTTAAGTTGGGCACAAATTAAGACAGTAGCCACATGACAGCTCTGTTGATTGTTCTAAAGCTCATTTGTTTTTCACTGGTAAATACCTTCTCCACATACACATACTCTGACACAACTCCTCTTCTTGTATTGGCTAGGAATGTTATCAAAGAATAAAATTCTTTTTAAAAATTATAGTTGCTTTAAAAGGTTGTGTTAGTTTCTGGTGTATTCAGTTATACATATACATATATATACACACAGGCACACACATATTGTTTTCCATATTCCTTTCCATTACGGTTACAGGATATTGGATATGGTTTCCAATACTGTGCTATGCAGTAGGAACTTGTTGCTTATTTTATGTATAATAGTTTGCACCTGCTAACTGAAAACTGAATTTATTCCTCCCTCACCCCTTTTCCCCTTTGGTAGCCATAAGTGTGTTTTCTATGTCTGTGAGTCTGTTTCTATTTCATAAGTAAGTTCGTGTCATACTTCAGATTCCAAATATAAGTGATATCATATTTGTCTTTCTCTCTGATTTACTTAGTATGATAATCTCTAGGTCCATCCATGTTGCTGTGAGTGGCATTATTTCAGAATAAAATTCTTTTATGCCTTCCAACTCACTTCAGGAGCAAGTGTGAACTCTCGAGTATGGTTTAGCAGATTCTTCCTCCTCGTACTGTGTCCCTCCTATTCACCAAATTCATGTTTTCAGCCACATGGAACTGCCTGTGCGTCTTTAGATATAACATTCTTTCATACCAAGACCTTTCCAGATGTTATCCTTTGACAGGAACTTCTCTCCAGTCCCCTCCTTACTTATCCTACAAATCTTAACTATTATTACCTCTAGAAGACCTTCTCTGGCCTCCCAAATACAGATAACTTGCTCTTTTTATATAATCCTATTATCCTACCTTGTATTTCCCTTACCAAAGCACTTGCCACACAGTTTTCTAATGTCTAATTTAAACATATTCTTTTTAAAAAGACTGTAAGTTCTGTGAGGGTAAGAGTCACGTTTGTCTTGCCAATCTTTGTATTTCAGCACCCAGCACAATGCCCAGGACATAGCAGGCTCCCCATAAATGTTTGCTGAATGGATAAATGGTGCACAGTGAAAGATGGCTTGTTCTTCAGGAACATTCAACCTCAATTCTTTGGTAACAACTTCTATGTACTGTGCTAAGTGATGAGGACACAAAGATGAGTAAGACTGTTACTACTCTCAAGGAGGTACAGTATAGTGGTAAAGACACTAAATAATTATAGTGTAATTAAAAGATGCTTACTCCTTGGAAGAAAAGTTATGACCAACCTAGATAGCATATTCAAAAGCAGAGACATTACTTTGCCGACTAAGGTCCGTCTAGTCAAGGCTATGGTTTTTCCTGTGGTCATGCATGGATGTGAGAGTTGGACTGTGAAGAAGGCTGAGTGCCGAAGAATTGATGCTTTTGAGCTATGGTGTTGGAGAAGACTCTTGAGAGTCCCTTGGACTGCAAGGAGATCCAACCAATCCATTCTGAAAGAGATCAGCCCTAGGATTTCTTTGGAAGGAATGATGCTAAAGCTGAAACTCCAGTACTTTGGCCACCTCATGCGAAGAGTTAACTCATTGGAAAAGACTTTGATGCTGGGAGGGATTGGGGGCAGGAGGAGAAGGGGATGACAGAGGATGAGATGGCTGGATGGCATCACTGACTCGATGGACGTGAGTCTGAGTGAACTCCGGGAGTTGGTGATGGACAGGGAGGCCTGGCGTGCTGCGATTCATGGGGTCGCAAAGAGTCGGACACGACTGAGCGACTGAACTGAACTGAACTGAACTGATGGGACATGCAATGATAGAGACATGCACATGATATCGTTAAAGAATACGCAAGAGGAAGACTAAACAAATCTGGTATGGGGTTAGGACAGATTTTTCTGGGGAAGATATACCTTGGCTGAAGGAGGTTTTAATTTAGAGTTTAAACCTGGTATCATGTGCAAATTTGAGGATTATATGCATTTTTCTAGAGAGAGGCTTCAAGGTATTCACACACACTCAAAGGTTCCCATGGTCCCTAAAATATTTTAAAACAAACAAAAGAACCAAACACTCTCTTAAACTGTTGCAAAAGAATTAGGCAGGTAAAAGACAGGTAGTGGGGGTGGACAGGTCTTTTTCAGACAGCAAAGAGCATGAGTAAAGGCACAGAGGTGAGAAATAGCATGGTATATACTGGTAACTACACATGGTTTGGTGCTGCTGGGAGACAAAATTCAAAGAAATAAGTGAGGCAAAGAGGGGAGGAATAGAGGACCAATGACAGAAAGCCCCAAGGTCACTGTAAACAGCTTGAATCATAGTCTGTAGGTGATGAGTTATTGAAGGATGGAAAAGACATGGCTAGGTTTACTTTACAGAGAAACTATGGGGGCTCTCTGAAGGCAACAACACTGTAGAGAAAGAAACAGAACAGGAGGTTGCTGCAGCAGTTCAGATGAGAGATAACAAAGGCCTGAATTAAAACAGTAAAAAATGGCTTTTCCAGTGGTCATGTATGGATGTGAGAGTTGGACTATAAAGAAAGCTGAGTGCAGAACTGATGCTTTTGAACTGTGGTGTTGGAGAAGACTCTTGAGAGTCCCTTGGACTGCAAGGAGATCCAACCAGTCCATCCTAAAGGAAATCAGTCCTGGGTGTTCACTGGAAGGACTGATGTTGAAGCTGAAACTCCAATATTTTGGCCACTTGATGTGAAAAGTTGACTCATTTGAAAAGACCCTCATGCTGGGAAAGATCGAGGGCAGGAGAAGAAGGGGACGACAGAGGATGAGACGGTTGGATGGTATCACTGACTCAATGGACATGAGTTTGGGTAAACTCCGGGAGCTGGTGGTGGACAGGGAGGCCTGGTGTGCTGCAGTTCATGGGGTTGCAAAGAGTCATACACGACTGAGCAACTGAACTGAAATGAATTAAAACATCAGTGGCTGGAGAGGAGGCAACGGATTTGAGTACTTCGAAGGTAAAATCAGCAGGGAGAAATTAAGGATGACTAGTTTGGAATACAGGATGAAGAAGGAGGCCATCCACTTTATATAAAGACTACTGGAGGGAAAAAAATTTTGGGAATGTAGATGGGAGACAAGAAGATGACAGGTTCACTTTTAGATATGCTAAGTGCTTGAGGGCCATCCAAGTTGACATAAAAGATTATGAAGGGAGGGCTGAAATACACCTGAGAGTTGAAACAGTCAGAGAATATGAGATCATTCAGGAATAGTATATAGAGTGAAGAGAGCAATATGCCAATATGCCAGGCTCCTCCGTCCATGATTTAATGTGACTGCACTAGGAACTAGACTTCACTGAGTTGGGGGTGCATGGGGGGTAACACAGTAGAGACAATAAACACAGATTACTCAAGGGACAGCCAAGAATGAGAAAGACAGAAAACATTAGACCATTAGCCTAAAGAAGAATGTAGGGTAAAGAGAAAAATTTATAGGCCAAGGGGAAGAAAGCAGTGAAGAGATAAACTAATATGAGAAGAAACACTGGATGTGAGTTGTTATTATCTTTAGCAACAGCTATCTTTTACTGGCCATTAAGGTATATTCCAGGAACTCTTAAGTGCTTAGCCTTGCAATAACATTAAATCATAAAAACTTGACAAGGTAGGTTTGACTGTCCTCATTACAGAGATAGAAGGCAATGGCACCCCACTCCAGTACTCTTGCCTGGAAAATCCCATGGACAGAGGAGCCTGGTAGGCTGCAGTCCATGGGTTCGCTAAGAGTCAGACACGACCGAGTTACCTCACTTTCCCTTTTCACTTTCATGCATTGGAGAAGGAAATGGCAACCCAATCCAGTGTTCTTGCCTGGAGAATCCCAGGGATGGGGGAGCCTCGTGGGCTTCCATCTATGGGGTCGCACAGAGTCGGACACAACTGAAGCGACTTAGCAGCAGCAGCAGCAGCATTACAGAGATAGTTGAGGTTTAACAGAAGTTAACTCATTTATAGTGGGTGTCAGAATCAAGATCAAGCTGAAGTCTGTGTAGCTGACTCCAAAGCTTGTGCTTATAATTACTTCACAATAAGCTGCTCCACAATCTAAGGCACATGTGGAAAACATGGCTTTAAACAGGAGTAAGGGGCACCTTATCTTCTGACATGGGAGGAAAGGAGTTGGGAATGGTCATGGACATAGACAACTGCTTAGATTAAGATGTAGAAGGAGCTCACACCTTTTGGCCTCAGTTTTGTTGATCAAGTAGGAGGCGAGGTCATCTGGTAAGGGCAGGAGAGGTGAAATTGAAAAAAGGGGCTTTGAAAAGAGTGGTTAAAAGCTCAGAGAAATTATGAAAGGAAGGGAACAAGGAGCTTATTAAAGTCAAGGGAAAAAAAAAAGAATCAGTGACCTGAGGCTGTCCATAAACTCAAGGCATCAGCAATCTGCACATATGTGATTTTCCACAAAAGCCTTCAGGCTCCTGAGTTCAGTTCAGTTCAGTCATTCAGTCATGTCTGACTCTTTGCAACCCCATGCACTGCAGCACACCAGGCTTCCCTGTCCATCACCAACTCCCAGAGCTTACTCAAACTCACGTCCATCGAGTTGGTGATGTCATCCAACCATCTCATCCTCTGTTGTCCCCTTCTCCTGCCTTCAATCTTTCCCAGGATCAGGGTCTTTTCCAATGAGTCAGTTCTTTGCATCAGTATTGGTTCCTGAGTTAGCAGTACACAAACTACAGCAGTGATCCAATTGTGGACTTTATATGCAGGCAAAGAAACAAGTGACTATGAAGGAGCTTGGACACATGATTTGACCGAGTAGAAAAGGAAGAGGGTGAATAGATTAGGACAAAATACCCCTAGACTACTTATGAGATCCTTTAGCTATTTTAAATCATCACCAGTGGAGACATTTAAATTCATAGTTTAGAAGCCATATTTAAATGATTTCTGAACTCATGACTGCAGTTGAAGTTAGGCATTTAGAGGGTAGTATATATGGTGAGATGGATAATAAAAAATAAAATATTTCACGAAGATCACTCTGAAATGGGACTTTAGACAAGAAAAGAAAACAAATGAAATTGATAAGTCTTTATGAGGGGGCGGGAAATGGGAGAAAAAGAGAAAAGAGATATGCTCCTTTGTATTTCATTATGGCTTCCTTTCATATTGACAAAGTTTAAAAAGACTTTTATACAACTAATATTAAAAAATACCAGGAAAATTCAAGAAGTCCAAGATTAATACAAATTCTGGCAAGATTATACAAGATCTAAAAAGCATGCAAAAGGGAAAAGCAATTTTAAACATTTTGCAAATAAAACAATGTGCACTGCATTTATTCAAAAAAGAGAGTATATTTGAAATTGTGCAGTCTTGACCTTGAGACTTAGAGTGTACTTGAACTGATAAGTCTTATAACTGTAGAGAAGGCTGAAAACAGAGGTTAGATAACAGTTGCTTTCACAAAAGATAACTCCTAAATTGAAAATTAGCTACAGAATAAAAAAAAAAAAAGGCCATTAGCAGGATAATTGAAAGAACAGACTAGAAAAAGATTCCTTTCTTGGATCATTTATTTACACTTTTATTTAACAAATATTTATTGGTATCTAATATGTACCAGGTCTTAAGGGTAGAAGGGTGAACAAGACAGCATGGACACTGTCTCAAGGTTTGTAACCTATGGAGGAGATAGACAAGGAATTATGAAACAATGCGACAGTGCTACTATAAGGGAAGTGGGCAAAGGGTACTAGGAAAATATGTCAAGGGGTATCTAGTCCAGTCTGGAAGAGGTTTTATGGATATCCATGTTGAGAAACAAAGTCTAAGTAGGAGCCAGTCGGGAGAAAGAAGGCGTATGGGAAAAAGGTCCAGAAAGAGAACAGACTGGCGGAAACCTGGAGGCATGACAGCATGGCCAGGTTAAGGAACTAAACGAAGTTCAGTAAGGCTAGTGTATAAACTGAAGTGAGAAATGGTGAAGGCCAAGGCTGAAGAGGTTAAGAGTGGAATCTCATCATAAGAGACCACATAAGCCAGTTAAGGATGTGAACTTTATCCTGTGGAATGATGAACAATCTCTATACCAAGATGTTGCCTGGGGTGAACCAGCTTCAATATATGATCTCTGACTTCAGTTTTCCTTTCAAATAAATCTTTCAGTTCATATAAAACATGAAAAATGAGGGGGAGATGTTTCTAAGGCAATCACACCTCTCCAGAAAGGTGCTTTTTATTAAATATTTATTAGGCTTCTACTATAGCACTTCTCAGGTGGCTCAGTGGTAAAGAATCTACCTGCAATGCAGGAGACACGGGTTCCATCCCTGGATTGGGAAGATCCCCTGGAGAAGAAAATGATAACCCACTCCAGTATTCTTGACTGGGAAAACCCACGGACAGAGGAGCCTGGTGAGCTACAGTCCATGGGGTTGCAAAGAGTCAGACACAATTTAGAAACTCAACAACAACAAAAAGGCCTCTACTATGTGCCAGAAACTGATCCAGATGCTGGGAAATACAGCAGAAACAAGGACAGAGAGTATCCTGGAACTCATGAAGTTCACCTCTAACAAACACAAACAAACAGTAGTGACAGATATGAAGAAGAAACTAAAACAAGGACATGAGACAGAAGGTGGCTGGAATGGATGTTAACCTTGACTAGGAGTAGGGAGTCAAGTGAAGCCTCCCTGAAGTGACATTTTTACTGATATCTAAATGATGATGAAGTAGCCACATAAATATTTGAACAGAGAAGATACCACACAAAGGATTTTTTGGGGTCTTAGTTCCTCCTTTGTAAAGAGCAGCTTTGAGAATTAAATACTGCATGTTAATGCATGTGTGAAAGTTAAAATATTATATGGCACATAAGATCAGAAAGCCACTTTCTTGGCTTAACTTATCAATTATATCCATACTATAAATCTTAAAGGTTACAATACAATGCCAATTTCCTCAATGACATTCTTATTTTTATTCTAAATGAAGAAAATGCTACTTAAATATTGTCATTTTTCCTGAGTCGATACTCGGGCTAAAAATAACCCTGAGTTGTCATAAAGGGCAAACCCGAAGCCTTAGAAAAGTTAGAAAAGCAAGAGAATTATATGTCCAGATTTTTGTACATTGATACATTTGAATATTATGTAGCCAATAAAAGCAATATGAAAACTTATAAGAGTTGGTAAATTTAAAAATAAAAAAATTGTTATCGGGATGTTACTTGTTTCATACTCCAAAGTATTTCAATAAAACTTTTTCAAGAAACAGGGACAATGCTCCACTCCAAAGACAAAAGCATTAGGATAAAGTAATACAAACACAGAAAAAAAAACAAAACACCCTAAGATTTAGTTTACTTTAAACTCCTAGAAGGAACTGTTTCTGTCATGTGCCACTTGAAAAAAAGAGCAATTAAAGAAAAATACCTTAAGTTAGTGGAGAAATGAGGTAGGGGGTAGATCAGTAATTAGGTAGTCTGAGCTTCTACAAATTTTAACAGTTGGCCAATAAATACTTACTGAGCGCCTGCACCTGGAAGGAGGATAGAGCTATTAAAAAGATAGGCTCTCAAAAAAAATAAATTCATAAATAAATGAATACATAAATGATATCAGTGCTATGATAAATGCTGTGGAGAAAATAAGTAACTCAAAAAATTTACATAGTAAAAACAAAAAGCTCACTAGACGAAGTTTCTATAGAGCAGGGACAAGTCAGTGTCTTATTTAGCTGTTTAGCCTTAGAACTTTATATAATGCTCCATAAACGTGTTTGTTGACTGTACGAATGAATGAAGATGGCTAATCTGGAAGGAGAGAGGGTCAGAAAAAGATCTGAAAGCGTGGCCGCAAACAGAGGATACACGTTGGAGGTATTAACAAACGAAAACGGATACTTAGATCTCTGAAGTGACGGCGACAAATTCCTCCGCATCCGGATTCAGAATTTGACAACTAACCAACAAAGCCCTCACGTGTCCCCAGGAGCCAGCCGGATTGGCGAGTGGCACACTCTGCACCCGGAACCACACTCTTCCCTAATCCATGGATCAGCCGCGTAGCCCAGAGCTTCGGGGGGCTTTGGGGACAGCTCCCTTCCCGCGGCACCGGCTCTGAGCCCTAAGGACACCTGACCTCTCCCCCAGATGGAAAGGAAACTGGGAGGTGGGGTAGGATGGGAGGAGGAATGGAGTATGAGTGGGACGCGGACGGCCGCGGGACTCCTCCTGACAGCGAGGGAGCAGGGAGCAGCAAATCCCACACCCTCTCGGAGCTGAGCACGGGTGCGGCAGGCACTAGCCGCAGGCGACAAGGGCGAGACTCCGGGCCAGCCCGCATCACCGAGGCCTGGAGAAGACGACTCGGGAGAGAGGTTGAGGAGCCCTGAGGCGGGCCGCGGTGGCTCACCTGGGAAGTAATCATGATGCTGGAGTCGATCAGGAAACTCATGGCGAAGAGTAAGGAGGGCTCGTGCCTCCACTTTCCCCGAAGCCACAGCACGCTAGACCACAGACCCTCTCACACAGGCGGCAGTCGCCCGGGGACCTGGGCTCGCCAGCCCGACGCCATCAAGCTGCGCCCCAGCCAGCCAATCAGCAACTACGTCCAGCGCTTCCCGCCTCGGGCTACGAGTGGGAGGGACGCTGAGGAGCTGAGAGCGGGGGGCGCGGCTAGGGGACGTTCAGGGGGCGGGGCTTAATTGGAGGGGGCCTGGCTAAAAGGAGCAAAGTACAGCAACGAGGTCTGAAAATTCGAAAGCAGATGTAATACAGGAATAGCATTTCCACTTCTGAGGCTAACGGAGGTGGGGCCTGAGATAACATCTTATTTTAATTCTCTTTTATAATGGTGAAAGTGAAGTTGCTCAGTCGTGTCTGACTCTGCGACCCCATGGAATGTAGCCTACCAGGCTACTCCATCCATGGGATTTTCCAGGCAAGAACATTGGAGTGGGTTGCCATTTCCTTCTCCAGGGGATCTTCCCGACACGGGATCGAACCCGGCTCTCCTACATTGTAAGCAGACGCTTTACCGTCTGAGCCACCAGGGAAGTCCGTATAATGGAGGAGTTAATAATAATGGATTATACCACAAATTAGGCATTGTGTTCTACATGTCACAACTTAGCTTGGGTCCACAAACAATGGCATAAAGAGGGAAGAATATAAAGGCAGGTTTTAGCACATATAGCTAATCAAATAAATTTCTGATTCTTTTACCACTCTTTTGAGAGGCAAATAGATGTATTGGAGCATGCTCAGAGGTGAGTCACCAGATAAGGACAGATGAAAGGAAATGAAGAAAGAAGGCTCAGGAACATTGACAGTTGTCTTCATTTGAAAGAATGGATAGAATTGATATGGCCTCAAAAGATATTTGTAGGACAAAGGACTGGGAGTTAAATAAAGATAGATTTAATTCAAAACAAGGAATAATTCTTTAAGAGTCTGAAGATGAGTTATTTTATTGCCCCACCCATGTTGGAATTGCTCAAATGTAGACAGAATCACTAATTTATCCAGTCAATACTAATTTTGTGAAGGCTTAATGCACTGCTGTGGGGCTTATCCTTTCCCACCAGGCCTCTACCTAGTCCATGAATTGCCTATAATCTCATCCTGAAGCTGGCCTCAGCCATCACCCAATGTGAAACTGGCTGCATTCAAGGCTACAGTCAATACCTGGAAGTCAATACTTGCAACTTGGACCAGAGTGTTTAGTTTACTACAGTCTGAATAACTGAGACTCAGATTTATTACACACAAGGAAATGTATCTTTCTTTCTTAGACTTGAATTCTACTCATACTAAGCAGCTCAAACACCTCTCAGATGTCCTGTCCCCAATCCAGAGGGCCAGGGAGCAGTGGAGATATCCATACTAAGGGAGAGTCTAAGCCAGAGAACCTTGTGTCCCTGGCTACATCTCTCGGGGAAGAAGCAGCATCTGTGTAAGCAGATGATGAGTTAGACTTGCACCTATCAAGGCTGTGTGATAGTGCAGAATGCTGTGTTAGCCTATCAAGGCAAACAGTTTACCTTAGTGGCTTACTAGAATGCATGGTGGGGATCAGGGTCTCAGTGAAGCTGGCAGCAGAGAAAGGTATACAATCCCACTGGCCCCAGGGCTGTGTAAAGCTTTGAAAGACACCATTCAAAATTCTATGACAAACCTTGACAGCATATAAAAAAGAGACATTACTTTGCTAACAGAGGTTCATCTAGTCAAAGCTATGGTTTTTCCAGTAGTCAGGTATGGATGTGAAAGTTGGACATAAAGAAGGCTGAGTGCCAAAGAATTGATGGTTTCGAACTGTGGTGTTGGGGAAGACTCTTGAGAATCCCTTAGACTGCAAGGAGATCAAACAAGTCAATCCTAAAGGAAATCAACCCTCAATATTCACTGAAAGGACTGATGCTGAAGCTCCAATACTTCCACCATGTGATGCAAAGAGCTGACTCACTGGAAAAGACCCTGATGATGGGAAAGATTGAAGGCATGAGGAGAAGGGGATGACAGAGGATGAGATGATTGGATGGCATCACCAACTCAATGGACATGAGTTTGAGCAAGCTCCAGGAGATGATGAAGGACAGGGAAGCCTGGTGTGCTGCAGTCCATGGGGTCACAAAGAGTTAGACATGACTGAGTGGCTGAAAAACAGCAACAATTCAAAATTCTCCCTACTGTTAACACCTGTGTCCAGGTCAAGGACTGATGTGGGTGACCCAAGAAACTGCTACCCCCTGCTTTTGATTTTAGAATGTCTCCAAAAATTTTCGCACTAGATAAACATCCATGTGACTGAACTTCTTTATAAGTTGGTCACCACTCTTCCAAACCTTCTTGGCTATGTGCGTTAGTTCTTTCTTCTTATCTAGCCTCATTTCGGAGAAGGCAATGGCAACCCACTCCAGTACTCTTGACTGGAAAATCCCATGGACAGAGGAGCCTGATAGGCTGCAGTCCATGGGGTCGCTAGGAGTCAGACACGACTGAGCGACTTCACTTTCACTTTTCACTTTCATGCATTGGAGAAGGAAATGGCAACCCACTCCAGTGTTCTTGTCTGGAGAATCCCAGGGACAGGGGAGCCTGGTGGGCTGCCATCTCTGGGGTCGCACAGAGTCGGACACGACTGAAGCGACTTAGCAGCAGCAGCAGCAGCAGCAGCAGCCTCATATTGGATGTGTTGACCCTGGTGTTGACCTAGTGTGCACTTAGGACTCCTTCTTTGATTGGTTCAGATGAGTCAGAGGTAGTTCTGAATCAAGTGGCATCTTTACCTCAACTCTTGCTCCTCTCTAGTGTATTCTCTACACAGTAGATGGAGCAATCTGAGAGAATGTGACTAAAAATGCAATGAAAGTGATGGTATGTAATTTCCAAACCTGGGTCATAAAGACATTGAAGCATCTGCCTTGATCTCTTGATTCACTTGTTCTAGGGGAAACCAGCCACTGGTTCATGAGGTCACTCAAGCAGACCCAAGTAGAGAGATACTAACTTGTCAGCACCAACCTTCTGGTCACATAACCATGTGAACAGGTGGATCTTACCTCTTCAGTCAAGCCTCAGATGACTGCAGACTTTGTCAATATCTGACTGCAACCCTATGAGAGACCCCACGCTGCTCCAGAGTTCCTGACCCTCAGAAGCTATAAGAGATAATACATATTATTGTTTCAGGGGCTCCCAGGTGGCATTAGTGGTAAAGAACCCACCTGCCAGTGCAGGGGATGTAAGAGACATGTGTTTGATTCTTGCTTGGGAAAATCCCCCTGAAGAAGGGCATGGCAAACCATTCCAGCACTCTTGCCTGGAAAATCCCATAGACAGAGGGGCCTGATGGGCTGTAGTCCACGGGGGTACAAAGAGCTGGACACAACTGAAGCAGCTGGCACATATGCACATTGCTGTTTCAAGCCGTGAAGTTTTGGAGTGATATGTTACAAAGCAATAGATAACTAATATATGACTCATCACAGACTACATTTTTTACTAAATATTTACATGGCATAGTCTGAGGCTCTTTGTAACCTTTTTTTTTTTTAAAGTTATTTATTTATTGGTTTGCATGTGCAGGTCTTAGTTGTGGTATATGGGTGCAGCATGTAAGATCTGGTTCCCTGACCAGGGATCAAACCCAGGCCCCATGCACTGGGAGCTCAGACTTTTAACCACGGGGCTGCCAAGGAAGCCCTCAATCATTGTAACCTTTGATTTTCATTTCTTCACCACTCACTGTTCAACTGTCAAGATAAAGCCACATATCTTAGGGTTTTGTTATCTACATCTAACCTCAGTTTCTATAAAGATACTGCTAGGCCCAATAACAGATAAATCTTGAGATCTCAGAGAATTAATACAACACAAGTTTTTGTTTCATGTGAAATCCAAAAGTCCAATTCATGGGAATTGGAAGAGGTGTTGGTGGGGGTGGCAGTGATCCTCTAGTCTATAGTCATTTGAAGACTGACTGCCATTGTCGACATATGGCTTCCAAGGCTGCTTTGGGTGATGACAGCCAGCAATTCGTCTGAAAATTTCTCTTTTTTCCCGTAATTATGATAAAACAAGCCCAGTACCTTAAACCTGGAATTCCTGGGAACTTCAGGGAAGCTTTTCCTCAGATACATTCCTTATAGTGTCAGCCTGCTCTGGTGCTGGGGCATACTTAGCCAATTATCTCTTTTCTGCCCTGGGAGTAGTATTCGTTCATTCCCCAGACATTACTATGTTCCAGTCACTGTGCTAAGTACCGAATATTCAGAGATTATATAATAATATTGTCAGGCGAGTGTATTCTCCTCGGTTCTGTCTCATCACAACAAAGATTTGGAGCGATGATATGAAGTCTCTTTTTGAAGTCACTTTTGATAAGTGCTATGATCAAGTGTACACAAATATTAAGGGATCAAAAAGAGGGAGCAACTCACTTTATATAGGGAATTTTGTGAAATTTCATAAAGAAGGAGACAACTGAGTTGAATCTTGAAGGATGAGAAGGAGCTGATTACAGAAAAAAGGCTGGACAGGGCAGAGTCCTGAAATACTATGAAAAATTCCTTCATCACTAAATGTTAGGCTTGTCCATATTGGGGACCAGCCAATGGCTCTGTAAGACTGGGGCATATGCATGTGTGGATGGATGTGGGAAATGAGGCTAGAAATGTGGGAGATGAGGCTAGGATGTGGTGTACCTATCAGTCAGAAGCTTATAAGCAACAGGAATAATTTTGGCATCATTAAATTAGAAAAAAAAGGAACTCTGGAGTAGCTTAGCAAACTGAAGAAAGGTTGTTGAACCATGATCTGTAAAACGAGGAACTAAGCATTTGCCAGAAATCTAGGTAAGCAGGAACTAATTGTGAATCTCTTCAAGGGGATCTGTCAAGATAAATGAATCCCAACTACATTTCAGTCTCTGTTACTACACTCAAGTTTCACATTCCAGGGAGAGAGTGTATGATTGGCCCATTTGAGTTCAAACAAACAAAACTTGACCCATGATGGATTGAGGGCTCTCCTTTGGGGTCGGCCTGCCCTCCGGCCTCAAGGGTGTACTATCCTTTGTTTGCTGAATAAAACTCGGAGCTGTAAACAGAAGAAAAAACAATGTTACTAAGAATCCCACCAAGATTATATCCAATTGAGGAAGCATAAATCTCAATAGAGATGTTATTAGAGCAGAAGGGAGAATAGATTCTGGGCAAGTAAATACAGAGGTCTTTTCTAAGTGGCTTGTAGTCACTTACAAAGGCTTTGTAAGTCATGTTAAAGAATTTAGAATTTGAGGTAAGCAACTGAGTCACTGAAGGATTTTAGGCAGAGAAGTGACGTGATAAATCTCAGGTAGAATATTTTGGCTAATTTTATTTGATGTATTTTTATCTGTAATGAATAGCTTTACTTCTTTCTACAGTTGTCAATGACATAAGAGGGAAAAAATCCTATTCTTTTGTCTCTTCTCAAATGGCCAAAGTAGT
Source organism: Ovis canadensis (assembly GCF_042477335.2). Taxonomy (NCBI): domain Eukaryota; kingdom Metazoa; phylum Chordata; class Mammalia; order Artiodactyla; family Bovidae; genus Ovis; species Ovis canadensis. The sequence continues at coordinate 99,884,972 of NC_091245.1, read as the reverse complement.
ATACTTTGATTTTTCCTGAGATTTGTGTAGAATAAGGGAGGGGACAGACTGACCAAACTTCAGCTAATAAAGAGAGTGTTCGTGTTCTTTCTGAATCAGATTCTCCTCCATTCCATCTAGCGGTGTGCTGGAGCTACTTGTACTGGCTTGTAAGAGTCATTTGCTAAATTTCTTGGAATTTTGTGAGCCAGTTCTAAGTACAGTCATTCAGTTCAGTTCAGTTCAGTTCAGTTCAGTCGCTCAGTCGTGTCTGACTCTTTGCGACCCCATGAATCGCAGCACGCCAGGCCTCCCTATTAACAATTAAATTACATAAATTTAAAAATGATATAAAGATAATACTCAAAGCTTATCACTTCTTAATTATTTTACTATTATTTATGCTCTTGATATTACTTATATCTATTGTATGATAGAAATATTTATATAATTGTGCTATTGTACATCTCATCTCTATGTTCAGTGGCATTATGCTGGTGAGTTGAAATTGGAGACGATGGGAGAATTTACACCGAGGAAATTGACAAACACTACAAACCAGGGCCTCTTTACCCTGGAAAGAGCTGGTTGTTACACATTTACAATGCCCCCCCCCGCCCCCCCCCCCCCCGCCCGCCCAGGCTCTTGTTCTTCAACCCCTTAATTTCAAAGGAAGAACACCAGATACCGGAAGTCTGTTGACAGGGCAGTGTGGCTGACAGGGCGAAAGAAAACACAAAGACAGTGAAAAGTCAAGTTAGGTTTATTGTTTTGTAACAGTCTAACATGTGACTATTAGCTCTGACATAAAGATGTGGAAGGTTGGAGAATTCAGGACACAATCCCAATAATGCCTTTGCCAGAGGTTTTCCCCAGGAAGTTTGTTTTGATTATGTTTCTTAGCTGAGTCTTTACTAATCCTGTTTCATAGATGGAAATTTTGCAGAAAAAGGCAATGAAGCTATCTGCTTTTCTCTCCAGGTGACTTTATGAATTCTTCCAGAATATCCTTTGTTCTGGAGAACTTTCAGAATGCCTTGGCTGGAGATTTGCAATGTAGCCCACTGTTCCCTCATTGGTTGTATTGAGTACCACTCTCTCCAGACTTTGGGAGCAGCAATGTCTAAGATGGTGGAAATGACTTGTCTTTCATAAAAATCTTTCCTGCTATTTAACTGTTGAACCTAGAAATTTGCGTCCTTTTTCTCCTTTCTCCCTCAATTACATGCTTAGTTATAAGAAAATAATTACAAGAAGGGACAGTCTCCCTGCCTATTTCACTATCACCTCTAGGTACATACTTATTTCGCTTTACACATTTATGCTTAGAAGAGTTTCCATCCAACCAGGCAAATGTTTTTCATCTACACTTTGCTACTTTGGATTGTGTGATCATTTGCACACAATACACATGGTGGGGGTAACTCAAGGTTAGGGGAAGGAGCGAGAAGGAGTTGGGGGTGGGTGGGAGGTGCTGTCTGAGTGGTATTGGAGCTGCCTCAGAGACCCTCCTTAGGAACTCAGGAAATGCGGCTGTCCAAGTCTCACCCCATGCCTTCCTCACGGCTTTAACTAAGAGCTGCTATATGCAGCTCTTTTGATTCGGTGAACTTCCTTCCGCCTGGAGTAAGACTGCCCCAGAGCTGGTACATCTCTCCGCAGCGGTCCTAGTGAGCTGAATCCTTCAGCACCACTTTCAAAAATGAATCTCATGCATGATCAAAGATGTTCTTTTTTGCACTATAATTCTCAGGAATTCAAAACTACAGAAAAATTTACCTCCCCCCATCACCCTCATTTTCTTCTTTCATTTTTACTCATTGGCTCAATTTTAACCAGTTGCTTAGTTTACAATCTGTGAAGCATTTGAAAGTGGTGACTGTTATTTCTTCAGTCAACATTTTAGAATAAGGACTTATGACAGATTTGGATAAGACCTTCCCCCCTTTCATTTCCCAATAAGTGAATTAAAAAACCCCACTTATTTCTTCTAGTATGCTCCTTGTATTTCTTGCATATCAATTCACTGGATCTATCCCGTGGAGGAGGGGCAGAACTTATTACCCGCAATTTACCTAAGAAAAATTGTCATATGGAGCAGGTAAATGACATCTTGGGGTTCCCAGAGTCAGAGAGGTACAGCCCACACTTCTTATTTGACCTTCAGTGTTCCTTATGGGAAAATCTGATCCCCAGGTTGCACTGACCTTCAGGAATATTTGTCCAACTCTGTGTTGCATGCTTCACGTGGGTGCCAAATAACCAAGTCATGATGAAAAGCGGACAGGCCTTTGTACGATGACCCAAACATGAGACCCAGGGATTACCAGAGCCAAGCTTGAAACTTTCTCACTGAGCTTTGAAGAACTCTATCCTTCCTGGTCACAGATCTCTCCTAATGAAGGTGGTATAACTGCTATTGGGCAGTTAGTCCTTTGCTTCTGGAGAGAGCTGCACCTTTGATGGCCTGCTGTAATGCTTCTTTTTACTGGTAGTTCCACGTACCATAAAGATTTAGTCTAACAAAGGCAGGACCAGGATTAGAATTGAAAGCTTGGCCTTAATGGACCCCAGGGATGGTGATAATCCTGAGTCAGTCATAATTATTTGCCTCAGAATAGATGCTGAGGGATCCAGATGTACTGGGTAAGATCCTCCACAGACACACTGCTGCCTGTGAATGGAATCTGACAGAGTTGTGTGTAGCTTAAGATGGAGTGTGAAGGAACACTTTCCCCAGGTAGAAAGTAATTACCCTTCTGTCCCCAGCTATGTCTCAAGGTCAGATAGGTTCCTACCAAACATATGGGGTCAAGATTCTGTTTTGAGTCTTCTCTGAGAAAACATCTCCAGAGTGTCCAGTCCATACTGAAAAGCTGTCACCAGAAAACTGTAAGGCTGGTCAGGAGGGTCGGATAGAAGCTACCCACCTGCCCTTCTTCTCAGTCTCCCTGCTGTTTGAGGAATCAGTCAGGCACCACTCAGCAGCGGCTAGAGTTGGCAGCCAACTCATTAATCCTTCTAATACCCCTGGAGGTAGGTTGGTGGCAAATGCTAGGTACAGAGAGGTTAAGAGACGACAATAACACAACTCCTAAGTGGCAGAGAGAGAAAAAAAGAAAAATTCGTGGTCCCTTGATGCCTGGGTCTGTTTCTTCCGAAAGAGGATTCCTCGCTTGTTGGGAAGCCTGAGAGGGACAATGGCAACTTCCACGATGGTGGGGTAGGTACAGACTCTGAAGCAGGATGCCACTTTACTCAAGGAAATACACACACACACTCAGGCCTCAGCCAAGATAAGAAGAAAAGACCCTGATGCTGGGAGAGATTAAAGGCAGGAGGAGAGGGGTGACAGAGGACAAGATGGTTGGAAGGCATCACTGACTCAATGGACGTGAGTTTGAGCAAGCTCTGGGAGATGGTGAAGGACAGGGAAGCCTGGCATGCTGCAGTCCATGGGGTCACAAAGAGTCAGACACTATGGAGCGACTGAAAAAGCAACAAGACGAGGAGACCAGCAGCCTTCACCTACACATCTGCTGCTGGTCCCAAAGAGCACCAGCACTTTTCACTTAGAAGAGGATGAAATTTTTTTTCTTTTCTGGATTAGGTCCTAGTTGAGATAGATACTTTACTCTGGTAGTGATCGAGCTATTCTCAGGCTCTGAGTTTACATCTTCTTAAAATGGGTCTTCAGGAGCAAAACTGTAGGAGCAATAGTGTAGCCACTGGGGCCATGGGAGTGTGATGATGTCCAGTTCTCAGGCGTGGGATTTTATTTCTTTCACCATCCAGGAGAAGTTCTGTTTGGAATAGCGTTGATGGAAAGGGGAAGGAAGATTCAGGTAGTAGCCAGAAAGCCATAGGTCCACAAGATAAATACACCTGTTAACTGTCCACCGCCTGATACATTGCTTCACTGAAAGTTTGTCACTTTGAGTTAACCTAGGCAAAATACATTTTAGGCTTTCTCTTTTAAAATGTAAAATTTCCCTGGAGTAATTATAAAAAAAATCATATATTAGAATGAATTTAATTTTTAGACCATTTTGCTTTAGGTTGGAGCACCAAGGAGTGGGAATACTGTCACAGGGGAGGAATAGTTTTTGAGGAGGCTTTGGTCTGGAGGGCATATCTAGAATGAATATCTTAAAAGGAAGGTGGTAACCAGAGGTCTGCACAAGGGATTTGGCTTTTGGGGGGGATGGTGCTGGATGGGGGGATACAATGAAGGCAGTTTTTCTGGGTCTCTGGGGTTCTCCTGTCCAGTTCCCTGTGATGTCAGCTTGGTTTCTATCCCTCCCACCTTAGCCTTGGCACTGCAACCCATGAAGCATAGCTTTGGTTTAGATGAACCACCTTGGTTATCAATTTCTCCCTCTGCTTTGGGAACTGGTTGGCTCTAGTTAAAATTACTGTGTGTGAGAAATATGTAGTTATACCTGAGGATTTCCTCTAATTGGCCTCTAGATATGCGGAGTGTTGGTTGAGGGCACAAAGGATAGATCTTTCCCTTCAGCCTCTAGGTCCCTTCCAGGGATGAAGTCTGACCTGGGACTTGACAGGGACCCTGGCTGTTTGTGTTCCCAGTTTGTAAGAGGCTCTCCCTGGTGGCCCTCTGATGACTCTTTTGGTATACATCTTGTGCCCGAGCAAGGCCTGAGGGCTGATTCTCCTCAAGACAAGCCAGTAGGAGGTATCATCTAGCCCAGAGCTAGGTTTATTCCCAGTCCCTGACAAAAGGAGGTGTAGATTTCAGGCTGAGTATTGCACCTATAAGAGGACAGGAAAGAAAGGGACCTTTTCTGCTTTAGGGAAGAAAACTGCAACCAGGATTTTTAAAACCTTTTCAGTTCAGGGACGGAGAAGGCAATGGCACTCCACTCCAGTACTCTTGCCTGGAAAATCCCATGGACGGTGGAGCCTGGTAGGCTGCGGTCCATGGGGTCACTAAGAGTCGGACATGACTGAACGACTTCACTTTCACTTTTTACTTTCATGCATTGGAGAAGGAAATGGCAACCCACTCCAGTGTTCTTGCCTGGAGAACCCCAGGGACAGGGGAGCCTGGTGCGCTGCTATCTATGGGGTTGCACAGATTCGGACACGACTGAAGCGACTTAGCAGCAGCAGCAGCAGCAGTTCAGGGAGAGGGTATGGAGTCTTGTTCTCCTTTTCTGATGGTGCCCAGTGCAGAATTCCCACTAATATAAGGGATGTAATTGCATCAGAACCCAGGGTTACAGTGACCCAAAAGAAAGGCCAGTGAGAACTCTGGACATCTCCTGGACTGATGATTTAAACTAAACACTCCAAAATGGTAAAATGAGGTTTGGAAGCCACAGAAATGAGTTGAGACCATAAACAATATGACCAATTCCATAGGAAAGCTGGGCTTACAAGTATAAGCTGAACTTGCAAATTGGTGCCCCGCAGGTTAAATTTGGCTTGCACATTTTTTGGGGGGGAGGCTCACATGGCATATTTAAAATTTAGTTGGCAACGTTAAAAATGTGGAAAACTTCACCTGAACATTTGGATTTCTGGCTTTTCTTGAAAAATCAGATGGCCAGGTAACACTGTCTGGTAATCGCTGCCTGAAACCGAGCAGCTGCCCTCTGCTCTCCAAATTTCACAGCCCAGCCCTCGCATGGCATTAGAACAGGTGCACTTCCCCGATTTAAACCACTTCACCAATTAAAGCGCCTGCATCTTGTAGGCGGTTAAGTTTGGGACTGCTGATATATGCCACACGGTGTCTGCTAGGGAAGCGCTGAGTTGATAAAGTTCAGCTGAGTTTGTAAAGTTGCCGCAAGGCTGGTAAAAAGCTCTGAGGCAATCAGTTCTGATTGAAAGGCTTTCTATGGGGAAATGAGGATGAAAGCAGAATTGCCCGTGGCTGTGGAGAGGGCCAGGGCAGTCACGAGACTGGGAACTTTGATGGGACAATGGGTTTATCTGGGCAGCCTTTGTACACGGGAAAGGCAGTTTCCTGGTTGTACTGCATGCACGGTTCCATCACGGGGTCCGTCCAACCAGGGTGGGTGTGAGGGGAGGGAGAGAAGACTCAAATCGTGTCGGCAACTTTAGGTTTCATCTTGCCTTGTGTTAGCTCAGGCGTTTTCTTTCTCTCTTTGGCGCCGCTTCACACGGTGAGATCGTCTGACCTGGCCCGGCTGCTGGCTTTGCTCAGCCTGCTCAGGGGTCTGGTGTCTTCCCCCGGCAGCTCCGCACATAGCGAAGGCGCCTTCTCAGGCGTCAGCTCTTGCTTTGATACCTTCTCAGGCGGCGTCTCTTCTTTCTCAGCCTCCTTCTCCACTTCGGGGGGCTCCACTTTCTCTGCTTCCAGCACGGCCAGGGTCTCTTCGCCTTCTGTGCTCACTCTCTCTGCCTCCTGACTCTTGTCGCCCACCTCTGGTTCTGCAGCCGCCTCTATGGGCTGCTCCTCCTCGACTCCCTCCTGGGCACCCACCTGAGCGTAGGAAGGCAGGGTCTCCTGGTAGGCCCTGGACAAGTCTCCCAGGGGACCCGGGCCCACCTTCTCCTCGAACTGACTGAAAGGCTTGGCAGAAAGGGGGCTGGCCTCTACCATCCCCACCTCCGTCAAAGGGAAATAATGGGACACGATTTTCTCTTCTTCGAGGAGCTGGTAGCCCTTGGCCTTCTGGATGGAGGAGACGGCAATGGAGTGGAGGGACTTCTCAGGAATCTCCCCCAGCGGCTGCTCCACCGGCCTCTTGAAGGCGGATCGGATTTTCTTTAGGCCCAGGTGGCTCATCTCCAGAATATTGAGGAAGAGGGACACGGAGGCCACGGACAGCATGAAGAGGATGAAAATGGTTTTCTCGGTGGGTCGTGACACAAAGCAGTCCACCACGTTGGGACAGGGCCACCGGCTGCAGCGGTAGAGAGGCAGGATCCGGAAACCGTACAGGAAGTAGTGGCCCACGATGAAGCCCACCTCAAAGAGGGTCTTGAAGATGATGTGGCAGACGTAGGTCCTCAGCAGGGTCCCCTCCAGCCGGAACTTCTTGGTGCCCTTGCTGCTGCTGCTGCTCTTCTTAACGCTGCCCTGGTCCGCCGCTAGGGGCGCCCTCTCGCCGCCGTTGCCCGGCGACTGCTGGCTCAGCTCCTCGGCCTCGCGCTCCTTGCGCTTCTCCTCCATGCGGACGTGGTGCACCGCGTGCCCCACGTACACCAGCGACGGCGTGGAGACGAAGATGATCTGCAGGACCCAGAGACGGATGTGGGAGATAGGGAAGGCCTCATCGTAGCAGACGTTCTCGCAACCTGGCTGCTGGGTGTTGCACACGAAGTCGGACTGCTCATCCCCCCACACGAACTCTGCAGCAGTACCGAGGATAAGGATCCGAAAGATGAAAAGCACCGTGAGCCATACGCGGCCGATGACCGTGGAGTGCTCATTCACCTCCTCCAAGATGTTCCCCAGGAAACTCCAGTCTCCCATGATTCACCTACCTACAGGAAGGAGAAGGCAAAGCTGAGCGGCTACAATGCAATCCATCTTTTTTTTTTTTTTTTTTAAACTAACTCTCGGGGTACCTTCCCTTCATGGGTGGCTGAAACGGTCAGTGGGTAAGCAGTATCTTTTGAGTGTTTCCTCAGTGCAGACTAGTACTAGTACTAGGGAATAAAAGAGGCATAAAAGAATCTGCTTTCATTGGCTTTCTCATCTGTAAAATGGGTTCTCATTCACTTCACAAGCTGCCTGAAAGGATAAGAGAGGCAGCGTCTGTATAAGCCTTGAACTACGTATCAAATAAGAAATCATTGTTGATCATAAATAGAAACTCATGATTTCATGGATTTAAGTCAAGACCACAAGCTGAACTGAGGTTCATGAGGCGTAATGCTGAATAAATATCCTAATTCGTTGGTGTCTGCCCTCCCCCTGCCAAATTTTTTCCTATGTATGAAATTGCCTGTAGTCACCGTACTTGTGACTGTGTTGGGGTATACAATGATCATATGTTGAAAGGGAAGTGGAAGGAAACATATTTTTTGAATATCTGCTTTGTTGCCGACCTTTGACATGACATTTTTTTCATTCAATTTGATACTTTGAGACCTACTCAATGCGTGTTACAGAGCCCAGCACATAATGAAAGCTTGATAAATGTTTAACTAATTTGATTCTATCACATGAGAAAACTGAGGCTCTGAGAGTTTAAATAAATTGTCCAAGATCAGATAGCTAGCAGCAGTTCTTTCTGTTAGGTTCTTTTTGCCACCCCTTTGGGACTCATTGCCTGTGACTGGAGCTGTACAGTTCTTTGACTCCTGTGCTCGTCATTATGTTTTCTGTTCTCTAGGTTGAAATCTGGAAACCTTTCTTAATAGCTTTTCAAATTGAGAGTGATATTTATGTACATATATATTTATATTTATTTATTATCACTCTTTTAAATCCAAAGAATGGGGAGAGTGCTTTGCGAAGAAATCATGTGACAGGGTGAGAAAAATCCATGAAGATGGTTTTACTGTCCCACAGAGTGAAAAGGGTTTAGGGTCTGTAACATGTGGCTGCTTTAATAGAGCTAAAATTTCATCTGTCAGAAAAAAAAATACCATTAAACATGATAGTATACAATGCCCCTAGCAATGGCGATGACTAATGGACATGGGATTGAACTGATGGGGGTGATGTGTGCAAACTAGGTCATTTATCCAGTGCAAACCTGTGGTACAAGCTGGTAATCTCTGAAAGACTCTGGTCAAAACCTCCACCTTGGCTATGTTCCTCCAGCTTGAACATCTTTAGAGTTGTGGGGTTTACTCATCACTGCCCTCAGATCAGGGCAAGAGCCCATGCTAGAGATGCTGGTCTGGGCTTCTCTAGCTGAGCCCTACATTATAGGGTCAGAAGTCCATGGGGCCAAAGGATATGCCCATTGCATTTAATGACAGTGATATTTGCTAAACATTTGGATGAGTGATGAAATGTGGTATCTTAAATTAAGTGGGATTGTCATTTTTAGGAGAGGGTAAACAAAATGACATCTGAAAGCTTTCTTCCAACCTGTAGTTTGGAGCCTGGCCAGACAGAATTGGTGGCAGATACTGATGGCAGAGGTGAACAGTGACCAACCTAGGCTCTTGGCTATCTATTTTTTTGGTGGAGAGTAGAGAGAGTTCGGAGAAGGCAATGGCACCCCACTCCAGTACTCTTGCCTGGAAACTCCCATGGACGGAGGAGCCTGGTAGGCTGCAGTCCATGGGACTGCGAAGAGTCAGACATGACTGAGTGACTTCATTTTCACTTTTCACTTTCATGCACTGGAGCAGGAAATGGCAACCCACTCCAGTGTTCTTGCCTGGAGAATCCCAGGGACGGAGGAGCCTGGTGGGCTTCTGTCTATGGGGTCGCACAGAGTCAGACATGACTGAAGTGACTTAGCAGCAGCAGCAGCAGCAGCAGCAGCAGCAGCAGCAAGGGTCTTGACTCAAAACTAGCTGTTCAGAATCCCAGTCACATGCATCTAGTGATACTACTGCCTTTAATACTCCTCAGATGGCAATCAAATTTAGTTTTTGCCCTATGAAGAGTGGCAGCCATTCCCATTGCCTTCTGGAAGAAGGTGGGAAACAATCATGTAAACAGTCTATGCATAAATCCTACTGGTGATGGAGCTGGGAAAATCCAATATTTTTTAATCAATTAGTTCAATCTAAAATTCATGTCAAAACAATAATTTATGGCTTTAATGAACTCTAAATGTCATGTTGCTAGTGTCTTATCCCCACTGATACATCAACTCTGTTTACAAGCTTACTTGTATTGTACCATATTGGCCCCTTTGAAATTTTGTATGTTTTTCACTCATGTACCCGCATGAATGTGTGTGGTGAGCACCAACTCTCGGGACTGTATGTCTACCAGTCTTGTTTCCCCCTTTTAGAATCAAAAGCTCTTGGAGAACAGGGACTATTTTGTCTTTATCCTCTATGAACCACCATGACACAGAACAAAGACCTTACAGAGTGGGAGCTCCATAGATACCAGTGGATAGGATCAGTGGTAATCATTTGAAATCTGAAATTCTCAATCCCTGAGTGCATGTAATATTAGTCTTACCTACAGGGAGCTCCAATTCCTAAGGAACTTCAATCCTCCCCTAGCAGTGGGGAGATGGAAAACTTGCAAAGAAATGGTAAACTCAAAAAAAGGATGGTAAATGGATCCAGAACTAGTTGTTTTGAGGTATTGTTTTGTATAAAATTAAAGATATAAGCTGTAAGGCCAATAATTCTTGACATGTATCATGACACACATTCATGATACATAAAGACCCTCCTGACTACCCCATTCATAATTTCCAAACTAAAACCAGACAGAGCTGTGTCCTTCCACACCTCACCCTGCAATGCTAGGATTGTTTGACTGGTTTTCTTTCTTTTCTAAATGTCTGTGTTACAGAATTTCTTGTAATAATGAAAAAAGAGAAACTATAATTGAGGACAAGATCTTTCCAATTCCATGCTATTGAAACAGGCCAACAATACCATTAAGGAGAAAAGAATTTAGAAGTGCTAAGGAAAGGTGCCCTGGGTTCTTGACTTCTAAAAGTGAAAATTATAATTAAAGGAAGTCAGATAAGAGTAAATCTGGGCAAACTGTTTCATTGGAATGGCAAAATCTGAAGCAAAGGATTTCCCTTTTCTTCAAGGAGGCAACTCTCTCATTTATTTTGCTTGTTAAAATCTATTACAGGTGGAAAATAAACTGACAGAGTTCAAGCCTCCACCCTCAAGCTATCCACCATAACACCCCACCAGAGGATTATGGTTTTAGGTCATGATTAAAATAATACCTTATGTTTGGGTAGCCCTTATCTATTTATAACTGATACATTTTTGCATATCTTATTTCAGTTTTCATAACAACCTGTGAACTAAGGCCAGTGGTTATCAGACCTGGATTTCGGAGACTAGTACAATAACAACAAAATAGGGTACTGACTCCAGCATATTGCTACTGACTCCTTATTTTGCCAAAAAAACTTTAAAAATTACTATGACTGCAGTCTTTTTTCACCATCATCTCAAAAAAGGGGAATTTTAATACTACAAACCTAGATAGGACGCAATTTTGGAATAAAAGACAGGCCTTGAAATCGAACACATTTAACTTGGTGAACAATTTACTCCATTGTTTACTACATCACTGTCACATTTTAGTCACAGGCAGCTGAATAATTCGTCTTGGACCAGAGCTGACAGGTCTACAGATGGATGGTTGAGAACCAGGGAACCTGGCATTATCAGCCCCTTTTACCAGGATGGGAGATGGAGTGGGAGGTTAAGTAAGTCTCCCAAGGGAGCTCAGCTAGTGAAGGCAGAGCTGGGACATGAACCGTGGTTTTCGACTTCAAGCCCAGGGTGATTTTCAGGATAGCAGAGCCTTCTTCTGGCTTTGAAGAGGCAGAACAACACATATACATCCGTGTTAACTAGTTCCATAAAAAGGATTAGAGGCCACTTACCACTGGAGTAGGAAATGGAAACCCACTGCAGTATTCCTGCCTAGAAAATTCCATGGACATAGGAGCCTGGTGGGCTACAGTCCACGGCGTTGCAGTCGGACAGGACTGAGCAACTGAGCAAGCAAGCAAGCACCACTCCAGTGGGTAAGGCAGTGTAAATGTGCCGCCACATTTCCCTTTAACCACCAGCTGTCAGAACCTGCCCCCAGGACGATCTTAGCGGTGCTTACAAACCCATTCCTGTGCTCCAGTAAATACTCCAACATCGAAAATGCTGAGCGTGAAGCCTCTCCTACCCCCATGGCACTCAACAGATATTAATATCACTGCTACTTCTATGGCAGAGTTTGAGTAAAAAAGTACAGAAAACTTTCATAACCTCAAATACATGGTTTAGATCCCTCGGGCTACCTGGGGGCATGTTAATTCATTCTGATAAAAGAAAGGCCTTAGAAAGTCAAGTTGTAGTTAGAATTTGGACATCTCTTCCACCACCCCACCTTGTTCCTCCATTCTCGCGTTTCTTTCCCTTCCAAACCTCTGCCAACTCTTAGGCCAATTCCAAGGTTTTTGGAATTGAACTTGAAATCCAGCCATCCTAATCCAAGACTGAACATAAGTGGCAACCTTTCTCCTTTTGGAGAATTCCAGATGTAGCTCTTAGATTAGGCTGGGAAAGAAGTAGGGGATGGGAGGGGTTGGGAAGCCTTCAAGCTAACATCACCCAGGGAAAACTTGCCAATAGGAGTAGGTCTCCCGGAGAGATACGTGTTCTCTTCGTCTCTTGGCGCTCAGCGGTAAAATGGCAACTTTGGCCTCTTTCCTTTGGCGCCTAAAAGCCCACCTCCCACTTCTCTACCCCGCCCCTACTGTGCTGCACGACTGAGCAGATATGACTGGATTGGCCCTGATGGGTAGGTTTTACTGTCCAGCAATATTTTAAGCTCCCAGCCAGACAGCTTTTATGAAAGGAGGGATGTTTGGAAAACAATAGGCGAGAGAGAATGGGAGAGCTGTGTTAGGCATTGAGGGGAGGAGAGTGGGGAAAAGCTGATGTGGGAAAGCTTAGCTGGGGCTTCTGCAGCCTCCAAAAGTTTCTTTTAGCAGCAGACTGGCCCTCTGCAACAGGAGATCTTTGACTTCTCTCCAGAGGACATAAGCCCTGGGCGTATTTTCCCAGAACCTTATCGTGGGCTTAGAGAATCTTAGGGATGTAGGGACAGTCAGAGGTCACCGAGTCAGACGGGGCCAAAGCCACTCCAGAAAGAGTAAACTTGATCCCTTTAAAGGATGATATTTCATCTTCCATTGGTGGTTTGTTCTTGTGTCTCATAACTTTCAGCAGGGCAGTCTCCCTCACTGGAAAGGAGTCTTAATACTCCAAAGAATTCTGGCACCATTTGTCAAGGTAATGACGTTTCCCGCTTTGTTTCACTCATAAGTATAAATACTTTTGAGAAGCTGAACAATCAAGGGGAAGAAAGCTGAAGAAATGTCAGTGAGAGTTTTAGACTTTAGTGCCTCCATCTGTGAAATGAGGGTTTGATAGTTTTGCTCACCAAGAGAATGTTGCATGAAACACGAGTATGGCTGAACGAGGAATGATGCTTGGGAAGCTGGCACGGAGGGCTTGAGTGCATGTTCTGTGCCTCTCTGAGCCTGCTACCTTTCCACTATTGCACTGGTATAATGGTAAAATGGTTGTTGTGACCACATTTTCGAAAACAAAAATTGGGGCATTTTATTCTACAAACTTACTTGTGGAAAAATAGAGCAAAATAGTTGAAACTGGAATTGTTTCAAGAAATCTGCAATGTGTGATTACTAAATCGAAGGCAACTTTGAGATTAAGCCAGGGGGAAAAGGGCACTTGCCTCAGCCACACACCTTATTTCCTGTCCTTTCTGGTGTCATGGGCATATTGCATTTTATTTTTCAAGTCCTAGGCACTGGAGAAGGAAATGGCAACCCACTCTAGTGTTCTTGCCTGGAGAATCCCGGGGACGGGGGACCTGGTGGGGTGCCGTCTCTGGGGTCGCACAGAGTTGGGCACGACTGAAACGACTTAGCAGCAGCAGCAAGCATACTTTATTTTTAATCTCACAACAAACCACTGCCCTAGGTATTCTTAGTTTGGTGATGTTTAGCTTCTAAGTTGTGTCCAACTCACTGTGACCCCATGAACTGTAGCCCTCCAGGCTCCTCTGTCCATGGGATTTCCTAGGCAAGAATACTGAAATGGATTTCCATTTCCTTCTCCAGCATATTGCATTTTGATGGTGGCAGTTTGAAGGAGGACAGTACCAAGGTTGTGGGTCTCAACTTCTATTTTTATTACAATGTTTACTAGCCCACAGCCTTATTTTCTCTAGAATTCTGATTTCTTTCCAACTTCTAGGTTTAAGGCCCACAGTGATTGAGATGATGCCCTCCAGGGAATCCCTCTGTTGAAAACAGCCAGTCATAGTTGTTCCCAATATCAGTAAGGCAAGAAGATAGAGCAGAGAAGGAAAGAAATCCAATCATTCTTTCTTTTGAGAACATTCAGTAACTGTTGATTCCTGACACTTGTGTTTTCCCTGAGACATCCCAGAACTTTCAAAATGAACTTCGCTCACTCAAGGCATCCCGGCCTAGTTTGGCTGCGTGCTGGGGTGACCCCATCTCCTGACATCATTGTGTGAGAGATGATAGTAGAGCATGTGTTTGTGTCTGGAAAAACAGAAAATGTCCACATTGCTCTGAACCAGTCAGTCTCTCTGGTTTGGAGGAATCCAGTTTTCTAATCGCGCACTCTCTTTGCTTATTTATTCTGTTGACACTGAAGACACTCTGCTAATAGTGCCCAATTGATTAAAATATATTTGTTGGCAACTGCAAAGTCCTTGAAAATATAAACACTCAATCCCAAACCTCTTGAGGAATGTTTTGAAAGACGTGGGGAGAGAGACTCATCTTAGCTGTTGCTGAGAGATGGGCGGCCTAATCCTAAAGGAATCAGAGTCAGCTTCTCAGGTCTTTCAGAGGGATGTTTTCTCATGATGGCCCTATTATCTCATTGGATGTAAATAAATCTTTAAAACACGGCACATAACCACATTCAAATGCAAATTCCAATTTTTTAATATTCCATAATTATTTAGAATAGATTATTAACATTTTAAATAATTCAATGGTGGCATTTTTCTACCAGGCTGCATTTTGGAAATAATGAAGCAGTTACATGTGTGCAAAGATTGTGGGGTTTGTAGTCAGGAGACCTGGCTCTGGGTGTGGCTCTTCTGCTTCTTGTTTGTAGGCAGTTTATTTGGCCTCTCCGAGTCTCAGTTTCCTCATTTGTGAAATAGGATAATACCTGCCTTTTTGTTTGGTAAAGAGAACCTTCTATAATGATGGCGGCTGCTTATCTAGCCCATGCAATGCTGTGAATCCCTGTTCACTTGTTGGTCATGTTTGCTGTGATCTCTTCTTGCTCCAAGTATGGCTGTGTCCTGCACTCCTGGGACCTGAATTGGTTTGTTTCAAAGTGTACCTTCATCAAGGTCCAACACTCCCCTCTTCCTGCAGGAAGTGTCAGAACTGGGAAAGACCAGAAGAGATCACTGACTCCAACTGCCTTCATTTTATAGATGAGGAAACTCAGGCTTGGTGTGGAAATGACACTGATGTTTTGTTGCAGCTCTGAGGTTCAGGCACTGTCCATGGCTCTGGTGCCTCCGTGTCTCATATAAGCAGAGGGTTCTTTAGGGAGAAGCAGGTGAGCTTGGGCATGAGTAGAAGGGCAAGTGGTTACATGGGCCAGAGGAGATCGTCCTCAGTCAATCCCAGTGACTGCAATTGGGGGACATGTATCTCCTCCCCTCTGGGCTTGCCCTGGTGGCTCAGATGGTAAAGAATCCATCTGCAGTGCAGGAGATTCAAATTCGATCTCTGGTCTGGGAAGATTTCCCTGGAGAAGGGAATGGCTACCTGCTCCAGTATTCTTGCCTGGAGAATTCCATAGGCTACAGTGGAATGGACTACAGTCCATGGGGTCTCAAAGAGTTGAACATGACTGAGAAACGAACATACACACATCTATTCCCTTCCAGCTGCTAAGGTGTGAGGGGGAATGAGCCTCTAAGAAACCTAGGACCAGACCTTGTGGGTAAATTGGGTCCCTTTCCTGAGCATTTTAGGCCTGGCTCTGAGTTAGTGGGCAATGTTCAGAGACTCATTCAACAAGTATTTGTTAAGCTCCTACCCTCTGAGATGTTCAGGACACTTTGGTGAATAAAACAAAGATCCCTGTCACAGCAGAGCTTATATTTTGTGGGAGAGGCAGCTAATACTCATTAAATACAAAAAGCCAGGGAATCACTTAGTAGATTAGAAGCTGATAAGTGCTACCAGGTATGAAAAAAATATGACAAAGTCGAGGGATTGGGAGAGTCAGAGGGAGGGGAGGTGGTACTGACACAGAACTTACTGAGAACATAAGGTTTGAACAGACTATAAAGGTCTGCTTTGAAGGGATGGAGCTGTGGGGTATTGAGGGAAGGCTGTCAGCCATAGCAACAGGCCCGAGGGGCTGAATCAGAGTAGGCAAGGACAGAAATTGTTGGGAAATGAAAATTTTTGTCTCTTGATTATTTGTCCACATAGGGTTTGTTCGCTTGCATGTCTTTAAAACTATAATACCACCAAGAGACGAGATCCCACACAGCATCCGATGTGCAAATTTGCCCTTCCTTTCCATTACACACTTGAAAAAAAACTTTTTTTAATTTCAATTTTTAAAAAATTTTAGCATAGTTGGTTTACAATGTTGTGTTAGTTTCAGGTATACAGCAAAGTGATTCAGTCATAGTCATACATACATATAAATCTATATTTTGCAAATTATTTTCCCTTATAGATTTTTTAAACACTTTTTAATTTTATATTGGGATGTAGTTGATTTGTGCAGTTGTGTTGGTTTTAGATGTATAGCAAAATGATTCAGTCATACATACATATAAATAAATTTTTTTGAAGATTATTTTTCCTTACACATTTTTAAAAAACTTTAAAAATTTTATATTGGAATATAGTTGATTTACACAGTTGTGTTGGTTTTAGGCGTACAGCAAAGTGATTCAGTCATACATACATATAAATCTATTTTTTCTGATTCTCTGCCCTTATAGGTTTTAAGAAATTAAAAAAAATTTATATGATACCCGATTTACAATGCTGTGTTAGTGTCAGGTGTACAGCAAAGTGATTGAGCCATCATACTTTTTGCTCAGCTGTCACTCTGCCTGGCACTGTGCTGGGAGCACAAAGACGCATAAGGCACAGGCCGCGATGGGATGCTACCACGTGCAGATCTGCTCAAGGAGACGGGACCATGGGAGTCTGGCCTCCCAGCCCCCACCCCGCAGAGCAGGCCTTGGGATGGGGCCTCCATCTTGTAGGAGACTGACTAGCCATGATGCCAAGGTTTGGAATGAGACTGTGTCATTGTTGCCACTAGCACACAGCCTAAGCTTGTGTCAGTGACTTCCATGTCTCCACCTCAGTTTTTCTTATGAAAAATGAGAACCCATATCCACCGAAAAAGAGTTGCAGTGATCAAATAAAGCAACGTGCGTAAAACTGAGTTCAGTATTTGGCATTCAGGAAGCTCTTGATAAACGTATATATTAGTTGCTCAGTCGTGCCCGATTCTTTGCAACCCCATGGACTGCAGCCTGCCAGGTTTCTCTGTTCGTGGAATTCCCCAGGAAAGAATACTGGAGTGGGTGGCCATTTCCTCCTCCAGAGGATTTTCTGAACCAGGGATGGAACCCGGGTCTCCTGCATTGCTGGCAGATTCTTTACCGTCTGAGCTATCAGGATACATATTCCCACTGTTAAGAGGAAGGTTTGGATACTGTTGGAATGAGGTCAAGGGTCCCTTGCTTCACCAGCACTGCGATCGATACTTACTGCTGCTTGTTATCCACATGGCTCTCTCTGTGCGTCCTCCCTGGCGAACTTGGTCATCAGACAGAAGTTCTTCTTCATCACAGCTATTTGGCTGAAGTTCAAGGGCTCCTGTGCCCCAAGGGGCAAAGGGTTGGGTGGAGGGTGGATCGGGGGCACTTTCACTGGGGAGAGGATTTCCCTCACAGACGCACAGACGAGCTGTCAGGACAAGGCTGGGCTCTCTATTGAGCAGAGCAGCTCATGCATGAGAGCAGATTGTGCCAGTTCTATAGAGCACGACCCCTCAGACCGGCTTCTTCTGCTAACAAAGTTATCTTTCCCAATCTGCTTAGGCAGAAGAGGGACACACTTCCCGTCCTTGTGTTGAGCACACAGAGCAGACAGGACCCGGGCCAGGGTCGGGGCTGGGCATTTCTCTTCATCTCCTCCCCTCTCCCTGCTCAAAGTCTTGGGCTCTTCTCGGCTGCCCCATCATCTTCGCAAGAGGAGCACAGGCCGCAGACAGTGGCTGGTGGCTGGCCAGGGGTGAGCCTAGGGGGCGTCCTGGCATTCTAGGTGCCCGAGAGAGGCTCACAGAGACAACATCTCAGCGGAGGGGTAGGGAAAGAGGCTGCTGCCGCCTAAAATTCACTGGTGTGGGAGCAGTTATTGATATTCTAGGGCAGTGGGCCTGAAACTGTAGTTTTAGCATCAGCACTATAGTTTAAGCATGCAACATCAGCATTGCCTGCGAACTTTCTGGAATGCAGACTCTCAAGCCTGGACCAAGCCTGGATCTACTGAATCAGAATCTCTGGGGTGAGAGTCCAACAAACTGTTTTAACAAGCCCTTCAGGTGATTCTGAGACTGCTGGAGGTAGCCCCCGCTACTAGAATTGATCATCCCAGTCCTGGTACCCAGAATGTTTTTTCTATAGCCTTCTCCCACATCCACTGCCTTTCCTGACACTCTGCTGCCAAGACAAAACCCTAGAAACCTTTCTTTGAGTCTATCCAGAAAACACAACTCTTGTGAGTTCCCTGATGGCTCTCAGCTGCCATATTAGCCCATCTTCCATCTGTAATACTGGCTTCCCTGTTGGCTCAGTGGTAAAGAATCTGCCTGCAATGCAGGAGACGTGGGTTCAATCCCTGAGTCAGGAAGAGCCCCTGGAGAAGGAAATGGCAACCTACTCCAGTGCCTGGAGGATCCCATGGACACAGGAGCCTGGGGGGCACAATCCACGGACTCGAAAGAGTTGGACACGACTGAGTGACTAAACAGCAACAACAGCTGTCTATAATACCATAAATCAGAAGGGGATAAAAACATTTTTATACTTTTTATCTTCATTTTATCAAGCCCCAGTGAGGCTAAGTAATTTGCTCACGGTCACAGAAAGAAAGGGGCAGGGCAAGAACAGAAATCACATCTGCTTGACTCCAAAGCCCGTGTTTGCTCTGGCTGCTCATCTTGTCTCCTTTAATTAGGAGATTCAGTACTACAGTGCTGACCTTTCAGAGCATTTGGGGTCTCTGGTCTTTGTCCTAACCAGTTACTATCTGTGTATTTAACTTTTATTATTTTTGCTTGTTCTGGGCAACCAACATAGCTGCAAATATTTTCTAAATAGATGAATTCTCTTGGCATATATCCATATTAAAAAACCACAAATGTATTGCATGAATACTTGCACACTGAAAAAAAGTTAATATAGGAGTCTATAAGATAAAAAGTAAAGATCTCTTTTTACCCCCTTCTTCCCCATGACCACTGTAACCATGCTTGACAATTCGCTATGTGTTTTCTCAGACACTTTTTGCTTTTTCCACTTAATATATCTTGATATATTTGAAGTATACATATAGAGCAATGGCATCCTTTTAATGTCTGCAGTAGTATTTCATCAAAAGCACATCTTATAAATTTGTCCAGTATGTTCTCTATTGAAGGACACTTAGGTTGCTTCACTTCTTTTTCTTCTTCTTCTTCTTTTTTTTTTGCTGTTACAAATTTTAAAAGTAAATACTCACATATAGATATTTTTGGAATACATATATTCCAATATTCCAGCATGTGCTAGAATATTTTTGAAGGATGTATTCCTAGAGGTAGAATAGGTTATTCAAAAGATAGGTAAAATTTTTAAGTTCATGGGATACTTCCAATTACTCTCAAGCCAGACTGCACCAGTGTTCTAGATATAGGTTGCGAGAAGGCACTTCATGAAACATTCTTACCATCACTTACTATTGTCTGTCTTTACATTTTTTGTCAATAGGCTGGGCAGAAAGTATTTTTTGATTCGCATTTTTCTGCTTACTAGACAGATGAAGTGACTCATTACATGTTTACTAGCCATTTGCTTTTTTTTCCCCTCTGAGTTGCCCCCTCATATCCTTTGTCCAATTTTGACAGGTTATTTGCTTTTTCCCTATTGATTCATAAGGTCTTTTTATAGACTGTGGTTATTATTTCTCTGTCATGTATGTTGTAACTTTTTTTTTAAACTATCACTTGTGATTTCTGTAACTTCGCTTTTAGCATGTTTTGCTATACAGAGGATTTATATTTTTTATATAATTGAATCTCTCATTTGAAAATTTATGGTTCCTGACTTTGCGCCGGGCTTGGAAAGGCCTCTATGTCTCATTAAAATTCAGGAAATCAGTTAGGAAAAAAAAGTTGCCAGAGTAGACTCTGTTTTAGTTCAGCATTTAAGCCTGGATCCTTGAAAAAACTGAATTGTCAGAGCAATATGAGTACTGTCTATTCTCCTTCTAGTTTTTAGCCTCTTTATTTTTTCTATTGGCCCTTTTTTTTTTTTTACTGATAAAGAAATTCTACCATTTTTATTTATCAACTTGGTGTAAGTGGCAACAGATTTCATCATCATCACCATTTTAAAGGACCTATTCTGATTTGCAAATCAGGAAACCAAATGTAGGAATCATCTGTGTCCTTTTGTGTTTTTGTCTTGCCTCCTTATCGTTCTGAATGCCTGATTTTTTACTTATATTCAGGTATTATGGGTGGGTGGAGAAAGAGAGAGCATGAATGTTATTATTTTCTGTTTTACAGTCATATTGTCTACCCTTTTATAAGGAGCAACTTTTATCTTTATCTTTTTGCCTCTCTCCCCACCCTCTATTTGGTGGCAAATAAAATAGCTATAGTCTGGGACAGTTACCCACAATTCCAAAAAAAGCCTGCCTCTTTCTCATTCCTTTACTGCTACTTCATTTCTTTTTGACTTAAGTAAGGGGGTTGAACCTGACCAGATTCATTAGAAAGAGTATGGTTATGGCAGCAGAAAAATTTCATTGTCTATGGCTTAATATAGCAGATCTCTCAATCACTAAGGACTTAGTTTCTTCATCCTTGAAGTAGGGATAATGCCAATCTTTTGTAAATCATCTAACATGGCTCCTAATCCAACGAAGACTCAACAGAAACATTATTTCCCATAAATTCCATTGTTTCTTGACCTGTAACATGGATGAAAAATGGCACATACCTTACTGAGATATTTTGAGGATTAAATAAGAAAATAGGGAATTTTACAAATGTGACACCAAGGTTCTTAGGAAGCAATCTTGGTTCCTTTTAGGGTAATGGTGTACTCATACCACTAGATGGCGTCATCAACACAGAGAGCTGACGAAGATGATTCTGTCTGCCGTCCAAGTGGAGAAAGGGGACCCCTATTTCATTTTCTTCTGAATGTAATAAGTTTGGCAACAGTTATCACAGTCTAGCTTTCATTTTTTGCTTCAAATAATTTATTACTGTCAAAGATTTTCTTAAACAATAGACTTTCCCTAAGGAATGGTTGGAAGTGGGACCCAGAGGCCAGAGAGGTCTTTCTGAAACACAAATTTGGCCTTCCCTATACTAAAAACCCTTCCGTAGGTTGCACATAGAGGTATTGTTCCATATTTTTATTTCAAATTAAACCTTGAGTCACTTGGGTCGGGGGTGATGGGCCCCAAGTCCTGCCTCTCAGGAGCTCCAGGAAATAAGGTTCAAAAACCACTTCAGGATGAAGCTTGTGCCTTTTAACAAAGCAAATAGGGCCCTCTGCTGCCTCGCTATTTGAAACAGCCAAGACATGGGAGTAACCTAAGTGTCCATCAACAGATGGATGGTTAAAGAAGATGTGGTACATACATACACGGGAATATTTCTCAGCCATAAAAAGAAAAAAAAATTGGGTCATTTGTAGTGATGTGGATGGAGACAGAGTCTGTCATACAGAGTGAAGTAAGTCAGAAAGAGGAAAAACAAATATCACATATTAACGCATATATATGGAATCTTAAAAAATGCTACAGATGAACCTGTTTGCAAGCCAGAATAGAGATGCAGAGGTAGAGAGCAGACAGATATGCACTCAGGGTCGAGGTGCAAAGGGACGGGTGGGACTAACTGGGAGAGGAGCACTGACATAGATACACTAGCATGTGCGAAACAGACAGCCAGTGGGGAGCTGCGACATAGCACGGGGAGCTCACTTTGGCGCTCTGTGATGACTTAGAGGGGTGGGAGGAGACTCAAGGGGGAGGGAGAATATGTATACATGCAGCTAATTCACTTTGTTGTACAGCAGAAATGAACACAACAGTGTAAAGCAATTATACTCCAATAATATAATAAAATAAATTGAAACTTGGAATCGTTTAAAAAAAGAGAGAAAAGAACCACTGCAGGATGAAGCTTGTGCCCTTTAACAAGGTGAACGGGGCCCTCTGCTGTCTGAAGCCTGCTTATTACTCCAGCCCATCTTTCCCAGATCAGAGCTTTGCACTTGACCTTCAGCATGTATGATCTACATGTTCCCAGTACATGTCACTCTGATTCTTGCCTACTTTCCTTTGCCCATGCAGTCCCCTCTACTTCATCCTCCCTCCCCCGACTCTGACTCATCTGTTAAGGCTCAGTTTGGGCTTTACCTTCTCCGGGAATCCGTCTCTGACCTTATCTACTTTGTTTTTCAATAACTCATTTATGTTTCTGTCTCCCCCACTAGTCTATGAGGTTTCTGAGAGGCAGGAAATGTGTCTTCCTTGTGTCTAATTTAGGAAGGCCGGGCAAATGAAAGAACTCAATGTGGTTTTTCAGTAAACAGATATATGAACGAGTGTAAAGCAGACGAAGAGTCATCGCAGTAGGTGAGGTGATAGGAGATGAAGACGTAGAAGGGGGAAAGGGAAGGAGTGCTTCAGGGAGTGGATGGTTTGTATCTGGGAGTAAGACGAGTTTCTCAGGCTGCAGGCTGAGCTGCCCAGAGGAGGCCAGGGTGAAATCTCTCCTCTCACAGCTCCCATAGTTGCCTTCACGATGGGTCACTAGGGGTTGGGGGACTGTTAACTCCTTCAGACCTGTGGCAGCTGTAAGAGAAGCCCCAGCCGTGGTCTGCTCTTAAGAATCATTTTGACTGTGACCTGAGTTTCACTGATAGCTCAGTTGATAAATAATCTGCTTGCAATGCAGGAGACCCTGGTTCAAATCCTGGGTTGGGAAGATCCCCTGGAGGAAGGATAGGCTACCCATTCCATTATTCTTGGGCTTCCCTTGTGGCTCAGCTGGTAAAGAATGCACCTGCAATTCGGGAGACCTGAGTTTGATCCCTGGATTGGGGAGATCCCCTGGAGAAGGGAAGGGCTACCCACTCCAGTATTCTGGCCTGGAGAATTCCATGAATTATATAGTCCATGGGGTCCCAAAGAGTCAGACACAACTGAGCGACTTTCACTTTCATTCTGGGATGGAGGGTGAGGAGTGATAGAGGCTGTACATAGAGGATCCTGCCAGGGATGATCCCTTGCCTCTTTTTCCTTCCTCTCTTGGGAGAAGAAGATACCTGAGAATGTCCACTGAGAGTACCTGACAAGGATAGAACAGGATCCCTTGGGGTTAATGAAAGTGACCTTGCTATGATGGGCTGATGTAGGTTTCAGATACGGGACTCAGTCCTGAGCTAGCACTGTGTGTGGGGACAAAGAGCTGACCACAAAGCCATCACCTTCTCTGGCCCTATAGGGCATGAAGTTTTCAGAATGTTGGGAGACTTGCGTTCCCTCTGAAAACAGCAATGGAATTGCCGTACTCACTGGGTTTTCCTAGGTGGTACTAGTGGTAAAGAACCCACCTGCCAATGCAGGAGACATAAAAGACATGGGTTTGATCCATAAATTGGGAAGATTCCCTGGAGGAGGGCATAGCAAACCCCTCCAGTATTCATGCCTGGGGAATCCCATGGACAGAGGAGCCTGGTGGACTGTAGTCCATGGGGTCGCAAAGAGTCAGACATGACTGAAGCGACTTAGCATGCACACACACACTGCCTTGGTACTCCCTAAGCAGCAGACTCTGCTAAATGGCTCCAGGTCAGCCTTTTGAGGTATTATGTTGCCTTCCCATTGCCTCTTCCTGAGCCTCTCCCATGAGGATGGCACCACAGTGTCCTGTCATCTGGAACCTGGAATCTTTACTTTCTCACCTTGTGAGGTTATAAAGACCTGAGAAAGTTTAGTTTGAAGTTCTCTGGCCAATTAATACCCCATCCCACCCTCCCAGGTAATGCTGGGAAAGAGGCTGCTGCTGCTGCTGTCACTTCAGTCGTGTCCGACTCTGTTTGACCCCATAGATGGCAGCCCACCAGGCTCCCCCGTCCGTGGGATTCTCCAGGCAAGAACACTGGAGTGGGTTGCCATTTCCTTCTCCAATGCATGAAAGTGAAAAGTGAAAGCGAAGTTGCTCAGTCGTGTCTGACTCTTGGCGACCCCATGGACTGCAGCCTACCAGGCTCCTCTGTCCATGGGATTTTCCAGGCAAGAGAACTGTGTGGGGTGCCATTGCCTTCTCTGGGGAAAAAGGCTACCCATTTCCAAAACACTGGCTACCTTGGGTCTCTATACTTCCTCAGATACTCTGCGGCTTCTGAGGAAGTTGGGGTTTCCCTTAACTTTTGTGCTTCTGACATGACTTGCTGAGGCCAGTCTCTGCAGACATCTGGCCCTTTCTCCCCAGGCTGTCCATCAAAATAGGTCAGAGCCAGGTTATAGTCTCACAGGCATGAAGGGACTCTGGACACATAACAGGGAGGCTCGTGGGAGCCCCAGAGGAGGGACCTGTAACCGCCCCCCACTCCAGCATTCCCATGGTCAGAGGGCCTCACATATGCCCCTGGGATACACAGAGGCATTTTAGTTACACCCCCAAACTGGCTAGAGGAACATTCTGGTAACAGGTCCTATTTTATCTTATTCATGAAAGCTGGCCAAGGATAGAGAAGAGGTTTGAGAAAGCAGAGATGGAGTTCTAAATCCTCCAAAAACAGGAATTCCGCTAGTGGGTAAGTGCAGTTCATGGCCAGCTTTGCTCGCATGACCCAGGGCTCCAGGGAGGCAAATGACTCCCCCTCTTAATTTCAAATAGGAACCTCCCTGGAGGGCACAGGGGCCTCTTGGCCTGAATCTGGGAGGGAAGCCACTTGGAATTTATTTTTTGTTGAATTGTTTCTTCATTTTTCCTTCCGAGCGGGTCCCCAGGCATCCAAACGCGATGCCTCTCCACGCAGCCGGCACGGCTGTCATAAAATGCAACTGCAATCCGTATCTATGGAAACGGGCTGGCTCCTTTTGCCTCTCTCACTCCCCGCTTCTGCATTGGCCAGGATGGGTCTAGACTCTGCCCTCTGATGGAGCTCTGCGCTCTGATGGAGGGGCGGCTCCAGCCGGACCCCAGCTGTCCTCTGGTATCCACCCTCCACTTACCTCCTCCTGTCAGAGCCAGAGGAGGTCCTGGGAGGATGGTGACCTCAGTGTGGTGGCAAAGCCTCCGATGGTCCCAGAGCGACCTGCAGCAGGAGAGCATTTGTCTGCAGCGGGAACAGCACAGACCTAGGCGCACAGAGCTCGATGCCCCTAGACTGGCTTCTGAGCTCAAGACCCAGACCTTTCCCTAGTCAACAAAATTTATTCCCTGCCTCCTTCCACTCACCTCAGGCTTGGCTGGGATTCTCTGGGCCTTTCTTTCCCTTACCTAAAAAGGTAATTCATTATTCCTTAGGAGTAATATGTGATGGTGTTTGATTTGAGAGGTTTATTTACTTATTTGGACTTAAGACAAGTGAAAGGGAGTCTGCTTCAACCTGGCTAAATGGACTGAAATGGAAACAAAGACATCAGAATTCCCTTTTTCTTTCCAGTCCTCATCTGCTGACTTACCAACCCACAAGCTTTCTTACAGAAGCGATGTACATGAAAAAATGAATCAAATGAATTTATATACCAAACGGAAATAGACTCAGACATAGACAAACTTATGGTTATCAAAGGGGAAGAGCAGGGGATAAATTAGGAGTCTGGGATTAAAATATACATACTACTATATATGGGCTTCTCTGGTGGCTCAGTGGTAAAGAATCTGCCTGCCAATGCAGGAGACGCATTTTCAATCCCCGGGTCAGGAAGATTCCCTAGAGGTGGAAATGACAACCCACTCCAGTATTCTTGCCTAGGAAATCCCATGGACAGAGAAACCTGGCAGGCTATAGTCCATGGGGTCACAAAGAGTTGGTCACAAAGTGTTGGCCACAACTTAGTGACTAAACAACAACTACGACTATATATAAAATAGATAACCTATAAGGACCTACAGTATAGAATAGGAAATAGACTCAATATCTTGTAATAATCTATAATGGAAGAGAATATTAAAAAGAGCATATATTTATGTGCTAAGTTGTTTCAATTGTATCCAACTCTTTTCGACCGTATGGACCAAAGCCTGCCAGGCTCCTCTGTCCATGGGATTCTCCAGGCACGAATACTGGAGTGGGTTGCCATGCCCTTCTCCAGGGGATCTTCCCGACCCAGGGGCTGAACCCGCATCTCTTACATTTCTTGCATTGGCAGGCGGGTTCTTTACCACTAGCCCCCTGGGAAGCCTATACAATGGAAACTAACACAACACTGTAAATCAACTTGAAATATAGTTAAAAGAAAAAAGAGCTAGACACTGCAGACAGTCAGTCCTCATTTGTCTGTACAGGAAACTGGCTGGCAGGATAGGGGGAACAGGGGGATATGTGGAGACCTCACCACTTGGGCAAAACGACTGTTAAAGCCATTTAAGTCAGAGGTTCTAAGGGAGTTATTTCCATTCTGGCGATGTGCTTCTGCCTAGATGTCCAGGAAAGCTTCCAGAGCACCACAGGGGTTGGCTTTGAGTCACTAGAGGGCGATGCTGTCTCTCTTTTGCTCCAGGCACAGTTTTTAGGACAAATTCAGAGGGCCGGCCAAAAAATAATTCAATAGAAGGTCTTCGAGGGAGGAGGGAGTCGAGTGAGCTCTTTTTAATCACATCAGAATAGATGGACTTGGTCTCAGTGGGAAGGGCTGAGATGATAGGAAATGCAAAGGAGAAAGACCTGGGCCGGCCACATTTGGGGAACTGTTTACTGTGTGACCACATTTTCTGGTGCCCTCCCTGGTGGAGCTGGAAGTCGCAGAGGATATCCCCCATTTGCCCCCTTTTCCCCCATCCTACTCACTAGCCCCTTTCATCACCGAAATATTTGTCCTGTCTCCCACAGCCCCAGAATTCCAAACCACCAAACCTGGAGTTTCTTTTCTACATCTCTCTCTTCCCTCTCCCAGGCCTATCTTTGTTTCCTCTGGTCCTGCACAATTCTGCTGTATTCCTTATTATACTGGGGGCAATATTTGATCATAAAAAGGCAAATCTATGCAGAACATGGACGGACCTAGAGATTGTTGTAATGAGTAAAGTTAGAGCAGGAGAAACATCGTATCTCTTATATGTGGAATCTAAAAATGAACTTACAAAACAGAAAGAGACTCACAGACTTAGACAACAAACTTATGGTTGCCTGTATACACTGCTATATTTAAAATGGATAACCAATAAGGACCTACTGTAGAGCACAGACAACTCTACTCAATGTTATGTAGCAGCCTGGATGGGAGGGGAGTTTAGGGGAGAATAGATACATGTATTACATATGGCTGAGTCCCTTCTCTATTCACCTGGAACTATCATAACATTGTTAATTGGCTATGTTGTTGTTGTTCAGTCGCTAAGTCATGTCCGACTGTGATCCCATGGACTGCAGGGCGCCATGCTTCCCTCTCCTTCACTATCTTCTGGAGTTAGCTTAAACTCATGTCCATTGAGTCAGTGATGCTATCCAACCATCTCTTCCTCTGTCTCCCTCTTCTCCACCTGCCTTCAGTCTTTCCCAGTATCAGGTCTTTTCCCAATGAGTCAGCTCTTCACACCAGGTAGCCAAAGTACTGGAGATCCAGCTTCAGTATCAGTCGTTCCAATGAATAGTCAGGGTTGATTTCCTTTAGGATTGACTGGTTTGATGTCTTTGCTGTCCAAGGGATTCTCAAGAATCTTCTCTAAGACCACAATTTGAAAGGATCAGTTCTTTGGTGCTCAGCCTTCTTTATGGTTCAACTCTTACATCTGTACATGACTACTGGAAAAACCATAGTTTTGACTATATGGACCTTTGTTGGCAAAGTGATGTCTCTGCTTTTCAATATGGTGTCTAGGTTTGTCATAACCTTCCTTCCAAGGAGCAAGAATCTTTTAATTTCATGGCTGCAGTCACTGTCCACAGTGATTTTGGATCCCAAGAAAAGAAAATCTGTCACTGTTTGCACTTTCTTCCCTTCTGTTTGCAATGAAGTGGTGATGCCAGGTCTTCCTGGGTGGCTCAGTGGTAAAGAATTCACCTGTGATGCAGAAGATGCAGGAGATGCCACGGGTTTGATCCCTGGGTTGGGAAGGTCCCCTGGAGGAGGGCATGGTAACCCACTCCAGTATTTTCTCCTTGGAGAATCCCATGGACAGAAGAGCCTAGCAGGCGACAATCCATACGGTCTCACAGTTGGACATGACTGAAGTGACTGAGCATGTATGCATGAAGTGATGCCATGAAATAATTGGCTATACTCCAATACAAAATAAAAAGTTAAAAAAAAGTTTAAAAAGGCAAATGTGGATTGAATAGAGTGTTGCTTCATGTGATGGCAAAGGATAAACTTCAGCAAATGGAAGACTGATCTCAGAGATTAGATTCACAGAAGACGGAAACATTCCGGGGCCATCCTGGTGAGAATAGAAGAGTGTCCATTTTAAGAGTTAAGGCTGCGATTCTGTGAATCTAACCCATCCACCTGAATGCTACACGCAGCCTGTGTTGCTGGGGGTGGGGTGGGTGGAGCTGCTGGGGCCATGTGGAAGGTGGTTGGGAGGGGGCTTCCTTGGCTGTGAGCTACCCACCCTTAGCCTGGCCGTCCAAAAGCCTGCTGGCTCATCATGGGTGAAAGCCTGCCTCAGTAGACTCCAGGAGCCTATGTGGAAGTTCATTCTGCCCTTGTCTTTTCTGCACATTCCTTAGAGTGCAGACTCCAGAGGAATCTCCCTCCTCACCAGATCTAGCAAGGACATTTGCATGACCTTCTGAAGGATGAGGGTGTCTTGCATGGAAGACCCTGAAGTTAGAGTTCATCACTGACATTCTCAACATGATCTAGTATTTCCTTTGCTCTCAGACACTATAATCAGACAGCCTGTCTCTGAGCCTCCTACTCTCTAGCTCTGTGATGCTTGGCAGATTAATTCTTTGAAGTCTCAGTGTTATCATCTGTAGATGGGGATGACTGTTCTGGGGATTTAACAAGACAGTCTCTGTAGAGTACTTGGCCCGATGGCTGGCACATGAATGGCCACTCTCATTATCTGGAAATGCAGTAGAGTGTGACAGCTAAGCCAGCTGGCTCAAATCTGGACTCTGCCACGTACTAGATGTGTGATATCAAGCAAACCATTTAATCTCTCTGTGCCTCAGTTTCCTGACCTATAAAATGAAGTTTAATAATAGCACCTGTGTAATAGGGTAATTGAGCAACTTCATTTTCACTTTTCACTTTCATGCATTGGAGAAGGAAATGGCAACCCACTCCAGTGTTCTTGCCTGGAGAATCCCAGGGACGGGGGAGCCTGGTGGGCTGCCATCTATGGGGTCGCACAGAGTCGGACACGACTGAAGCGACTTAGCAGCAGCAGTAGCAATAGGGTAATTGTTAGGACTGAATAGTTAATGCATGTAAAGTACTGAACACAGTTCCTGGCACAGAGTAGGTACCCAAAGGAGGCCAGCCTTCATTGCCTGTGGAGCTGTGGGTTAGATCATCCAAACTCTTTTGAATGCCACGATGTATGTTTTAGGGGAATTCTTTTGGCTTCATTTGCCCTAAGATGAATCTGTGTTTGTTGCTTATACAATTAGTAAAGGCTGGGGCTGGGGACTCAGTACACAGCCGAGGGAACCTTGTTAAAGATACAAGGTTTGATGCAGAGAGTTCAGAAAACATCATTTCGAGCTGTTCGCATGGCACTTTTTCATGCTCAAACTATCAGTGGTCCTGGATAGTTTATGTCTTACTATATATCAATGTGTAAAGACAAATCTTATTGCCATACCAGTTTTGCAAGTGGACAAAGAGGTGAAAGAGACAGATTATGTGCCCTGCTCCAAACTTGCAGAGGCAGGATCTATGCTCCACCCACACAGCAATTGCATTTAAAAATAAAATTAATCAAAGCAACTTTTGGCACTGGCTGACAGGACAGGTCATGGACAGTGTGTATGACATGTCATTCAGCCGTGTTGGCAGCCTCGGGCACAGCTGCAGTGCATCTGGGGTAAGGCCAGGAATGAAGCACATCTCAGGGCTTCTATCACACCTCCCTCAATACTTGTTTATTTTGAGAGTCTCTAACAGGAAAATGTTAAAAAAAAGAAAAAGAAAAAGCTATGGGGGAGGAATCAGAAAAGACCACTCTAGAGAAATCTAAAAATTTCTTAAAATTAAAAAAATATGTATAATGAATTTTAGGATGCTTCCTAAGTCCTGGACCACTTTGATAAGACAGTCTCTAAATGATATTGCTATCTTCTAGAAGGAAGATCTTGAAGAATAGAAAGATCAGAATGGGGGTGATGGGTCATCAGTCATTCTAAAAAAGTGGGCAGAATATTTAAAATAGATAACCAATGAGGACTTACTGTAGAGCATAGGGAGCTCTGCTCAATGTTATGCGGCAACCTGGATGAGAGGGAGTTTGGGGAAGAATGGATACATGTATATGTACGGCTGAATCCCTTTGCTGTCTACCTGAAACTATCACAGCCATGTTAATCGGCTATACTTCCAACACAAAATAAATTTTTTTTTAAAGTGAGCAGAATTAATCTGGAGGAACAACCTATTAGAGTTGACAGCTGTTTAAGTAAAACTGATGAAATGGAATTGGGAAGAAAATACTCAGCTGGCTTCTTAAATGAGATGATAATTCATTAGCAGAGAGAGTTAGGGGTGTCTACAGTCCTTTTCTATGATCTGTGGAGCAGTAACTGGGATTATCCAAAAAGATACTTACTTTTGGCTTTGGGAAATGTCATGACATTTGTCTTGACATTAGATTAATTTTCCAACTAAACTTGTTAGCCCGATAAAAAATAGTTTATTAGAGATTGATGGGCATATGGGTATTGTAACTTCTTTTCATTCACCAAATATTTATTGAGTACCCACTTTATACCAGGCACTAGGCTAGAAGCTAGAAATACAATGTTACATCAGTTACACATGGTGTCAGTCCTCCTGGAGATTGACATGGACCAAATAATATGGATAAGTAACAGACTAATTAGTATTTCCTCAATGGAGGAGACAGGGGGAGAGTTGAATATGTAAATAATTAAGAATTGGCCTTCCCAGAAGGTTAGAAATATGAAAGCCCTTTGAAAACTGTGAAGTGTTTACTGAATGATAGAGCAGTTCCCTGCTTCTGGACTCATGATAAGTCTCTGAATGGTCACCAGGTTGTTCCTGGTTAAAATCTGGGCCATTGTTTGTTCTGGAACGTTCTCTCTTGAAGGAGGCTAACTTTCTTTTCCAAATGGTGAATAAGAAAGACCCAGGATTGGGTGGGATTAGGTTGAGAAATGATTCTGTCCATTACTGGAGCAGAGATACGGGTTTAGCTCTGCGAATTCATCACCTGGTTTGGCTGGAAATCTGACACAAAAAGAAAGCACGACAACATCTTGACCAAAGTTATAAGTAAGAAGATCTGCTACTGTCCATCACTCATGCTATCAGGAACTGACACAATGTAGGTCTCATTTGCCATAACATTCTAAGAGTGAGACATCTGTGGATATGAACTTCAATGTTATTGTGAGGACGAAAAAAGTATATACCTAAAATTGAAGAGTTTTTTCTCTCTAATAGTTAGCACTTACTAAATGTACATTATATGGCTCGCACCTTTACATTTATCATTTCATTAAATCATGTAAGCCCTGCAAAGTAGCTCTTTTATTCCCATTGTACAGATGGGGGGGAATGAAGTTTAAATATATTGATTCACTCGTCCAAGGTCACAACACTAAGAAGTGGCAGAATCAGGATTTATACCCAAGTCCCCCTGAACTTTAAAGCTTGTATTTTTTTCCATCACGTGATACTTTGGAGAATGCAGAGATAGAGATAAGAGCTGGAGTTCAAGACTCTGGTAACATTATTTGCTTTCCCTTGTTAAAGAGGCAAGCAGGGGAGGGGAAGGAAGAGTCTACAACTAAGCTTTAAACTGGGGATTTGTGGAAGCAGATCCTACATCCTTTTAAGCTCAGCATGTTTTATTAGGTGGGCACTGGAATGAAAGACTAGGAAATAAGATGTCTGCTCTGACATGGGGGTGGAAGATCCTGTACTCTTACATGCCCATTAAACCGAGAGATAAAATGTAATCAGTCAGGAGAGGGCTCGGATAAAACAAACCAAGACACATAACTGGGCAAATATACAAGAGCATGAAAGGGACCAAGACCCAGAGGATCACAGAAAGAAGGGACACATAGCTCATCGCTAAGCTGGAGTTATTTCTGTTTAGAGAGACACCAAAGTCCTCCCCTTCCCCTTGTCCCTTAGTCTTGGGAATGTGAAACTCTGGGGGTCATTCACTCTAACTCATCTCCTTTATGGCTCCCTGTATAATTAGATCCAGCCTTTTAAGGAAGAGAGCCCTGGCAGATATGTCTCATGGTTTATGCATAACCCGATTCCTTTCATGTTTCCTGCTGTAAATTTTTGCTTATAAATTGCATTTTTGAAACCCTATTGTAGCCATTCCTGGGGGTGGGGAATTCCTTTGTAACCAGACCAGTCGGCTGCTATTTGGCCGACTGCTAAAGTAGATTGGAAGAAGAGGCTGTAGAAGAACTGTGCAGGGAGAGCAAGGTAAGAACCTTGAGAAGATTATAGTGTCTGGGGATTTCTGGTCTCCAGTCTTCCTTCATTTTGTACTGTCCATAAGAAATCAACCTTGGACTGCCTTCTCCTCTGACTTCTCCCCAGATGCCTTATAAAATGTTAAACTTCCAACTGTATGATTTTGCCTGTTGCCATATCTTCTATTCTTAGAAATAAAAAAGCTTTTGCCCTGAAGGGATCTTTCTTCTCCCTCGTGTTAGTTTTAAGTTTAATAATTTTTATAACCTCTTTAAACTGGCCTTTTTTCCACTAGCATAGTCAAATAGAGTTCATGATTACACCTGCTTAGGAGTTAATTAGCTTAGTTTAAGAGTGGACTTAATGTGGCTCTAACTTTAAGAACCACTGAAATAATAACCACAGTGATGATAGCATTGAATATAATCAATGAAAGAAAATTGCAATAGGGGATAGTGGTGATACATTTGTAGTATTTAGTTTAACACACTTAGCTGTTGGTCTGACAAAGATCTAAAATCCATCATTCTTAACAATCTATTCAAAGTCTAAAAGTGTTTACAATGAAGATGATCATCCTGGTCTCTTGAAAAACTTGATAAAAGAAAAAGTCAATTATCCCCTTGTTTGGTTGGTTGGGATAATCCCATCCTATGCATATCTCTATTATGGAATTTATTAAATTGCATTATAATTATTGATTAGTTTAACTAGCCCCTCCAATAAAATGCAAGTTCCTTGAGGGCATATTAATTAAAATTCATATCAATAAAATTTCACTAATCTTTGATTAAGTGGTGTCCAAAAATTCACTAACAAAAAATGGGGGGTCAAATTAATAAGGTTAATGAAATAGAAGAAATAATTGCGGCTAACCAGCTCAGTTAGCCAGCAGGGAGTTCCCATCCAAATTTATTAACACCCGGCTGAATTTTGGCAATCCCTGGTGTCAGTTATCTTTTCTGTCTTAAATATTGCTGGGGATGCTTCTGTGATCTATTGTTGGAATTTCTAGGACAAAAACAGTAATTCTAGCAATCTCAGGGTCAGTAGTACCCATTTGTTGGCCTACTTCAAGAAAATACATCCAGAAGATACTGGGGATGTTGAGATTCACTCTCCACTTCTCTGCTTCCAAAGGCATATGTATATAAATATATATATATACTGGATAAGGAAATGGCAACCCACTCCAGTATTCTTGCCTGGAGAACCCCATGGACATAGGAGTCTGGCAGGCTACAGTCCATAGGGTTGCAAAGAATCAGACACAACTTAGCAACTAAAACAAACAGACTACTATATGTGAGAATAGGGGCTGGATGGCGGATAGGAGCCATGTTCAATTGTCTTAATTCTAGTTTATGTCATTGCAGGAATCTTGTTGTATTGAGTGCTCAAAAATTGTTTATTGAATGAATAAATATAGTTTGTCTCACTTAACATCACCTGAACTTCTTTGAAACTTACATTAAAAAAAAAAGATGTAAGTAACCAATAGAAGGACTTCCCTGGTGGCTCAGTGGTAAAGAATCTGCCCCTAATGTAGGAGACATGGGTTCGATCCCTGGATTGTGGAGATCCCCTGGGGAAGGAAATGGCAACCCTCTCTAGTACTCTTGCCTGGAGAATCCCATGGACAGAGGAGCCTGGTGGGCTACAGTCCATGGGTCACAAAAGAGGCAGACATGACTTATTGACTAAATAACAACCAGTAGACGGAATCAACATTTGGGCCCATTACATCTTGAGTATCTAGAGTACAGACTAGTCAATAATGTACAATGACATGCTGCTGCTGCTGCTGCTGCTAAGTCGCTTCAGTCGTGTCCGACTCTGTGCGACCCCATAGATGGCAGCCCACCAGGCTCCCCCGTCCCTGGGATTCTCCAAGCAAGAACACTGGAGTGGGTTGCCATTTCCTTCTCCAATGCATGAAAGTGAAAAGTGAAAGTGAAGTCACTCAGTTGTGTCCGACTCTTAACGACCCCATGGACTGCAGCCCACCAGGCTCCTCCATCCATGGGATTTTCCAGGCAAGAGTACTGGAGTGGGGTGCCATTGCCTTCTCCAACAATGACATACTAGCAAGTTTAAATTTAAAAACCTGAGAGAGCTGCACTGCATTGATACCTGATTAGCCTAAATTCCATACTCAAAACTGTGCTTAATTTTAGCTTAAAGAGAGGTTTGCATTTGGGTGAAACTGAAGATGGCTGTGGTTGTGACTCTGAATTGAATAATTGGTGCTGGTATAGAGCAAAGTGTACTAAAGCTTCCAACACTGTCGGTGGCAGAAGCAGAAAATAAATAGCAATGAAGGAGAAAATAGACCTTTACTTTTTAAATATATATTATTAGATCCTGGGGCCAAGAATTCATCAGATTATCTTGGCAAAGACTGTACAGGCATTTGTACATAGTGTACTGAAGAAGACATGTTCAGATGTACTGGAACAGTATTATCATAACAGATCAACTAATCCTGGCCAAAGATGAACTAATCTAACAATAATAATGAAAGTTAGTATTAATGATTAGCAGATAAATCGTCTGTGGCTTAAGAAGAAAAGTGAGAAAAAATGTGATGGTTGAAAAATGTGGAAGGATTTCTAATTATCACCTGAGTGACTATGGTGGTTTTGCCTCCACCAGGTGAGCAGCTTTGGGAACTGGGGTTTCATTACATGATACTGTCAATTTATACAATATTCCTTTAGAATCATCCACATATTTATCGTTTCTGTTTCCTCTTTTCCTTTTTGCATCTCCAATATACTATCTGGGATAATTTTATTTCTCCCTAAAAAACTACCTTTATTTTTTCTCTCAGTGCTAGCCTACTTTTGATGAAATCTCTTTTTTGTTTGTTTGAAAATGGTAAACTTAAGCTTCACTTACGATAATTTTTTCTGATGCGTTATCAAATTCTAGACTGCAGTTATTTCTCTTCAGCATTTTAAAATATGTCATTGCCTTCTGGTTTCTATAGTCTCTGTTGGGAAGTCATCTGTCAATTTTATTTTGCTTCTTTGTAAGTAATGTGATTCCATTTTCCCCTTCCCTTGCCCCCTGCCCCATATTCTTTTAGTTTTTCCTTGGTCTTGGTTTTCAACAGTTTTGCGGTAATGTGCCTAGTTGTGGGTGTGTTTGGTTGGTTTGTTTTTGTATTTTGTTGCTTGGATTCACAGAGATTCTCAGTGCGGGGCTTGATGCCTTTAATGAGTTGTGGAAAATTCTCAGCTGATTTCTCTTCAAATACTGCTTCTATCCCATTCACTCTGTCACTTCCTTAAAGACAAATATTGTGTCTGTTGGACCTTTCACCGTGTCCATATGTCTCATACTCTTTTCTGTACTTCTCTCTCTTTTTCTCTGTGTCTGGATATTTTCTATTGATTTTTTTTTTCTGGTTTGTGAATCTACTTTCAACTGTCTAATGTGCTGTCAAATCTATCTGTTGAATTCTGAATTTAAGTTATTGTATTTATTTCAGTTTTAGAATTTCCATTTGATTCTTTAAAAAATATTTTCCAGTTGTCTGAGGAAACTTTTCCATCTTATCTATTTTTGAGTATATTATTCACTGTTATTTTAATTTGATAATGTCAGGATCTGAATCTCTCATGGATCTTGGTCTGGGTCTCTCTGGGTCTCTCATTTTCTGTTTTTTTTCCCCTCTTGTTTTTCACACATTCAGTCTTGTCTCCTGTTGCTTTTGTAACTTTTGTTTGAATCCTGGGTATTGTGTATAAAATATCAGAAGCTCTTACTGACATTCTTTTGCTTCAGAGAATAAATACATTTGCTTGTAGCAGAAGTCTAGAGGGAAATTATCCCAATCCAACCGATGACTGAATTCACTGAGGTTTATCCTTATTGAGGTTTATCATTTTTTGTCTATTTCTAGTTGACATTCACTCCTAAAATGTTACCTTTTAGAGGTCCTAAGTGAAAGCCTAGGGTTTTATCAGAGTTCCTCTTCCTTGGTGGATCCTGACTCCAGTCTTTGCTCTCCCAGTGTTTAAGGCTGCCAGCGGCTCTGCTCATTCTCCCAGCCTCATAGTCCCCACTTTTAAATCAACAAATGTGTCTAAGATAGTAAAGTTGAAAGTTGTGCTCATCTCTTCATTGTCAAAGTCTTTGTCTTCAAGTGTTTGATGTCTTGGTAGCTCTCTGAACCTTCAAATTGATGCTTTTACTTCAAATATTTTATCCGGATTTTCTAGCTGGAAGAATTGATCTGTACAGATTCCAGTCACAGCAGGAAATCTCAATTATGTACATTTTAAATATGAATTTTCCAGGAACCTCTGATGTGGTCAGTCTGTATTAGCAAACTTGGCTTATAATGTTCATATTATATTAAGAATAAACAACAACAACAGTAACAACTGAGTTTAGATTAGGTGCCCAGGGTAGCATGAGGATGATTTTTCCTGATGCACTGATACAGTGATCCCCCTACCCCTGGTCCAAGGCAATACTGCAAGGAAAGAAACATCCACCTTCCTTTCTCTACCTTTTTCTCAGAAAATCTCTAATCTCTCCATCAGGGTAGAATCCCTGCTTGAACTGTTCTTGTAGCTGTAGCACATATAATATCATGCACAAGGTTTGTGCACCTGTTCAAGGTCTTGCCCTTCCATCGCTTTCAGTTAGTTGGTAGCTTGAGCAAAATCTCATTATCCAGTACAACAGTCTGGTGGTTTGCAGACTTGTGTTCTTGTCACTATGAGACATGGGGAAAACCATTTCCTCTCTCTGGGATTCAGTTTCCTTATCCACAAAATGAGGGGTGTGGAACAGATGCTTTCAAAGGGTTCCACCAGGTTAAATTATAAATATTTATAAATATAACCAACCTAGCAGTATTTCAATCTTTAAAATAATTTTAAAATATGAAGTTCTAAGTGACAATATATGTGTGGAATGATTCTGAAAGAGTGAGTCCTTCCCCTAGGAAGTTGCTCCCGTCGTCACCATTTCTACTACTTCTACCTGGAAGGAAGAACACTTAACTGGGTGCTTGCTGTTCCTCAGACACGTGCTAGTGATTTTCAGCCTTCATTCTCCACTAGAAGCTCCTGTAGAAATTTATACATTGCCAAGACCCCATCCCTAGAGACTTCTTTTTCAGGACCTATGTGGGGTTAGGGATTAGTATTTTTCAAAAGCTCCCATATTCTAATTCTAATGTATAATCAGGGTTTATAAGCACTGAGCTTGGCACAGGGATGCCTACTGCATCCTTACAACAACCAGATGAAATAAATGGTATCAACTCTATGTTACCAGTAAGAAAATTGAGTTTCATCAAAGGGAAGCGTAGGGTTCACAGCTACACAGGCAGTAAGTATGACCTTTTGGTTGCAAGTTCAGAGTGCTTTCCTCACTCAGCAAACAGAGACTGAACATTCTGGAAGTTCAAGCATCTAAGTTAGGTACTTGGAGGGACGCAAAGATGACAGAGGTATGGCCTCTGCTTTCCAGGTGGAAAGAACCCTGGGCCAAATGTCTATTAGTTAACTAGCTAGGATTTTTATATGCATTGTCTATTTTAATTCCAAGAATTATTCTCTAACGGGGAATATTGTCAACCCAAATTTAATACGTGGAAACAGAGAGTCAGAGAAATTCAGCAATTCAACAATTTGCCTAACTCCAAATAGAAGTAGTATGTGATAGAGACTGAATTTGAATCCAGATCTATCTGTTTCCGAAAGTTGTTTCACTAGGACTTGTATGTAGTAAAGTGGATGGGAAACATACACTAATAACTGTGCTATGAACTGGCATATGATTAAGTGTAATAATGGAGCACACAAACTGGGTTTGAAAAGGCTTCTTGAGGGATATAGCAGTGCTTTGGTATTTGACTTCTGAGGGATTTCCACCTGTGCCTTCTCTTATAAACTATCTTCCAGGATGTTTTAAAGAGTATGATAATGGTAATCATGTCAGTGGTTTCCTACAGAATTGGTAAGAAGGATAACACTAATACCCAATCAGCAAATGGAAAATATATTCCCCAATATATCAGAGGGTGATTCTGGCATCAGAAAGCAAGTCAGTGTCACCTGGATTAGGGGCTTAATCTGTACTGCCTCTGGCCCTGGAAGGAGGCTGGACCCAGCTCAAATGAAGACTTTAATTAGCAGTAGATCCATCGCCTCATCAGGAGCACTGTCACCTAGCCACTAGGAGATACGTTGCTTGGTCTTCAAGGCTCAGGGTCCTGCTATTCTCTAACCTGTGTAGCTAGGACCTTCCACGTTCCGGGGCAAGATGTGTCTTCCCTGAGTGGGAGGGCATGCCATGGATGCCTCCTGGCCAGCAGAGCCTAGAGAATTGCAAACTCAATTACTATATACACTTTGTGTATGATCATACTACAGTACAGAGGGAAAGAGCAGAAGTCTTAGAATTAGATCTGGGCTTGACTCCTCATCTTGCTCCTTACTAACAAATTATATTTACTCTCTGGGCTTCAGTTTTCTCATTTTAAAGTGCTAATAACAATACATAGCCTTAAGATTATTGGAAGGAATGAATAATATAATGTACTTAAGATACCTAGGCCGGTAGGTCCATAACACATAGTAGATATTCAGTAAATATTAATGGTAATAACGGTTATTTGTCAAAGTTTGGCTTTTGGTCCTGGGAAATAATCTTGCTCAGTTTCCCTTTTAAACAGAAGGATAAAGAGATTTTTCCCATCTTGTAAACTTTGCTTACTTGAGATTAGGAAGTAGCATGAAGATCTTGAATGAAATATTCTAAGTTGACATAGTCCCAAATATGTTCAGATGATAATTGGTTCACAAGAATAGAAAAGATTTCAAGTGACTAGAGAGTTCATTCCTCTGTCTACAAGCATTCCCTGATTACATTTTAAAGTGTCCCAGGTAGATGAGAATCTATCTTATATTAAAAGATTTACAGGAGCGGGATACAAATTACAAAACTGCTGTGTTTAACAACGAAGCAAACCCTTTCTTAGAGCTTATCTACACCCTTAGTGCTAGAGCCCAGAATTATTTCTTCTCATCCCTTTGCTGATGGGTAAATTCCTTAAGGACAGAAACTGTGTTATTTTGCTCACTATGGTATTCCCAGCGCTCAGCACATCATAGGCATTTGGTATTTGTTAAATGAATGAATGAAAGAGAATCCCAAAATTCTGAAATTGAATTATAGAATGCTACAATTTGATGAAAACATAGATGTTGACTGGCTCATTCCCAGCCCAAGACAGAACCATCTTCTCCAGCCTCTAGACAAGGACTCTTCCTGCTCCTATTTGGATACTTCAGTGACCATTATTAACTCACGTTTAGAGACAAACAACTCTGATATTAAAATAAATTTTTACTTAGGTAGAGCTCAACATTTATGTAGTTGTTATTAGGTATCTGTGCATTTTCTCTTCATGAGCCCCTCCAGACTTCTTATCTTCTAGTATAACAATATGTTAACCTTTTCTCATGGCTTTATTTTTCTACCTCCTTGTTCTGGGCATCTAATCTCTCTCCTCTTCAAGGTCTTTTTAATGCCTTTTTAGCTGGGAAACTGTGAAGTAGACTAAAGTATACTAAGAAATGTTTCCAGAGATTTAATCTGCAATCTGAACAGGCTGGTCCAGTTTCAATGTTCATCAATTCAATTGCTGTTCAGGAAATTACAGTCAATTTTTTGAAAACCCAAAATAAATAGAAAATCTTAAAGCAGCCAGAAGTGGGGAGGGGGGAAATTAGATGTAGGAGAACAAAGAAACAAACTAGAGCTGACTTCTCATAGGAGACAAAGGAGGCTAGAAGAAAATGGAATGACATGTGGGAAAAAACCATCCCTGTTAACCCAGAGTTCAATATTTTGTGATAATATCCCTCAAATCTTAGGTAGGATAAAGCACTTTTAGATAGAGAAAAGCTGAGAGAATTTGTTCCCAGAATTTATTAGGCTAAAGGAAAATGATACCAGATGAAAATTCAGATCAACTGAAATGAAAGACAAAATAAATATGTATTTAAATCAGAGGACTATCTTATTTTTAATATTTATTTTATTTTAATTACTTTGTTTATTTGACTGTGCTGGATCTTAGTTGTGACACACGGAATCTTCCATCTTCATTGCAGTGTGGGTTGTGGTTATATCTAGAGAAACTGCTAAGAGAAAAAATCCAAAGAGATATAATTTAAAAGCCAATAGAGGAAATAAATGGGAATATGGAAAATGTTCCATTAATTAAAAAAAAAAGCTAGAAGGCTGAAAAGGAGAAATACAGGGGAAAAAATCTAGATGGGACAAATAGAAAAGAAATAGCAAGATTGGGCTTAAACCCAATGATCCTAATAGTTACATTAAATGAATATGGACTAAATACTTTATTTAAAAGATAGATTTTTCAGATGAGTAAAAAAATATCAAGACTCAAGTATATACGGTATCTAGAGGAGACACAGTTTAAATACAAAGAACACACATATTGGTTTACAGTCAAAGGAAGGGAAAAAACATATATAATTAAACAGTAGTACAAGCAATTTGATATGGCTATATTAACATTAGCAGACTTAAGTCAAGGAGTATTTTCAGAGATTAAGAGGGCTGTTTAAAAAAAAAAAAGATGGCTGTTTCATAATGATAAAAGCGTCAGTTCATCAGGAAAACATACCATCTCTAAATATACATCTAATAACAGAAGGAAAATGTGACAGAACTAAAAGGACAGACAAATATCCAATTATAGTGGGAGATTTTTTTGTTTTAGGCTACACCACATGTCATATGGGGTCTTAGTTCCCTGACCAAGGAGCCAATCTGTACTCCCTGCGGTTGAAGTGTGGAGTCTTAATGACTAGGCCACCACGGAAATCTCCATAATGGGAGATTTTAATAACATTCTTTAAGTAATTTTTAGGACAAGTAAATTTTAAAAATCAGTAAGGATAAAAAGCTTAGAACAACACAGTCAATAACTTGACTTAGTGACATTTATAGAACACTTCACCCTATGATAGCAGGAAAAACATTCTTTTCAAGAGCCCAGGGAATATTCACCAAGTTGGACCATAAGCTGAACCATGAGATAACTCTCAGTACTTTCAAAAGACTCCTATCCCATAGAATGTATTCTCTGACTATAATAAAATTAAATTAAAAATCAATAAAAAAGTATCAAGAAAAATTCTCAAATATTTGAAAATTAAACAACACATTTATAAATAACCTGTGTCTCAGAGAGGAAGTCACAAGAGATATCGGAAAGTAGTTTTCACTGAATGAAACAAAACGTTGGTATACATCTAAAGAAAGGCTTGAAGGAAAATTTAAAGCTTTAAATACTTTTTTTTTAAGAAAAGAAGAAATGTTTAAAATCAGTGATTTCCATGTCTACCTTAAGAAGCTAGAAAAAGAACAAATTAAACACAAAGGAAATAGAAGGCAGGAAATAATGAAGAACTAAAGTTAATTAAATAGAAAAAAAGACAAACAATGGAAAAATTAATAAAGCTAAAAGTTGGTTCTTTGAAAAGATTAATAAAATTCATAAATCCTTAGTAAGGCTCATCAATTAAGAACCCCCAAAATCAAGAATGAAAGAAAGAATATAAATATAGATGCTACAGGTATTAAAAGGACAATAAGAAAAATTTTATAAATAATTTTATGTCAATAAATATGATAATTGAGATTAAAATAGACAAATCCATTAAAAACATAACAAAATTGACTTAGGAAAAACAAAAAATTGAAAAAAAAGAAAAAAGTTCTAATTTTAAGCCTTTTCATGAAGAAGACAGCCCATCCATATGATTTTATGAAGAATTTTGTTAATTATCTAAGTAGAAAAAATGCTATTCCCTACATAAATTCTTTCTGAAAACAGAGGAGGAGAGAAAGCTTCCCAAATAATTCTACGAAATCAGCATTATACTGATTCCAAAATCAGAAAAGAGGACTTTATGAGAAAACTGAAGACTGTTTTCTTTAAAGAACATAGATATAGATATAAAAAAACAACTCCTCAACAAATTACTGTCATGCTAAATCTAACAATGCATGAAAGGAATAATTTTTAAAATTTTATTGAGGATAATTTATTAAGACCAAGTGGAGTTTATCACAAATATTGCAAGGATAGTTTAATGTTTGAAAATCAATCAGTGTAATTCACCACATTTAGAGAATAAAGAAGAAAAGCCATATGATCAATTCTATAAAAACAGGGGGAAAAATTTGGAAAAAATCCAACACTCAATCCTGATCAAATTTCTCACCAGAGAGGAACATAACCTCTTCAATCTGATAATAGACATCAATGAAAAATTCTACAACTAATATCATATTTAATAGTAAAACATTGAATGCTTTTCTCTTTAGATCAGGAAAATGCTCTTTCTACTTCTATTCAGTAATGTATTGAAGGCCCTAGGCAGTACAGTATTGCAAGCAAAAGAAATAGAGTATAAACTTTGTAAAAGAAGTAAAACTACCTTTATTCTCCAATGGCATTATTACTGTGGAATCTAAACAAACAAAGAACAAACAAACAAAGAAAAAACCCTATTGGAACAATAAGTGCTCTTAAAAAGTTATGGACAACAAAACCAATTGCAAAGATCAATTATATGTGCCTATGCTAGCACCAAAAATTTGGACAATAAAATTTAAAAGTATTATTATAATAGTGTCAAAAGCATCAAATACTTAAGAATAAATTTAATAAAAGTGCAAAATATCTACTCTGAGAAGTACAAAACATCATTGAAAGAAATTAATCAAGACCTAAACAGAGAACTTGGAGAAGGCAATGGCACCCCACTCCAGTATTCTTGCCTGGAGAATCCCAGGGACGGGGGAGCCTGGCGGGCTGCCGTGTATGGGGTCGCGCAGAGTCAGATGCGACTGAAGTGACTTAGCAGCAGCAGCAGCAGCAAACAGAGAACTAAAGGATTCGAAGAATCAGTATTGCTAAGGTGCTCATTCTTTGCAAATTCATCTATAGACTTCAGCTCAGTTCAGTTCAGTTCA
This sequence comes from Ovis canadensis, assembly GCF_042477335.2. Lineage (NCBI taxonomy): Eukaryota > Metazoa > Chordata > Mammalia > Artiodactyla > Bovidae > Ovis > Ovis canadensis. Next base: position 99,841,173 of record NC_091245.1, on the reverse strand, counting down.
GTTGCTCAGTCGTATCCGACTCTTTGAGACCCCATGAATCACAGCATGCCAGGTCTCCCTGTCCATCACCAACTCCTGGAGTTCACTCAAACTGATGTCCATTGAGTCGGTGAGGCCATCCAGCCATCTCATCCTCTGTCGTCCCCTTCTCCTCCTGCCCCCAATCCCTCCCAGCATCAGAGTCTTTTCCAATGAGTCAACTCTTCGTATGAGGTCAAAGTATTGGAGTTTCAGCTTCAGTATTAGTCCTTCCAATGAACACCGAGGACTGATCTCCTTTAGGATGGACTGGTTGGATCTCCTTGCAGTCCAAGGGACTCTCAAGAGTCTTCTCTAACACCACAGTTCAAAAGCATCAATTCTTCGGCACTCAGCCTCCTTCACAGTCCAACTCTCACATCCATACATGACCAAAATCATAGCCTTAACTAGATGGATCTTTGTTGGCAAAGTAATATCTCTGCTTTTCAATATGCTATCTAGGTTGGTCATAACTTTCCTTCCAAGGAATAAGTGTCTTTTAATATCATGGCTACAATCACTATCTGCAGTGATTTTGGAGCCCCCCAAAATAAAGTCTGACACTGTTTCCACTGTTTCCCCATCTATTTCCCATGAAGTGATGGGACCAGATGCCATGATCTTTGTTTTCTGAATGTTGAGCTTTAAGCCAACTTTTTCACTCTCCTCTTCACTTTCATCAAGAGGCTTTTTAGTTCCTCTTCACTTTCTGCCATAAGGGTGGTGTCATCTGCATATCTGAGGTTATTGTTATTTTCCCGGCAATCTTGATTTCAGCTTGTGCTTCTTCCAGCCGAGCGTTTCTCATAATATACTCTGCATATAAGCTAAATAAGCAGGGTCTATAGACTTACTGTAATCCTAATCAAAATTCCAACGGGTTTTTAAAAAATGTAAATTGGTATGTTAATTCTAAAACTTATGTAGAAATACAGAAGACTAGAACAATCAAGATAATCTAAAAAAAGGAACAAATTTGGGGAATTCTCATTATCTGATTAAATAAATATTTTACAATTATAATATTTAACACAGTGAATTGATGTAAACATAGAAAAATAGATCAATGGGACAGAATATAGAGTTCAGAAAGAGATCCATACGTATATAGTCAGTTGATTTTTGACAAATCAGTTCAGTAGAGGAAAGAAAAACCTTTCCCAACATAGTGCTGGAACAACTGGATAAACATGTGAAAAAAATTTGCTCTTACCTCATATTACATACAAAATTAATCTGAGATGTACCATAGACCTCAACATGAAAGTTAAAACTGTAAAAATTCTAGAAGAAAACTTGAGAGGATATTTCTTGTGACCTTGGAGTGGAGAATATTTCTTAGAGAGGTTACAAAAAGCACTAACCAAATAGAAACAAACTGTTGATAAATCAGATTTATCACAATTCAAAACTACTTATCAAAAGACACCATTGAAATGAAAAGGCAAACTACAATCTAGGAAAGAATATTTGATAAACATATCTGACAAATAATTTCTTTCCAATATATATAAAGAACTCTTAAAAATCAATCATAAAAAGACAATCTAACAATTGCCAGAATGGGCAAAAGACACTTCAGGAAAAAAAAGTATAAATGGCTAACATACACATGAAAATGTGCTAAATATCAGTAGTCATTAGTAAAATGCAAGTTAAAACTGCAATGAAATGTTACTATGTACTGACTGGCATGGCTAAAATGATAAAGACTGACAACACCAAATGTTGGCAAGAATGTGGAGCAACTGGAACTCACAGACACTGGTAGTGGGAGTGTCAGATGGTACAACCACTTTGAATTAGTGTTTGGAAGTTTTTTAAGAACTTAAACTTAAACTTACTCTGTAAGCCAGCAATTTAATGCTGAAGTATTAACCCAAGAAAAATAAAATCATGTTGGCGAAAAGACTTTTGCAAGATTGTTCATAGTAGCTTTATTCATAAAAGCCCAAACCCACAAACAACCTAAGTGTCCATCAACAGGAGAATGACTAAATAAATGCTTGTATTTCCATACAATGGAATTCTAGTCACACTTCCCATGTGGCTCAGTGATAAAGTATCTGCCTGCCAATGCAGGAGCCACAGGAGACACTGATTTGATCCCTGGGTTTTGAAGATCCCTAGGAAAAGGAAATGGCAACCCACTCCAGTATTCTTGCCTGGGAAATCCCTTGGACAGAGGAGCCTGGTGGGATCGTCCTTAGGGTTGCAGAGGTGGACACAACTGAGTGACTGAGCACACACACAATAAAAAGGAACAAACTAGATACACACAACATAAATGAATCGCAGAAGCATTATCCTAAGTCAAAGAAGCCAGGCACCAAGGACTATGATTGTAAGAGTCTGCTTATATGAAAATTAGTAATAGAACAGTCCAAATTAAAGTGATGGAAATCAGATCCATGATTGCCAGGGGTCTGAGTATATGGTCAGAGGAGGGGATTGACTGTGAAGAGGCTGGAGGAACTCTTTGAGGTGAGGGAAATGTTTCATATTTTGATTGCAGTAGTGAATATATGACAGTATATCCTTTTCGAAACTTAGAGGATTATATTCTTTAGTGGGTGAAATTTATTGTGTGTAAATTATATCTCATTTAGAGATTATTTAAAAACACAATCTTGTGAGGATAAGAATGTTATCCCTATTTTACAGATGGGAAAAGTAAGATCAGAGAGGTATTAACTTGCTTAAGTTCATACAGCAGATAGGTAGTAAAGTCAGAGTTTAAGCGTCTATATGTCTTTTATGCCAAAGGTCAAGATCTTTATGTCCATAAAGAACTTAAAAATGATTTTGCGTGTGTATGTTTGTGTTTGTACATGGAGGCATCTTCTGCTTCTTCTACTAGCATGCAAGCTCTTCAAAGGCAGGGGATTTCCTATATTCCTATTTTTCTGGGTCTAGCATGCAGACTGCTCTGTAGCAGTCAGTCTGTCTGTAGACCTGAGCTTACCCATCACTCCTGTGTGCAGTGACTTTGAATGGATTACAGGTGTGTCTGAGGAACTGCTCCCCTTGTCCTACGGGCATCTGGGGTTCCTGGGCTAGTTGCCCTGGCTGAGATCAGCTTCATGTATTTAACCCTGGGTGCAATGGAAATATTTTTTCTTTTATTCCATGAAAAAGATTAAGAAGCACTGACTTAGGAAGTGCTGCTGAAGTTGAAAAGTAAAGAGAGGGTAACTCTGACTGAGATGCTCTGGGTCAAGGACCTATGGGGAAAAGCTTACTAATCAGAGAGGAAGGGAAGAGAAGGGTAGAAGGTAGAAGGGGAAGAGAAGGTTGGATTGGAGTAAGACTGTGTTTGACACATCCTTGGGGACAGTGAGCAGAGTGGCCAGGTTAGAGCTGGGTTAACAGAGATGTGTTTGAATGAGCTAGATGGATGCTTTTCTGGTGAGGGTCTAGCATTGGGTCTAAGGAGTTGGAATGTAGTTTGAAGTACAAGCTCCTTGTTCAGCTTTCACACGAGATTTAATATGTGAGGCTGGGGTAGGGAAGGAAAGTGTGTGTTTTTAAGAATAACATGCTATTCCTGGACTTTGTGGCTGAGGGTCCTGCCGGCTGCTGGGACGAGCCAGCCCCTCAACCTGGAGCCTCTTATGTAGTCTGGCTTTCCTTTCACACAGCATTTGTTCCCAGCCCCTGGCTGCCTCCCCTCAGGGAGGACATCCGTGGGGACAGTTCCTGTTTCCCTGCCTTTGCAGCCCTTGCCTTCCTGAATGCGATATGATTGTTTCTCTGGGCACAGTGAAAAGATGCCAGTGGAGAACGGAAGTATCTCATGCTTCAGCAATTTTTTTTTTTTAAAGCAAAAAAGAAAAGGCTATTGAACTTGGGAACCCTGGACCTGGAGTCCTCTCTTCCTGGTGTGGGAGCAGGAACATTGTACCGAGTCTATCAATCAGCTCTGTGGGCCAGATATCCAACATGGGAACGATTTGACTCCCATCCATCAGCTAAGCAGTGACAATAGTATTAAATTCCTTCTTGCTCTCAAACTGCTATATTTATGCTTTTCCCCTTCGGGATCTTGGGGCGTGGAAATGGAGGACTTCATCCTCTGACCCCTCCCCCCGCCTCACTTTCCACATCTTTATCCCCTGTAAATATTCTTTTTTTTTTTTAGCTTTATTTAAAGGAATTTTAAAAATAATTTTATTTAGTTTTGGCTGTGCTAGGTCATCATTGCTGCACAGGCTTTTCTGTAGTTGTGGTGAGTGGGGCTACTCTCTAGTTGTGACATGCAGACTTCTCATTGCAATGTTTTCTCTTGTTTCAGAACACAGGCTCTAAGGGCTGCAGGCTTCAGAAGTTGTGGCTCCAGGGCTCTAGACACAGGTTCAATAGTTGTGGCAGAAAGGCTCACTTACTCTATGGTATATGGGATCTTCCCAGATCAAGGGTCGAACGTGTGTCTCCTGCATTGGCAGGTGGATTCTTCACCACTGAGCCACAAGGGAAGCCCTAAAAAAATTCTTTTTATTTTTGATTATCTTTTTTAAAATCAATTTTTATTGGAGTATGGTTGCTTTATGATGTTGTGTTAGTCTTTGCTGTATAGCAAAGTGAATCAGCTATTTGTTTGCATATATCCCCTCTCTTTTGGATTTCCTTTCCATTTAGGTCACCATAGAGCATTGGGTAGAATTCCCTCTGCTATACAGCAGGTTCTTGCTAGCTACCTATTTTATATGTGCATGTGTGCTAAGTTACTTCAGTCATGTCTGACTCTTTGTGATCCTATGGACTGTAGCCCACCAGGCCCCAATGTCCATGGGTTTTTCCAAGCAAGAATGCTGAAGTGGGTTGCCATGCCCTTCTCCAGGGGATCTTCCTGATCCAGGGATAGAACCCAGATCTCCTGCACTGGAGGCAGATTCTTTACCGCTAGCGCCACCTGGGAAGCCCACCTATTTTATACATAGTATCGGTGGTTTATATATGTCAATCCCAATTTCCCGATTCATTCCACCCACCCTCCATCCTTAAAAAATATTTTTTCATCCACTCTTTTATTCACTTGTTCAACAAATATTTCTTGAATATCTATTATGCATGAGATACTGAGGTAAATATTGAGAATAAAGCATTGCTTGAGACCCCCATCCTTGACCTCATGTATTTACAGTTCAGTGAACTGTGTGTTTATAGTGCGTTTACAGAGTTTCTACTGTATGAAGGTAGTTATCGTAGACATGGAAAGAGAAAATACAGAAAAAGAGATATCATATAGGAGTATACCTCAAAGCTTTTGAAGTCTGGGTTTCTGTCTAACTGATCTTTAGCCCTCTTACACTACATATGAGCATGGTATGTAGTAGACACACTATGATTGTTTGCTGAATTAGTAAAGATCAGCAAACAATCGTAGTTTTTTCAAGAAGTCACATAACATAAAAAGAACATAGGCTCTGAGTTTCGCAGACCTGAATTTGATGTTCGGCTCTACCAACTGCTGTGACCTTGAATATGTTGCATAACCTCTCTGGGTCTTAATTTCCTCTTGTGAAAAATGAGGATAATACTATTGCTAATATAATAATATTATTGCATAGTAATAATACCATTACTACGGGAATTTGGTAAGGATCAATGAGTATGTAAAGTATGTAAGGACAGAAAGTACCTGGCACATAGTGATTAATAAATAGCTTGGTGGCTCAGGTGGTAAAGCGTCTGTCTACAATGCGGGAGACCTGGGTTCGATCCCTGGGTTCGATCCCTGGTTTGGGAAGATTCCCCTGGAGAAGGAAATGGCAATCCACTCCAGTACTATTGCCTGGAAAATTCCATGAACAGAGGAGCCCGGTAGGCTACAGTCCATGGGGTCACAAAGAGTTGGACACAACTGAGTGACTTCACCTTCACTTACTTTACACAATTCTTTGGTGTCATCAACAATGAGTAATAAAGGTGAAATGAACAGTAGAGATAAAAACTTAGATAAAAACATAGGTCTGTAGACCTATGGAGAAAGGTGTGGCTACAGAGGGCTGAGGCTCACATGGAGATGGGGAGGCCCTGAGCTGTGCCTGGAAGTTCACCCACGTGTGGATAAGGGCAGAGGAGGCCGAGGCAGGGCAGAGGGCATAAGCAGCAGTGAGGTGCTACCCTCCGGGACATAGCAGAGGAAGGGGTGGACTAGCAGGGAGGGTTCCTCCAGGACTTGGCTCCAGACCGGTGGAGTATTAAGGGTGGAGCTGGTATGTGCTAAGTGGTGTTTGGAATAATGAACCTGGAGCAGTATGTAGGGTGCCAAGAAGGGGAGGCAGGGGGAATAGTTAGGAGATGACACAATAATCCAAGGGGTGTGGGGACCTGGATTCAGGGGACAACAGAATAAAAAGGAAAGTGTGGATGTGACAGCCCTTGAAGTGAAGTCGCTTGGTCGTGTCCGACTCTTTGCAACCCCATGGACAGTAGCCTACCAGGCTCCGCCATCCATGGGATTTTCCAGGCAAGAATCCTGGAGTGGGCTGCCATTTCCTTCTCCAAGGGATCTTCCCAACCCAGAGACTGAACCCAGGTCTCCTGCATTGCAGACAGACGCTTTACTGTCTGAGCCACCAGCTTTAGGGAAGTTTGTCTAGGATCACAGAGTCAATAGCTCCTCCTCCTAAAGATATGGAGTCCACAGGACCCTTCAGAGGTCTTTTCCAAAATCTCTGCCATACTGAGTCTGATTCTGATACTTTTTAAAAAGTTTTGTCTCTTCAGACAATGTTTTTCTAACTTTAAGTATGCCTTGTAATTTTTTTTTGTTGCTGAAATTGGGCATGATAAATCTGGGAAAAGGAACCAAGACAGACTGGTCTTTGGTGTGAGACTTTATGTTTATCTGGCAAGAGTTAGGCTGTGCTGACTGTTTATTGTAGCTTCCTGTCAGAGAATAAAATGTTCTCTGGTGTCCTTGCTTTTGTCTCCCTCGTTGTCTTTTGGTTTCTTTAGCATTTGTGTGCATGCTCACTTGTGTCCAGCTTTTTGTGACCCTGGACTGTAGCCTGCCAGGCTCCTCTGTCACTGTGATTTTCTAGGCAAGAATACTGGAATGGGTAGCCATTTCCTTATCAAGGGTTTCCTTAAAGAGTCTGTCTTAAAAACAGTTATGGAAGTTTTTAGGGGGCAGGAGTTGAGCGTTTTCTTTCCCCAAGGTTAGGTAGGCTCTGGCCAAATAGTTTTCCTTGAGGGAGGGAGAACAGAGAGTTCTGGGCATATTGGAAAATGGCTACTTTCTCCACCCTCCACTCCCTTGCTGGAAGCGTGAGATTTTTCTCTAATTGTCCCAGTAAGAATCTAGTAAAACTCAGGAAAGTTTAGGGACCCCCTAAGACTGCCCTTCCTTCAGTTTTCAACTCTTGCACCATTCGTCACTACACTTCCAGCAGTTCATCGGTGATCATTTAAGCGCTGGCTCCATCTGTGGACTTCTGCTCCCAGTTAAGTATGTGCGTAGTGGTCTCTCCAGCTTTCAGGGCAGCAGTTTGCTCTATGACCGTATTCTCTGATGAATCTGAGAAGAGTGATGATTTTCCATTTGTTCCCCTTTGTTCTTGTCGTGAGGAGGGGAGCTATAACATTCAAACTCTTTCAATGTTGGACCAGAAACTGGAAGTCCCAGAGGTCTTTCCCCTTTGAAATAAACTTTCTTTGGTTGGTCTAAAATCCAGAGAAAAACAGTTACCTAAGTTTTTAGAGGTAAAGGGGAGGAATCACTTTGTTTTTAAAAAATGATAATTCATCATTCACTTATTTATTCAAAAATATTTCTTGAAGGCCTCAGGGTGCAATTGCATTGTGCTGGGCTTTCTGGGAGTTATTAAAACAAACAAACAAACAAAAAACTGTAAGACATGGTTCCTGGTCTAAAACTCATGATATCCTCCTAACTTTATTCTTCCCACCGAAAGTTGTCTTCCACATCTGACAATTGTTTTTCTTCTCCATTCCAACCAGTGTTGCCTAGGAATTAGCACATTACTGCAATCAGAGAAATCTCAGCCCAAATGGTGGCTCTGCTACTCATCAGCTGTGAATCTTGTGAACATTTCTTAGCCTCTCTCAGGATAATAGCCCATCTCGATGAATTTTCATAAGGATTACTCTATAACCACATGGCATGTAGGAGGTAGTTAGTAAATGGTAGCTATTTTAATTATTTTCTCTGATTGTACCAGAAGGCGATCATGTAAAACACATGTAAGATAAAATTTACCATCTTAACAATTTTCAAGTGTATTGTTCAGTATTGTTAGGCATATTCACATTGTTGTGCAACCAGTCTTCAGAACTTTTTACCCTGAGAAGTTGAAATGCTCTAGCCATTAAACAATCCTTCATTTCCCCCTGCCCCAGTCCCACTGTTACACTTTCTGTGTTTAAGAAATAGCCTCTTTTAAGAAAAAAAAAAAAAAACAACCCATCAATATGAGTATTCATCTTGCATGGGTCTCTAGAATGAGACCTGAAGACTTTATATCACTCCCTGGGCTGGTCTTTGGTATATTCATGCAAGACAACTATACACCTTTGTCGGTGCCCAACTGAATCCTGGGCTGAGCCCTGGAGCTCTCAGCAGGATGCCAGACTCCTTGGCATCATCAGTAATAAGCCAGGGATTCCCCCACCTTGTGATATTCACAGTTTCAAGATGAAGAGTGGGGATGTGATCCCTGAGCTGCAGCCTCACCTTCTCATGCTGTGTGTTAAGGTTGTTGTTGGGTGACTTGAGCTCTAACCTGCAACTCATGTCCCCGGTAGGAGTAGATTCTGACCTTCACACAGGTGTCTCCCAAACTTCTGGCTTTGACTTCTTGAGTATCACACTTTTCAGATGTTTCAATAGCAGTCCAAACTCAACAGGTCCCAAGTGAACCCACTGTCTTTCCCTCACAACTTTCTGTGCTTATCTGTCTGTGCTTTTCATTTCTTAAATGACTTTTCCACATTCCTATTTTTTATCCTTTGAAGTTTTCTTTTAATTTCCTCCCTCTCCATTACCCCTACATTCCATCAACAGCCAAGGCCAGATAAATCTAACTGATTTCTTCCCTGTCCTCTCATTGCCATTATTACAAGTCTTCTTTTCTTCTCATCAGGACATCCTGTGCTCATAGAGAGTTCTGTATACATTCTTTTTTTTTAGGAATTTGTTTTCTTATATAATTTACTTGGCTACACTGGGTCTTGGTTGCAGCAGGCAGAATCCCTATTTCCCTGACCAGGGATTGAACACATGCTGCCTGCATTGGGAATGCAGTCAGTCACTGGACCACCAAGCACATTCCTATAAATTAACTTCGGAATCTCTTCATTTTCCAACTCCTCTTTTGAATCACTGCCAGAACAATGTTTTAAAAACCTGTCTCTGGTCACTCATTACTTACAATCTTTAATATATCACAACTGCCTATCAGATAGTGGCAAGATATATCAGACATAGGTCAGACATAGCGGTCTGTGACTGAATGTCCTCCAAACTTTGTCTCTAATCCTTTCTATGTATATTAATTACCTGCTGCTGCATAACAAATTATTCCAAAACTTAGTGGCTTAAAACAGTACATATTTATTATCTAATAGTTTCTATGGGTCTGGAATCTGGGTATGATGTAAATGGGTCTTTCAGTTCAAGGCATCTCAGAGTCTGCAATCAAGGCATCAGCTGGGACCACAACCATCTCGAGGTTTGCCTGGGAAGGAGCTGCTTCCAAGCTCACCCGGTGGTGGTTGGCAGGTTTCAGTTCCTTGTGGACTATTGAGCTGAGGGCCTCCGTTCTTGACTGGCTGTAGGTCAGAAGCTACCCTCAGTTCCTCATAAATTGCACTGTTCCATTGGGCAGCTCATAACATGGTAGCTGGTTTCATTATTGAGAGGGAGGTAAGAGGGGGAGATGATGAACATGATGGAAGTCAGCCCAGTCTTTTATAGTCTATTGCGTGGTGGGGGCAGGGAGAGATTTCACAGGGAGGGAGTGGCTATTAGGAGGTCATCACTGGGAGCCGTTTCAGAAGTTTCCTACTCTACCAGGCTTCTTGACTCCTCCGTCCACTTGATGCCCTGGGTTCTGGCCCACATCTTGTGCTGGCTCTGACCTGAATACCTCCGCTCTTTTATACCCCTAGGCCTTTACTTAGGCCATTCCTTCCACCTCAATGCCCTCTCCACCTCCATGGCTATCTATGAATCCTTAGGTGCATGTGTGCATGCTCATGCCAAGTTGCTTCAGTTGTGTCTGACTCTTTGCAACCCCATGGACTGTAAGCCACCAGGCTCCTCTGTCCATGGGTCTCCAGGCAAGAATACTGGAATGGGTTGTCATTCCCTCCTCCAGGGGATCTTCCCAATGCAGGGATGGAACCTGTGTCTCTTACGTCTCCTGCATTGGCAGGTGGGTTCTTTACCACTAGCGCCACCTGAACAGCCAAAAGTGAAAGTGTTAGTCGCTTGTTTTTTGTTTAGTCATTCAGTTGTGTCCAGTGCTTTGGATGCCATGGACTATAGCTGCCAGGCTCCTCTGTCCATGGAATTCCCCAGGCAAGAATACTGAATTGGGTAGCCATTCCTTTCTCCAGGGGATCTTCCTGACCCAGGGATTGAATGGGGATCTCCTGCATTGCGGGCAGATTTTTTTACCATCTGAGCTACTAGAGAAACTTTGATTCAAATGCCACTATTCCTGTACCAGGTCTGGAATAGATCTTCTGCTCTGGAGTCCTGGGGCACACCCAGGGACATATCTGTATATTGGCTGTTATCACATTCTGCTCTGTGGGAGACTGGTTTGTATAAGTGTACTCCCCAACTCTCAGTAGGCTGAGTTCTTTGAGTATGGAATTATGTCTTAGTCAACTTTTTAATCTTGGCCCTAGCACAGTTCCTGAAACACAGTCAACAGTCAAACATTTGTTGAATTGCAAACAATGATGAGGCCTGAGAGCCCAGGTTCTGTGCAGACGGAATGCTGTTAATAGCAGTGGCAGGGGAAAGACACCCCATGCTTCGCAAATAGCCCTTCAGGGCTGATGAAGCAGCTGCCTTGCTGTGACTCCAGGGATTAGTCAGGGACCTGGAGCATCTGTAGGGACTGCGGGCTGCTGGGGACTAGAAGCCACTGATATCTGATCCTATATAGGAACTCGGAAAGAGTAGAGTCAGGTTGTCTTATTATTCCATTTAAAGAAACTCTCCTCGTGACCCCAACAATGCCAATGGCCTAGAAATCAAGGAGGACAGGAGCTAATATTACTTACCCCCTAAATTTTGCTAGTATTTAGTACTCAGAAAATCCCCTATAGAGTGATTACTATATGTTCATTTTAAAGATTAAAAAATCAAAATTCAGAGAGGAATAGTAACTCAGTGGAACTTAGTAAACAGTGATTCAAATTCAAATGTGACCACAAAGAGTGTGCTCCTTTATGACAGCATAATTCTGCCAATATCTACTGAGTAAGTAGTTTGTGCAAATCTCTGTGGTAGAATATTGAAGATTTCAAAACATATAAGCATGGATCATATCTTTCAAAGGGCTCTAAGATAGAGTTGAGTTTGGATGAGTTGATTGGTGCAGGGTAACTGAATTTAATTCAAGATGGTGGACAGTCCCATATAGCGACATAGATGCAAACATACATCACCCACACACCCACACACACACACACAGACACACACAGACACACACACACACACACTTGTCCTATATGTAATAGGGAAAATAGCTTTAAAATGATTGATGGCAACTGGGAAGACTGAGGAAGTTTCTTGGAGGAGATGAACAGTAAAAAAAAAAGGTACGATTCTGAGTTTAAGAAAGAAATCTCATGTTTCATGCTACGCCTCCCTGCCTAATCCTGAGCAACATATATACTATTGACATCTATTGATGTGCTTAGGTGTGACAAGAATTAGAATCCAGATTTGCTTGGTAATATACATGAATTCAGAGTTGTTAAACCTAAATCAGGAAATACTGAATTTGTAATCAAAAGGATAAATTAGAGTAAATTTTTTCTAAACATATTAGATTCACTAAAGCTAACTTCCTGAGTGATTAAATGAACTGCAAGGGCTGTGAGCAGTAAAATGCTGTTTATTTGTGAAATACTAGAAGAATGGTCAATCAATATTCCTGTCTTTTCATTTGTGCTGCTGCGCAGTTAATTTTGTGAACCTAAATACAGGACTTTATATTTATCTTGAATATATTTCATCTTGTTATCCTGGGGAGATCATTTTGGATCCTGACTCTGTCAATTTCTGTGTTTTCTGTTCTCAGCTTCATTGCGCTGTACATTGATAAACATATTCTTGTGTTTTCATCCGGTTTATTATTAAAAACTTTGAGGGAGTCAGGGCTGAGGCCAGCGGGTGGAGGCCGGCGACATGGGTCTGCCATGTCTGTGTACAGCCGTCTTCTACAGTGGTTGGTGGAGCTCGGCAGGGACACCACCGGTAGGCAAGTGACACCCTTGGCTCCCTCCAGCCAGAGTGGTCAGAGGAACAAAAACAATCAGCCTCTGGAACAATAAGAACTCATATGAGTCTGCCTTTTCTAATTGCTTTCATATTGATTATCTCATTTGGGCTTCACAAACACCTCATGAAAGAAGCTGTAAAAATGTTGAATTTTCAGAGAACTCTGATGAAATCAAGACTGTCAGAAGTACCTTCATGTGGCTGTAAGGGGAGCTGGATCTCAAATCCTCTTCTGACTCCAAGACCTGTGACTTTTTCTTTAACTTGCCTGATAATAATAGCCATTTTCATCAAGGGTGAAAACATTTTTTTTCCCTCTTATTGTCACTTACCACACGGGTAAGGAAGGACTGGCTAGTTGTGTCTCCCCACTAGACTCTGTGCTGCATGAGGGCAGGGACCAGGCTCTTCTGCTCATAGCTGCATCCTTTGTGCCTAGATGGTGGTCAGCACAGTGTACATGCTCAATGAATATGTTTCTAACAAGTAAATACACGAGTAAATACAAACTATCAATCATAATGTAATTGTTAATAACAGCAATCTTCATCTTATTTAGCAGACTTAAGGTTTAAAATTGCTCCCTTCCACTAAGCACTGAGTAAATACAGCAATATGGCTACACCCTGATCTCTTAATAAAGAACTCAAGACACTTTCTAAGTACACTCTGTTTATCCTCACATGCACCTTGACAATAGGTATGGGTTAGAGGTGTTATCATCATATCACCCACAAGAACAGAGAGATTCTTTATCTCACCCAAGACTGCACAGACGTTTTCAGAGCAGCTGTTAATAGATTTTATGTTTTTTATCTTCAGTCTGTTGCTGAGGCTGCTAAATCCTACTAAAGCTATCAGGCACCAGAGCCTTATGCAGCTTTTCAAGGGTCTACAGTGCTCCCAAGTTAATTCATGGAAATGGCTGCAAGACTGTGCAAAAACAGCTGGTTACCTCTCAGCAGAATTAGCTGTAACCAGTTTAGTCACTTGCTGAGAGAGAGCAGGAAATCTCATGCAAAAGTCAGCAACATTCCTCATCGTGTAATATAGCAAGTAAATCTATTTCTGAGCAGACCCAGGTGCCTGGCTGGTTTAAGAAGATTCAAGGGCAGACAGAGATCTGTGGTCTAAAGAATGGGAGAGATTGTTAGAGCCAGATCTGGGTCTTTGATTTGGTGACTCTGGTACAGACGGGCCAAATATTTTGAGAATGGAGAGAATGATTTGTCAGTGAAGTTAGAGCAGAAATGTGGACAGATGGAAAATGTTGAGCCCCACTCAGGCAGCTGCTGTTGTGCTGACAATAGCAGCTCCTTTCCCCAGTCTGAGATGAGCAGCAAACTCTTGCTCTCTAATCCCACAGGTCAGTGATGCCCTGCAAGGCAGAGATGGAGGACAGTCTGCCCAGGGGAAATCAGACCATAGCTTATTTTTCAATAGTATATTTGGAAAAAATTATGGAAGTTCAAGAAAAGCTATAGAGAGGAAGTAACTATTTTTCCTTAACCCTTTGAGAATAGGGTTACCAATCTGATTCTCTGTTACTCTGAAAAATTTGGTGTGTATTTCCTATAAATAATGACATCCTTCCATGTACAAGGAACAAATCAGTGAACAAAATACAATAAACAAAATCAGGAAATTAACCTCAAAGCATAACTACTATCAGACCCCATTTAAGGTTTGTCAAGGGTTGCAATAATCTTTACAGCGGAAGGATCCAGTGCAAACTCATGCTGTATGTCAAATCTCTTTGGTTAGCTTCGATTTGGAATGATTCTGTAATCTTTCTTGGACACCTCTTTGACACTTTAGAAAATTATAGCTCAGTTATGTTACAGACTGTCTCTTCATTTAGGCTGTTTCCTCAGACTAGATTAAGGGTATGCATCATTGGAAGGGTTGATGCAGAAGCTGAAGCTCCAGTACTCTGGCCGTGAAAACAGCTGACTCATTGGAAAAGACCCTGTTGTTGCGAAAGATTGAGGGCAGGAGGAGAAGGGGACGACAGAGGATGAGATGGTTGGATGGCATCATCAACTCAATGCATGTGAGTTTGAGCAGATTCTGGGAGATGGTGAAGGACAGGAAAGCTTGGCATGCTGCAGCGCATGGGGTCTTGAAGAGTCGGACATGACTTAGTGACTGAACAGAACAAAAATGCATCTTTGGAAGGAATAGGACAGAAGTGATTTTATGTTCTTCCTAGTGCATCGTACCAGGTGGTACCAAATTTCATTTTTTGGTTACTGATGCTAACTTTGTTTGCTTTATTAAAAATAATGTTTCCCAAGCTCTTTAGTCTCAAGTTACTTATTTCTTCACTGTAATTAATAAATATTTTGAGTGGGAAAAATGAAACTATGTAACTATTCCTCAACAAACTTCCAATTTATTCATTTACTGTTTTACATCTGTAAGGATTTACTGCTTCTTTCCTAATTTAGTCAATGAATTATAATCCTTTTCTATCATTATTTATTCTGACATTCATATTGTCCTCAGTTTGACCACTAAAAGCCTCTTCAAGTTGCATTTGTGTGGTTTTTACATATCTCTATCATTTTTGAGTACTTCGTTGTCTCTGGTAAAAGAAAGAGGTGTTATAGGCTGATCTTATATTTTCCCTACCCCAGTTTTAAACTCACACATTTCTGTAAAGAGCCCTAGCTCCTTTAAGTGGAGAATGATATTTAGAAGCCAGGATCTGGGCAATATATGTGCTTATTACTATGGGATGTTGCTGCTCCCAAGACCCCTCCTCAGTGGACAGAGCTAAGAAATAGATGTATGTTTATATACACACACTCAACCGTATAACTGTACATATTGCAAATTATACCTCTAATGCCAATCCAACACCACAGAGTTTAATTTTTTTCTATATTTGTAATTCTGTTTTTTGATGATGGGAAATCTGGCTCCCACTGTCTATAACATATTTAATTACTTGATCAATACCTCTGTGTGAAGCCAGTATTCCATCTCCATGGCCATCCCCTCACCTGCAAAGATACCCATCTCACTCTACTTTGGCTCTTCACACAAGGTTTGGAAGAGGGTACCAAGCCTGGAAGGAGACTGAGAAAACTATGCAGCTACAAATGTGTGCTACCTTTCATGAAAAAGAAAGGATGACTCAGAGTCCAAAAATTGAAAAGCTATAGAGGATTTAATCCCATGTCTTGAAATCTAATCAAGGAAGCCTAACATTTGCCTAGCTTAAAGTCAGAACTGTGATGAACCAGGGATTCTTTTTTTTTTTTTCTTAACCTTCTATTTTCCTTTTTTATGGGCCAGAATGTCTGTATCTATCATCCCATGACTGTCCCACTATTGTATGTTGAGAGTGAATTATCTGTCTCTTTAGTTTCACAAGTCCTTAAATGGAGAGTAATTGTGTCCTAGGAGTGGTACTTGATTGGTTATACCCAACATCTTCATTAGTGCCTGATTTGAATGATGAGATTTTGGACTTTAAGGTGATGAGATGGTGAGATTTAGATTTGGATTATGAGATTTTGTTGATGATGTAATGAGATGAAAATTGTGGAATGGTGTATTAGTCAACCAGGGCTGCTATAACGAAGTGCCATTGACTGGGTGGCTTAAACAACAGAAATTAATTTTCTCATAATTCTGGAGGTTAGAAGTCCAAGATCAAAGTTCAGCAGGGTTAGTTTCTCCTGAGGTCCTTTCTCTTGGCTTGGTCTTCACATGGTCTTCCCCTATATATGTCTATTCCCCGATTTCCTCTTCTAATAAAGGAACCAGTCATATTGCCTTAGTGCCCATCCTAATGACCCCATTTTAACTCAGCTACTTCTTTAAATGGAGAAGGAAATGGCAACCCACTCCAGTACTCCTGCTTGGAGAATTCCATGGATGGAGGAGCCTGGTAGGGTACGGTCCATGGGTTCGCAAAGAGTTGGACACAACTGAGCAACTTCACTTTCTCTCTATAGTTCCTTTTGGAGAAGGAAATTCTAACCCATTCCAGAGTTCTTGCCTGGAGAATCCCATGGACAGGGGGGCCTGGTGGGCTACAGTCTCTGGGGTTGCAAAGAGTCAGACACGACTAAGCAACTAACACACACACATACACATACACACTTCTTTAAAGACCTTATATCCAAATACATTCATAATTCTGAGATACTGGGGGTGGGTAGGACTTCAACATATAAATTTTAGAGGGACACAGTTCAGCCCATACCAGATGGGCTATTTTGTGTGTGGGAGGGACATGAAGCACTGGGGACTCAGTTGACCACGGTAGGCAGAATTCTAGGATGGTTGCCAAGATTCCTGCCCCCCTGGGATATACACCCTTTATAATCCTTTCCCCTTGGTGTGACTGGGAACTATGAATATGATAGGGTAGTCACTCCTGTGATTACCTTTTATTTTATAAGTCTCCATTTTAACACACTGGAGGGGATTAGCTTTTCTTTCCAGCCTTAAAGAAATAAGTGGCCAGGTTGTGCAAGAGCCACAAGGCCGGGGAGGACCTCTAGGAGCTGAAATTAGCCCCCAGTGACACCCAGCAAGAAAGCAAGGACCTCAGTCCTACAGCCACAAGGAACCAAACTCTGCCAGCAACCATATGAGCTTGGAAGGAAAAGCAAACGTTCCATAATGAAATGCAACCCAGCTGACACTTTGATTGCAGTCCTGAGCAGGGGACACCACTAAGCCATGCCTGAACCCCTGGCCCACAGGAACTGGATGATAATAAATGCATGAGGTTTTAGATGAAGTCTGTGATAATGTTACATGGCAATTTTTCAGAAAACTAATATACCCTCTGCAGTTGCAAATCCTTGTTTGCTGTTGGCTATCACTCTCTACACTTGCTACACTTCCCAAGATCTAACCAACACTCGACTTCTACCAACAAACAAATATGCAAACGAACAGTTTTTGCAATGAGTATTGGGATTCATTAAGTGTCCATTAAGCTCACTTCTGCTTCTGGGGAATCTCTAGGCTTGGATTTCATGGAAGGAGCCAGCAGCTGGTACCAGTTTGTTATCCTGTCTCCATAGTACCCAGATATGCATTTGAAGAAGATCCCCCTTGATTCTACATGGTGAGTGAATTGGCAAGACCAGCTGCAGGACAGCAGTTAGGAGCCTGCTGTAGAAGGCCAGGTGAGAGATGACAGTGACTTGACTAGGTGATGGCGTGGAATCTGGGGAGAAGGGCTTGGATTTGCGAAAAGGCAGTAGAAGTCACTCTCAACCTCAGTGCCCAGAGATAACCAGTGTTAATATCAATATTAACCATGTTTATATTTTGGTGCATTTTCTTTTGTCTTTCTTTTCTAAATGTGTATATATGTAATACTTTATTTTTAAAGTGTTGGGATAACATTGTGTTTATAATTTTGTATACTGATAATTACCCTTATCTTGTGGTCAATTATCTGAAGAATTCAATATTGTTTTAAAATATTATATTTAATAAGTCATTGTCTTTTTCGTGGTCCCTGCTGCATGTGGGCTCAGTCACTCAGTCAGACTCTTTTCGACCCCATGGACTGTAGCCTGCCAGGCTCCTCTGCCCATGGGATTTCCCAGGCAAGAATACTGGAGTGGCTTGCCATTTCCTCCTCCAGGGGATCTTCCTGATTTAGGGATCTAATCCAGGCCTCCTGCATTAGCATATGGATACTTTATCATTAATGCCACCTGGGAAGCCCTCATGGTTCCTGGGGCCATACTAAAACATATTAATGGAAAATACCTAGAAGAATTCAGGAGAGAAAAATGGAGTGAATGATGCTGAGAGCTAGGAGGAGCATACACTCATAGATGTCCCTGGATTATCTGACTATGAGAGAGGGTAAGAGTTGATACCATCTGTATTGAGCTTAAAGTTGGCAGCTGTGGTTTGGGAATACTGGAGTGGGTTGCCATGCCCTCCTCCAGGACATCTTCCCAACCCAGGGATCAAACCCGTGTCTCCTGTGGCTCCTGCATTGCAAGTGGATTCTTTACTGTTGCGCTACCAGGGAAGTCCATTACAACTATTCTGTGCTGTGCTGTGCTGTGCTTAGTCACTCAGTCATGTTTGATTTTTTGAGACCCCATGGACATAACCCGCCAGGCTCCTCTGTCCATGGCGAGTCTCTAGGCAAGAATATTGGAGTGGGTTGCCATTCCCTCCTCCAGGGGATCTTCCCAACCCAGAAATAAAACCAGGGTCTCCTGCATCGCAGGCAGATTCTTTACCATAATGCCATTTTTCGACCCTGTGGACTGCAGCACACCAGGCCTCCTTGTCCTTCACCATCTCCCAGAGCTTGCTCAAACTCATGTCCATTAAGTTGGTGATGCCATCCAACCATCTCATTCCCTACTGCCTCCTTCTTCTCCTGCCTTCAATCTTTCCCAGCATAAGGGTCTTTTCTAATAAGTCAGCTCTTCACATCAGGTGGCCAAAGTATTGGAACTTCAGCTTCAGCATCAGTCCTTCCAATGAATATTCAGGACTGATTTCCTTTAGGATGGACTAGTTTGATCACCTTGCAGTCCAAGGGACTCTCATGAGTCTTCTCTAACACCACAGTTCAAAAGCATCAATTCTTCAGTACTCAGCTTTCTTTATAGTCCAACTCTCATATCTGTACATGACTACTGGAAAAACCATAGCTTTTGCTTTCTTGCGTACAGGGTTATTGTTATCATATTTCTAAATTCCATATATATGTGTTAATATACTGTATTTAGAACAGACTTTTGGACTCTGTGGGAGAGGGAGAGGGTGGGATGATTTGGGAGAATGGCATTGAAACATGTATAATATCATGTAAGAAATGAATCACCAGTCTAGGTTCGATGCAGGATACAGGATGTTTGGGGCTGGTGCACTGGGATGACCCAGAGAGATGGTATGGAGAGGGAGGTGGGAGGGGTGTTCAGGATTGGGAACTCATGTACACCCGTGGCGGATTCATGTTGATGTATGGCAAAACCAATACAGTATTGTAAAGTAAAATAAAGTAAAATTAAAAAACAAAAAAACCATAGCTTTGACTAGACAGACATCTGTCAGCAAAGTAATGTCTCTGCTTTTTAATATGCTGTCGAGGTTGGTCATAGCTCTTCTTCCGAGGAGCAAACATCTTTTAATTTCATGGCTGCAGTTACCATCTGCAGTGATTTTGGAGTCCAAGAAAAAATTAAGTCTGTCACTCTTTCCATTGTTTCCCCATCTATTTGCCATGAAGGGATAGGACCAGATGCCATGATCTTAGTTTTCTGAATGGTGAGTTTTAAGCCAGCTTTCACTCTACTCTTTCACCTTCATCAAGAGGCTCTTTAGTTCCTCTTCATATTCTACCTTAACGGTGGTGTCATCTGCATATCTGAGGTTATTGGTATTTCTCCAGGCAATCTTGATTCCAGGTTGTGCCTCATCCAGCCTGGCATTTTGCCTACTGTCCTACAGTTCTACTGGGTGCTTAATGTGATCTGGAGTAGATAAGGGTAAATTTTCAAGTAGTCTTTTTTAATATATATCTAATTTTATTTATTTGCTTTTGGCTGTGCTGGATCTTCACTGCTGCAAGAGCTTTTCTCTAGTCACAGCGAGGGGAGGTTACTCTTGGTTGCGGTGTGCAGGCTTCTCATTGTGGTGGCTTCTTTTATTGTGGTTCCTGGGCTCTACAGCACAGGCTCAATAGTTGTGGTTCATGGGCTTAGTTACTCTGTGGCATGTGGGATCTTCCAGGACCCTAGTTCGGATCTATGTCTCTGGCATTGTCAGGCAGATTATTTACCACTGAGCTACCAGGGAAGCAAGAACAAGTTGGATAGTAGGAGAGCAATTGGCTGTTGAAATATTTTTTAAAAATTAAGTCCACTAAACAACAAATCAACTATCCTTCGAGAATCTATACATTCTACTCAGGTCCCACTAACTTCCCTGCAATCCTCTTCTCAGAACTTGCTTTCTGGTTTCTAGAAGTCCTTACATAGATTACACAATACACACACACATACACAAAACCTCCCGCCGCTGCACCCGCCCCTCTCCCATGAGTGCAGGGCAAGGCAAGTGGTCAAGTTAGTGGAGACTTATCTTTGGTCTCATCTAACAAGTCTCTCCTCCCACTTTGCATTCCCCAAACCTATCTCCACTCTTCACCTTCCCCTACCAGGGACAAAGCGGGGTCTTTTTCCCACACACACTTGGAAAGTTGTCAAATAATTTAAGCCAAGGTGTTTGCTGATAACAAATGTGCTACGGCTGATAAGGAAAGTGTTAGCTGATAGGCTTAACATCCTAGAAATATTTGCATTTTCATAGGGGCCTTCTGAAAGGAGAAGCTGTCTGGGGCCTCAAGGAAAGAAGTCACGTGTTGGGCTGGCGTTGGGGGCCTGAAATTTGGGGGCAGAACTCCCTAATATAGTCTCAGACCGTGTTTTCCACCCACCTGCAGTGTCCCTTTCAGATAAATGCCTGACTGCCCCTAGTTGGACAGGCAGATACCCCACTGGCCCAGCCAGACAGACTCCTGCTCTGCCCTCTGTCCTGCTTTCCTCCTGGTCTCTTTGGGAGCTTTGGGAAGAATGGTGAGAGTGGGAGGCTTGGGAGGGCTTGTTTCACCCCAAATTGGGAGATGTGCTGTTAGAAGATTATTTCTTTTATTGGCTGCATACGTATAGGAGAAACAGTTTTCTATAAAGACTGTGATTTGAAATGAGCTACTTAAATGAGCTAGACTAGCAAACGGCTCAGACAGTAAAGAAACCACCTGCAATGTGGGAGACCTGGGTTCGATCCCTGAATTGGAATCCTGGAGGAGGGCATGGCAACCCACTCCAGTATTCTTGCCTGGAGAATCCCAATGGACAGAGGAGCCTGGCGGGTTACAGTCCATGGGGTTGCAAAGAGTCGGACACGACTAAGTGACTAAGCACCCACACTTAAACAAGTTGGACTAGCAAATTCCACTTCTTACTGCACTGTTGAATATGTACATCTCCAAACTGGCAAAAGATTACATACAATTTAGTGTCATAAAATAACAATTGATCTTGTACCTTTCCTGTGTTCTGTTGGTATAGGCTCTAAATACTCTTTCATGGGAAGAATTTACTTTTATTCTGAGATTCTTTCCTATCCTTTAAAACATCCTTCTTTTCCATGTTTGGTATTTTTCCTATGTTTGGTATTATTTCCAATCCTCTTTCTTGTGTTTCATATTATTAATATTTCTATCTTAGAAATGATTTTCTCATTTGTCACAAAATTGGCAACTCTATGTCAGTTCCCAAATTTTAAAAACGTTACTGATTTATGAAATCCAAGGGTTGAGAACATAAAACTGAGAGTCAGAACAACCTGCATTCTGTTTTGGATTGATCTTGTGCAAATTGTTTGATCTGTGTAGGCCTCGGTTTCCTCATCTGTGAAAAGGGAGTAATTCTAGTAGTTACCTCAGAGGGTCATTTGAGGATTGCCAGAGATGGGATGCAGGTGCTGGGTTGAAACAATGGCTCCGGGCAGGATTATGAGACTATCCTGGGATGGGACTGGGTGCTTATCAGCCCAAGCAGTGGTGTGTGACCTTGCATTCTTGTTTATGCTTGGAGTCAGCCTCTTTGGAGGGAGCCTTTCCCCAACTAATAGTAATTCTTCCCCCAACATCTGATGACCATAGATATCTCTTGCTCTCTCTCTCTTTTTTATTGTGGACTATTTTAAAAATCTTTATTGACTCTGTTCCAACATTGCTTCTGTTTTATGTTTTGGCTTTTTGGCCATGAGGCATGTGGGATCTTAGCTCCCCGAAAGGCAGAGTGTTAGTCACTCCGTTGCGTCTGACTCATTGTGACCCCACGTACTGTAGCCCGACAGGTTCCTCTGTCGGTGGGATTCTCCAGGCAAGAATACTGGAGTGGGTTGCCATGCCTTTCTCAGGATCATCCAGACCCAGGGATTGAACCTGGGTCTCCTGCATTGCTGGCAGATTCTTTACCATCTGAGCCACCAGGGAAGCCCATTAGCTACAGGGTTTGAAACCTCACCCCCTGTGTTGGAAGGCAACAAAGTCTTAACCATTGGACTGCCAGGGAAGTCCCCTGTAGTGGTATCTTGACTGTAGAATTACCTGACACTAGTCTTTCCTTAGTTGTAGATAGTGGGAGTAAACGGAACATACTCTTCAGTGAATTATGATTTTTCACTCTTAAGAGTTTAAAATTTACTTTAAATGTTCAATAAGACATATTTTTATTATTCAAAAAACTAGAGATTTAGTATTAGCAATTTTATTACCCCATTATGGTTTTTTAAACTCAGAATAACCTGGAAATATTATTGCTATTTTATGGTTACGAAAGCGGAGCCAGGAGAGATTAAATGGCTTTTTCAGAGCCTCTAGTTAGTAGGCTGAAGAGCTAAGGTTGGATCCTAGATCTGTTTGACTCTGAAAAACATGCTGTAGGGACTTCCCTGGTGGTCCAGTGGCTAACACTCTGTACTCCCAATGCAGGGGGCTGGGTTCAATTCCTGGTCAGAGAACTAGATCCCATGTGCTGTAACTAAGAGTTTGCATGCCTCAACTAAAGATCCCACATGAAGATGGAAGATTTCAAGTGTTGCAACTAAGACCTGGCAAAAAAAAAATACAAATAATAACAAACCATGCTGTAACTATACTGTGCTGCTGCATGGCAGAGAGAAAGCATCTGCTGTCTATTTCAGTGGAAATTTTGGAGCTAGGACTCTCTTTATCACCTTGCTTGGTGAGATGAAAGTAAAATAATCCATTCAGCCTTCTAACTAAATCCTTTTCCCACTCTGAGTGCTAAAGAACAAGCTTTGTCACTTAATAGCTGGGTGATTTTGAATAAATTACATATCCTCTCTGAACTTCAGCTTCTTTTCCCTATAAAGTAGGAATAGTAACTCCTGCTTCTCTCTCTAGGTTATTGTATGCGAAGATAGCTTGTTAAGTGCTATAAAGAGTTGAGATTTTCTTTTGGTGGTGGATCCCCATGATTTCCTAGCTGACTTCTCTTTCATGGATCTGTTTTATTGATTGGAAAGTCGCTTGCAAGGCTATTCCTTTTATATTTCTAATTAATTGGTTTCTACTTTACCTCTAATTGTCCGCTTTCTTCAACTTCCCCTTTCTACACCCCTCCCTGTGCCGCCCCCCTACCCGCTGGCCCAGTTAGGCTGTCTTTCCATTACATTCTGCTGAGTACTCAGGGAGCAGAAGTTTCTCAATAGGCCATCATGGACTTCCCAGGTGGCACTAATGGTAAAGAACCCCCCTGCCAAAGCAAGAGACTTAGATGTGTGTTCGATCCTTGGGTTGGGAAGATCCCCTGGAGGATGGCATGGCTACCCACTCCAATATTCTTGCCTAAAGAATCCCAGAGATTCTGGTGAGCTATAGTCCATAGGGTTGCAAAGAGCTGGACATGACTGGGTGACTTAGCAGAGCACAGCACAGAAGTTTTTCAAGTGCCTGGTATTTTGGTCCATTTCATACTCTCTGCCCCATCCTGCCCCTGTCCTTGGCTTTTGGTTAGTTGTGCTTAAATAATCTCCAGGGCTCTAGGGCATTACTGGATTTTAAAGTTCCGCTTTTTAGCATTTTTCTTAACACTCCTGTTTTCTTATAAACCCGTTTTCCAGGCAAGACAGGTGATTGCATGTGCAAACAGTGAGGAACAGTGGTTCCCGACCTTGGAAGGTGGCGTGCTGGAATAGGTGATGTCAGTGGTGTCAGAAATGTCACAGCATTCAATGGGCTTCAGTCCTCCTTCTAAATGGGCTTCAGTGTTCTAAGTCTGCATTTGGAATCAAAAACATGGAGACATGCTCTCCTCAAGATGGTCCTCTTCTAAGTGTTAAAGATATTCTCAAGCTACCACTCTCCTTTCCCTGAGGAGTGACTGTGCCCAGGTAGGCATTGAGGAAGTGTCAGAAAGGAGACACAGTCTTGACCAGCAGGGCTATTGGGGACAATACTCACAGATGACAGAGCAACAGCTAAGGAGAGGCCTTCGTCCTCACTGGGCTTCTTCACACCCCACTCCCAAAGGGGTCAGTGTCAACTTGCGCCAACCCCAGGCTTCTGGAGGCCTCATAAAAATAAAAATGAATTCCTCCTTTTCCTCCTCAAATAAAAGTCAATCTCAAAACAGCACTTACATCAGTTCATATCTAATCTCCAGTATGTACTAGGGACAATCTTGTCTAAGAACAACTCCCTGCATAGAGCCTGGTGTCTCAGAGCTCCCATTACAGCCTTGCATTCACCCCAGAGAGACTCTTGGCCTGTGTGGGCCTCACACTCCTGCACCCTGTCCCCAGGGCACCCCAGGGAGTCAGGCTGGATGAGGAAAGCAGTTGCTCCCTGGATTCCTGCAGAGAGAAGGAAGACTTTTCCCATTTGACTTCTCCTAAGCTCTGGCCCTGGCGAAGGAACAGGCAACTCACCCCAGCAATCTTGCCTGAGAAATCCTACGGACAGAGGAGCCTGGCGGGCTACAATCCATGGGGTTGTAAAGAGTCGGATACAACTTAGCAACTAAATGACAACAACAAGCAGCTCTGGCCCAAGCACCGCCCTTACTACATCATCTCCCTGGACTGAGCTGGAAGCATCTCTCCAGAGGCTGTGTGGTATGAGGAACATGTCTTCTATCTCCTGAGAAGGCTCAGTCCACTGTATTAGTTTTCCAGGGCCGCCATAACAAAGTACTGACAACTGGGTGGCTTAAAGCACAAGAGTTTATTCTCAAACAACAGAAGTCTTTTTATTTTTATTTTAATCTTTTGGCCGCACCATGTGGCATGTCCATGATCAGGGACTGAACCCTCGATCTCTGCAGTGGAAGTGTGGAGTCCTAATTACTGGATCAGCATGGAAGTCCCTCAAACAACGGAAGTTTATTCTTAGTTTTAGAGGCTTAAAGTCTGAGATCAAGATACTGGCAGCATTGGTTCCTTCTGATGGTGTGAGGGACAATCTGCCTGTGCTCTAGCTCTGGCAGTATTTGGTGATCCTTGGCGTCCCTGGTGGCTCAGACAGTAAAGAATCTGTCTGCAGTGTAGGAGACCCAGGTTCAATTCCTGGGTTGGGAAGATTCCCTCGGGAAGAGAATGGCGGCTCACTCCAGCATTCTTGTGTGGAGAATTCCATGGACAGAGGAGCCTGGTGGGCTACAGTCCATGGGGTCACAAAGAGCCGGACGCAACTGAAGTGACTAACACACTGGCTTCTTTGTCACCCAGTTTTTGCCTTCAACATCACATGGCATTCTCCGTGTCTGTATCTTTGTCCAAATTTCCTCTCTTTATAAGGACACAGTCACACTGGATTAGGGCCCATCCTGCTGATCTCATCTTCACTTGATCATCTACAAAGATTCTATTTCCAAATAAGGTCACTTTCACAGGTACCAGAGGGAAGGACTTCAACATCTCTTTTGGGGGGTGGGGGGGAAGTGACACAATTCAGCACATAACAGCTACCTACCTCAGATCACTTAGTTTCTCTTCAAAATTCCTTGCTATTTCCACCCTCTGGCTCCTCCTTGGTGCCAGAGAAGTCTCCCTCTTCCTGTCCCAGGCTGGCTCCTACCCTGGTTCTCCTAATTCCATCCTATTTAACCTCCTCCGAGACCTCCTAAGTTGGTCAGTCTGTCCTGGGCCCCTCTTTAGGATCTCCCAGGTTATAAATTTATTAGGTTTTGTATCTGCTTCCATTGGCCCGGCCATTGCTGTTTTATGTTCTTGTGTTTGTTTTTTCTCCTTCACAACCTGCTTCCATTTTCCTATCGCTCCCTTTCACCCCCCTAAAGTTGCTCTGTAGAAAGAGCTCTTGTAGGGACTTCCCTGGTGGCGTGGTGGATAAGAATCTACCTGCCAGTGCAGGGGACACAAGTTTGATCTCTGGTCCAGGAAAATTTCACATGCCTTGGGATAAATAAACCCAAGAGCCACAACTGCTCTGCAGCAAGGGAAGCCACCATAACGAGAAGCCCAGGCACTGCAACTAGAGAAGGCTTGTGCAGCAACAGAGACCCAGGGCAGCCAAAAATAAATTCATAAATATATAAACAAATAGATAAAAGAAACAGCCCTTGTAGATGCAGGAGAGCCTGGTAGCCAAGACTGTAGGTTTTGGAGTCAGACTTCTGGGTTTCAAGTCCTGGCTCCCTTAACCTCTTTCATCTGCAGTTTTGTTCCTCTGTAAGTGTGCATAATGACACAGTGACAGCATCTACTATATGGGGTATTGTGGGGATTAAGTGGGGAAATACATGTGTTACCTTAGCACAGCTCCTGGTATACAAGTGAAGTCTCAGTTATGTGCTAGCACTTAAATTTTTGTTGATTTTGACTATTTCTTTTGCAGTGAAGATGAAAATTGTGC
This sequence comes from Ovis canadensis, assembly GCF_042477335.2. Taxonomy (NCBI): domain Eukaryota; kingdom Metazoa; phylum Chordata; class Mammalia; order Artiodactyla; family Bovidae; genus Ovis; species Ovis canadensis. Next base: position 99,814,249 of record NC_091245.1, on the reverse strand, counting down.
TTAGTTGCCCAGAAGTGTCTGACTCTTTGGGACCTCATGGACTGTAACCTGCCAGGCTCCTCTGTTTATGGGATTCTCCAGGCAAGAATACTGGAGTGAATAGCCATTCCTTTCTCCAAGAGGTCTTCCCAACCTAGGGATTGAACCTGCATCTCTTGACAGCGGTAGATTGCATTGACAGGTGGATTCTTATTCACTGTACCACCAGGGAAGTCCCAGTCCTCAATATCTTTCTATCCCTCTGTGGCCCTTAACACAATCTGTCCTATATTCCCTAGTAGGAGAGAGGACAGAGACATTCCTGTCTCATTTTCATATCTCCTGTAGGACTTCCCTGGTGGCTCAGTGGTTAAAAAAAAAAAACAACCCACCTGTCAATGCAGGAGACAAAAGAGACATGGGTTCAATTCCTGAGTTGGGAAGATCCCCTGGAGGAGGGCATGGCAACCCACTCCAGTATTCTTGCCTGGAGAATCCCATGGACAGAAGAGCTACAGTCCATGGGGTCACAAACAGTCAGATACTACTGAAGTGACTTAGCATGCATGTACCCTCTAAATCAGCACTTCATACCCATAAATTCACACAATTATTAGCACTCTTGTGCTGACTTGAAGAGTACTCAACTTTCCACATCACGCTTCTTTTTCAAAAGGACTTCATCAGCTAAGAGAGAAAGAGCAAATGTGAATGAAGGCTGAAGTGAAGCATAAAGGCAGATCTTTCCCCTGCCTGTCACCATCCATATGACTCTGAGTCTGGGGCTGGGCTGGAAATGAGAACACAGAGAATCAGACTGTGGGGAAAGAGTGGCCCCCTAAGCTGGGTCATGGCCCCCTCAAGCTTCCTTCTTCTCCGGCAGCACCAGGCTTCCTCCTTGTCATCTTGCTGCCTTACTCACTAACTCAGAATCCCCAGACATGCAGCAACCTCTTTGTTCTGTTGGCCAGAGTTAATCAAGAACAGAGAGGCTTTCAAAGTGATGACTTTGTTCACAGAGACCTGTGGAATGCAAAGGACTTTCTTCTTCCATTTTCAGAACAAACAGCTGAAGGTCAGGAATTTGGCTCCCCCCACCCCCAAGTTCCGGATAGTCTTCCCTTTCCTCCCCCTGGCATCTCACCTCCAGGCCCCTCTACCCCACAAGTGCACTATCATATGACTGTACCCCTAGGGAGCTGCAATTTAATCTACAACCTGTTTCTCCAAGGAGATGGCTTTTCTGGAGCACATTTTTGGGAGACCATAGATGTTTTAGGTGTGATCATCCAGCATTCCTCGTTCTGCCCGTGACCAGCCACTCTATTAAAGCATCCTTGTGTTTCCATCAGCAGTCTCTTTGTAAACTTGTTATCTCTAGCTGCACTAGTAACTCTTCCCTCACTATCACGATTTCTCAATCCTAGTTTACCCCAAATCACTCGTGTGTTTAGAGGCCACTGCTCTGGGCATGCACATGGCTTGCTTGTGCACGTTCAGGTGCACAGCCGCCCCTGCTGTGTGATGGGAACAATCCCAACACTCCGTGCACTCCACATACTCTCAAATTAACCAAGTCTTTTTAGCCACCTGTAAAGCTGAGTTCTGTTTCTGCTGCAAATATTTTCAGAAACTAAGGGGACACTTTGTAGAGTATTTCAAGTTCACAAGAAACATTTGTAAATGAATCAAGGTATTCTTTATATCCTTATCATTCGGATTAATCTGATTTTAGCACATTAAACAGAAAGGCAGTATCTCTCCTGTGCACTAGAATTAATCCAAATTTCATGTAAGTGGAACAAATATCTAGAGATTTTGTTTTCTCACCTGACTTCAGTAATATGATATCAGTGATTCCCAGGAACCCTGGGGACAGCTGGTGTAATAGTCACCTTTCGAAAGTGGTTGGTCAACTACCACCATACCCAATAACATGCATGAATTTCCTGGACAAAATGTTGAGAGAAAGAGGCCAGGTCAAAAAAATAAAATACTATATGATCTCATGTTTTAAAGTAAAAAAATAGGAATAACAAATCTATTATGCTAGATGTCAGGGTAGTGGCTGCTATGGGGAGGTAGTGACTGATACGAGATGTGGGAGGTGCCGTGGATGCTGGTAATATTTCTTGAACAGGTTATGTTCACTGTATGAAATTTTATTGTGCTCTACATTTGTGATTTGAGTACTGGGCTTCCCTGGTGGCTCAGAGGTTAAAGCATCTGCCTGCAATGTGGGAGACCTGGGTTCGATCCCTGGGTTGGGAAGATCCCCTGGAGAATGAAATGACAACCCACTCCAGTATTCTTGCCTGGTGAATCCCATGGATGGAGGAGCCTGGTGGGCTACAGTCCATGGGGTTGCAAAGAGTCGGACACGATTGAGCGACTTTACTTCACTTCTGTATATGTGCTATATATTTTTTTTAAAAGGGAGGGTTTGTCGAGGTTCTGGATGTTGGTTGTGCTTGGGAGCAGTGTGAGGTGAGAGCAATACCTTACTGCAGCACTAAGATATCAACTTTAATGACTTTTGAAAGTGGCAACTCCCTTATAATTCCCTCAAACGGGCATAGAAGGGCAAGTAAAAGGACACGGTATAGTGAAAGTGAAGTTGCTCAGTCGTGTCCGACTCTTTGCAACCCCATGGACTGTAGACTATCAGGCTTCTCCGTCCATGGGATTTTCCTGGCAAGAGTGCTGGAGTGGATTGCCATTTCCTTCTCCAGGGGATCTTCCTGACCCAGGAATCAAACCTGGGCCTCCCACATTGGAGGCAGACGCTTTACCGTGGGAGCCCAGGGCTGGCCAAAAAGCTCTCAGGTTTTCCTGTAAGATCTTACGGAGAAACTCAAATGAACTTTTTTGGCCAACTCAATGAAATTTAAGGAGTTCCAGGAATTGTACTGAGCATTCCTTATGTTCTTAGATATCTACTTCTGAATCCTAAAATAAGGGACCAAGGTGAGAAAGACAATTCTCCCATTAGGAGAGCCAAAGAGAGGAAGGTAGTCTTCTTTTAGCTCCCTGGGCTGGGACATGGCTATGGCCAGGCTGTGGTCCAGGCTTGGCCAATGGCTGCTTTGGGCTCTTTGGGGCCAGTTGGAAATGCTTAAGGCAGCAGAGGCAGAGATTCAGATACCTAGGGATTCAGTGTTGAGTTTCCAGTAGAAGCAAGAGTCCATCAGCAGTGGGGCCCGCCACAACTTTCTAGAGAATTTGTTTTTGTTGCTTGATCTAAATGAGTTCTAGGGTACCTACCCTTTCTTCAATTATGTCTGACTTTCAAGCCTCCTTGTTGGTTGAGGATAATACCTGATACCCTTTCTAAATAACTTTTCTGATGAAAGTAATCAGAGTAAATTTCTGTTATTTATCTTCAAAAATCTTGACTAGTACAAAAGCTCCCCGGCAAAAGATATTTCCAATTCTGCTTGCATTTCTTTACCCCAATTGTGTCATATGGCTTCTAATTCACTAACTAGAGATTATTTAGGGTTAACTATGCTCCTGTTTCAAAAATACCAGCATATTTTCAGGGTAAATTAATCATTCATACTTCATTCCAAATCTAGCTGCTTGGTCCCTTACTTCTATCTAAGATCAGTACTTTAATAGGAGGAAGGAGGGAAGGGCTCAGGAAGTGTGTCATTTTGGAAAGTGGAGCATTTCAGAGAAGGCAAGAATGAGATAAGATATTAAGATGGAGATCCTTGGGAGGTCAGAGGGTCTCATGAGGTCACAAGATTCAAATGGGGTGAGGCAAAGAGGACACTGTGAAATAGGAAAGAGCTCAGAGCAGTGTATTAAAGAACCAGAGAAAAATTTTACAGTTTAACTTTAGGCTGGTCTTTTTCATTTAAGTATTTTTTGTTTTGTTTTTTGTTAGGATAAGGAATTCGGAGCTCTAGCCTGTTAGAGTTCTGGGAGTGATTATAGGTGATTTATCATGTTATTGCAACTCCTAGTTTATGTACAGACACCATCAGGAGAAACAGTGTGGGTTCAGGATCCACCCTGCCAGACTAATCTTTGTAAAACAACAGGAGTTTGCTCAGAACCAGTTATGCCAGACTAAGCTCATTTCCTTTGTTGATGGGGTTACCGGGCTGGTGGGTTTCAGCAGGATATAGACCCAAGAGCCCAGGGCAGTTAAGTGGATTTGTAATTGGTTGAACAATCACACACAAAAACTCATGATTAATGAACCTGTGTCAACTTTAAGGGAGGTCTCTAGTCATTTGCTGCAGGGTCTCAGTCAACGTTTTATTAATGACTTGGATGGTTTCACAGAACATACTGATCAAATTTGCTGAGAGGGTTAGTGACTGTGTTGGATGATAAGATCAGGATTCAGAAAGCTCTCAGCAGAGGAAAGGATGTCCCAGATATAACAAGATGGGATTTGATAGGGATAAATGGGAAGCTTACACTTAGTCCTAAACAGCCAATTATATTGTGGAGAGGCTGGAGGTGACTCAGCCTAACAGAGACCTGTTGAGAGAGACACCCTGAAGCAGGGGCGGGACATGTCTGAGTGGGCACCACTGCCCACGTCACAGCTGGGGAGTGTGGCTCCTTCTGGGTGCTGCCTCTGAGAGTAACAGGGACAAAGTGAAATGCATTCAGAGGTGGGGTCCGAAGCCATTTTGTAGGCAAGACAGCAGCTGAAGGATGTCTAGCCCGGAGACAAGAGGGCTTGGGGTCAGGCCAACCTTTTTTAATTATTTGTAGGCTGGTAGAGTTGAAGGTGAATTAGGTATCTATTGGTGGTCTCAAAGGGTAAAACACAGAACTGTGGGTGGGAGCTGCAGCTTCCACCTAAATTATAAAACTTCGGAAAACTTCCCCACAATTAAGGAAGAAGGAAGGCCTAGTAGTAAGCCCACAGGCTTAGGAGTTAGGGCTGGGCTAGACTTTCTCAAATATGCCACTTATTAGCTGTAGCTTTGGGCAAGTTTATTTTACTTTTGAATTTTTATGAGGATTAACTGAGATGTGATGGCACCTATGTGTGGTGTGCTACACCCAGAAACTCAATAAATGAGAGCCCTTTTTAAGATGGCTGATAGTTGTTTAAAAGTTGAATGAGTGGTCTCAGATGGGAGTGAATTTCAGTACAGATGAAATGATGGAGAGGGGATTTTATGTTTCATGTGGTGGTGGTGCGGAGCTTGGTTAGTAGGGCCTCTTTAATTCTGATGTCTCTTGTACAAAGTGAAGTGGGTGTCCCAGTAGATGAGGGAACAAGTGCTGTGGCTCATATCTGTATTTTATTTTCTTTCTTCCCAGAATAGCTAGGTTTTGTGATTTACAATGCCCAAGAAGTTGTTTTTATCCCCCCTCAAATTATGCACACTTAAAACTTGACCTACAGATCAGATATAAAGTGTAATTCACAATCTTAATAATAGCTTCTCTTTATTGAGGCTGGATTGTAGGATAGTCAATTTGTAAAACATCTTTCATATATCTTTATGGTGACATAAGAATATTATATAATAAATAACATTTAATATGACATAGGAACATTGTATAATAAATAGTATATAACATTTTAATATAATAATGTGGGAATATCCTATAATAAATGTCACAGGAACATTGAGAGGGAAGCAATTAATTCTAACTAGAGGATTAGAAAAGGCTTCTTGGAGAAAGCGACATTTGAGTTGGGTCTTAAAGAATGAGTAAAACTAATTGATGGATGTCAATGGGGGAAAGGCCTTCCAGGCTGGGAAATGGTTTAAACAAAAGCACAGAAGTAATTAGTGGAGATAATGAGCCATCTTCCCAAGGCAGACTCTGCCTTGCCATCACTGATGGTGTATGTTAACCTGAAAGTACACAAAAGGTTTTGTAGTCAATGACTTGTTACCATTGCCCCCATACTGAGGTTATTTTTTTTGTTTTGTTGTTAAAATAGATGGAATGCCTATAATACCTATAGTCTTCCCAGGTGACCCTAGTGGTAAAGAACCTGCCTGCCAAAGCAGAGGATATAAGGGACATGGGTTCGATCCCTGGGATTGGGAAGATCCCCTGGAGGAGGGCATGGCAGCGCACTCTAGTATTCTTGCCTGGAGAACACCATGGGCAGAGGAGCCTGATGGTCTACAGCCCACAGGGTCACAAAGAGTCAGACATGACTGACGCGACTGAGCATGCACGCATGCTCAATGCCTATGCAGAGCCCTGAGGTCTGAGGCAGAAGACTTAGGGCAAGGTAGGGAAGGAGGTTACTTTGCCATCTGCACAGCAGGAAATGATCTCTGATCTTACACTGATGTGGGCCTTCTCCACCTTCCTGGGAGAGGTTTCTGTGGCTTTGAGAAGGCCATTTCTGGCTGGGTTAAATCCACGACCTGGAAGGGGCGCTATGGATGGGAATCCATTGACACTCAGATCTGGAGGTCTGTCACTGATTTTTCATGTATTACTTCATCCACTGGACATGGCTGGAAAGATGAGAGTGACTAGGGGCCAATGTCAGGTCACGGGAAACAAGACCCAAAGCCAGGGTGACTTTCCTATAAATGGAAGGAAAAAGATACCCCCCCTCTTTAATCTGTTTGTTCCCAGAAAACTAGGCCTTCTGGGAGCAACTATACCTATCTCTTAGACCAGCCTTAGGACAGGACCACAAGTGGTAAGAGTGGGGTTAGTGATGACTTCAGAATTTGCATATTAGAAATTGGTGGCACTTAGGGCTTCCCAGGTGGTGCAAGTTGTAAAGAATCTGCCTGCCAATGCAGGAGACTCAAGAGATTCGGGTTCAATCCCTGGGTCAGGAAGATCCCCTGGAGTAGAAAATGGCAACCTACTCCAGTACTCTTGCTGGAAAATTCCCTGGATAGAGGAGCCTGGCAAGCTACAGTCCTTGGGGTAGCTGAGTCAGACATCGCGCGCGCACACACACACACACACACGCACACAGGGACAGAAATCAGTTTGGAGGGGATGATAGGATTCTTTTTTAAAAAAACCTTTTTTATTTTGTACTGCATTATAGCCAATTAACAAACAATGTTGTGACGGTTTCAGGTGAACAGTGAAGGGATTCAGCCATATATATACATGTATCCATTCTTCCCCAAACTCCTCTCCCATCCAGGATGGCACATTTTTTATTGTTCAGTCACTCAGTCATGTCCAACTCTTTGTGACCCCCATGGACTGCAGCACACCAGGCTTCGCTGCCCTTCACCATCTCCCAGAGCTTGCTCAAACTCATGTCCATTGAGTCAGTGATGCCATCCAACCATCTCATCCTCTGTCGTCCTCTTCTCCTCCTACCTACAATCTTTCCCAGCATCAGGGTCTTTTCCAATGAGTTGGCTCTTCCTAGATGCCGCATGGCCTTCCAATGAGGCTGCCGCATAGGTGTTAGGATTCTTGTCTTGAAACTGCTTTTGCATAGAAAGCACTGTTTTAATTTAGATTGTATAGCACAAACCATTAAATAAAGTGATACTTTTAAAAATACATTTTATTTAAGAGTAAGAAAATGACCATGGTCCACCTCAATGGAAGAGGTGCTGACAGAGATAAAAAGAATTGGAGTTTAAGTCATCCCTTTGTGGATGGGCCATATAGAACCTGAGGCAGAGCACTGATGCCTGGGATTGTTCCTGGGCTTTAGCCCCAGACCAAAATGGGATTCAGGGATAGGACTGCAGTGTCTTTGGTGGAGAAAATGTTTAGACCTCTTTGGAGAACTGGGAAACCAGAATGGAACTCAATCAGAAGCCCAGTTGAAGAGAAGTTGTATCGTAGGTAATGACTCAGGAGCCCGGGAGTCAGCCCCGCTACAGCTTATCTAAGTCAGAGTATTAGTCCCATTCCACCACCCAGCATTTATTGAGCATACACTTTTTATTAGATGTAGGGAACTAAATAGGTTGCCACAGATAGACATATTAAGATCTTGACCTTAAAGTGCTGCAGCTTTAGGGAGATAGTGATCAAAACTAACTCTAAGATTGAGGTGGGAGTCAAGAACTAGGGAGGTGAGAGCAAGAAGCTGAGATTGTTTAGATCAAGAGTGGTAACAGCCACCATTTATTGGTCACTTACCATGTTTCATGCCCAATACTAAACCCTTTGTACATTATCTCACTCACTGTCACAATACCCCAAGAGGTAAGTGTTTATTGGATCTATTTTACTAAAAGGCTATGTGACTTGTTCAAGGTCACACAGCTAGCCTCCAAAGCCTGTGCTTGTGATTATCACACTAACAGCCACATCACAACAGGGTTGGGTGAGAGAAATGGGACAGGGTTAAGACTGGAGCAGAGTAGGCAGAGGCAGAAGCTGCCCTACCCCTTCAGTGAAGTGATGCTAACTGATGTACATAAATCCAGCAGAATTTACCTCCCTAAGAAAGCATTATGATCCAGAGAAGTAAGATCTTGAACCATGATGGAAGTGGGAGAGGACGCAGCCAGTGTAGTGAGAACATATAGGGGAAGAAAGAATTTGAGACACATTTAATTAAATTTATAATCTTTATGAAGAGATGGTCCTGACTACAGTTAAGACTTGTCCAGCAATTGGGGAGAATTTGAGAATTGAGCCAGCTGAGAGGGACGTCACTGTGTTTCTCAGTCTAGTCAAGCTGGAGCCATTCCTTCTGAGGATGAGAAAGCAACTGTAGAGAATTCTCTGTGGATTTTGGGATTAGCTCCATGAAGGATGGTGCCAGCCAAAAAGAAAAACTACAGGTCACCCAGCCTGGACTTTGACATCAAATTCATTAGTGAGTAATTCATCAGGACTTTCATTTAATCTTCAAGTTGAATTGTTTATTGGCTAACACAGTCCTTGCCCTTGAACAGGTTTTCTCTGAAATGGTAGGGAGGGTGGAGGAGATGAGAATAGTTTTCTTACCCTGGCTGAAACTTGTAAGAAGTGAGACACAAATAAGCCATAGCATTAAACCACCCAAGGCAACAGAATAATATAGCAATTTGACTTATTTCTCAACCATACGTCTGTTATGTTCCTATTTTTGGAGGATTTCCTCCTTACTTCTCGTCACTTGAACACTGACCTCTTTCTTTCCAGGCATCACAGCTCAGTCACGCTCACAGTGTGTGTCACAAGACCCATGGGTCTGAAGAAACAGCCGCACACAGCCAAAAACCAAAATGTCGCAGGCTGCTGGGCAAAGAAAGGTCGACCTACAGCGGACGACAGGGAGAGAGCATTGTTGGCAACCACCTCCAAACAGCCTTGCTGATCATCAGTAAATGAGAGGGTGTGTCTGTGATGACTGTGCTGTCCCTGATGTCAAATAACCAAAGATTTTTCTTTCTTCTTTTTTTTTTTTTTTTTACTAAATTTGCTTTCTTTGCCTGTAATTTCATTCTTCAAAAAGATAGTTCTTTACATATATAATGGAATGTAGCTTAATTTTTTGACTTTTGAGAGACTTTTCACATAAATCAGTTAACTTATCTGAAGTAGGAAAAAAACCCAGTCATCCATACGGTAAGGCCCTGCATTCATAATCTTTGGTTTTGGAAAATATGGTTAAGGGACAGTGAGGAAATACATCTAATTCCCCCCACCCATAAGGGGCAGCTCCTTGTCAGAAATGGAGTTTAAGGCAATCAGAAGCCAGGAATGAAATCTAGGAGTTTGGGCAGAGTAGTTCCCCAAAGTGAGTTCTGGGATACAGTCTGTTGAGAGAAATGGGAAAGGGAGCTAATATCCATGGTCATCTCCCTTGTTCGTGACTGTGGCCAAGTGCTTCGCACCTTGCCTCATCTAATCTTCCTAATCACCCTCTGAGGTAGGCATTACTAACTCCATTTGTAGATAAAGACATTGCAGTCCACCATTCAGTTCAGTTCAGTTCATTTCAGTTGCTCAGTCGTGTCCGACTCTTTGCGATCCCATGAATCACAGCACACCAGGCCTCCCTGTCCCTCACCATCTCCCAAAGTTTGCCCAAGTTCATGTCCATTGCATCGGTGATGCCATCCAGCCATCTCATCCTCTGTCGTCCCCTTGTCCTCCTGCCCACAATCCCTCCCAGCATCAGGTCTTTTCCAGAGTCAGCTCTTCGCATGAGGTGGCCAAAGTACTGGAGTTTCAGCTTTAGCATCATTCCTTCCAATGAACACCCAGGACTGATCTCCTTTAGGATGGACTGGTTGGATCTCCTTGCAGTCCAAGGGACTCTCAAGAGTCTTCTCCAGCACCCACCATTAGGGCCCCTTGAAAAGACCAAACAGTGGTTTCCTTAAGTTCAAATTTTCTTTCTCCAAGCTGTACCTATTAAGAAGCTACATTTTCCCAACAGAAAAAATAAAAAAGCAAGGGGAAGTTTAGTTTGCTTAGAAGCAATAAGACCCCCTTCTCCTCTCTGCTCATGTAACAGCCCCCACCCCTCCTCCAGTAAATCTATAGGTGATATGTCATTTGGCTTGATGACAGCCTTGGAGATGATCTTCTATTTGCACCTTCTTCACACCAGAAAGGGAGCTTTGAATCTGCCCGAGGGCTCTGATATCTTGCGTGTGAGTTGTTTGAGATAACTCTCTGGACTTAGTGTGATAAATCTGTCCTGGAAGCTTCTGCTTTGACTCAAGAGAAGCCAGATAAAAGCTTTCCGAGTACCACTGTGTACTCTCCACACAGTTTCAAAAGCATCCCAAGTGGAGGATACAATATATTGTTTTAATTACAAGGGGATAATAGGCTAAAGTAAAGGAGTTTTACCAAGAAGAAATGAGTCTCACAAAAGGAGCAATAAAAGCTACTGCTATTGTTATTACTGGTTTCATTCAGGCCTAGACCTCAGGAAGCTTGGGACGGAGGCCAACTTGTACTTGAAAGCCATTCTTCCCTGCCCCATACATTCCATTCTTCTCTGGGCATCGTTTCTTTCCTCCTCTTTCATGATTTTCAGCCCCCAGAGGAGCCCAGTCCTTTCTATTGAGAAGAAAGCCTGTGTTAAATTCATTTATACCAAAGTAATAGGGATGTAATGTGTTATTCCTCCCAGAGGTATTTACATTTTAAAACTTTGGCCCAGAGAGAGTAATGCTTAATTCAAAGAAGCAAGCCTCTGTGATGGGACTGTAAGCCTTCTGGAAGCAAGAATTTCAAGAGAGATTTTTTGAGAGCTTGGACAATAATTCCTTATTTTTAATGCCAAAGCATAACAGCTTAACATAAGGCATTTGAGTAGGATGAAACTGGTTTCCTCATTCCCCCATATCAAATTTATGAAGGTGCCTGTTGGCCTTGCCTCTACAGAGGTACGGCCCTGGTTTCACTGACTGCTTTCTAAATCAGAATGACTCATTTGAGAAGTGGCATAGCTCAGCTCAAGACAATTCACTTGAGGATGTAAATTCACGTCAAATGGTGATACAAAGGAGTGAAATGCCATCATTACCTTCAAAGTATGAAAGTCGCTCAGTCGTGTCCAGCTCTTTGTGAACCCGTGGACAATGCAGTCCATGGAATTCTCCAGGCCAGAATACTGGAATGGGTAGCTGTTCCCTTCTTCAAGGGATCTTCTCAACCCAGGGATCAAACCCAGGTCTCCCACATTGTAGGCGGATTCTTTACCAGCTGAGTCACTAGGAAAGCCCAGGAATACTGGAGTGGATAGCCGTTTCCTTCTCCAGGGGATCTTCCTGACCCAGGAATTAAACCAGGGTCTCCTGCATTGCAGGCAGATTCTTTTCCAACTGAGCTATCAGGGAGATTATAATTCCCCTGGGAGAGAGTGATGCTTAGACCTCAGTCTAAGCTAGGGCATTACTGACGGCCATTAACTTTGAAACATGAAATTTAAAGACAATCTTCTGTTTTTTCCCTCTGCTCCCTTGTAGCAAGATTGCCATTTCTCTCTCTTTTTAAAAAATACTTTTTGGCCAGCAGGTGGGGTCTTAGTTCCCCAGTCAGGAACTGAACCCATGCCCCCTGCAGTGGAAGTACAATGTCTTAACGAGTGGACCACCAGCGAAGTACCAGGATTGCCAACTCTAATATAATGTGTAGAAGATTTGAGCCTCTGCTTGGTGGTACCAATTCATTGGGACACAAATGTACTTACTAAGCAGTTTATAGGGTCCCTTTCTCTGCAACAAATCAGCTAGATGCCATCAACAGTTCTTCCATTTATATGGTGTGATATTGTGGTTCATAGTAAGGAATGTATATTTAGTCTTTCCTGTTTCTGGCACAGAGCTCCTAAAACACTTGGGATTTCTGAGATAAAAGTGATAAAGGGGTCCTTTGTTATTAACGACAAGCCCCTTTCAAGGACCCCTGAGTTTATGTTAATAAAGTAACTTTTGGAAAGTCCCTGTCGGTATCTGTCTCCACCTCCCATTAACTCTCTCTCTGTCCTGTAGATTCGAGTTGCAGCCCCTTTGTCTCATATTTCTTTCTGGACCACTGTGGGCTAGACACTTGAATTGGACTATGTCTGGATTTGAGGCCATCTTCTATACCCCCATCCCCAAAGCTGATTTCTTTTTCATAGTTACTCAGTAATCTTGCTACAGTTGCCTCTGTTCTTTCACCCAGTTCAAGTTTTAGAAGGCCGGTGCAGTTCAGAACCCTCAGCTCAGTTCAGTTGCTCAGTCGTGTCTGACTCTTTGCGACCCCATGAATCGCAGCACGCCAGGCCTCCCTGTCCATCACCAACTCCCGGAGTTCACTCAGACTCACATCCATCGAGTCCGTGATGCCATCCAGACATCTCGTCCTCTGTCGTTCCCTTCTCCTCCTGCCCCCAATCCCTCCCAGCATCAGAGTCTTTTCCAAAGAGTCAGCTCTTCGCATGAGGTGGCCAAAGTACTAGAGCTTCAGCTTCAGCATCATTCCTTCCAAAGAAATCCCAGGGTTGATCTCCTTCAGAATGGACTGGTTGGATCTCCTTGCAGTCCAAGGGACTCTCAAGAGTCTTCTCCAACACCACAGTTCAAAAGCATCAATTCTTCGGTGCTCAGCCTTCTTCACAGTCCAACTCTCACATCCATACATGACCACAGGAAAAACCATAGCCTTGACTAGACGAAATTAAAAGATGCTTACTCCTTGGAAGAAAAGTTATGACCAACCTAGACAGTATATTCAAAAGCAGAGACATTACTTTGCCGACTAAGGTCAGAACCCTAGGCCCATGTTTACTTGGGAGGGAGAGTTAGGCAGTGTGACCCTGCTTTACAAATGCGGCAGCAGCAGCCACTGTTCTTTGAGGTTATTTAGATCAATCAATGGGGACTGAGTGATTGGATGAGCCCCTGGAGAGTCCTGAGATTCTAAAATAATTTTTGGAAACCATGTAGTTTCTCCAGGAGGTATTGTGGAAGTCCAGAAACACTCCCACACCAATCTGGAAGGATAGAGTGAGGGATATATATGTATTAAGTGTAGGGAATGTGTTGGTCTTTGTACAGACAGGATTGATGATCAAAACAAAAAAGAACTATGCATCTGAGGCATCCGCCTGAATCAATCAAGGTCATCCAGCTCATGAAATGTGTTTTTCTCCAAACAGTTTATGGTGTTTGCCATCATTTTAGAGACAAGTTTCTCAAAATATGATTCCTAGACCACCTGCATTAGAATCAGCTAGGGAGCAAGTTAAAATGTAGACTTCTGGGTTAGGGCCAAGATAGGATGCTCTCAGCTGCAAATAAGAGAAAAACTCAACTCAAAGTGACTCTAGGAACTGGTTAGTTCAGAGGTTCAATGATCTCTTCAGAGACATTCTTTCTATCTTTCTTCTCTTGCATCACCTTTTCCCACAGGTTTGTTCCCCTCGTGCTTGGAAGATGGCTGCCAAATCTTCCAAAAGCAGCCACAGTGATATCCAGCAAGGGAAAGACTCCTTAAATGAGAGATGAACACTTTTCAAGGAATCTTTCAGCCTGGGCTGGCTTCATGGGCATGAGACATGTGCAGTCACATGGGACCCTGTGCTCAGAAAGGTCTTGTACTTGGTTTAATGCTTGCCTAAGACTCTAACTGTCTTGAAATTCCTAGTAACTTTATCTCTGAACTTGCATTTTGTAAGTGAAGTTTGATGAGGCAATGGAGCACATATGTGAGCAGAAGAGTTATGTGTCTCTGCCCTTCTTTGCTGCTGTACTCTGTTTGCAGGTAGCACAGAACGTCCAGGAGCTCAGCAAGACTCAAAGCCTATACAATGTGAGCTTGTTATGGAAGCTGCTTCAATGGAGTGTTCGTAGAATGAAAAGTAAAATAAGAAGTAAAAAAAAGGTTTTTTTTCTTTTACCTTTACTTTATTTTCCCACCCAGTTCAAGTTCTAGAAGGCCAGTGCAGGTCAGAACCCCAGGCCCATGTTTACTCAGGAGGGGGTAAAGTAAAATATTTTTTTACTTCTAAGAAGTAAAATAAAACAGTTGAGTTTTGTACATACCTTTCACTGTTCTGGTAATAGCAAAGTATGTCTATGAGCTATATAATACAAATTGTGTGATTTCAGTGGTTCTGAATACAAGTTATACATTCTTATATTTGTATTTAAAATTGCTGTTACACAATATAAAAGTAAATGCATGATAATAATACACTAATAATTTAGAATTTTAATTTTTTTTTTTACTTAGGATGAAAGTAAACAGCAAATAAAGAAATACATAACAAGATTAGAGAACCATCACAGAAGAAAGGAAGACACTTAATATTCTAGGACCTTAAATGGCAATTTTTTCTTGATTTTTGAACAAGGGGTCCTGTATTTTCATTTTACACTGGGCCTCACAAATTATGTAGCCAAACTGGAGCCTAGAAGACTTCCTATGTCTCCCTGGCCACAGTGGTCATTGGCAAGAAAAATGGGTTTACTATGATCAGTGAGAGAATGAAGACAATGGCTATGAGGAAAAGGATTCTGACAGGAAGGAGGAAAGGGAATGAATGACTGTTGGATGGTGCAATGGATTGAAGGCGTCCCCCCTCCTAGCTAATATGTTGAAACAGCCCTAATCCCAACATGAGAGGTGAAGTACTTGGGAGGTAATTAGCCTGCGAAGGTGGAGCCCTCATAGATGGGATTAGTGCCCTTCTCAGAGGAGGCTGGAAAGCAAGCCCTCTTTTTGCCACATGAGAATCCAAAAACAAGCCAGCTCTCTGTAACCTGGAAGAAAGCTCTCACCAGAACTGGACCATGCCAGCACCATGATCTCAGACTTCCAGCCTTCAGAACTGTGAGAAATAAACTTCAGCTGTTGTTAAGCCACCCAGTTTATGGCATTTTGTTATAGCAGCCCAAACTGGCCAAGACAGGTGGGCAACCAAACACATGTGCTTCACCTGGGTGAACGTGTTTTAAATACACACTGCAGGCAATTCTTACATATGCTAAAAGACTTTTCCACATTGTGTCTGGCTGAGAAGAATTAAATGGTAGTTTGCTCTTCCATTGGTGCTTCCATTCCAATGGTAGCACGTTTGATTAAGTGTTTCTTTTTATTTTTTGAGCATCTTTGGGACTAACTGCACATACTTTGAGAATCAAGAACATCAGTTCTGTGAGTGGCTTTTTTCTTTCTAGGCAGTACATTGAAAGTCGAGGGCAAAGACACTAGAATAACAGAGAGGCCTATTTATGACAGTGCGGGCCAAACTACAGATTTTCTCCAGCTGTTGAGAACTGAGTTCAGAACATATAGCGTGTGTTTTTGCCATTTTCTTCTGGTAAAATATGGCTCCATGAGAATATCTGTACCTTTGAGCTAATGTGCCAGTCAACTGCTCTAACCTCTTCATCACACCTGCTTTCAGAAGTTTTCTTGTCCTTTCTTCACAATTATTCACAACTCTTGCCTAAGACTTGCGTGTGCGCGTAGTCGCTTCAATCATGTCGGACTCTTTGCGACCCTATGGACCATAGGCTCCTCTGCCCATGGAATTCTCCAGGCAAGAATACTGGACTGGATTGCTGTGCTCTCCTCCAGGAGATCTTCCTGACCTAGGGATCAAACTTGCGTCTCCTTTCTCCTGCATTGGCAGGTGGATTCTTTACCATTAGTGCCACCTGGGATTGGCCGCTTATCCCTTGACTTCTATTAAAAAACACCTGTGGGACTTCCTTGGTGGTCCAGTGGTTAAGACTCTTGAGTTTTCAGTGCAGGAGAGTGGGTTCGATCCCTGGTCCAGGAACTAAGATCTCGCATACTGTGCGGCACAGCCAGAAAAAAAAAAAAATTGAAGTCATCTTAAAAAATAGCAAGAAATAAATAAAACACTTGCAAAAAAAATTGAAAACAAGAAAACAGCAAACATCATTTAAGGTCTAATTATGGGATTTATGGGAAAGAATTTCCAGTCTGATTTTCTTACTGTAAGGATAAGGAAACTGAGACCCAGAGCAGAAAGTGATTAATCAAGGTCATGCTGCAAGTTAGGCACAGCATTCAGGCTAGAGTTCAGGTGTCTTGTGTCATTTTTTGGCTGGAGGCTGAACATCCATGCGTCTTTTATCATGGCCCCTTTCTCCAAACTCTTCCTGCTAGCTGAATCTCTCAGTTCTGAATCTCTCAGAACCAACTCAGAAACACACGTAAGTACAAAGACTTCGTTGGACTTCTCTAACCTGTTTCTCTTCCTTTGACATGATTTTTAACCTTGAAGTCATCTTCACACTCTCTTTTTCTTCTTTCTAATATTTATCCTCTGCATTCAGTTTCCCCACCCTCTAGCCTGTCATTTATACCTTTCATTCTTCTTCTAAAACATTTCTTATGAGGCAGAATTAAAGCAATCTTAATAGCTGGTATTAGAATTCCTGTTAGGGAGGCAACTGTCTTTTTTTTAAATATAAATTTATTTATTTTAATTGGAGGCTAATTACTTCACAATATTGTATTGGTTTTGCCATGCATCAACATAAATCTGCCACGGGTGTACACGTGTTCCCCATCCTGAACCCCCCTCCCACCTCTCTCCCCGTACCATCCCTCTGGGTCATCCCAGTGCACCAGCCCCGAGCATCCAATATCATGCATCGAACCTGGACTGGTGATTCACTTCACATATGATATTATACATGTTTCAATGCCATTCTCCCAAATCATCCCACCCTTGCCTTCTCCCACAGAGTCCAAAAGACTGTTCTATCCATCTGTGTCTCTTTTGCTGTCTCGCATACAGGGTTATCATTACCATCTTTCTAAATTCCATATATATGCATTAGTATACTGTATTGGTGTTTTTCTGGCTTACTTCACTCTGTATAAGAGGCTCCAGTTTCATCCACCTCATTAGAACTGATTCAAATGTACTCTTTTTAATGGCTGAGTAATATTCCATTGTGTATATGTACCACAGCTTTCTTATCCATTCATCTGCTGATGGACATCTAGGTTGTTTCCATGTCCTGGCTATTATAAACAGTGCTGTTATGAACATTGGGGTACATGTGTCTCTTTCAATTCTGGTTTCCTCAGTGTGTATGCCCAGCAGTGGGATTGCTGGGTCGTATGGCAGTTCTATTTGCAGTTTTAAAGGAATCTCCACACTGTTCTCCATAGTGGCTGTACTAGTTTGCATTCCCACCAACAGTGTAAGAGGGTTCCCTTTTCTCCACACCTTCTCCAGCATTTATTGCTTGTAGACTTTTGGATCGCAGCCATTCTGACTGGCACGAAATGGTACCTCATTGTGGTTTTGATTTGCATTTCTCTGATAATGAGTGATGTTGAGCATCTTTTCATGTGTTTGTTAGCCATCTGTATGTCTTCTTTGGAGAAATGTCTGTTTAGTTCTTTGTCTCATTTTTTAATTGGGTCGTTTATTTTCCTGGAATTGAGCTGCAGGAGTTGCTTGTATATTTTTGAGATTAATCCTTTGTCAGTTGCTTCATTTGCTATTATTTTCTCCCATTCTGAAGGCTGTCTTTTCACCTTGCTTATAGTTTCCTTTGTTGTGCAGAAGCTTTTAATTTTAATTAGGTCCCATTTGTTTATTTTTGCTTTTATTTCCAATATTCTGGGAGGTGGGTAGAGGCTACTGTCTTAATTTAAGAAAATCCCTTGATAGATTTGGGGATGGGAGGTAAGATCCTGAGTTTGGCAGGAAACCAAAAAACCAAAGAGATTGCTTAAGAAATATGGGAGGGATAACAGAACAGAAGGAAGGCCCAGGAAAAGTGAAGTGAAGTCACACAGTCATGTCCGACTCTTTGCGACCCCATGGAAAATAGTCTACCAGGCTCCTCTGTCCATGGGATTTTCCAGGCAAGAGTACTGGAGTGGGTTGCCATTTTCTTCTCGAGGGCGGCAGCAATTTAGAGGGAAGAAAATGAGAGTTGCTGGAGAATTGCAGAGGCACTTTCTAAGAACATGGGCTTTAAAAAAATTTTTTATCACATATGTATATCAACATATATATTTATATTTTATCACATAAATATGTGGTACATTTTTATTATATATGTGATAAAATAAATCATATATATATGTTATATCACACATATATATCATATATATATATATCGGCCACACTCTGTGGCATGTGGGATCTTAGTTTCCCAACCAGGGATCAAACCCGTGTGCCCTGCATTGGAAGCACAAAGTCTTAACCACTGGGCCACCAGGGAAGACTCTGGACTTTTTAATGTAGCATTTTAATTGGTTTGCATTGCTGCAAGGTAAATCTTCCCTCCATTTTCCTCAAAATGTTATCAAAGGCCTTGTAAGATTTGTGGGGTGTGTCAAGGAAATGGGCTGAGTTTCACTTCTGGGTTAGAAGAGTGGCCACAGGCACAGGAAGGTGAGAGCTGATAAAGGGAAATAATTCCAGAACCAGAGACCACAAAAATGTAAGTGTTCTGAGAAAGTGCAGACATCTTGGGGAGGCACTGAACTTTCCACAGGATGTGGACTGGAGATGCAAGCCAATCTTATCTGGATCTCAAGTGGCAGGGTGCCTGCAGCTGACATTTGGGTTATGGAAGGTTTTTATTTTATTTATGACGTCAAATTCATTTCCTTGGCTTTCTACGATCTTGCCTCACCCTACGAACCCAGCCTCAATACAGAATCCCTCTGCTCCAGCTAAGGTAATGTTGGTATCAGCTGAAGAAAAGGCTTTGGTGACTTGGAACATCCAGCCTTGCCTCCATTCTCCCGAGATCTCGAATGCCCTTCCTTCCCCATTATGCAAACTCCAAATCCCTCAGTGCTTTGCCCAAGCCTCCTTGTGAAGGTCTGATACCCTCCTGTCTACACACTCTGTTTCTGGTTGCTTTTTGCTACTACAGTTCATACCCATGATGTCTCTTTTTTTCCAATGGATTATTTTTCAGCACTGTTTTAGGATTATAGCAAAATCAAGTGTAAGATACAGAGATTTCCCATTTACTCTCTGCCACCCTCCCAATATCAACATCTCCTTCCAGAGTGGTACATTTGTTATAATTGATGAACCTACACTGACACATCATAATCACTCAAAATCCATGGTTTACTTTAGGGCTCACTCTTGATGTACATACATGTGATGAATGACATGTATTTATCATTATGATATCATACAGAGTATTTTTACTGCTCTAAAAATTCTGTGTTCCACCTACTCATCTTGTCTCCCTGCACCAACCACTGATCTTTTCACTGTCTCCATAATGTTTCCTTTTCCATAATGTCATATAGTTGTAATCATATTCTCTGGTGGCTCAGATGGTGAAGAATCTGCCTGCAATGCAGGAGACCCAGGTTCAATCCCTGGGTTGGGAAAATCCACTGGAGAAGGGAATGACAACCTACTCCAGTATTCTTTCCAGGAAAATTCCATGGACAGAGGAGCCTGGTGGTCTACAGTCCATGGGGTCACAAAGAATCAGACATGACCGAGTGACTGACACTTTCACATGGTATGCAGCCTTTTCAGATTGGCTTATTTCACTTAGTTATATACATTTAAGTTTCCTCCATGTCTTTCCATGACTTACTAGCTCATTTCTTTTTAGTGCTGGATAATATTCATTGTCTGGATATATCGCAGTTTGTTTCTCCATTCACCTGCTGAAGGACATCTTGGTTGTTGGATCTACTTTTAATCAACATACTGTTTTCAATATGTTGCAAATTACTATTCAGATTTGCTTGGCTTTCAGCCCTGCCCTGCTGTGGTCTCATTAAAGCCACAGCCCTTCTTGTTTCTTGGATGTTCCACAGTGCTTCATGTTTACACAGGACACTGGCATCCTGACTTACCCCTTCCCCTTTGGGGCAGTCAGTGCCTCACATGCCCTGCTTGTTCTGTTGCCGTTAGCTTCTCAGTTTTGCTCCTACACTCAGGAGCAAGGACCTTCCTCTTTTGGACGGTTGAACTTCCTGCTCGGGTTTACTCCCAAATCAAATTTCTCTGCAGGTGCTCTGACACCCCTGAGCTGAAGAGGTGGGCAGTCCCCCACAGAGCCCATAGGCCCCAGTTCATGAGCCCCCAACTTGCCCTTCCTGAGTGGGTGGGATCAGCTCCTGGTTTGGAAGACCCTCTGCTGCAGCCTGTAACAGGTACTCCTCTTTGATAGACAGACTGTCAGTTCAGTTCAGTTCAGTTGCTCAGTCGTGTCCGACTCTTTGCAACCCCATGAATCGCAGCACGCCAGGCCTCCCTGTCCATCACCATCTCCCAGAGTTCACTCAGACTCACGTCCATCAAGTCAGTGATGGCATCCAGCCATCTCATCCTCGGTCGTCCCCTTCTCCTCCCACAATCCCTCCCAGCATCAAAGTCTTTTCCAATGAGTCAACTCTTCGCATGAGGTGGCCAAAGTACTGGAGTTTCAGCTTTAGCATCATTCCTTCCAATGAAATCCCAGGGTTGATCTCCTTCAGAATGGACTGGTTGGATCTCCTTGCAGTCCAAAGGACTCTCAAGGGTCTTCCCCAACACCACAGTTCAAAAGCATCAATTCTTCAGCGCTCAGCCTTCTTCACAGTCCAACTCTCACATCCATACATGACCACAGGAAAAACCATAGCCTTGACTAGATGGACCTTAGTCGGCAAAGTAATGTCGCTGCTTTTGAATATGCTATCTAGGTTGGTCATAACTTTTCTTCCAAGGAGTAAGCGTCTTTTAATTTCATGGCTGCAATCTCCATCTGCAGTGATTTTGGAGCCCCCCAAAATAAAGTCTGACACTGTTTCCACTGTTTCTCCATCTATTTCCCATGGAGTGTTGGGACCGGAAGCCATGATCTTTGTTTTCTGAATGTTGAGCTTTAAGCCAACTTTTTAATTCTCTACTTTCACTTTCATCAAGAGGCTTTTTAGTTCCTCCTCACTTTCTGCCATAAGGGTGGTGTCATCTGCATATCTGAGGTTATTGATATTTCTCCCGGCAATCTTGATTCCAGCTTGTGTTTCTTTCAGTCCAGCATTTCTCATGACGTACTCTGCATAGAAGTGAAATAAGCAGGGTGACAATATACAGCCTTGACATACTCCTTTTCCTATTTGGAACCAGTCTGTTGTCCGATGTCCAGCTCTAAATGTTGCTTCCTGGCCTGCATACAGATTTCTCAAGAGGCAGGTCAGGTGGTCTGGTATTCCCATCTCTTGAAGAATTTTCCACAGTTTATTGTGATCCACACAGTCAAAGGCTTTGGCATAGTCAATAAAGCAGAAATAGATTTTTTTCTGGAACTCTCTTGCTTTTTCTATGATCCAGTGGATGTTGGTAATTTGATCTCTGGTTCCTCTGCCTTTTCTAAAACCAGCTTGAACATCAGGAAGTTTACGGTTCACGTACTGCTGAAGCCTGGTTTGGAGAATTTTGAGAATTACTTTGCTAGCGTGTGAGATGAGTGCAATTGTGTGGTAGTTTGAGCATTCTTTGGCATTGCCTTTCTTTGGGATTGGAATGAAAACTGACCTTTTCCAGTCCTGTAGTCAGCACAATACTGCAGAGAGGAGTATTGTGCCCTCACCTGGGGAGAGGTGCTGGTTCCTGGAGATCACTCTCCTGGCAGTCTCCCATGACCCTGCAAAGTCAATGAAGGTAAAGATTTGGCATGAGGAGAGTCTGGGTCCCCTCACTAGTCTCTGGGCCAAGTGACAGCTTCCCATGGAGTGACATCTGAGAATGGGCCTGGGGTTCTCCCGCGGGGGCTGGACGCTCCATGCCCTACTGTATTGTGAGCTCTGTGGACATTTAGGACAGTGCCTAGTGGTGTGCAATAAACACGTATTGAAGGGATAATTGAAGATGACCTCCTGTTTCCATAGTTCTTTGTTGGTGGCTGCTGACAAGGGAAAGGCACTGGGGAGAGGAGGATGGGAAGGAGGGCGGGATAAACACAAATCCTCACCACGAGTGATGCTTCTGGATGGTGAAGTGTTCAGTGTCCTCCCTGCAAAAGGCCACGCTGGCTAGGGTGACCCCTGGGCTCCTTCTACACCCAGAAGGGAACCTTCTCAGTCAAGGACGCATGCTTTTCATGGCCTTTGCCTGTGGACAGGACTCTTGCAGCTGAGCAGAGGAGGGGCTGTGTCAGGCAGGACGAGGGAGGTCCTCAGGAGATTACACTGGCTGCAGCATTTTATCAGAGATGCTGCTCACGAAAGAAGAGGTGATGAGGAAACGTTAAAAGTCAACAAGGTGCTGCTGATGTGCTCTGGGCCGCCCTCCTCCTGCTGGTCATGGCCACACAGCGGGTCCCCTGTACCCTCTCCGCAGCACCAATCTCCCCAGCTCCCAAGGAGAGGCTTTCTCTCTGGACCATGGCATGGGACCCTGCCGGCCCTCAGGGTGCAAGGACGCTCTCCACGCTGCTGCCCTGGGAAGCAAAAGAGGCACCTGCTGTGTCTCCATTGCAACCTAGAGGGCCTGTCTCTCCTTGTTCGGGATTGTGGGTGGCCCTGAGCTCGGTGACTTATCAAGTTATTTTAATTCTCTTTAAGTATCCTCATCTATTAAATGGGGCTTGACAATGCAACACAGTTCTGGTGATGATGAAAATGAGATTAATTTATATAAAATCCCTAGCCCATATTTTCTCAGTGAATTAGTTAATTCAACAAATACTTACTGACTAGCTGTTATATATCCCTCTCTATTCTAAAGGCTAGGGATACAGCAGTGAACAATCCTGGCTGTCATACAGCTTATATTCTAAAAGAGGGAGACAGATAATAAACAACAAAATAAGTAAATATATAAAATGTCAGATTGAGAGAAGTGCTTTGAAGAAAAGTAAATCAGAGTAAAGGCCCTGGAGGGTGGTTGGGGAGGAGTTTTATTTTACACAGGCTGATCAGGACCAAATGTTTGTGTCCCCACCAAATTCATATGGCGAAGCCCTAATTCCTGATGTAATGGTACTTAGAGATGGGTCTTTGGTATACAATTTGGTCATGAGGGTTGGGCTTCCCTGGTGGCTTAGATGGTAAAGAAGCTGCCTGCAATGCAGGAGACCCAGGTTCAATGTCTTGGTTGGGAAGATCCCCTGGAGAAGGGAATGGCAACCCACTCCATTATTCTTGCCTGGAAAATCCCACGGACAGAGGAGCCTGCTGGGCTACAGTCCACGGGGTCACAAAGAGTCAGACACAGGGCAGGGACCTGACAGGATTAGAGCCTTTTTAAAATGAGATGCCAGAGAGCTTGCTTTCTCTCCTTCTCCTTCTCATGAGGACATAGCAACAAAGTGGGCTTTGTAAGTCAAGGAGAGAGCTCTCACCAGAACCCGGTCAGGCTGGCACACTGATCTAAGACTCCAGCCTCTGGAACACTGAGAAAAGACAATTCTATGACTTAAGTCACCCCACCTGCCTGGTATTTTGTTATGGCAGCCGGAGTGGACAAATACAGAAGGTCTCTGACAGGAAGACGTTTGAGCAGTGACCTGAAGAAGACAGCAGGTCATGGAGACTTTGGGGCAGAATATTCTAGAAAAATGGAAGGGTAAGTGCAAAGACCCTGAGATGATGATATGCTTAGTGGATTCCAAGACTATCAACGTGACCAGATTGCCTGGTTAGGAGTCAGAGGAAGAGAAGTAAGAGATGAAGAAGCAAGAGATTTTAATAAGTAAGAGATTATCAAGAGCCCCTTTAAATAATAAATTTTTTTTTCACCAAATCTTTTCCTGAGCTGGGAATTTGGAACAATAAAAGGTTTATGGGAAGAGGGATGGACTGAGGGTGGGAGTAGGAATCAGAATAGGGTTGACATAGAGTTTCCATGCCTTCCCTTTTGTCTCCTTCCTTCTCTAAGACCACTTGCAACTCAGTTCCCTGTGAGTCTATTTATTGGCTCAAGAGCAGTGGCCAACAGAAGACCATGTGTGAAAGACTGCTTTACTTGTTGACAAATCTGTGTGCCCCTGCATTTTTCATGCTTTTCTGCGGATGACATCCTATCCATCAGCTTCAGGATGGGCCATGGGACATACTTTGGTAAGTAGAACAGGAGCAGATGCGTCACAGCTGAAGAGTTAAGTGTGCTGGTGTGGTTGGCTGTGTCCCCTGGGGAGTCTGTTCTCCTCAGGGAGCGGCTACCATTTAATCATGGGTCACTGATGAGAAGACAAGTGAGAAACCAGGGGAGTTCCACAGAGCCAGAGCCAGTCCACAGGTCTCAAGAAAGAAATGTCTGTGCTTGTAAATCACTGAGACTTTTTGGCTTGTCATTGCAACAAAAATCTGACTAATAAAACTAGATTCTGTGCTAAGTACTTTCAAATGTTATTTCATTTAATCCCCAGCCCTTGCCTGTCTGGACAGTGGGTATTCTCATCTGAATTCTGTAGGCAAGGAAGCTGAGGCCCAGCAAGGTCAAGCAACTTACCCCACTTGTACAACCAACAAGAGGCAACCACCAAACATAGATCTCGCTGAGTCCCCATTCCATGTGCCACTTTTTTTCTTTCATACATGATCCAGTGGAAGATTAATAGACAAAGATGTCTCCATGACAAGCCCAAGTCCTCTTTGAGCAAGGCTGGACCTTTCCCCCACAAGATCAGCAGACCCCTTACCTCTCTGCAGATTCTCCCTCCCCCAACCCCACCCCCTCCACCTCTACTGCTGAAAGTCTTCTTTGCCTCTCACTTTCTTCCAAATGGCTATTTGAAACTACCTTTTTGGGTGAAATCTTTCCCAGTTGACAAAAGGAAAAGTTTGGTCTCTCTTGCCGTTATTATTTCCAAAACTACAATAAAAAATTTCTTGGCAGTTTCCTCTCCATTCTTCATTCCCAAATGCACTAATTTTTCTGTTTATATTGTAAATGTGTAAACTGCCACGTTTAGTGAGTGCCTACTGTAGACCAGCCACTGTACTGGGGCTGGTGAGTAGGAGGTGAGTAAGGTAATTTGCCGGAAGACTTTAAAACCTAGTGGGAGCCAGCACATAAGGAGATTGTTTTATTAAAAGTGCTATAAAATAAGTACACCTGAAACTGACTAACAGGGTTATGATTGCACAGAGGAGGGCTCAGTGCTCAGCTGGGGAGCAGTGATTAAGAAACTTCTCTGGGGATGATGACACATAAGCGGAGTTTTGCAGGACGAGTGGGAGCCAGCCAGATGAAGAGGCAGGAAAGAGAAAAGCATGAGAAAAGGCTGCCATGGATTGGAAGAACCTCGAGAAGCTGCGTTAGCTGAAGAATAAACTTTAAGTGCAGCCTGCAGTGGGGTGTGAGGTGGAGGTAGTGGCAGAAGCTGGCCTCAAGGGACAGAGCAGATGTTGACCCCTGAGGACCTGGTACATATAACTCAGTAGGTTAAAGTGCCCAGTGAAGGTAAAAGTGTCATCCCCCACCCTGGTGGGCAGCATTGCTTCAGTCAGAGCAGCACTGCTGTGCAGGCCCTATGGACAGGTGTTTTTCGTGTGTGTGGTTTTTGTTATTTTTTTTTTTTGAGCAGAATTTTTATTTTATATTGGAGTATAGTTGATTTACAATGTTGTATTAGTTTCAGGTGTATAGCAAAGTGATTCAGATATGCATATACCTATATCTATTCTTTTTCAGTTTCTTTTCCCCATACAGATATTAGAGATGATTAAGTAGAGTTCCCTGTGCTATACAGTAGGTTCTTGTTGATTATCTAGTTTATATATGGTAGTGTGTAAATGTTAATCCCAGCCTCCTAATTTATCCCTCTTTCCCACCTTTCCCCTTTGGTAACCGTAAGTTTGTTTTCTATGGGTGTGGATCTATTTCTGTTCTGTATGTAAGTTCATTTGTATTGCTTTTTAGATTCCACATATAAATGGTATTGTTTGGTATTTGTCTTTCTCTGTCTGATTTACTTCACTTAATTTGAGAATCCCTAGATCCGGTTTGTTTTTGAAGCTCCCAACCTCTCACACACTTTCCCTTGTTGCTTCCTGTGTGTTCCTTCCCTGACCCCACAGCTTATCAAGACCTTTTCTGATAACCTTCCTTCACCATAGAGTGCAAGGTTAAAGCATCCCTTTCCCCAGGCATGTCTGTATTCTCACAGGGGGTTAATGGCACCCACAACACCAACAAATATTTCTTGATTCTTTACGCACCATGCACGCACACATTACATCATCTGATCCTTTCAACCACCCTGTAAGTAAGGCACTAGAGTTATCCCTGTTTTAGCAATGATATGACAGAGGCTTGGGGAAAATCCTAGGAAGAAGAGAGACAAGAGGTGGGAAAATTTGGGTGGAGGGTTGGAAGGGGGTGAGTAGGATCAGGGGGTGCGGAGAAACTTCCAGCTCCAACATCCCATCACCCAGGCTGACTATCAACATACCTTCCTGAGCTCGTCTGTCCTCTGTAATTTCAGTGCTCGGTGTTAGGAATGAGTATTAGGAAAGAGGTGCTCCATGCTGGCATGCTTTGGGTGAATAACTGTTATTTTCAGGCTCATGACTTGGCCAGTTACGTATGGGTCATATATAGTGAGCTATATAACGTGACTCTGTATTTGATTTTTTTTTTTTTTCTTGTCTTGAGAGAGGGAGAACTAGAGAGGACTGGGTCTGCACTGCCTGCCAGCCTCTGGCCCTTTAAAACTACCCAGCCCTTTAGGAACCCTGTCCCCACCAGCGTCATAAAGGCCACAGAGGCCAAACCAGGAATTTGCTGAGATTACACACGGCCACCTTTGCTTGTACCCAACTTGTCCTTGATCTGACCCCCTTTACCCAGACCGTAACTTGACTTACTCAGATTCCTCCTTCTGATTCTCTGGTTTCAGACTTCCTCTACTTTCCCCAAGGGATTCCAAGTTGCTTACCCTGGTCCCTTGGTTCTCGTGCTCGCTAGATCTGGCTCTCCTCATGCAAACCCAGCTTCTTACCCCCATCAGTGGCAGGCAGACAGGAGCAGGGTTGCTGATGCAGCTGGTGCTCAATAAAGCCCACCGATGAGGGAAATATGATATTAATAGCTGACATCACTGAGAACTCCATTGACCACGTCTCATGCATTATGTCAGTGAATTAACATGTTGCTAAATCCCATGGTTAGTTCTGTCCTCATCTTTTTTCTTTTACTTTTTATTTTGTACTGAAGTATAGCCAATTAACAATGTTGTGATAGTTTCAGGTGGACAGCAAAGGGACTTAGTCATACATACACATGTGTCCATTCTCCCCCAAACTCCCCTCTCATCCAGGCTGCCACAGAACAGAGTCCTCATCTTACTTTAAATGTTCTATAGGCTTCCTTTCCGAGACTCACACTCTCTGAGTTTTCTTCTTTCTCAGTTTCCTTTAAGAATTCCTCCTCTTCCTTCTGACCTGTTAGTATTAGTGTAACCAGGACTTGGTCCTCTATCCTGTTTTCTATTTATACTCATTTCCTTGGTGACCTCATTCTCTCCCATGACTCTGAAACCACTTTCCTGAACTTGTATATCCAACTATCTACTTGACATCTCTAACGAACATCTCAAAGTCACATTCCTTGATCAAACCTGCTCTCCCCTCAGTCATCCCTACCTCAGTTGAGTGTAGCTGATGGCAAATATACGTTTCTGTGGGGTCATCACCCCCTCCACCACCACGCTTCTAACCCTTCTGTAAATGCTGTTGGCTGCAGCTTCATCTGGCCACTCCTCACCATCTCACTGCTACCACCTTTGTTGTCTCTTACCTAGATCACTGCAATGTCTTCCTAACTAGTCTTCTGCTTCCACTGTCTTCCTGTGCAGTATCTTACTCACACTGTAACCAGAGAGACCTTATTAGAGAGCATAAGTCAGACCGTGCTGTTCCACTGCTCAAAATCCTTCAGTGAGAAGTAGAGACACAGAAGTAAAGAGCAAATATATGCATATCAAGGGAGAAAGGGGGTGGGAGGAACTGGGAGATTGGGACTGACGTATGTACACTATTGCTACATGTATAAAGTAGATAATTAAAGAGAACCTATTGTATAGCACAGGGAACGCTACTCAGTGCTCTGTGGAGACCTAAATGGGGAGGAAACCCCAAAATGAGGGATGTAGGGGCATGCAAAGTCGATCCACTTTGCTGTACAGTAGATACTAACACAACATTATAAAGCAGCTATACTTCAATAAAAATTAATTTTTAAAAATCCTGCATTGGCTCTAATTCTCTCTGTGTAGAGCCAAAGTGCTCACAATGGCCTGGGACACCATCTAGTCCTGCAACCTTTCCCACCCACCCTCACCTTCTAACTTCCTTCTCCCTTACTTGGCTCCAATCACACAGCCTTGCTAATAACGGGGATCAAAATATGCCACCCCAAAATGTGCTACTGTGAAATATGGATTATTCTGAGCAGTAGACAACAGAGCAGGCTGAGCTCTATCCTCTCTCTGTTTACCTAAAAACAGGGTATAAATTTTCCCTTGGGAGGTTGTCACCCAGTCCTCCTCCCTTGTCAGGAAAAGGAGACAACGCTCATTGTAGATAGCTTTGACTTGTATCTGCATAGACAAATGTTACCAAAAGAACACTTATCTTCCATTAGCTTCTCTCTATGTGTTTACCTTACCACAGTTTACTGCCCCGAGAAGCTCAGATCTTTTCCTGTCTTTCCACAGATTTATTGCTCTTTTAAAAAACGGTATATAAGACCTCGCACCAGGGCTTCCCTGATAGCTCAGTTGGTAAAGAATCCGCCTGCAATATAGGAGACCCTGGTTCAATTTCTGGGTCAGGAAGATCCGCTGGAGAAAGGATAGGATACCCACTCCAGCATTCTGGCCTGTAGAATTCCATGGACTATGCAGTCCATGGGGTTGCAAAGAGTCAGACACAACTGAGCGACTTCCAAAAAAAAAAAAAGACCTGGCACCTAACTACTTCTTTGGGTTTTCACTTTACTTTCTGTGAGACCTCCATGTATGTGTAAACACAATTAAAATATTAACTTCAAATAAAATTTGTTTGCCTCTACCCCTGTTAATTTGTCTTTTGTCAGTTTAATTTGCAGGCTGCCAGGTACAGAGCATAAGAGAATAGAGGAAAGTTTTTCCTCCTCTACACTCACTGTTCATCTAACATGCTAAGTGCACACCCCCACCTTAGGGCTCTTGTACCAGCAAATCTCTCTTCTATTATATTTTTTCCCCAGGTTTAGGCTTGAGTCACTCCTTTTAACTCTCAATTCTTTGCTAAAATGTCACCTTGTCAATGAAGCCTTCCCTATCCATCATGCTAAAGATTGCAACCCACTCCAGGCACTCTGGGTTTCCCTGGTGGCTCAGATGGTAAAGAATCTCTACAATGCAGAAAACCTGGGGTTTGATTCCTGGGTCAGGAAGATCCCCTGGAGAAGGGAATGGCAACCCTCTCCACTGTTCTTGCCTGGAGAATCCCAGGGACAGAGGAGCCTGGAGGGCTACTGTCCATGGAGTCGCAGAGTCAGACACAACACACACATGTGTCCCACAGACACTTTCAGTCTAGCTTTCTTAGTTTTATTCCCTGCCTGTAACACTTGTCACCTTCTACTGTGCTAAAATAGTTTACTTATTTATAATTTTTTTTGCCCCTTTCCATTAAAATATAAGTTTCAACCAAGAATGCAATACCTCTACAGATAGCTAATGGTTATATAGTACTGTGTTCCAGGCCTTATTATAAGCACTTTACATATGTTAAGAAGTTTAATTTTATATCGACTCTATGAGAAAGGCACTATTGTTATCTTCAATTTATGGATGGAGAGATTATATGACTTACCCAAAGTCGCATAACTAGTAAGTGGTGAATCCTGGACCCAGATTCACCTGGATGAATCCTGGTTCCAGGGTTCATGCTTTTAACCCTAAAAGTATACTGTCTTTTGTTGCATAGCACATATTAGGTGCTTAATAAAGATTTGTGGAATAAATACATGCTGCTGCTGCTAAGTTGCTTCAGTCGTGTCCGACTCTGTGTGACCCCATAAATGGCAGCCCACCAGGCTCCCCCTTCCCTGGGATTCTCCAGGCAAGAGTACTGGAGTAGGGTGCCATTTCCTTCTCCAATGCATGAAAGTGAAAAATGAAAGTGAAGTCGCTCAGTTGTGTCCGACTCTTAGCGACCCCATGGACTGTAGCCTACCAGGCTCCTCCATCCATGGGATTCTCCAGGCAAGAGTACTGGAGTGAGGTGCCATTGCCTTCTCCGATAAATACATGAGTGAATGATTAAAATAATAACTAAGTAAATAAGTGTTATTGTTATCTTACAGATGAGGGCATACATGCTGAGTCACTTCAGTCCTGTCCGACTCTTTTTGACCCTGTGGACTGCAGTCTGCCAGGCTCCTCTGTCCTTGGGATTCTCCAGGCAATAATACTGGAGTGGGTTGCCATGACCTTCCTCCAGGAGATCTTCCTGACCCAGGTATTGAACCTGAGTCCCTTACTTCTCTTGCATTGGCAGGCAGGTTCTTTACTGCTAGTACCACCTAGGAAGCCCAACAAATGAGGGCACTGAGGGACAAATCTCAAGATTTAATAAGTAA
Organism: Ovis canadensis; assembly: GCF_042477335.2. Classification (NCBI taxonomy): domain Eukaryota; kingdom Metazoa; phylum Chordata; class Mammalia; order Artiodactyla; family Bovidae; genus Ovis; species Ovis canadensis. The sequence continues at coordinate 99,783,345 of NC_091245.1, read as the reverse complement.
CTTACATACACAGTGGCTGAGCTGGGCTCTGAACCCAAAGTGCTGCTTCTATTTCCAGCTCTAAACATCATGATGCAGGATTAGTACAAACTGCTGATAAGCAACACTTCGCATAGTTTCTCATTGTAAACCCTTCATGTAAAATGTTTCCTTAATGCACTTGTCTAGGAATTCTAATTAAATACCACGAAGGAGGTAAGAAAGAGCATCAGGCTCCAATGTACTAATATGAAAACAAATCACAAATAGGTCAGTTAACTTCCTCCATGAGAAAACATAGCTTAGGAGCATAGCTTCTGTTTCCCAGAAGGATTCCAATTTCCCAATAATCTGTAGAAATGCAGAGGAAATAAAAAATTATTCTCACTGACTTCCCTCCTTTGTCTAAAGAAAAATGCTGGAGTTGAGACCTGCATCATTTTATGACACTACATTTGTGTAGAGACTGGCCGTTCCTGGTCACTGCTGCTCTCGATCCTGGTCTGAGAATTACTTAGTGGCTCAAAGTCATTTTTGTCAATTTTCCGACTGTGCGTTGGTTGTGTGTGTTCCAAGTTGTCCTGGTGCTTGCCCAGCCGGCTCTGCATCTCATGGAGACATTCCCACTCTAAGAAGGTCATTTATTTACATGTCTGCATTCCTGAATTCGCCACCAAGTCAGTTAAGAGGCACTAAAGGCAGATGTCAGAGCTATCAAAAAATGGAACCCTGGAAGAGGGTGTACTCTTTCTGAATGCTGATAGCACGGGGAGCTTAGAGAAAGGGGGTGCAGAAACTAAAACCTCTTCTGGCTAGGACAGCACCTGACTGCTAGGTCTTATGCAGAACTGTCATGTTAAGGGAAGTTAGTCTTAAAGGCCCTTCCATTCCAAAGTTTCTTCTTTATCCTCAGCTCAGACCATGCTTTCAAGTCTCCCAGACAAGGCGTCATCTCTGGACCCCATAGAAGCCCTGCTCACCTGAGATTGCCACCATCTGTTCACTGTGTCTCTCCAACTAACTGTGGGATCCTTGGTGGGTCTTATTCATCTCTGTATCCACAGAGCTCAGTGCACAGCCCTTTTAAGTCACACAATACTGGGCATGAAATGGTAACAGAAACAAAACCTCATGTGGCCTCAATCAAAGGGAAACGATGATTACATGGCAGTTATGTTCAAGTTGTGGGACCCATTTTCACCTCCAGCCAACCTGTCACTTGCCCTTTTGGCAATAGGTTTATAAGCCCTCTCTCCACTGTCACGTGCCAAACAGGATGACACGGTCCATGGGGGCAGAAGGCAAGCAGCTGAGGGACTCCAAGATGATGAAGGGATGCTGGCGGATGGCGTACCGCATGGACTGCAAAAGATCGACACCCGAGGAATAGTGAGGCTACATTCTCCATGCTCAGGGTGGGCTCAGACCCAACTCTTGGTGAAAACGCTGAGATTTTCCTGAAAGCAGCGATGAGGCTGTGACACTGTCACAGCCTGCGACCTGTCCCCCAGGTAGGGCTGAGGAAAGGACACTGGTAAACATGGGAAAGGAAGGACCAGCAGAACCAGGGCAAGGGAAGGAGAAAACTCTGGATCTGTAAAAACTGAGACAGCACATTGAGTACCGTAGGCTAAGGGCTGCCAGCAGTTCCTCACTGAGGAGGGGCTGAATGTCACCAGCAGGGTCCTGCTGTGAGGTCACTGCACCTGCATGTAATCGTGTCTGCCATTCACCAAACAGTAAGCCGTACACACTGCCCACCCCCTTGCAAGGATGAAATTAATCCTTTTAATATTTCCATTACTCCCCTGGTGCTGGATCTGAATCCTGTGGATTTGACAGCTATTTTGGTCCTGATCCTGCAGTTCAGTCTGGGTAGGACTTGGTTCTTAATGAAGCCTATTCGTGTGTGTGTGCGCTCTGGTTAAACCCGTAATGCAGCAGGTATCCCATTGTTGTTCAGTGGGTGAATGAATCTGGCTCAGGTTCCTTATGCTATCGCTGGTCAAGCCTCTCCACTGTGCCCATTCATGACCTTCTATCCAAGGCTAGTGCCCCCTACTCTGAACCCATCTGTCTCCAATATTTTTTTAATATTAAACAAAAGGCTAAGCATTAAGGAATCAGGGTACAGCTCACAGTACAACTCTGCTTTGTCACTTCACTGAAAAGAGAGAAATAAACCTACTCAAAGGAGTATCTGAAATGGCTGAAATTTATTCCATCCAATCTTTCCTTCAAGTTCAAGTTAAACAGTGACAGATTCTGTTTTGTTTTCCCTTATTTCAATTCCCCAGATAGGAAACCATCTGCCTTGATGAACATGATATATCTCTGGAATTGTGTGTAGCGGAAAGAGAGGGCCTACTTAGGTAAGGTTGACTGTGAATTTCTGGTGTGAACCAACCGCAGTAGCTATTCAGCTGGAGGCACCAGTGTTGAGGACAGGTGCACAACCAGCTGACTCTACCTTCAGGCTCACACAACCCTGGATTTGGATCCTTGCTCTGATACTTTCTACCTGTGGGACCTTGGGTATGTTCCTCAATGTTTCTGAGCTTCACTTTCCTCATCTATAGAATAAGGTATTATAATGCCTATTCAACAAATAGCTCATCTGAAATCATATTATTATGGGAAGGAATCTCATCAATAGATTTACCCAAAGGTAAGTTAAGATTTTAACTTAATGTACTAGATCCTTGTGTGACTTCCCAGGGGGTGTAGTGGTAAAGAATCTGCCTGCCAGTGCAGGAGATGCAGGAGATGGGGGTTCGATCCCCAAGTTAGGAAGATCCTCTGGAGGAGGAAATGGCAATCCACTCTAGTATTCTTGCGGAAAATCTCATGGACAGAGGAGCCTAGCGGGCTACAGTCCACAGGGTTGCAAAGAGCTGGACACGGCTGAGCGACTGAGCATGCACACACTAGATCCTTCCAAAGACATTTTAGTGGGGCCTGGTAACTTACTCCAGGGAATGAAGCTCTGATGGGGGTACAGGGCACTCGAGGTCTTGGGTAAATCACACTCATGAGTCAGAAGATCAAGAGCTCCAAAATCAACAGAGCTAAGAGGGTGGGCCTCAGAAACAGGGAGAGTAGGATATGATAGGCACTGTTCTTAGGACTGGAGATCCAGTGGTTTATTGAGATAATCAAACCCCTACCCTCATAGAGCTTATATTCTACTTGGGAGAGGTGGGTAATAAACACATAAATATTTTAAATACATAATATGTCGGGTTAGGGCTTCTTGGGTGGCACTACTGGTAAAGAACCAGCCTGGAAATGCAGGAGATGTAAGAGACACAGTTTTGATCCCTGGGTCAGGGAGATCCTTGAAGGAGAGCACAGCAACCCACTCCAGTATTCTTGCCTAGAGAATCCCATGGACAGAGGACCCTGCTGGGTCACAGTCCACGGGGTCACAAAGAGCTGGACACGACTGAGTAACTTAGCATGTTCCCATGGTGTGTCTAAAGGTGTCTAAACAAGAGAAGTTTTCTTTGGTGGGGTGGTGGTAAGTTTTACAATTTTAAACAAGGTGGTGAAATGTGCCTTCCTGAGAAGGTAACATCTGTGGAAAAAACCAAAGGAGACGAAGATGTCTAAAAGGTAGTGGGCAGTCCGGGGAAGGGGGCAGCCTGTCCACTTCCAAGTCAGTGGACAAGGGGTAGAAAAGGCTGCAGCCTCAGTCCCACTGTCAGTGTCTGGTGACATCAGAGAGAGCAAAGGGCAGTCTCCATGCTAATGATGTTTTGTGTTTGTTTGTATTTGGTTGTGCTGCGTCTTCATTGCTGCATGTGCGTTTTCTTTAACTGCAGTGAGTGGGGGCTACTCTTTGCTGTGGTGTGCAGGCTTTGTATTGTGGTGGCGTCTCTTGTTGTGGAGCATGGGCTCTAGAGCAAGTTTCAATTGTTGTGGCACACAGGCTTCATTGCTCCGTGGCATGGGGGATCCTCTCAGACCAGGGATTGAACCTGCGTCCGCTGCATTGGCAGGCAGATTCTTAACCAGTGGACCACTAGGGAGGTCCGTGTTTTTAATAGGACCAGTTGGTAGGGACCCTTTCTGCCTCCTTCCCACCACTGCCTCACTGGATCTCTACCTGCCTCTATCAGCCTCATTTAACAAAGCAGATAGGGGAGTCCTTCTCTGAGGTAGGATTGCTATGTATGGTTGTGAAGGTTGCATACTATAAGAATGATACATTGAAGGGGGTTCCACTTATATTTCACACATTCTTAATTTGTATACAGAATTGTAATTTTTTGGAAGGTGGCAGTAAATTGTGTGTTCTAATGAAAGCAATATAGTACAGTGCTTTTCTGACTATTGGAATAAAGCATCTCAAAGAAGGGGAAATTTTTTCCAGTTCACATTAAGACACCTGGGAGCTAAGTGGCAGCCCTTGAAGTTCCAGATTTCCAACAGGTCCCACCAGCGGTTTGTTGGGAATAGATTTATTGGTGAAGTTAAGTCCTTCCTTGGCTGAAAATTCTACTGTGGCTCCTATCACATACTGGAGAAAATTCTGCAGAAAGGCATCCAATCAGTGGAAATTCCAGAATTTCTATGCTGAAGAGGCATCAGGTAGCAATCGATTGGAAGGAGGGAGGAGACGAGGAAACAGGCTGAAGCTTGCACCAGCAGGGCAAGTGTGCCGTGTTCATTTTTTAGTTTGGGGAACAGCACCGCACATGACCCCTTGACCCCAATTCCTTCTCCACTTGGTCTCTGCCACTTTCTCTTGCCTCATCTCTGATAGCACTATGGTAAGTCAGTGACCCAGTGGCACCCAGCTACTAGAGATGACAGATCATTTACATGTAATGCACGAGACGCCCACTCCCCCTCCTGCCCCAACACGGCTGCCCTTAATCATTGCTTCCTCTTCAGAGTCTTCCCTGATGGCCAAATCTCACTCCATGCACACTCAGTCGCTCTCTTCTTGTGCTCATGCTCGTGCTCAGTCGCTCATTCGTGTCCTACTCTTTGCAAGTCCAAGGACTGTAACCGAGGACTCCTCCTCATGGAATTTTCCCGGCAGAGAATACTGGAGTGGGTTGCCATTTCCTTCTCCAGGGGATCTTCCTGGGCCAGGAATCAAACCCTCTTCTCCTGTGGTTCCTGCATCAGCAGGCGGAGTCTTTGCCGCTGAGCCACTGGGAAAGCCCCATTCTTGTGCTCATAGACACTTTATACTAGTTCCTTTTAAGTATTGTTTTCTCTCTCTGTAATAAAATGACAAGTTCATCTGTCTAGATGTCCCACTAGACCATAGACTCCTTGGAGCCTGGACTGTGTCTTTTCAACCTTGGTAAACCCTCCCTGACACTGCAGTAGCTTGAAAAATGTGCCGACAAGCACTGTTTCACAAGTTTAATTCCTAAGCATCTTCTGGTGATAATAAAGAAAACGGTCTTTTAAAATTATGCGTTTCAAAACTGTGGCACATGCCACAAGCAGCTTCTAAATCCTTTAAGTCCTAAAAGGCTGTTTTTTCCATCTGTCATGTCTGCATTGAGCCTTATAATTTCTCAGGAGCTGAGATACAAATATGCATCACATGGGTACATACGCAGATAAGAATAACACCTGCAATTATGGGATCATGGATCAAATAGTCCTGGCTGCGATCTTCATAATTCATGGTATATGTTCATCCTACTTTGGGGTTGGAGACAAAGCTCATACCCCAATATGGCAAGATTGGGTCACTGAGAGCCCTAGGACTGTACAACTGGGCAGCCCCCCGGGTCTCGTTGTAGCTGTTTCAGTTTCTGTCAGCCTTGATCACTAGGGAAACGTACAGAGTATGTGGCCTTTGTAACCCCAACACATAAGTCTTTTCGGAAAGTTGCCATTCTCAGGCGTCAGGCACGTCAGTGAGCCAAGTCCCCAGGGTGACTCTGGGGCAGAAATATCTCAATTTAAAAATATTCTCCAAGTGGCTTATAAAATGTGTACGAGTTCATTTACTTTCCACCCCTGTGTGCTGCGGCAGCTGGCCTGTCTGTGTTTATTTGTTCCTCTGACTTGTGCTTATTCAGAGACACTGCATTTGTCTCACTGTCTCCTCCATGAGAGGCAGGGAGCCCCTTAGAACAGAGGTCAGCAACCTCTGACAAGTGCTGGGTCCTGCTGGAGCCTCTCGTCCTCCAGGGATGGAGATCAGGGGAGTGCGGATCCTCCTGAGGTTGGGCAGCAGGGGACAGGGCTGGGTATGAGCTGGGTGGCAGTGTGGCCATCAAGAGAGGACAGCATGCTGTGTCATTTCCACTGGCCCTGGAAATCAGCCCTGGTGCCATCTTGATCCCACTTACAGTGGGTGGCCAGTCCTGCCTTGGCTGTGTCCTTGGAGACTCAGTGGAGGGAGTCACTAGTCTAATAAAGCTCAGTGTCAGAGGATAGCTGAAAAACATTATAAATATGATTTAAACAATAGAACCCATGGTGTTGAGAACAGAGGACTGTCTCTAAATTCCTTTTGGCTGGCAAAGTGACCTGGGGATAGTCCAGCTAGTGGGCCAGGGCTGAAGAGGGAATCCTTCAAGCAAAGTTTTGGGGGGATGTCGTCCAAAGAAGACATCCAAATAGGCTGCGAACAGAAGGGGGACTGGGAAGATAAAATGAGGCCTGGGCTCCAGCCCTTACTTGCTACATGACCTCAGCATCCCATCGGGCCCGACTGACCTGAGGGAATCTGGGCCCGGTTGTGACTATGACCACTTCAAATGCCCATGCAGAGGACAAAGGGGCCATATTTTAAAGCCTGTCTACGTTGTTCCAATTGGCAAATGATTCTCTATTTCATGCCTCTTCGTTCATGTTTTTTTTTTTTTTTTTTCTCTCATGTTGGAGAGAAACATGATTCAATTAGTCACTAACTGAACTTCCTGATTTCGGATTTCTGATTTCAATGCCAGTGCCACCTATATCCCACCTTGGGTTGGTCTGATTTGCTCCACGCCTTCATGAGGTTCATGTGCAAAGCCTTTCACATTCCTGATCTCATTTGATCAACGCAGCAATGCTGAGAGGAAGGTAGACCCATTTCACAGATGAGAAGAATGAAGAGAAGAGACGTGACAGGTACAAGGTCACTCAGCTGCAAAACAATGGAGTCAGAACCTGAACCCAGAACCCAGACACTCTATTTCTGTTTTGACAAGTCACTTGTGTCCGTAGATCACTGATAGCCACACCTTTTTTTTTGCAGTGTCACATGTTTGAGCATGCCCTCCAATGAGTATATGTTTACTAATCTACAAATTATAAAATGTACGGTAGTGTTATTCAGTACATATATTTAATTATATTAAGTACACTATATTATTATTTACAACGTGTAAAAACATATTCAAAGGGGGTTAAAAAGTGATATAAATAATATTAAAAAAGAACCCGCAGGGGCCAACATTTGTTGGTAGCAGCTGGGAACATGGGGATTTATTATTCGGACTATTTTCACATATGTTTGAGATCTTTCTTAATAAAAAGTTAGAGAAAACTGACAAAGAGACAAGAAAGGGCCAACAAACAGTCATGGAAACTATGGCCAGATGCAGGCAGGGTAAAGAGAGGGCTAGGAATTGCCCTGGCATCACCCGGCTTTGTGTGGCACTATTGTTGCCAGGTAGGTGGGGTGTAAAGGCAAGGGCTTGGTTAATTCAGGTTCTGTGACTTCAGTATCATCACTGGAGTCTCCTCCCCATCATCACTCAGCTCCTCCCTCTGTGAGAGGCTCTGTGGTGTGGTGATCAAAAGGCTGAACTCTGGAGATGGACACAAACCCAGCTGAATCACAACCCCAGCTCACTAGTTATACAGTCCTAGGAAGTTAACTAACTTCTGGGTGCCTCAATTTCCTTCTCTGCAAAGAGGAGAAAATAACAGTGGCTACTTTGGTGGGTTGCTGTGAGGATCAGATGATATATACATATCATTTACATAAATTAACATATGAAGTAGTGGGACAGTGTTTGAAACATAATGCTGTGTGTGCATGCTCAGTCGCTTGATCGAGTCCAACACTTTTCAACCCCATGGTCTGTAGCCCGCCAGGCTCCTCTGTCCATGGGAAGAATACTGGAGGGGGTTGCCATTGCTTTCTCCAGGGAATCTTCCCGACCAGTGAGTGCTACACGTACTTGCTATTGTTATGAGAGTTAGCATTCCCTCTGCCCTTATCTTCCTAAACATAATGGATCTGAATTCTCAGGGATCCTGCTTTCCCTATTTCCACTCCCTGATAATCTCTGAAAACGTCTAAATTAAAAAGATGCCAATCCTTTCTGGGTAAGTGGGATTTGGAAAAAAGGAAAATGACTCTGCCATACATTACACATCATAGGGGAGAAAGTTTGGTGGAAAGAGGTGAGGTGATGATTCAGGAAAGCAGATTGTAGTATAAATTCAGCCCCGTGGGACATGCTGTCCACTTCACTGGCTGTCTGTTTCATCATTTCTGAAGGGAGTGATTTGGAACAGACGGCCCCATAGACTCCCTTCAGAGTTGACATTTTTTCAGTGTGTTCTGAGTTACTTTGAGCTGTGATCACTCAAAATTTTTAATTTCAAGCATTCTCTTTACAGCCCAATCATAAGGAATCCTCTAATCTTAGATTCTGACATAGGCCACGTAACTATGTGCCCATATGCCAGGTTCCCTTCAACACAACAAATCACAAATTGTGTGTTAAACTTTTAAAAGAACAAAATGTATCATAGTTTGTATTATATGTACATGATGATTGGTTGATAACATAGGAATTCATAGCAGAATACCAAATAAAAATAGACACGTCATATAAGCTAATCTCTATTTAGACAGTTGTATATAGCTAGCTATATAAATCTCTATCTACTTAGAGATATTTTATAATACATAAATCTAGTTATATGTAGGTTACATAAATCTGAGATACGTTTCAGATACCAACTTATTTCCAAGATCCTGTGTTACTAGAAACATCTAGAATAGTGCACTTAAGAAAAAGAAGGAATTCATGGTTTTAAAAATTTTATGAAAAGTCACATATGTGTCTATATATAAATATAGATGTTGGTATTAAAAAGCAGAAATATCACTTTGCTGACACAGGTTGTATATAGAGTTAAAGCTATGGTTTTTCCAGTAGTTATGTACAGGTGTGAGAGTTGGATCATAAAGAAGGTTGAGAGTGGAAGAATTGATGCTTTTGAACTGTGGTGTTGGAGAAGACTCTTGAGAGTTCCTTGGACTGCAAGGAGATCAAACCAGTCCATCCTAAAGGAAATCAACCCTGAATATTCATTGGAAGGACTGATGCTGAAGCTGAAGCACCGGTACTTTGGCCACCTGATGCCAAGAGCAGACTCATTGGAAAAGACCCTGATGCTGGGAGAGACTGAGGGCAGGAGGAGAAGGGGACGACAGAGAATGAGATGGTTGGATGGCATCAGCGACTCAATGGACATAAGTTTGAGCAAACTCTGAGAGATAGTGAAGGACAGGGAAGACTTTCATGCTGCAGTCCATGGGGTCGCAAGAGTAGGACATGACATATGACTGAACAACAATATCGATCATATAGACATAGTCACTGTTATCAGCGTTTATTTGGGGGTGGGGCATTCAGGTGATTTTCTACATTCTTCCTTATGACTTATGTATTGTGGAAATTTTTTTTACACTGAGTATCTATTATTTACATAATAAGAAGAAAAGTTTCTTTTCAGGGTGAAAAGAAGAGTATCTAAAGGACACTGAAGAGATACTGGTATAAAAGAGGAAATTATTAAAAGGAAAAATTAACAAAATGTCTGATGTAAAACCTAAACAAAGAATATAAAAATCTCTTTAGATAAGAAACCTCTAACACATGTTTTTAAATGCAGTATTTTAGATCTTTTTGTTTCCAATAGAGTTCTAGGGCTTCTCAGAGAACTCATAGGACTGCTTACCTCTAGGAAATGCCAGAAAATATTCGAAGCTGGGACAATTTAGCCTTTTGAGGACAATCAAGTACTTTGACACTTGGGTAACACATTTCTTTGTGTAGACTCTTAATTTTTTTGGTTTTAGAAAACTCTTCAGTTCACTACATTCGTATTGGGTGTTTCAATGTGTTAATATTGGGGCACCCTCACTCTGGTCCTCTGTCTCAATCTGCCCTCCCCTTGACAACACACACAAACACACAGAACACAGTCCTTCCTTGGAAGACAGCCACCCCCCAACTGCAGCTCTGCCCCTGCATTGACCCAGGCTTGTGTCTGGGCAGCAGTTCCCACAGTCAAGCTATCAGGGGAGCTAGTGAGGGAAACTGGAGCAGTTCTGAGCTGATAGCCTCCCAGACGTTGTGTCTGGGGCAGGTAAGGGACCTGGGCACACTTCCTCCTCCGTGGACCTTGCCTCCTTTGCTTTGGAGCTGGTTCTCTGGAGAACAAAGCCTCTTACTGAACAGAGTCACAGTTCTCACTGTTCTGGGGGTGGGTGCAGAGGGTGATGAGGGCTAATGTCATAGGAGCTGGTGCCCCAGGACTGCCTAGGAACTGCTCATTTGCCCTTGTGACCTCAGGTGAGGGGCCCCCAGAAGTAAAATAGGCAATATCCCATTTGGCAACAGAAGAATTTCCCTTAGCCCCAATGCATTCCTCTTGCCTGAACTCATTCTCATTAAAAAAAAAAAAAATCTACACAAAATACTCATTTAATACTTAATGTAATAGTAGTAGAGGACATTTATGAAGCACTCATAAAGTGCCAGGGGCCAAAGTAAATGGTTTACATGTGTGGACTAATTTAATCTTCATAATAGCTCCATGAGTAAGAACTATTATCACTCCATTTTACAAATGATAAAACTGAGTCCCAGGAGCTTCTTTCTCTAAGTTACACATGAGTAAGTAGCTTGGTGGAATTCAAACCCAGGTCTATCTTTCCTCTGAACCCATGCACTGACCCTCTGATCTGTGTAGCCACACACTGTGCTCAGAGCCGTAAATAAGAGAGGCATTGTCCTTTCCTTCATGGAGCTCATAGGCTACTAGGGAGAATAGACAAAAAAGAGTTGATTACGCCTGTGAAACAGGAATGAGAGAAGATGCAAGGTTTATAGAACTCACAGCAAAGAGAGCTAACCCAGGCTGGCCAGATGGTTCACCTGTATGTGTGAAACCACATTCTAGAATCGTTTGTGAACATAAGTCTAGCTTAGAAAACATAATCTGGCTTACCCAACACCTTGTCTGAATCTTTGTTGTTAAGGAGCTGCAGATTCTTGGGTGATTCAGGCTTAACATGAGTTGGAGTTGGCGGGTGGGAACAAGGTGAGGCACAAACACATGTAAACTCATTGCAGAAATCAGGGATGTTCCTTCTGCAAATTGTTACTTCGTGTTCCCCAACAGTCTTGGAATTCCATCTGGTGAGGAGAGTGGGAGGCTTTCTCCTCTCCAAAACATTTCTATTGGCAAATATTGGAAGATTCTAAACTTGATCAGTGATCTACTGGGCCTTTGAGAGGAAACAGACTCCTTTTGTAACAATAGCACAAGCACAGCCATTCATCAGTTTCATCCCAAAACTTCTTTCCAAGGCTCAGTGCGGAAGTCTGCAGGCCAGAGATACTAGAAAGGGCTAATCTTGACTGTTGCCTATTGGAAATTTAAGTTTTTAAAAAGTGCATGACTATTCATATTTCTACCCATCTCTATGAAAATCAAACATTATATTTTATTCTAAGCATTCTGACAAATAAAGGATTTCTTTCCCTAATCTGTTCCTTGCAAAGATAGCAGAAGGTTAGTATCAAAATATATGACATCTGATGGGGCTGCTTCAAGACAGGAAAATGGATCAGAACTTTATAACGTGTTTATTAAGGGGATGGTGAAACTCAAGGTTTCATCTGAAGCTTATAACTGCCAAGTCAACAATTTTGAAAAATCTCAACTAAGTTCTATGCTGCCTGGTAAACATCCTCTTACCCTTTCGATTCATTTCAACACTCATTTATTGATCCTTGACGACAGAATTCAGTGGGAGAAAGGAACTTTAACTTTGGAGTCCAAAAGTCTGGGTTCTAAACCCGTTTGTTAAAAGCTTTATCTCGATTAAATTCTTTAAACTCTTTGTTCTTCAGTATCTTCATCTGTTGAGTAAAGATCACACTTATCTGATAAGAACATTTAAAGCTGGGGTCTCCAACCTCTAATGCCTGATGATCTGAGGTGGAGCTGATATGATAGTGATGGAAGTAAATGCAAAGTAAATGTAATGAGCTTAAATCATCCCCAAACCATTACTAACTCCATCCCCCAGTTTGTGCAAAAATTGTCTTCCACAAAAGCAGTCCCTGGTGCCAAAAAGGTTGGATACTGCTGAATTTTAAAGGATCAATATAGTTATCTCAAGGGCCCTAATAAATGACATCCCCACTCCCTGCCCACATTAGGAAAACTGAGAGAAAGAGACAAGGAGGGACAAGGAGGAATGAGATCATCATGCCCTTTCTTACTGATGAGATGAAGGCTCATAGCTTAGGGTGTATAGTAACAGTGGGCTTTACTTCCCAGCCACCCACCAGTGCTGGCTGCTGCTCTGCCCCTGTCAAACGGTGATACAGGAGGAGCAGGCTAAATATTTGCTTCCTGTCCACAGGCAAGGCAGCTCTCCCAGAGGAAGGCAGGAAGGGGCTGAGCTACCCGTGCCCAGAGAGCTGCATGATGACTCATGTGGGTAAAGGCACATCGGCCTTTGGGGACCCTTTTCCCCATACAAAATATTAAAAATTACATATGCATTCATGTTCAGTCAATTCTTTGTGACCCTATGGACTATAGCCTGCCAGGTTCCTCTGCCCATAGGATTCTCCAGGCAAGAATACTGGAGTGGGTTGCCATTTCCTACTCCAGGAGATCTTCCACATCCAGGGTTTGAACCCATGTCTCCTGTGGATCCTGCATTGCAGGCAGATTCTTTACCACGGAGCCACCTGGGAAATTTCCAAATTATATGTACATTGGCATAAAGATGAAGATATTAACTTCGTATATTAAATGCTTTCTTTGACCTAACTAAACATTTGTCTTTTTTCTTAATTAAAAATATTAAACCATTTTTTAGATTTAGGGTGGGCCCCTAAAAGTACTGTGGACCCTCACCACTGTGCTGAATGGGTAAGTCAGCCTTGAGTGCCCAATCTTTGTTGCCAAATTTCCCAGTGAGATCATCCCCTCCTCCCTTCTTGGGGAGGACTGAGGGGGACCACAGTGAAGGCCCTAGGTGTTGTTCCAGATGGAGATAAGAATTCAGGGAACAGGAGGCTCCCAGATCCCCAGGAAAGTGAAGTGTTAAACAGAAACAAGGAGTGACGTAGCCTAGACTGTGAGTGTCACCAAGGTGAATAAGACATTCTCTCTGCCTTCAAGAACTAATTACAACACAAAGCACAGAGAATAAGCGCAAAACTGGAGAACAAGTCACCTGCTGAGGGAATTTCCAGACACAAATGCTTGAGGTGGTGATGTTTGAGCTTGGCTTTGAAGGATAAAAGACTTTTGCTAGACAAGGTAGGATGGGGTCGGGTGAAAAGGCCATTCCAGACTGTGAGACTAGCTAAGATCCGGATTCATTAGAACACAGGGATGTGCTGGGAATTGAATTCAAAAAAGCACCCACTTACCATACTCTTCTGGCTCCCTTGGACTGTCTGTTTGATGTATTATTGTATTCTAACAATGGATGGGAGGGAGGAAACATTTATTCAGGGCCTACCACGTTCCCAGTGCTTTATAGGCATCACTTCATTTAATCTTCACCCCAGGGGTTTGAGGTAGATACTGTTATCCCCACCTTTTCAGACAAGGAAGTTGAGACCCTCAAAGTATAAATGAGTTTAACCAGGGCCCCAGAGCCTTGTTGACATTAGCAGAGGTCAGAAGCCAGGGCTCTTGACTGCCAACCCAGAGTTCTGCTCCCTGATCCTTGGAAACTTCAAAAGGGGTTTTCTGAGAGCTATACAAAGAGGAGTTCTTGAAGTTCTAGCCTAGGTGGAATGCTGCCTCAGAGCTCCATTTCTGGTGTTCCACCATGCACACTCTCAGACTCCTGGGATGTTTTTCCTCACACTGATCATCCACCTGTTGGGGGCCCCTCCTTCATCCCATGCAAGATAACAGATTCCTGCTGTTCCAGGGTCTCTACTTATTATTCCCCAGGAGGGGCTGGTTCTAGGTACCCAACCATAGGTGTTCATGCGTCTCTGTCCCAAGATCACGTTAGATTCATGGGAGCTAACATACAGTGGTCAAGTAGCTAATATTTAGGAGGCACCTGCTCTGTGCCAGGCACTGTGCTTAACACATTCTTGACTCATCATTTAATCCTCTCAACATTCCTCTGACATAGGCATTATTAGAATTTTACAGATAAGGACACTGAGACTCAGAGAGACCATGTAACTTTTCCAAGGTGACACAACTTGGTGTTGACACAACTTTTCCAGGTGACACAGTCCTGCTGGAGTCAGGATTTAATTCCTGCAGCCTGACTCCAAGCTCTCACCCTGAACCGCAATGGGGTGCAGCCTCTTACGATACTTAGAGCTTCACATTAAGTCTATGTTTGTGAGAAATTGGCCTCTCTGCTTTTCTTCAATTAATTTCAGTTTCTCAAAGTTCTTCAGTATTTTGAATCTTTTCTTTGATACCTTTGAAGTTATCCTTTATAGGCATACCTTTTATTCTCTTAGAATTTTGTCATTTGAAAAATTTCTCATTCAGAAATTATTTTCTTGTATCTGTATTTTATCCATTCCTTTGGTTATTTGATTTTTTCCTTTTTCTCTTTTGTTCCTCGACTTTTTCATCTTCTACTTGCAATGGCCAGAGGGTAAGGATGGAAACCTGAATGTGGAATCCTTGGGCCTGAAGTCACCTCAGGAGTCTTCCCTTTTCCCTCTGTCACGGCTGTGCCATGAGGAAGCATCTGTAGATTTTATCTCTTAGCATCCATCCCTCTTCACCATCAACACCAAAATTCTGCTTTGGGGGCCCTGCCCTTTCCCAGTTGCTATTTGAGGAAGTATAGCAAGGGAGTGCCACACTGCCTTGGCTTGAAACCCTGCTCTGCAACTAGACCATCTGTGCAAACTTGGACTGCTAATTCAAACCCTGTGGCAAAGTCTCTTCATTAGAATAGTACCTGCCTCATAGGGTTACTGTGAGAAGAAAATATGCGTAAATATAGTGCTTAGAACAGTGCCAGGTAGAAAATAAACACACCATAAACATTAGTGATTTATATCATTAATCTTTTCCAAGGCTTGGCTGAGCGAATGCTCTTTCCCTGGAATTTGAATCTTGAGCAGAATGAGAAAAAGACAGAAAGCATTAAAGCTGATTTACTCAGATAATTGTGCCCCCAAAGAAGTGGTTAATCAGCTCCTGCTCCCTGGATCCTAGGGCCGTCCTTGTCTGGTCCTTCTTGAATCTGGAGCTGCAGAAGATTCTTTTACTCTACATTCCTCTCCCAACACTCTGCCAACAAATGTGCCCCCGCCCCCAAACTCATTTTGTTCTTCCTCTTCCTCTTTCCTCTCCTCCTTTTTCTTCTCCCCCTCTGGCTAAAAGTAGGGAGTGTTAGTTTCTGATACTTCTTGACAAGAAACTTTACTCAACCAGCATTCCTTGAAAATGGCCCTTTAACCTTGGCTTAAATCCTTCCATAAAACACCTCTCTCTTTAAATTGGTAAACTCTAAAAGTACTTCCTCATAGCAAAAAATAAGTGTGTTAGGTGCTCAGTCATGTCCGACTCTTTGCGACCCCATGGACTGCCAGGCTTCTCTGTCTATGGGATTCTCCAGGCAAGAATACTGAAGCAGGCTGCCATGCTCTCCTCCAGGGGATCTTCCCAACCCAGGAACTGAGCCTGGGTCTCCTGCACTGTAGACAGGTTCTTTACTGTCTGAGTCCCCGGCTACAGAAAACCTTTCTAGGACCCTGGGGCCAGAATGTTTGCAGCCTGGCTCGGTCATTTACTTGCTGTGTAGCTTGGTCAAGCTGCTTAACCTCTATACCTAAATTTCCTCATCTTTAAAACAGAGGTTGATAATATTTAATAGTCACCACTTCATGGTATTGTTGTGAAGATTATGTGTCAGAAGCACTCAGATGCCTAGAAAGAGTAAGTTGTTGGCCCCTTCCTCCCCCTCCTTCTCTGCTCAGGTCCTAGCTCCAGCCTCTATAGCTGCCCAGAATGAGCTAAATCCTCCTCTTCATGCCAACCTTTCAAATAATGATGTTCTCCTCCTTTCCTTCTTTCCCCCAGGCTCAGCCCTGCTTCCTCTGTAAGCCACTTGATCAGGCAGACTGATCAACCTGGAAACAGCCAGTCTTTAACTGGCCTGCCTCATTACTCTATCAAAAATAAAGCACAAACATCTTATAAGGCTTTATGTTAAAATTTGCCCACATCCTTGGGAAGGACCTGTGCCACAACTTCTGGACCCCAGCGCCTCTGAGCCAGACTCCATCACCTGGGCTGAGAGTGGAGACCGGGGTCAGGAGGAGGATGACGCACGAAGGCCCCGGGCACAATAGCTGCCAGGAGAACTCTCCTCTCCCTGCTGGGCTCCACCCCGGCTTGTGCAGAAGCAGGTATACTTCTTGCGTTTTCCTGCTCTGCCTGCTTGGCTCTAGAATCATGGCCACGGCCCTGTGCTAGGCTGTTTCTGGTTGTTGACATGCCACCGACAAGCTTGCGTGGTTTCCTCTTTTAGGAAGTGCTTTCCCCGCAGAGTGGAGAGCAAGAGTCTGATTGATAATAACATCAGTTGCGTGGCACTTCACAATTCGGAACACATTAGTTGGTACAGTATTGTGACAAATTTGTCAGAGCCAGAATAGCTTTCTCACACACACACACAAATAGCCCCCTCCAACTTTTTTTTTTTTTTGCCATGGAGACACTGGGGCTTGGTGAGGTTGAGGGATTTGCCCAAGTCACACAGCCACCTGGTGACAGAGCTTACATTTGAGTTGAGTTGCAGCTTCTTTGTGACATGCCGCGTGTGGAAGGCTTTGGGGCTACTGTTGGATTGCTATTCGTGGGATGGCGTCACTCTGCCCCTGAGGCTGCAGGACCTCCTGTAGCCTTTTTCCCAATGGTCAGCAGAGACACCAAGAAACAGGTGGCCTGAGAGCCCTTGTACCTACAGACCTTTGAATGTAGAGACACGGCATGTGATCTGACAGACCTGTTATGTTTGGTCGGTCTGCAGGTGTATCCGGGAGAGAATAAGAACAAGAACAGACTGGTAGATTGGTATTATTCATGTTATGGGGAAAGTCATGTTCCATTGTCTCTTCATCCTTCCGCTTAAGAAGGGAGCCTTCCAACCGAAGGACTGTGTTCTTTGAGATCTGTACAGAGATTTTAAGGAAAATAAATGCTGGCCCCTACTTGGATTTTCTTGGATTCAGGGCTCCCAGGATAAACAGTTTTCTATGGTGGAAAGCAAATGGGTGTCCTGCCTGGCTCTGTCATCCCTCACCTTCCAACCCTGGCCCGGCAGTAGGACTGAAGTTGCCCAGCCCTGAGCTCTTCCTGGTGGCCAAAGCAGAAGTGATTTTACACTGGGTGTGAACGGCAGGATAAGGCAACCGGGAAATCATCCTGCAGATCCCTGAAAACTGGAGGAGTCCTGACTCATCTCCTTCCTTGGCTCCCTGCTGTTGCAGAACAAACTGATGTGGTTTGCAAAGCTCATAACAATCTGGCCCCACACTCTGGCTTCTCTGCAAGCCAAGCTCCCATGAACCTTTCGGTCCAGCTGTTGTAGAATTATTTTTTGGTCTTCAGAAATACCAGCTTCCTTTCTCACCTCAGGTCTTGGCTCATGCTGCCTGGGGTGGACTGCTTCCATTCCTCTGTCTGGAGAACTTATGCTCCTTCTTCAAGACATCATCACGTCACTTCCTTTGGGGAGCTTCCCTGGCACTTTTATTACCTGCTCCTTTTTAATTTCCTACAGTCTTCTGATCTTAGCTCTGCTGCAGCCCTTCTCACATTTATTTTGCTTGTAATTTATTTTGTGGTGAGTGAACAGACACTGAGACCAGATTGCCTGGATTCAAATCCTAGCTCAGCCAGGAAATGTTGGATGACCTTGGACAAAGTCTCTGTCCTTGCTTTCCTCCTCTGTAAAATGGGAATATAACACCACAGTTATTATGAAGATTAAATGAGCTAATGTATAGTAAGGACTTAGGTCACTGTCTGGCACTTTTAGTGTTAGTTGGTATCATTATCAGTAGCTGTTTGAAGTCAGCTGTCAAGGTTCTATCCTGTTCAATCTGTGCTTCAACCATCATGATGTGGCCTCTTGCAGGCCCATAGTCAATAAGCCAGACCTGGAAGTGAGACTCTCTCTCTGCACCCTTGTGTGTAGGTGAATAGATGCTGACATGCATGGTTCCTGATTTCTATTCTATGTTCTTCTAGACCAGAGCTCCAGGTGGATCCCTTCTATATTCCTTTCCAGCTCCTTCCAGCATGCTTTGCCCAGCCCCCTCAATCCAGATGGACTCCCTGGGTATCAAAATGTCCTTGTAGACTTAGCAATCTAAACCAAGATAGCATTTCTCCTCCATCTAATTCTCCATGCCTGTGGGTCTCCCTTCTGGTAACTTCACCCAGTTGATTCTCGGAAGAGTCTAGGAGCATCTGGAGCTTTATTATACCACTAAGGTTTGGTCTACATGCTATGTTTGAGTCACTTAAATATCTAGTTCTCAGCACAGTACCAAACTGTGCATTTTAAAAACTAGACAAATGGATGATGGAATGAATGAATAAATAAATGGATCAGTGATAGAGCCATCCACTAGCATTAATGCTCCCTATGCTTTCCCACAGGGTAGTGGTGTATGAGGTTGGCTGTACTTGGATTTTCTGTAACTAACAGCTGAAAGCATCCTAATTAGAATACACTTCCAAGCATACGCTCATTTCTATTGTCCTTATCTGGAATTCTCAACACAGTGCCACCATCTGGAATAAAACCGGTCTAGTAACATATTTTGGGCTCCAGACTGCTGGGAGGGGAACACCTCCAAAAGCAGAACAGTTGGGCATCCAAGACAAACTTCAACTTCTTCCAAGCTTTGGCTTGGTATGGAGAGAACCAATCACTTAGAATCAGAGTGACCGTGAATTTTAGAGCTGGAAGGAATGGTGAATGTAATTCAACCCAATTCCTTCCTTTAACCAAGATGGAAAAGTGAGGGCCAAAGAATATGAGTGACTTCTCAAGGCCACTCTGCTCTCTAAGTGTCAGTTAGGACCTGAACTCAGGTCTCCCGAGTCCATGATTAGCGCATTTCTCCCCAGCCTCTCATGATCGCATCAGCCCTTGCCTTTTCTCGTGTCTTCACCATCACAGGCAGAGCTGATACCTCAATCCCAAGGCTGTGTGGGAGCTCACAGAAACATGGGTAGGGCTGGTGGTTTTGAGGGCAGCGCGCCTGATGGCAGTGGCAAGAGCTGTTTGTTTTCGCTGTTCAGGATTTAAACATCTACTTCTGTTTACCCACAGAAAAGTCTCTCAAGACTTTTGCAGGATTTTCTCAGGATCGGTCAAGGTCACCCTTATCTCCCCCAGTGTTTCACCACTCACTCAGACACTTCCTTTTGTGTGTTATGTATGTGGTGGGGAAGGGGTTGTTGAATAGGGGAGGCTAGTAATTTTTTTTTGTTTTGAATTGTTTTGTTCAGAAATTCTGCTTTTTCCCACGAGTTGTTTGCAAGGCTTTGAAATGAGGGCTAGGAATCACATGGAGTAATTTATTTGGGGCAGACAGCGGAATGTGTCAGCACCAGATTACCTTGTCTTAGATTAAAAGGGTGCCACTTACCTTCAACACTGTGATATTTATTTTAACAAAAAAGTTGAAATGCCCAATAATGTCATTAAAGGAACGTTGTTAAATCTACAGAGTAAGAGATTATGCAACCCAAGGACTTAGCAATAGTGGAAGGGGACATATCTGTTGGAATCAGTCTAGAAGGTCCTGCAGATGCTCAGCTTTGGGAATTCTAGTGCAGTGCTAACATCCTCGCAGAGAGAAAGGCACAAACACATTAAATTACCTTTGAGTGTCATTTCCTTTCACTACACTCTAGATAATCATTAAAAAGGTGAAGAATATGCATACTACTGACATAGAAAATGTCCCTGACATACTGTTGAGTATTAAAAAACAGACTACAAAGCAGTGTTCATAATACAATTCTAATTTTGTAAAAAAAAAAAAATTATAGGGATAAGAATATCATGGTAGATACCAATATTTTAACAGTGGTTACAGGTGATTTTAAGTCCTCTTGATATTTTTTCTGTATCATTAAATTTTTACAATAATACACTATTGTTGTTGTTCAGTTGCTAAGTCGTGTCCAACTCTTTTGCAGCCCTCCAGGCTCCTCTGTCCATGGGATTTTCCAGGCAAGAATATCGGAGTGGGTTACCATTTCCTTCTCCAGGGCGTCTTCCCAACCTAGTGATCAAGCCCACATCTCCTGCATTGGCAGGTGGGTTCTTTACTACTGAGCTACGTGGGAAGCCCAATACACTATTACTTTTCATAATTAGGAAAATGCTATAGAGGTTTGAAAAAAATAAAGCTTTCTGTTTGTAGCTGGGCTCAGGGATTGGTTTATGAAAGGAGGAGGAGGCCGGTCCTTGCCTTAAGAAAGTTAGGTGATCAATAAAATGCTATTACCCTTTCCTGTGAAGAGAGGGAGGTAGGAGGAGTGTATCCTTGATGTAGGTGTAGGGTAGGGATTCTTGAGTCTGAAATTCTAAAGTGTGAGATGTACTCCTGGTGTCTCCAGTCAGAGTTTGGCATCATTATTTCCCATCATCTTAACTAGGTATTCTCAGCTCTGTAGTTAAACATTAGTCCTTACATAAATATTTGGGACCTAGTTTGGGAAGCTAACTACCCTTTACAGCATTATTTCTGTGGGAAAATATGCTCCAAATTCCACACCATCAATTCACATTGGAACTTTTAAGATGCAACTATTTTCTGTTTGGAGCCATTTTTGTCCCTTTTCCTTTAAATCACTACTTATTTCAACAATCTCTATTAGTTTGTAAAAGATTACAAACTTATGAACAAATCATCTGGCTTATGCTTCATTTGTTAGAGGCCAGCACACAGTCAAAGGGTTTTCAAGACTGAAAGGGATCTTAGAGATCAGCACCAATAACTAATTTTTGAATGAATATTACTTCTCATGGGTCAGGCTGGCTAGAGCTGTCTAGGGATCAAGCAGTTGTCTGTCTTCCCCAGAATTTCTCTTATTTTTGCCATGATAATTAATTTCATGCACCAGCTTGACTGGGCTAAGGATGCCCAGATAACTGGTAATACATTATTTCTGGATATGTCTATGAGCATGTTTCTAGAAGAGATTAATAGTTGATTCTGGGATGGCATTATCCAGTCTGCTGAAAGCCTGAATAGAACAAAAAGGCAGAGGAAGGCTGAACTTTCTTCTTGAGCTGGGACGTCCATCTTCTCCTGCTTTTGGACATTGGGTCTTGGGCCTTCAGCTTCTGGGACGTATATTAGTACACCATCCCCACTCCCTACCCCAACTTCAGCCTTAGTATGAGAGTCACAGCACCAGCTCCCTTGCATCTCAGGCCTCTGGACTCAGACTGAACTATACCACTGGCCTTCCTGGTTGCCCAGCTTGCAGATGGCACATTGCAGCATCTCTTAGCCTCCGTAATTTTGTGAGTCAATTCTTATAATAGATCTTTTCTTATATGTCTTTCCATCTCTATATCCTATTGGTTCTGTTTCTCTGCAGAACCCTGACTGGTACACTTACGTACCTTTCCTTAATTGTTGGGAGAAGCTTAAGGAACATATAATTCTTTTATTCATTTTCCCAACACATTTACAAATTCATTGAGGTAAGAGTTAGACTTTGTAATCCTGAAGCTCCTCTAGCATTTGGAACAATTTCGTGACCATCCAGAAGGTGCCTAATAAACACTTGGAAACCTTATGAGGCAGTGAAAAGAGTGCTGGATGAGGTGTGATGAAAGTTGGATGCTGGTCTTGGCTAGCTGTGCAAGTTTAAAGTTATAAAAAGGAAGCAGTGGTCAAGCTGATCTCATAGGGCCTTTCCAGACCTTGAGCAGAGAAATTCTCCTCGTGTCAATGGGACAGGTTTCGTCCTGTTTGCTAACATACTTCTAGGTCAGGGGAAAGGTTGAACATGTTGGCCTCTGTTAGATTTGTTGGTCATTTCAATTACTTTGGAGGTTAGTGGCAAATAACCTTTCTTGACCTTCTAGACCTAGAGCAATGATCTTTGCCCTTTTCTGAGGCAAGGGTGTTTTGTGAATCAGATCAAGAACAGGGTCCCTCTTCCCCTAAAGCTTTGTGTATGAATATAGGAGTTTCTCAGCCCCATGAAACCCACCATAAGTCGTCTAGAGGTCCAGGAGTGTAATATTCAATTAAAACCCTCCGGCTAAACTCTAAATGGCTGGCTTCTGCTGCTGACCTTGGACAAGCTGTTTCTCCACTGGGGGCTTCAGTATCCGCATCTGGTTCAGTCTCTCTTTAAGTTCTCTCCCAGCTCCAGTGAGTCCTTGATACCTGTGGGACACTCCTGTAAGAAGTCATGATCCTGGATCCTAACTCTGGTCTGTTCCTGCTACTGAGGACACTCCTGTCCAGGGAGGAATTTCTAGAGCATCCTGACTGAGAAGCAATTGGCTCCCCAGAGGCCTCCAGGGGGAGGGCAGGAACAGGGCTTTCTTTTTAGCTTTCTGCTCTGGGAAGAAACTTACTAAGGGCCATGTCAGAGGGCAGATGCCCACTGACACATGCGTATCCAAATGAAACCCACACCCAGAGGACCAGAAAAGGCAAGCCAGAATCAGCGATTCAGCCGTGCAGTGGACAAATAAAAAATCTCTTCTCCACTTTCAGGCATTCTCCCACTTCCATGACTCACCTCCTCTCATTCCAGGAAGTCATGCCCAGGAATTAATTTATGTGTCCTGTTCAAAGGTCTTTAGGTAAACAGCTCTACCAATCCTTTCAGCTTCCCAGACGAGCTTGATTTCTGGCCCCAGGGAGGAAGCTAATGACTTGTAGTTACTTTGCTATTGTTTTTCCGAAAACAATTTGACTTCCTTTCTGATAGCCTCAGAATTCCTCCTTTACAAATGAAGGCGCTGCAGCCCAGGAAGGGCTGAGCTCACCAGGTCACTTGCACAATGCTCCTTGCTCAGTAGCAAGATCTCCTTTGGGTGAAAAGTCCAAGAGGCTCCAGAAAGAAGGGTGGGCAAGCAATTCTAGGGATGTAAGATCTGTCTGGGGATGGAAGGCACCTTGGTGCCTCAGACTCTCTTCTGAGATCTCACCTCCATCCCAGAGTAACAAAGGTGTATTGGTGTCCAAAGAATAAACTTGTGAAGATGGTGTTATGACCATTTTATAGACCAGGACATTGAGGCTCAGTAGTTTGCCCATCCCCTCCGTCCATGGGATTCTCCTGGCAAGAATATTGGGGTGGGTTGCCATTCCCATCTCCAGGGGATCTTCCTGACCCAGGAATTGAACCAGGGTCTCTCACATTGCATGAAGATTCTTTAGCATTTGAGCCACCAGGGAGGCCCAGTTGTCCTACATATGTCAACGTTAGCACTAATTGCACTGCATTCAGCTTACTGGTACACAGGACTCTATCCAGTCATGGGGAGCATCAGGGCAGAATTTCTCTCTCATATATCTTTGTATGCTCTGTCCTCACACATAGTAGGTCCTTGGTATACCTTCACTGAATTAACGGTAAATGAATAAATGACTCTACAGAACAGTGATGTTCCTCAGACTCTGGGAGAAGGATGCCGTGAAGCAAGCACAGGTCTGCTGGAAATGCACACGTCATGTGTTCCCGAGTACAAAGGGACGGTTTTCAGGGAATGGTAACTTTGGATGTGTGCAGTGCATATCTGTGTGGCCATATCTGGTGGCCTTGCTTAGAGGAGGCAGTAATGGTGGATATAATAGTTATAGCTACTATAATGGTGATAACACCATGTTCCATTGTTAATTTTTTTTCTCTTTCCAAAGTATTCTCCCATCTATAATTTAATTTTGATCTTCAGAACAGATCTCTTTGTATTTTACACATGAGAGAATATTTATTTAACACTCACTATAAGCTAAACATGATATACATCTCATTCGATCGTCATAAATAATCTATAGGTTTGATAGGTACTATCATTGTCCTTATTTTAAAAGTGGACCAAGTGCGGCTGTCAGGGAGAAATAAATTGTCCTCTGTCCTTTAGTTTCAGTACTTGGGCTGGGGGAGTGGGGGTGGGCAGAGTAGCCCGTGAATTAAACTCAGGAAAGAGATTAATAGCACAAAGAAAGATTTTTATCCCAAATGCATAGGGGAGCTAACAAAAGTAGTTAGCTCACTAAATGGTTAAAGTTAGAGGCTTATATATTTAATTTAGAGAAGAGACGGGGCGGGGTGGTGGGGTGGGGAGGCAGGGAGAAAATAGTTCTATGGGAGGAATAAACAGGTTTCCTTAGAAAAGACAAACAGGTATTTAGGAGAACAAATGGGAGACAAGAAAGTTTGTGATAATGTTTGTTTATGCAAGTAGAGTGATAGTTCTGTCTTCTTCATGGCCATGAAATTTCCCTGGAGAAGGGATTTATAGTAGTCTCATTTCCCAGAAGCTGCTGCTTCTAGTCAGATAAGGGAAACTCCGAGAATGGAGTCAAGATCTGGACCCAAGCAGTGTAACCGCAAGTTTATTTGCTCTGAGTCCTGTGTTTTCTACCTTGGGTATCTAGCTATCTGAACATGAGATTAACCTTTGGGAATGGGGGGTAGGGGGGTGGGAGAGAAAGAAAATTAAAACAGAAAACAGGGGAGAGTCTTAGTCTTATAAATGCCTCTAATCTTGCATAATAACTTGACTCCAGGAGGACACCAGTTTGGGAGGAGATATAAAACTTTTGCTCATGAGTTTGCTTTTTATTATTATTGGCTGGATTATTAAGACAGGCCTGGGGTGTTATATCTATTTCACATGCAAGGAAATGCCTCTCTTTTGAGTGATGTGTCTGCAGGCACTTGCATTAATGGCATATGTGATGGAAAGTTTCTTGACCTTGTATTTTAAGATACTTGCCAATAGATCACCTAGATACTATGGACTTGACTGAAAACATCTTTCAGAATAAAGGAGAAGCAAGCACTTTTTAGTCCTTGTGAGGTGGGTAGGTGTGGATAGACCAAGAATGCATAATTTGTTAGAAGAGAAAGGTGTGCTCCGGGTGCTCTGCTGATGTTTCAATTAAAATAAAATTCCCAGCCTTCTTGCTTTCAAGGACTTCCATTCAGATCTAGA
Organism: Ovis canadensis; assembly: GCF_042477335.2. Taxonomy (NCBI): domain Eukaryota; kingdom Metazoa; phylum Chordata; class Mammalia; order Artiodactyla; family Bovidae; genus Ovis; species Ovis canadensis. Next base: position 99,757,904 of record NC_091245.1, on the reverse strand, counting down.
GGACAAAGGCCATTCTAACGTTTCCCAGAAGAAGGTCCCAATTTTTGTGAATGCAATGACCTGGGACTCACAGAGGCCCAGTGACGCTGCATCCAGCTGTTGTCTTCATGCCCTGGCTTCAGTGGAAGAGCATCAGGCTTGGCTGATCCTGGATTCCTCCTCCTCCTCTTCTCATTTCCATGGAGGCTGCAGGTACAAGCCCATCACAGAGTTCTTAATTTTGGAATCCCAAAAAAATCTCAACTGCCTTAAGCCCAAGAGAAGGCTTGATTTTGACTCAGGCCTTTTCTTGGGGTCTAAAACTTGAGATCTGTTGAGAATAGATTTGTAGACCAGAGTAGCAGGGGCAAGGAAGTCTGCATTTCTTTTGCTTTCTGCTTCTTGGAACAGGGTGTTCTTGCTCATTTTAACCACTGGAAAGTATGTCTTTAAGGGGACAGCTTACGACTATGGTGTCTGAATCTCCACTGGCAGAAAAGTGTGTGACCTCAGCCCACAAACCAGGGCTCCAGTGACCCATTAACACCCTCCAATGAGGCAAGAGGGACTCATCACTCTTGAAAGGAGATGCTGACAGAACTTATTTGCATGTGTTGCCCTTATAGGGTCTAAGGAGAGTGGCTGTTTAAACATCTGGACCCCAGCATCTTGGGAAGGAAACTGATGGAGTCAGAGACACATTGAGTAGAGGAGACATTGAAAGGTCTATTCATTTGCCCTCTTGCCTATCAGGAGAAGCAAAAAAGAAGCACTTTTCAAAATGCCTTTAAAAGACTCGTAGAGAAGATGATTGGTCTCTTCCTGGAAACCTCAGGTGGTGCTGGACCCGCTGGACTCACAGTCATGGTCAAAGACATGCAAGGGCTGGAGCCCATCCTTCTTGTGGCATCTGCAGGTCTGTTTGCTTCCAGCTGGAGGGTCCTGTGCCCCACTTCTCTGACCAGGTAAACAGGCTTCATGAGAATTTCCTCTACAGCCATGGGGAGAAAGTGCCTGGCCTTTAGCATCAGGCAGACCTTTCCTCCACTTACTAACTGAATAATCTTGGGCAAGTTACTAAACTTCTCTGACTCTGAATTTTCTTTTCTGTAAAATGGAAATGATAGCAGAGTATCTACCCTGCAGTGTTGTGAGGTGAGAATGCCTGATACTCAGAAGGCCTTCAGTAAACATGCCTTTCCCTGCCCCCTTCACCATATCAGACATCACTGTAATGAACATGTTGTCCAAATGATGTTTTCCTCACCCAATTTAACACTTTATTATATCATTATGCATTGAGGATAAATACATATAGATACTGCCTTTATACTAACTGCTTTATCTGAATAGCTCTTTTCTGCAACTAGAATAGCAGCCTCTTGTGGACAAGGGACAATCTTGTCTCCCACTTAGCATAGGCTGGCCCTATTGTTATTCAGTTGCTAAGTCCTGTCTGACTCTTTGAGACCCCATGGACTACAGCACTCCAGGTTTCCCTGTCTTTCACTATCTCCTGGAGTTTGCTCAGAATGTCCATTGAGTCGGTGATGTCATCCAAGCATCTCATTCTCTGTCGGCCCCTTTTCCTCCTGCCCTCAATCTTCCGCAGCATCAGAGTCTTCTCTAATGAGTCAGCTCTTTGTATCAAGTGGCCAAAGTATTGAAGCTTCAGTTTCAGCATCAGTCCTTCCAATGAATATTCATAGTTGATTTCCTTTAGGATTGACTGGTTTGATCTCCTTGCAACCCAAATGACTCTCAAGAGTCTTCTCCAACACCACCAGATCAAAAGCATCGATTCTTTGGCACTCAGCTTTCTTTATAGTCCAACTCTCACCTCCATACATGACTACTGGAGAAACCATAGCTTCGATTAGATGGACCTTTGTCTGAAAAGTGATGTCTCTGCCTTTTAATACACTGTCTGGGTTTGTTATATCTTTCCTTCCAAGAAGCAAGCATCTTTTAATTTCATGGCTGCAGTCACCATCTGCAGTGATTTTGGAGCCCAAGAAAATAAAGTCTGTTATTGTTTCCATTGTTTCGCCATCTATCTGCCATGAAGTGATGGGACTGTATGCCATGATCTTAGATTTTTGAATGTTGAGTTTTAAGCCAGTTTTTTTCACTCTCCTCTTTCATCCTCATCAAGAGGCTCTTTAGTTCCTCTTCACTTTCTGCCTTTAGAGAGGTATCATCTGCCTATCTGAGGCTGTTGATATTTTTCCCCACAATCTTGATTCTAGCTTGTGATATTATGTCTATATCCATATCTATCTCACTCCTATCCCAGTGCCTGACCCATAAAAGTATTCTCTTCGAATTAGAGGAGGAGAGAGTAGTCCTGGGCAGTGGCGATGCCCTCTCCCTGCCCTTTGGAGCTTTCCGGTGACCCCTGGTGTCTATTCTGGGTGCTGGTGTTTGTGATTTGTGAGAGCATGTTTTCTGTGTTCAGCTCACTGATGTGGGCATAGTAGACATCCCTGAAAAACGTGCTCTGTGAATGCACAGTCCATTTTTCTGACAACAGGAAAAGGATGGGGAAGAGGGATCTCTGGGGTAGTACTGGCTTTCCCATTGATGCCCCAGGAAAGCAGCTCGGCAGGGGGTGGGCAGGCAAAGACTAGCACCACCGCACCACCAGCCTGAAGGAGAGAGGGCTAGCTCAAGGGCTGTGGCGACAATGACAGGGAGAGGGCCAGGGGGAGGGGGAGGGCTCAGTCTCCTTCTGGGGAGAACGTGGTGTGGAAAGGCTGCAAGCAGGTCAAGGGGAGAAAACTTTTTAAATAAGCAAAGATCCTAGGAGCACAAAAGGGAGAGGGGAGGGAGAGATCCTGAGGGGGAAGTGGGAGGAGAGAGAAAGAGTAGGAAGAAGTGGGCGGAGGGAGGGTGACAGATAGCGATTAAAAGAGGGTGGGAGAGGAGCGACTGACAGGCTGGAGAGCGGGGAAGAGTGGGCAGCGGAGGACAGGCGGCCAGAGAACCAAGAAGCCTACGGGAATTCCAGACAGGAGGAGGAGGAGAAGAAGGTAAGAGTAAACCTGGATTTTAAGAGCTAAAACTACCAATTGATGGGAAAGAGCCAGAGAAAAAGTCTTGAATTACAGGCTGATCACAACAAAGCTCTTTCTCTGCACCTGTGGGTTTCTCTCCTGCCTCTCTCACCACCAGCCCCTATGATGGTCAGCTTTGGGTATATTAAAGAGGATGGCTTAGGAAGCAGTAGATAAATCACGTACTTGATTTAGAAGGAGCTGCAGAAATGCAAGTGGAGGGCCTCTGCCATCTGTCTGCCTCTCACAGAGTCTCCATGCTCCAGGGATATCTTCTAAGCAGGACACCAGGCCATTTCCAGGAACTTTTGTGAAGACTGGAATTGGCCCTTTAAAAACTCAAACCATCACTGTTTTACGATGCTTCCTCTAGGCTTGGAATCTTTTGAAATGTTTCCACAGCATCTAGAGGGTGTTTTGATTTTTTTTCCCCCCTAAGGCATGTTGGATGGTTTAAAAATATTCCCTGCCTGGTTTCTTGTGGAGTATCATGTCCCTGCTGTACATTGTCAGCAATCTGGCCCCTCGTGCTGGAGCAAAGAGGCTGGTGAGACCCAGAGAGAAAGCCCGGGAGAAGGACCCATGAGAGGTCTCCTTTCCTCCTGGGCACAGGGCAGGAAGGTTTCTGTTGGCTCCTTCATCTCCCTTTCAAGCATGTGGTGAAGGAACCGGGGCTCGGGGGGCCAAGAGACCTGGGTTCTATTGCACTGAGGGGCTTGTGATCTTGGACCAGACAATTCCCCTTCTGGGCCTCACTTTCCTAAGCTATAAGATAGAAGGTTTGAAGTAACAGGATCCCTCTCATTACCGTCAGCAGTAACATTGTCCAAGGCTGAAATTCCTAAGCTCAAATGCACATCAGAAACACCGCAGAAGGGAAGCCCGACAAAGGATTTGACATCCTTACTGCACCTCGGCTCAGTTCTTCCTTCATTCCTTCTCTCAATATCCCATCATAATGGAGGACTTCCTGGTTCTGACTCCTCAGCATCTCACCGAGCTGTTTTCTGAACACAGCTCTGGCACACAGGGTCTGACTGGCCTGAGACAAGAAAGGACACCAGGCAGGGAGAAGGGGACCTGAGAGGGATCCAGTGACATTGGACAGAGAAGAGACCAAGGCCACCTCCATCTGCCTGGGGCAATGGGCTCACGGCTGGGGACATAAGCTGGTATTTACAGCATCCCAGCCTGACTTTTACATCATCAGGCCAAGTGGCCTCCATCTCTTCCACCCACTGACCTGGGAGTCATAGCCCGGTCCAGCCCCTGACTTGCTGCTCACCAGGGACAGCTCTGAACCTGCCACCCTCCAGCCAGGGTCCCTAGGGCACCACTGCTGTTCAGAGCCTGCGCCCCCCGCTGTCTCTCCAAGCCTTTTCCTCCCTTGCTGGTGGCCAAGGAGCAGCCCCAGCGACCACTGGCATACAGTAAACCATACCAGGACACGAGTTTCCTGGCTTCCAAACTGGCACCTTCGGGTGTCCCCTCCCCAGACTCATGACGTTCACAGAGCCATGGCAGTGACACGGTCATGTTCCCTGCTTGGCCACTGCCTGGAATTCCAGAGATGTTCTTGCTGGGTTGTTGAAACCGGTTATTGTCCTTGTCTGTTAGCTGCCTTACTCCTGTCCCCCACTCCAGATACTGTCCTGAAGTCCTAGGCCTTTAGAATTGGAAGTAGTCTCCTAGGTTTCCTTTGGCAAGTAAGGAAAACAAGGCTCAGAAAAGGGAAATGGTTTGTTGGAAACGACAGAGAGAGCCAGGGCCAGTGCAATTGGAAGAACACATACTCAGCTCACTCACACCATGGGCTCTTCTGCCTCCCATCCTTGGCTGTGTTTTCTGAGTTTCCATTTCCCCCCAAACCTCCCTGCTTCTTGCATGTAAGTATCTCTACAGTCCTGCTTCCTGGCAGTGGCACCACTGTCCACCTGCTCCTCTTCATCTCCGCCGGCTGGTTGGGGGCACACGCAGTGGAGGCTTCTGGGCTCTCACAGCCAGCAGGGCTACCACAGGGCAGCCTGGCCTCATGAGTCCTGGCTGATCCCGCCTCTGGGACCAGCTGGTCAAAACAGAGCAGGGAGCCTGTCGGTGTGGATCAATCAGACAGGAACTAGAAGACTCACAGTCCTCAGGGTTAGGGAAACCCAAGGCCCAGGCTCTGTCATCTGTCCCAGGAAAGATCTCACCCACCTTGGAGTCCAGCAACTCTCTGTGTTTGGGCTCCAGGACTGAATTGACTGAAGGGGAGAGATGCCCACTTTTTCAGGAAAGCTTCAGGACTCATAGGAAATTAGCTGACTTCCCTTTCAATAGGCAGAAGTTGCTGGTTCCTGGCAAGGGACATCTTGATGCCATTGTGTGAATCAATTGTTTCTGACATACTAGCAAACAATGGGCAAGAAAAATTCAGCCTTTAGTAATCCACTCACCTTCATAAGGAAAGGGAGTCAGGAGGCCTCAGAATCAGAGGTACTGAAATAACACAGAAAGATCTTTAGTTCAGTTCAGTCGCTCAGTCATGTCTGACTCTTTGCGACCCCATGAATCGCAGCACGCCAGGCCTCCCTATCCATCACCAACTCCCAGAGTTCACTCAGACCCACATCCATCGAGTCAGTGATGTCATCCAGCCATCTCATCCTCTGTTGTCCCCTTCTCCTCCTGCCCCCAATCCCTCCCAGCATCAGAGTCTTTTTTTAGATTTTCTTTAATTCAGGGGCAGGGCAAAAGGAATCACATTTGGGTTAGAATTTCAACTGTATAAACCTTGGGGAAATGATTTAATGTCTTTGATTCTCAGTTTCATCTGTCAAAGTGAATACATACTTTCCTTGTAAAGTTTTATGAAGAGTAAATAAAACAATGTATTTTAAATGGCTACCATACAGTAACTGCTCAATGAATGATAGAACAATAGAGGAGAATACAGGTCACCTGGTGCTCAGTCCAAATCTCTTGAATTGAGTCTCGTTTTAAGCAAAAGTCTTTCCATAGTGAAGGCTCACCATGACTTGAAATTCTGAAGGTACTGCCTGGTTTTTATGACCACAGATTGTTTTTTTTTTTTTTTTTTCTGAGTCTACCTTTGCTGACCTCTAAGTTGGGAATTAGAAAATCTGGATTTGCCTCTTGACTTTGCCACTAATTTGCCAGATGATCACAACTGGGCAAGTCACAAATTCCCCTGATGTTCTAATAGACTTGGAAGGGCCTAAGCAATCGTCCAGCTCAACCTCTTTGTTTCACCCAGAGGTTAAACTGAACTGAGGCTCAGGGAGAGGGAAGATCTTGTCTGGAGTCACAGTGAAATAGCTGGAATAAGAAAGAGCCTGTCTTCTGAGGCTCTTGTCCACAGAGGACTTCTAGAAGCTGAATCCAACCTGGCATCTCCATGATTCAGAACTTGGAAGTGCAGGTGTCGTAAAGGGTCAGGATGCCTCTTCCCCTCAGATCACAGAGAACACAACCTCCTATTTCTCTTTCGAGGAAAACTGAGTCACCTTCAAAGCTACCCTTGTGGATGTGCCTTTGGTTTGGTGATTAGATTCCTAAGCGCTGCAGCTCCTCAGAAAGAAGGAATTACATGAGGCGCACATTTCAGAATATGGACTCATGGAGTCCATCTCCAGACCCAAAATCTTGAGTTAAAGGGAAGTTGGGAGGCAGTCTGGACTGATGATGAGTATAAATGGAGCGTGATTGGAGTGGATCGCTACACGCCTCTTCCTCTCCTCCCACCACTCTTCTTTAAACCGAATGACAGAACTGATGTAGAGTTAAATTAATATCCTTCCCATTGCCCATGTTTTCCTCACTCTGACAGTCACCCTCCCCCACCTGGTAGCACATGGGGGCGGTCCGTGCTAAGTCCCTCTAGCCTACCTGCTCCTGTCAAATGCTGAGTCAAGTTGGCTCGCTGGGTCATATTTCAGAGGAGCTCTTACTGGAAATGGCAGAAAACAAGGAACTACATCACTGAGTGGCTACTATGTGCCTATTACAGTTCTAGATGTTTCCACTTATTCACACACTGTTTAATCCCCATGAGGAAATATTCCCTCTTTACAAATGAGGAAGAAATTGAGAGGTTATGTGACTTGCCTGAGGTCACACTACTAGACAGTGATGGAGGCAGGCTCAAATCCCACTCTTCCGAGGGACCATGAGTCCTACCACCTAACTATTTCAGTTCCCATTGCTCTTGTTGCAATCTGACATCAATGGAACTCCAGCGCCTGCTCTTTGGCCAGCTGAGAACCCAGCGGTAGACAGTGTCGCAGCCAAGAGCGTTTACTGGCTAAAAAAGGAAATGACTTTCTATATGTGATTTCTGGCCAAACGGTGGCAGATGCTGAGGAGTCTGGGAATCCTGACCACCGTGGGCTGAGGGCTCCATGCGGTCATCAATCCTAGGAACAGCATGTGCAGGGGATGGCCAGCCAATGAACCAGAGGCTAAAAGGAAAACCCCTGGGCCTCTTATGGGAAAGTGGGGAAAAGCCCTGCTTGTGCAGTTAAGACACTAGAGCTCCAGTCATGGCTTTGTCACCAGCTGTCAGTCCTGTCAGTCCTAAGGCCTCTTTGCTTTTCTTTCCCTTTTAGAGGCAGGCTTTGAGGTCAGGTAGACCAAGTTCAAGTCTCCTACACAGCATTTGCTACTTGTGTGACTCTGTACAAGTTCTTTAAACTCTGAGTCTCAGTTTTCTCAGCTCTAAAATGGGATAATACTGGTTTCCTAGCAGGGCTAATGTAAGAGTTAGAAAGTGGACTTGTAAAATGCTTCACAAGTGGAAAACGCTCAGATAGTGGTTTCTGTTATTACTACCGCTTAACTTCCCTGGACCCTGGTCTTCATCTTGGGTTGAGAAATAAGGGGTTGATTTTGATTGATCCCTAGATTCCTAGATTCCTTTTAGCTCTACTGTACTATGAATCGATGACAAGCTGTTGGAAATAATAAAGCATTTCATAAATGTATTTTTCATTAATAACCACACAAGTATCAATCGACCCCTTCTGGGATAATAAAGACCTCCCAATATTTCATTGTAATTCAATATCTCCATTTGCCATTCCCTCCCATCCATTCCTTGTAAATATGTCTTCTAACATTTTAAGAAGATTACTTATCCTAGCATAATGCTCTTTCTCTACTTTGCCTGCTCCCTTCTACCTCCTTGGCTTTGAAACAACTGTCGGCCAGCAGGATCTCTGAATGGCCCACTCTGTCCTTGCCAGAATCAAATAATTAAATTTAAAGAGGAGTTAATTATCTGCCCTTGGCCGGAGTAAAAGGAAAACTAAAGTGATACTTAATCTCCTCCATCTGTCTCCTTCTCCCTCTCTCTCACCTCTAACTCCTCCTCCCCTCTCTAGAGATTAAGATTCAGGGGCCCAGGCCCCCTGGACTTCTCATTCTGAGAAAGTTGCCCAGACTGCCCAACTCAATGCTGCTGCTACTGCTGTCAAGTCGCTTCAGTCGTGTCCGACTCTGTGCGACCCCATAGACGGCAGCCCGCCAGGCTCCCCCGTCCCTGGGATTCTCCAGGCAAAAACACTGGAGTGGGTTGCCATTACCTTCTCCAATGTATGAAAGTGAAAAGTGAAAGTGAAGTCGCTCAGTCGTGTTCGACTCTTAGCAACCCCATGGACCGCAGCCTACCAGGCTCCTCCATTCATGGGATTTTCCAGGCAAGAGTCCTGGAGTGGGTTGCCATTGCCTCCTCTGCCCAACTCAACAGCCATAGGTGTATCATACATCTAGCTGATTGCTTTCCCTGAGGCTGAAGTAGCTACTGCAAACCTAAATCAAGAAAAGAATGAAAGTTCTAAATGTAAGAATTACCCTCAACCATGTACAAATCGACTCCCTAGTCTCATAGTTATTTCACAAACATCCCTGTAGCAGTTATCTTATGTAGAAGAGGCCACTCGTCGACCAGTAAGGATTTTCAAAGAAAGGAACTTCAGGTGATTTAGATTCTAGCACGGTTCTTAAGGCAGGAGCACAGCTGTCAGAAAAGACAAGAGCTGGCTTTGATGCCAATTTCGTTGTTTACCAGCAAGCCACCCTCAAGTGATCTTGCTCGTCTACCCCCACTGAAGACTGTAAGAAGGGAACAGGGCCAGACCCTACTTACTGTGGTTGCTGTGAGAATCAAATGAGAAAATATATATAAAAAAACGTGCAGTGTCTGGCACATAGAAGACTCTCCAAAACTGATAGATTCTTTTTATTCTCACCTTTTTGTGTAACTCTAGGTAAACTAGCAAATGAAGCTGAGAATCTGCGAGGATAATAAAGATTAATGAGGTGGCTGAGGATCAAGATCACTCTCTCCTGTAATTCTCCCTACAAGTCTATTTTAGGGAGAAACTATTGGGGGTGAAGGAAAATTAGAAAAATGTGCAATCATAAGTAAGCTTCACAAGAGCTCTGAGATGATGGTTACAGTCGACACTCCACTTTATAAAGCCACCTGTGATATCTGGCGTTGCACTGGGGCTCATGGACACTTTCTGAACTGAGCTGTGCTGACATGAGACTACATCTAAGGCATCCTGTAAGTGACACCCTTTGGGTCTTTTTACAACAGAATTCTCTTCATTGGGAAGCAAGTCAACCCTGCCCTTGCTGCATTCCACTGCATGGTGAGCGAAATTATAACATGGGCCCAGGGGATTGTTATTATTACTATGAATAACAATCTTTATTGAGAACCAGAGGTCTGGTAGATACTATCCAGATCATGTGTCATTGTCCAGAATTAGATGCAGACTCTGCAGAGTGATCTTAAAATCTAATTTTGACAAACTTGGATGAGTTTCCCAGTGATCTGTGGGGAGGAGGTGGAGAAGGAAAAGTCCGTGGTGACCAAGTCTCTTGCTGTAGACACACTCAGCCCTGTTCAGTTAAGTGGAGGGCTCCCTCATGGGCAGAAGGAAGGCTCATGGCTCTTCTTTGCCTGGTATCCCGGTCACCATAGTCACAGTGCAGGTGACCCTAGGTTGGCTTCCCAGGGAGCTGCCTCTACTGGCATTAGGTGTTTTGAGTGACCTGAATGCTGTCATTCATCCACCATTGTTTCTAAAAAGTACACAAATCCGCCTATCAATTTCAGGGCACAATATTAAGCTCTAAGGGAAAAGAGAGGATAGAGAGATTTCAAGGGGAGGATCCAATGATGAATCATTATGGGACTTATCTTCAAGGACAACTCAACTCAGGGTTGAGCTGGAGAGATGATACAGAGTCAGAAGGGCAAATAATTCTCATTATGTGTGTGAAACTCGGTGGTTTTACAATTAAACCCAAGCCCCAGCTCCTGAGGTGGGGACACGAATTTGTTAGATAGTATACTGGAGTGGAGAAGGCAATGGCATCCCATTCCAGTACTCTTGCCTGGAAAACCCCATGGATGGAGGAGCCTGGTAGGCTGCAGTCCATGGGGTCGCTAAGAGTTGGACATGACTGAAGCGACTTAGCAGCAGCAGCAGCAGCAGTATATTATAGACTTCCCTGGTGGTATTGTCAATAAGAATCTGTCTGCCAATGCAGGGGATTTGAGTTCGATACGTGGTCTGGAAGGATTCCACAGGCTGCAGAGCTACTGAGCCCGTGCGCCACAGCCACTGAGCCCACACCCTAGAGCCACAACAAGAGAAGCCGCCTCAATTGGAAGCCTGCGCACCCCAGCTAGACAGTAGCCCCATTCTCCACAGCTAGAGAGAGCCCATATGCAGCAACAAAGACCCAAAACAACCAAAAAGAAATCGACTACTTAATGAAAAAATAACGTATTGTAAGGACTTATATGTTTGGTTCTAGAGGACAGAACTAGAATCAAAAAAAGAAAGAGAATTTTCAAGGCCTCCTCACAGTAGCTTCTTACTCACCTGCAGCACACCTTTCTGAGCAGGAGAGACAGAGGTGCAGTTTTTGCTATGTGCTGGGTGGCACTTGCCACCTGCAGCTTGCCTAGTTCATGTCGCAGTCGAGACTAAAGGACTGCAGCGAGCAGGATGACCACCAAGGAAAGGGTCTCACCTCCCCCACTCCATTTGGGGGCTGTGTCAGAGATAATGCAACTTTATTAGTAGGCCAAACATTCTTCCCCCAATCACTGCTGCTGCTAAGTCTCTTCAGTCGTGTCCGACTCTGTGTGACCCCATAGACAGCAGCCCACCAGGCTCCCCCGTCCCTGGGATTCTCCAGGCAAGAACACTGGAGTGGGTTGCCATTTCCTTCTCCAATGCATGAAAGTGAAAAGTGAAAGGGAAGTCGCTCAGTCGTGTCCAACCCTCAGCAACCCCATGGACTGCAGCCTACAAGGCTCCTCCATCCATGGGACTTTCCAGGCAAGAGTACTGGAGTGGGATGCCGTTGCCTTCTCCTCCACCAATTACTAAGAAATCATTTATTATGCACCTAATAAGAAAACCTAATGCAATAAAAATACTAAGTATTTACTTTGAGAAGTCTACTACCCTTCTTATAGGGAAAGCTGTTAAATCCTTGAGGGCAGGAATCATGTCTAATCTGGGTTTTTGCTTGTTTGGCTAACTGGGCTGTGCAGTATGTGGAATCTTAGTTCTCTAACCAGGGAGCAAACCTGTGCCCCTTACGTTGGGAGCATGGAGTTGTAACCACCAGACCAACAGGGAAGTCCCCTGATCTGTTTATTAATTAAACAGATGTTGACTGCCTAGTCTTTGCCAGGCCGGGTACCTCTGAGGTATTATTTCAGTACTGAGAATAATAGTGGACACATAGTGCAGGTTAGCTGATAGACAAGAAGTTTTTGGAGAACAAGTATAAGGCAGCATATAAGCCAGTGTGGGAGTATACCCTGACTGCTGGATGGTAATTTAGCATCTTCAGAGTTCAGGAGATATCAAAGAGGGCTGAGGTCAATTTGAGACGATGTCTCCATTTCCACTCAGAACTGTGGGGCAGAGAAAGAGGTGCTGGCTATGAGTTTAGGTTAATTTGGGCTGCTCTAAATTGGTTTTCTTTAAAAACATTGGCTGTGTAGGGTGGCCTCAGTGCCAACATAAGGAGGAGCACCAGACTAGACACCGAATTTTATTCCTAATCATATAATACATGAAGTGAAGGAATAAAATGATGCTCACTTTGCACAGAAACCTTCCTTTGGCCCTTTGCCTCTTATCCAAGCACCATGTTACTGTTACCAAACACCTTCCCTAATGACTTCTCCAAAAGGTTTGCTTTGTCCCACGATGTGGCACATTGAAAGAGGACATGGAAGTTCTTGGGATAAAGAACGTTCTGGATTGGGATGTTCTTGTCCAGGTTCTACGGACTATCTCTTTTTGCCTTGGGGGCTTCAGAACTCATATCAGTTGCAAAGGGCTGTAGAATCCAACTATCCAGGGCTCTAAGAAGGGCCCAGGCCCCACCTGAACCAGAGTCAACCTCCTGTCTTATGTTTCCATCACTGTTGTTTAGTCTCTAAGTCATGTCCGACTCTTTGTGACTCTGTGGAATGTAGCCCACCAGGCTCCTCTGCCCACATGATTTCCCAAGCAAAAATACTGCTGTGGGTTGCCTTTTCCTTCTCCAAGGTATCTTCCTGATCTAGGGATCAAACCCAAGTCTCCTGCTTTGGCAGGAGGATTCTTTACCACTGAGCCCCCAGGCCCCTATATTTCCCTAATGTTAACACACTTTGTGCTTTATTGAAATTATGTGTTTGTTCTCTCTCCTTAATGAAGGAAAATAAAGGCAGTTCAGCTCAGTAAAGGCAGGGACTCCGTGCTTGCCTTTTTTGCTGTATCTTCAGTGTTGTCCTCACTGAATGATGCCTGATAACTGGTAAACATTCAATAAATTTATTAAATGAGTGGCTGAAAGGGGAGGACATCATAGGCTAAGAGAACATGAGAAGCCAAGATAAAGAGGTGATTTTCCCGTTTAGGTCACCACAGAGCATTAAGTAGAGTTCTCTATGCCATACAATAGATTGTCATTAGTTATCTATTTTACTGATAGTACCAATAGTGTGTATGTGTCAGTCCCAATCTCCCAGTTCACCCCACCCACACTTTCCCCCCTCTTAATGTCTTTATGTTTGTTCTCTACATCTGTGTCTCTATTTCTGCTTTGCAAATGGATTGATCTGTACCATTCTCCTAGATCCCACATATATGCATTAATATATGGCGTTTGTTTTTCTCTTTCTGACTTACTTTACTCTGTATGATAGCAGAGGCTAACACAAAATTGTAAAGCAACTGTACTCCAATAAACATTAAAAATTAAATAATACCAGCTATATAGAAAAAAGATAAAGAAATGAGAAATTATGGGTCATAAATATGTGTGTGGGGAGTTGTGTAGCTTAAGTATTGAGTATGTGAGGGGAACAGCAAGAATAGATAGGATGGGGAGGGCTTCCCAGGTAGTGAAGTAGGTAAAGAATCTGCCTGCCAATGCAAGAGATGCGAGAGACACAAGAGACTCAGGTTCAACCCCTCGGTCGGGAAGATCCCCTGGAGTAGGAAATGGCAACCCCCCTCCAATATTCTTGCCTGGGAAATTCCACGGACAGAGGAACCTGGTGGGTTACAGTCCATGGGGTCGCAAAGAGTTGGACACGACTGAGCATACACACACTGTGGAGGATTTCAAGAGCAAGTTAAATAGTTTGAACTTTATAAACAGTAGGAAGCTAGTGAAGATCACAGACAAAGCAGTGGTGTATACTACCATTTGTATTTGATAGAGTTTATTCATGGCATGGGCAGCTTCCTTTGCCCTCCTAACACACTTCCTGCCAAGAAACAGATGATAATCTACAAAGTATTTTGTGTGCTATTCACCCAGAAAACTCAATGAGTATCTAATCTACAAGTTTTTTTGGCTGAGGTTGTAGGTGGCCCAAAGACACCCACAGGAGTCAAGAAATTGACTTTAGCCGGGGAACTTTCCTATTATAAGCTGAGCAGCTTGTACATAACAGCAATTTGAAGTTTCTCTGAGCTTGTCTGAGTCATCCGAGAAGTTACAGATGAGAGGTTTTCACCCTATATACTGCCACCAGGGCTCCCAGTCTGCCTCAGTCCACACCTCCTCGGTTAGTTCGTATCTATTCTCTCCCAGTGAGACTTCCCCAGAGGCTCAGGGGTAAAGAACCCACCTGCCAGTGCAGGAGAGGTGGGTTTGATCCCTGGGTCAGGAAGATCCCCTGGAGAAGGAAATGGCAACCCATTTCCTTATTCTTGCCTGGGAAATCCAGTGGACAGAGGAGCCTGACAGGCTATAGTCCATGGGGTTGCAAAAGAGTCGGACACGACTTAGTGACTAAACAACCACAGCAAAGATTGTCTTTCTTATATTCTATCAAGACTGTATTCCTTTCTGGTACCTGTGCTTTACTTCTTCCAGGTGGGACCCCTTGGACCACAAGTGAGGGAGTCAGCAGGCAAGCCTCCTGGCAGACCAGACCAAAGCATCACATTCTTTGCCTTGAACTATTTTTATACTTCCTTGGGGACTTGCAAGGAATGAATGACAGTGCCAGAAGATCAAGGGAAAAGTCTTCAGGGATGGAGGAGAGTTTGAAAAACTTACCCTGGAAGACTATACATCTGTTTCGTTTTGTTTCTTTTTCATTGACTTTTCTCATTCTCTCTGGCTTTCTCCCCTCTTCTCCTCTTTTTCTCTCTTCTGCTTGATAATGCATAGCTCTCTACCTTTCACTTTCTCTTATCTTTGTCTTTCCCCACCACTTTCCTTGCTAGAAATGGCTGCCTTTTATTTGGTCCTTATATTCTGAGCACTGTGTGAAGTGCTTTTTATGTATCCCCTCATAATACTTGATGAGCTAAATATCAGTATATCCATTTTGCATGGGAGGAAATTGAGACATAGATGCAGTAACTTCTCCAAGCTCAGCAGATACTCACAAGGATTTGAACTCCACTTAACTAACCCCCAAACTGACTTTCCTGAACTGTTACAGAGCCTCCTTCCCCCATTTCCATCACTCCCTTGTCTTTTCCCTCTTTTTAATCCTTCTCTTTCCCCTTCTCTCCCTCCCTTCTCTCTGACATTCGCCACATCCTGGTCTCTGCACATGTGCTGATGACCCTGAAGGTGCTGAACACTGTGCACGTGCCCAGAGGGATCAGAGACCATTCAAATTCTTTTCTAATCAGCTATTTTCCTTTTGGACAACGCTCCACAATTTTCCACTTTGGGAGGGGGCCCTTAATCATGTGAGGAAAAGGGCAGATGTCTGGTCACAAACCAGAGAAAAGGTTTCAAGACTTGGAAGGGTCTTTGATATGAAGGCGAACAGAGATAAGGTCCTTTCTGCTTACTCACGGACCCTTTCATTCCCAGGGACTCTGTGTACTCTCAGGGTTGGGGAGTGGAGTGCTGGAAGAAGACAGAGCCAGGAGGCTGGTCTCTGTCAAGATATCAACTCAGAAGCCAAAGCCTGGACCATGAAATATGGTCCTGTCCTTCCTTCCTCTTATGCATAAGAACTGGAACTGGGATAGGATAGGGGGCATGCTGGCAGCAAAGATGTGAAGGTTAAGGTTTGAACTTGACAACTTCTAAAGTCCCATCAGAGTCTGAGGTTTTAAGATTCCAAGAAGGGAATATTTATCTTCAACACCCTCCTTTTTTTTTTTTTTTTTTTCATTAGGACTGGTTGATTAAAGGCTTAAGCCATAAGAACATTTATTGCTCATCAAGTAAAAATTCTGGACATAGAAGAGTCAAGAGTTGATTCAGAAGCCTTGGGGCACCGGTTACATTTCTGAGATTCCCTGGGCAGCTTCAGGCATCTTGACTCACACAACCTGTCCACAGGCAGTCATGGGGGTGAAGAGGACTTCAAGGGAGGCTCTCTCTGTTTACTGGGGGATGGAAAACATTTTCTAGAGCACTCCCTCCACGTTAGACCCTCCCCGCCTCACCTCACAGAGCAGAACTAACTGCAGTGAAGGCTGAGAAAGTGATAGCTGACCTTCTTATCCTGCTAATGGTTTGCCATGAGTAGGAAACATCAGCGCCTGCCACCCCCTCCTTCATTCATTCAACTAAGACTTACTAAGCCTCCACTCTGGGCTAGGTGATGATGGTACAGAGGAAAAGCCAAGTCTTGTTCTCAAGGAGCTCCTGCTGGAAGAACATAGACAGGAAGAGGATCACAAGATGTTAGGAGAGGACTGAGTGTCCCCAGGGTCACTGCAGAGCTGAAGATACTCAGCTTGAGGAAGCAGGGAGGGCTGGAGAAGCAATGACTGGGTTCAGTTCTGAAGAGTATATAGGATTCAGCTAGGGGTGAGGAAACATGTAGGAGGTGGTTGGGAGGAGGGCATTCAAGAATCTTCCAGGAACTGGCATGCTGGGGACCAGCAGGAAATGAGGCTGATGAAATATGCAAGGATCTGATGAGGGAAGATTCTAGGTGAGACTTAGAGGTTTGAGGCGTTTATTCCAGATGTGAGGTGGGCAGGTCTGGGGGTGGACGCCTTCTGTGTGCAGAAGGACAAGCCAAAAGGCACAGCTGGAATGGTTGCACCGCAGTGAGGAGCAGGTCAGCACTAGCAGCTGCTCACCAGCTGGGGAGCCTGAGAAACCTCGCAGTGTCTTCTTTGTGCTGCTGTGCTTAGTTACCCAGTCAGGTCCGACTCTGCGACCCCATGGACTATAGCCGCCCCCACCCCCCAGCCGCCCAGGCTCCTCTGTCCATGGGGATTCTCCAGGCAAGAGTACTGGAGTGGGATACCATGCTCTCCTCCAGGGGACCTTCCCAACTCCGGGATCAAATCCAGGTCTCCCATATTCCCAGCGGGTTCTTTACCATCTGAGCCACTTTTGCCACCTCCCAGAAGATCTGACCCATGCTGCAAGGCTCCGATTACTAGAAAATGCTTCCTGAGGAGCCAGATTTGCCACTCCCACCCTCTTTTTTCTCTACCACCTAGTTCTACCTGCTGAAGTCAGAAAAATATTTTTTACCCAATAGCCATTCAACCATATGGAGCATGTGAGCTATGATTTTCAGCATATCACATACCTCATCTCCTTTAACCCTCAGATCCTCTGGTGTAGCTATTCCCATTTTACAGACAAGGAAACAGACTCAGTGAGGCAAAAGTCCAGAGTCACACTTGCAGATTCCTGTCCTACACTACTCCAATATTTCACAGGTGAGGTCCTTGAATATCTGCATCAGAATAACTGAGGCTAGTTGCTGCAAATCAAGATTCTTCGGGGGCCAACCCAGACCTCCCGGATAGAATCTCTGGAGGCAAAAGCACAGGATGCACACACATTTTAACACACATCTCAGTTGATTTCTAGATCCATTAAAGTGTGGGAATCATACTCTAATCTCACTATCAGGAGTCCTTTGAGTCTTCTCTTTCATTTTTGCTGGGCATGGGGGAGAAGGATAGCCCTTCAGGCGAATCTGATTTCTAAGTTGCCTCTCTAAAGGAATGCACTGGTTTGGGTCAGTGGAATCACAGGGCATGATCAGACTTCCCAGACATTCCCAGAACCATCCCTCTGTTTTTCTCTCTGCCCCATTGGCAGGAATCTTGACGCCTGTCTTCTGCTGAGCCAAGATGGGTGACTGGAGCTTCCTGGGAGAGTTCCTGGAGGAAGTACACAAGCATTCCACGGTGATCGGCAAGGTCTGGCTCACAGTCCTCTTCATATTCCGCATGCTGGTGCTGGGCACGGCTGCCGAGTCATCCTGGGGCGATGAGCAGGCTGATTTCCTCTGTGATACGATGCAGCCTGGTTGCGAGAACGTCTGCTATGACCAGGCCTTCCCCATCTCCCACATTCGCTACTGGGTGCTGCAGGTCATCTTCGTCTCCACACCCTCGCTAGTGTACCTGGGCCATGCAGTGCACATGGTGCGCGTGCAGGAGAAGCGGAAGCTGCTCCGGGAGGCTGAGAGGGCCAAAGAGGCTCGGGCCGCTGGCTCCTATGAGTACCCGGTGGCCGAGAAGACAGAGCTGTCCTGCTGGGAAGAAGTGAATGGAAGGATTGCCCTCCAGGGCAGTCTGCTCAACACCTACGTCTTCAGCATCCTGATCCGCACCACCATGGAGGTGGCCTTCATTGTGGGCCAGTACCTCCTCTACGGGGTCTTCCTGGACACCCTGCATGTCTGCCGCAGGAGTCCCTGTCCCCACCCCGTCAACTGCTATGTGTCCCGGCCCACGGAAAAGAATGTCTTCATTGTCTTTATGCTGGCAGTGGCCGGACTGTCCCTTTTCCTTAGCCTTGCTGAACTTTACCACCTGGGCTGGAAAAAGATTAGGCAGCGATATGTCAAGTCCCAGCCAGGCATGGGTGAGTGCCAGCTTCCTGGTCCCTCGGCCGGCATAGTCCAGAGCTGCACACCACCCCCTGACTTCAATCAGTGCCTGGAGAATGGCCCTGGGGGGAAATTCTTCAGTCCATTCAGTAACAAGATGGCCTCCCAGCAGAACACAGATAACCTGGCCACGGAGCAGGTGCGAAGTCAGGAGCAGATTCCGAGAGAAGGCTTTATTCACATCCGTTATGCCCAGAAGCCCGAGGTACCCAATGAGGGCTCCCCAGGGCCCAGCCTCCCCCATGGCTACCAGAGTGACAAGCGCCGTCTCAGCAAGGCCAGTAGCAAGGCCAGGTCAGATGACCTGTCAGTGTGACCTCCAGTGTGGGAGAACCAGATGGGAACAGAGGAACTCAGAGAGGGAAGACATGTTCTTTCTGACCCCATCTCTTTCATTCTCGTCACTGCTATGCTGTTTTTGGACTCTGGGTCTCAAGGACATTGCTCATTCTTTCCAGAAGATGTAAGCAGGTTTTTGTGGATGCGGTCAGAGACATAGCTATCTGTCCAGGCTGCTGTCTCTTCCCCATCGTCCACCCAGAATCCTCAATGAAGACTTTCAGATTACTCTGTGAATGGAATGGAAGAAGGGAGGGGATCATAGCAAATCTGGCCTGGGAGGGATAGCCAGAGGGGTAGGATGACTCTCTACACAACAGCCACACAGCAGATGGATTCTCTAGGTCCTTCTGGCTTCCTTGATCTGAACACCCTTCCTCTGGCAAGAAAGAGCCCAAAGTTCCCAGCCCACCAATGAGCATGAGTCAAGGAACTTGCATTAGATGTGCTCTTGAGTGTGTTGTCTCCTTGGACCATACCTTGGAGTGGCGATGAGGTTGCCATGGTCTGCCTTTGGCTGCCCCTCCCTCTACCCAGTCTTACTTAAAAAGAGGTCCTTGGAACTCAACCAGCAGGCTCAACTTTACAAGTGCCTTGGTATGCACCTCTGGCAAATGTCTCACCTTGGTGATATTGCAGCCTTTCCTTCTGCCAGGGTGTGCAACCAGCCCCTGGGGCTGGAAAGCTCTCCTGGGGAGCCACTGTACACACAATTCCACTGGAATTCCTGCCACCACCTGTCACCCTGCAGCTCTTATACAGTTCAAGCTGATGATAGACACCATCCCTTCCATTCCCCCCTTGGCAGTCCCTCGAGTGCTCCCCTAAACACCTTATTGACCAGAATGCCCAAGAAGCCATTGTCCTCTCTTGAATCCTTACCAGATCACCAGCCATGGAGGCCAGTGGAATTTCCCTTGGTCTTATGAAAACAAAGAGGATATTGCGCTTCTCAGATTCCCCTTGGGAAAAAGAATAATTCTGTTGTGAAGATAGAAATAAAAAAGGAGAGAAAATACTGGAAAACTATTTTTCCCTCCTGTTTGCTTCCCTCGCTGACTGCCAACTTAGAGTGCCAAGAGGAGGTGTGATGACAACTATGGAGGCCCCCAGATTTCTCTTTCCCTGGAGTATTTAGCAGGGGCATGAAAGCAGTAAGGGAATCTCCAGCTCTCTTGGCAGGGCCCTTGTTTAAGAGCACAGAAATGCCTGTGTCTTCCCAGTGCTCCCAAAGAAACTGCCAAAAGCAGTGGGGACTGCAGAAAAGCCACGTCTTCCCAGGGACTGGCCAGGTTTCTCTCTTCAGTCCATCCATAATGGGTGGTTGCCACTTTGGATGAAGATAAATGATGCTCAGAATTGGATGCTGAAATTTATAAGGAGATGATTGCTTTTTTAAATGCACGTGTGTGTGTGTGTGTGTGTGTGTGTGTGTATGCTGATAAAGTGGGTGAAGAGGAGGGGAGTCCTGAAATAAGGAAAGAATATCTTAGAGACATTTGTGTTTTCCTGCTTTCCTCTAGATGCCTGGCAGAGGGCTGAGACTCACTGTTTTCAGTGTCATCAACCTAAAGACATAGGCATGAGAGGCCGGGATAGAAGAGGTTGAAGGCTCAGAAGGAGGCTCAGCTTCTGCCCCACATGCCCATCTCTGGGCCCCTCTGCTGAGACTTGAATGCTATTGGTGGGGAGAGAGAGGATGTGGGCAGAGGAGTGGAAGAAATTGACTGGGATGCCGTTTAGGGAAGAATGATTGGTTATCCTAGATCCCTGGAGGGAACACCTTTTAATCTATTGTCTGGCACTGGCATTGAAAGTGAAAGTGAAGTCGCTCAGTCGTGTCCGACTCTGCAATCCCATGGACTGTAGTCTACCAGGCTTCTCTCTCCATGGGATTTTCCAGGCAAGAGTACTGGAGTGGGTTGCCATTTCCTTCTCCAGGGGATTTTCCTGACCCAGGGATCGAACCCAAGTCTCCTGCATTGCAGGCAGACGCTTGCATTAAGACTCTCCAAAACAAAACAAGACTATCTTTCCCACTATCAAGTGTGTTTGTTTTATGAAATAAGTGTTCTTGGGTTAGAAATTCTGTGAGATCAGTACTTCATGAAGGGGCTTTCAGGAAGGAAAGAGGAAATAATATGTGTAGTTTGTCCAAATAAAGTCTGGCCCTCCATGTATCTCTTCTTGGTGTCCATTTCATGGTATGACTATAAGACAGAGGTAGCAGACTTGGTAGGGGAGGGGAGCACTTGATCAATATTGCAAAGGGCTTTGGAATCACACATGCTAGGGTGAAAATTGCAGCTGCTGATTTACAACTGGACTCCAGCAAGCTACTTAATCCTTGAAGCTTGGTTTCCTCATCTGTAAATTGAACCTAGTAATAGCTACCTCACAGGTTGTTTGTTGAGGTCCTTTAATGGACCAGAACCTGGTGGTCTGGAGTCGACGATAAGAAAGTAAAAGAGCGAAAGAGGCTAATATTCCTTGGTTTACACAGAAAGCCAATAAAGCCCCTGCAAGGGGCTTGCTTTGTTCACAAAGTCCTCAGGCACCCTCTCGATGGGGTGAAGACACAGAGCGCCTTCTCGAGAGGGTCTTAGAAGCCTGGGCAGGAAAGTGAACTCAGAGAGCCTCTGCACTCCAAGGGATCAGCCTGAAAAAAAGAGCGAGGGAGAGAGAGAGAGAGAAAGACACGCGGACCAGAGCTCTGATGGAGCAAAGGTGTTTTTTTCAACACTGTGTAGGTATTTATACTGTCTTACAAGATAGCTATTTTCAGCAGAGATAAAATCAAAACTTACACGTTATCAAGAAAACATGAGATCATCCATATGAAAGAGAGGGTTGTAAATAACCACTTTTACCATATGGTTCATAAAAAGGAAGAGGGTACTTATCACCGTATAGAAAAACTAACGAAGGAAATGCCTGGATTCCTCAGTCCTGGGAGAGGCTTGCCTCTCCTCTTAATTCCTGAATATTCAGGAATTAATAAGGAACAGAGAATTCCTGACAGATCCAAAACAGCACACAGGAAGCCTCCTGTTAAATGCTTCCTGACAGTTGTTAAATGAGATAGTGTTTGTAAAGAGTTCAGCAGGGTGCCTGGGAAATCATAGTCTGTCATTAAATTGCAATTATTGCTATTATCTTCATTATTTTTGTTATTATGTTGACTACATAGAATTTGAAAACCTGGGATGTTCAGGAATGATTTCAGAACTTGCCATTATGGAGTTCACAGTCTGCCTAAGATGGTTACACTAGATTACATAAAGGAAACAAAAGAGAATGAAAAAGAAATTCATTAATGACCAATTCTAGGAACTATAAAGCTCTAAGACATGATCCACATGAAAAAAACTACGTTAGAAGAGGAGATATCTGACTTGGCCTTAAGTAATGGCTAAGGTTTTAGAAAAATGAATACCTCAAAAATGACTCTGCAAAATAGGCCTGTGTGTGTAAGTCGTTCAGTTGTGTCCAACTCTTTCCAACCCCATGGACTGTAGCCCACCAGGTTCTTCTGTCTATGAGATTCTCCAGGCAAGAATAACTAGAGTGGGTAACCACTCCCTTCTCCAGGGAATCTTCCCAAACCAGCGATCGAACCCAGATTTCCTGCATTGCAGGTAGATTCTTTACCATCTGAGCCACCAGGGAAGCCTGTGAAATTGGCCTGAGAACCCGAGTCTCCTACATTGCAGGTGGATTCTTTACTACTTTACCTATTTATCGAAAGTGAAATAGGCCTGATATTGGGCTTTCCAGGTGGCTCAGTGGTAAAGAATCCACCTGCAACGTAGGAGACTGAGGTTCAATCCCCAGGTTGGGAAAAATCTCCAGGAAAAGGAAATGGCAACCCACTCCAGCATCCTTGCCTGGGAAATCCCATGAACAGAGGAGCGTCGTAGGCTACAGTACATGGGGTCGCAAGAGTTGGACATGACTTAATGACTAAACCACCACCACCATCCCCATTTTACACTTGGAAGCTGAGTTCCAGGAAGATTCTCTGATAGTGGTCATCTTCTCACTGGCCTCTTTGATTGGGATCACATCTCTTTGGAAGAGAAAAACGCCTTGTGCTAAAACAAACAAACAAAAAAGAGTCCAGGGATCTTCCAGTTCCTCACCAGCAAATGGGTGCCATTTCCTAGACAAAGAATCAAAGGCTGGGAAAAAGCAAACAAGTATTATCTGAACTACCAACTGGTCTATTTATCAGGGCAGGGAAGCTCTTTTAAAGAGGGGTTGCAAAGAGCTCATAGAACACATCTTGCAACACCACTGTTGAGATTCAAGTGTATACCTGGCGCCTGTCCAAAGGTAAGGTGCTCAGCCCAGAAGTACCTGAGCAGTTCAGCTAGAAAAAGCACCTGGGATCCATTTTTTTCTCCTAGGGAAAAAAAGGATAGTGAATCTCATGGTTTTATAAACATGGCTGTTAACATTTGACAGTTTATGTTACGCCGAGACTTCAAAAGCCAAGGGACTTATTTTATAGGGAGTAGGATTTCAGCCTCATGTATCTACTCTCATTTTACTTCCTTTCTGCCTCTAAATGTTCACCACTGAAGAGGTAAGCTGAGAATAATATAATGAACACACCGTAGGTTGTAGGTCCCTACAGGCCCCTTTCCTTACTTTCCTTCCTCCAGTGCCAGTTAAGACCACTAGTGTTTCATTCTTAAGGCTAAAGTGTTGATGTGGTTAGTGCTAGTAACACTCTTATGAAGAACTGCAGTATGAATGAGTTTTTCCAGGTTTCTTCTTGATAGCAAACTTTGATAGCAGAGGGAAAAACAGAAGAGCACCAGGCACTTGGCAGATGTCTTGAAGATTTGCTTTCGTGATGTGGAAATGAAGAGTGGAGCGAGGCTGGAGAAGGGAGCCAAAGATAAGCTGCCCACTTCCTGGTCCCCAGTAGATGCTGGAAGCCCCTGCAGCCCATCCATGTATTGGCCCTTACTGTCCACATGGTGAACAAATGAATTTACAAATGACAGCTATGTAAATAGGATAGAATCGATGGTTTATCCTCAGCGGCCACCTGATGATCATCAGAGATGGGTATGGTCTATAGTTTTTTATCGTCATTTCAATTGGAAAAGAGGAAAACTTGAATTCAACAAATATTTATTGAGCACATACTTTGAGCTGGCACTCTTTTGGGCTTTAGAAATACAGTTTTACAAAACAGACATGGTTCCCTCCTTTTGGAGCTTACAGCCTAGTGGGGAAGACTCCCTCAGATAAGCAAGTGAACAAAATAATTACAAATTGTGATAAGTGCCTAGAAATAGACTGGGGAGGGGGGTAGCTAACAAAGGTGGGGAAGTTTCTAATTTCTAAGAAATTAGAAAACATAAACTAAGTGAAATGGGAACAGTGAATATGAAATAGAAAAAGTGAAACAAACTAGATACAAGTAAAAGATCCTCATATAGTCCGTATAGCTATCAGATAGGTTGGGCGGAAGGTCCTTTCTGAGGAGGTAATGTTAAGGCTGAGATCTAACAGCTGAGAAGACACCAGTCAGTGATAAGTAGGACAAGAACCCAGGTAGGGGAAACCAAATTACTTCCAGGAAACCCCAGAATCCAGCTGTCCCTGACTGCAATCTGATCCAACATTTTTGAAAGATATAGAATTCAAACAGCACCTGGATAGCACCTAAAGCAAGACTGTTTGGCAACAACTGCTGCAAAACACAACCAAACCTCAAGGAACAGAGGTTTTTTTTACTCAAGGAAGCAAAAGGAACATATGAAAGGTCTTAATTAAATATATGTTGTTAACATTCTAGAAAGCTCCATTTGATGCTACAACTATTATTTCCACCAATATCAATTCTTGTAACACACTTGGGGCCTGCTAAACTAGGCCTTTTCCCTAGAGGCCACAGAAACTGGTGGGCACAAGACTGTGTCTGGAGGGGCTGGGAAGGAGCCAGCAAGGCGTGGTCCAGAGGAGCCTTGGCATCGGAGGAATCAAAACAGCAAAACATCGAGTGCACAGAGAAGGGGAAGTGAGAGGGAGGGTAGCACATCTGCAGGGAAGCCAGGCTACAGGAGTCGTGCAAGACACCAGGCAGACAGGCATCCTGGGGACATCTCTCCACTGGATCTTGACTTGGAGCTAGATCTCCTGACTCAGAGGAGGGAGTTGACATGGGCAAAGCAGAGCTTCATCTTCGGGGCTGGAGCACTAGGCGGAGCACCAGGTCAGTGTCTTGGACAGAGTACAAGGTGGGTGCCCCTTATCAGAATTACTAAGGTGCTAATAAAGTCATTGCCAGTGATATGTATGATTTAATAGATGCCTTTGAAACCTTAAACCACAGGAATGACTGACTGAGACTTCCAGGCTCCCCATCAAGCATGATGGTGGACGGGGAGATGATTTTTGGCATGGAACTTAGCATTGGTCTGAAATCGCCCCAAGTTGGCATCTACTTCCTTCACCTGCATGTAAGGCCAGCATACCCCTGGGGAAGTCGTGACCTGGACACAAGTCTTAAGTCCCCTCTGTCCCTTCAACCCCGCTGACTTTTCCATTACCCTAATTCAAGACCCTTGTGTGACAGGGTAGGCACATTTAGTTGCTAACAACAGTTTCCTCAGAGAGAAGCTGAGAGCCAGGAGTGAATGCATTCTGGAGAGGGTATGGCCCTGGGCACTGTAGTCTGGCCATTGCTCAACCATTCAGGCAGTCGCTGCTGTTCCAGCAACAGGGGATATTCAGGACTGGTGGAATTGTCTCATGCCTTCCTGGGACTCCTCTTCAAATGAGCTGAAATGTTAGATCTATATCTGGAGCCTTGGAGAAAAGAATTTCTCTCATTGTTTCTAATGAGTAGCCATGTTTAAAAACAACTGGGTTATATGAGGCTCTTTTACTTGTATCTAGTTTGTTTTACCTTTTCTATTTCATATTCAATGTTCCCATTTCATTTAGTTTATGTTTTCTGATTTCTTCATCTCTTCTTTTTCTTTTGATATTTTTTCTCAAGCCTTTATCAAGCACAGTAGAAAAGCTTTTGTATACATACATATAAATAGTATGTATAACATACATATTTTAGAAAACTTATGAATTTTGCCTAACAAAAAGATTTATGACATTTTGATTCCACTTGTTTGACTTAGTATGAATAGAATGCCAGATTTCTAATTTTAAAAAACAGATATGCAACAAGCAACAAAGGTTTACCATATAGCACAAGGAACTGGAGTCAATATCTTATAATAACCTATAATGGAAAATAATCTGAAAAATAATATACATGTATGTTATTATATATATATATATATATATATACGTGTATGTTGTATAACTAAATCACCTTGCTGTACACGCGAAACATTGTAAGTCTACTATACTTCAATAAAATATATGCATATTAAGAAAAAATAAAGATTGGAGAAAGAAAAAAATTAAGCTGAAATATAACTTGGAGGGATTTAAGCTTGCAAATGTTTGAGGTAAAATTATGCATTTGAAACCCAGTGTAAAAAACTGGAGGGTGTCGTCGGCTAGGGACAAGTCAATTAAAAAAAAAAAGAAACCCACATATTTTGGTAATAATCACATAACAAGTTTGCAGTTGCTGACCTCTAACTCTTTCATTGGCTCTGTGCTGAGATTTCATGAATGATCATTTTACCCTTACAATAATCCTGTGAGATCAGTTGACCCCACTTTACAGATAAGGAAACAGAAAGATGCAATAAGCTGCACAGCTTGTAGGTGGCAGAACTGTGATACACACACTCATCTCTCAGTCGACAGTGGGCTTCATCTAGTGGTAGTCGCTCAGTCGTGTCCAACTGTTTACGACCTTAAGGATTGTAGCCCGTGAGGCTCTTCTGTCCATGGGATTCTCCGGACGAGAATACTGGAATGGGTTGCCATGCCCTTCTGCAGGGGATCTTCCTGACCCAGGAATCGAACCCGGCTCTCCCACATTGCAGGCGGAATCTTTACCATCTGAGCCACCAGGGAAACCTACCTTATCATATATATTTTTAGTACAAAGGCAACACACAAAATTGTACTTATGCTATGATTATAATGTGTAAAATAGATATTTATAAGAACAAAGGCCTGAAAAGAACAAAAATGAAAACAGTCATGCCGGTATGGTGGATCTGTGGGGGTGCTTCAATTCTCCTTATTTTCTAAAGTATTTTAATGTTATTTTTGTAATTAAAACATTTAAATTATATTTATATTCAACCTTTGGGCTAAATTTGGTGTCTCCCTGGGGCAGCTGCCAGGAGCTGCCTCTCTTCATTTCCGCAGTTCTCATGCCTGGGAACATTTTTCTTTGTTTGGGCTCTGACTGCCACCCTTAAATGGAATAAGACTAAGCAGGAGGCACCCACCCCAGGGTCTGGGCTGCCGACTACGTGACGGTGGATGGTCTGCCAGCTGTGTCTCTGGAAATAGCTGAGCTTCTGAGGGAGCGTGGGAGGCATGACCCGCACCCTCAGTGTGGTGGGTGTAGACAGTGCCCGCTCCACATCAGGTCAGGGCTGTGGACCACCAGGCACTGTTTGGATGATTTAGAAGTTTATCAGTGGGAGAGAAGCCTGCCCTCAGATGCTCAGACCTAGGGGGAGAGGAGAATGATGCTAAAGCACAAGGCAGAAGCACAGAATGGTAAATGAGAGGAAGGCAGCAATGTAGTTCTCAGAGAAAGGAGAGGACCTCGGGAGAGGGAGAGCTCAGGAAAAGAATCACTAAATAGGTGCCCCTTGAACTTGGGTGTGCAAGATGAATAAGATTTTACTATGTAGAGAGAGAAGACTTTCTAGTGGGAAGAAATAGGATGGAATGTTCCAGGAGCTGGGAGGGGCCCAGAAAGGAACATTGAGCGGGAAGATGAGGGCAAGGGGTAAGAGGATTCTTGAAAGTGTGCCTTTCACCTTGTAGGTGGTAAGGAGCTCTGAGTTTCTTTGGGCATCTGGGGAGCAGGGTGATCAGTGCTGTTCTTGAAGTCAACTAAGGCCAGTGGGCTGTGGAGGGAAGACCATCGAGGCTGACCATCCATCCCCTTTTGATCTGGGGATGAAGTTAGGGGCCACAGACAGAGCCTCAACCAGGGACTTGGTGGCTGGTGAGGAATGAAGCGGGGATGGTGGCAGGAGAAGGATGCCAGAGATAACTAAGAGGTTTCAGCTCTCTGTGAACGTTTATTTATTTATTCAACAAAATTAATTCCAGGAGAGGGTAATGGGTATATTAGACCCCTTTTACGTATCACTTCAGATCCTATCGGCCTTGGTGGTGGTGGTTTAGTCGCTAAGTCGCCTGACTCTCATGACCCCATGGACTGTGGCCCACCAGGCTCCTGTGTCTGTGGTATTTCCCAAGCAAGAATACTGGAGTAGGTTGCCAAGTACTGGAGTAGGTTTCCTTCTCCAAGGGATCTTCCTGAGCCATGGACTGAACCCAGGATTCCTGCAGGCAGTCTCCTGATTTGCAGGCAGATTCTTTACCAACTGAGCCACTAGGGGAGCCCCTTGTCAGCCTTTCTGCTGCTGCTGCTGCTGCTGCTAAGTCGCATCAGTCAAGTCCAACTCTGTGCGACCCCATAGACAGCAGCCCACCAGGCTTCCCCGTCCCTGGGATTCTCCAGGCAAGAACACTGGAGTGGGTTGCCATTTCCTTCTCCAATGCATAAAAGTGAAAAGTGTAAGTGAAGTCGCTCAGTTGTGTCCGACTCTTAGCAGCCCCATGGACTGCAGCCTACCAGACTCCTCTGACTATGGGATTTTCCAGGCAAGAGTACTGGAGTGGGTTGCCATTGCCTTCTCTGCCTTACCTGCCTCTTAATTCAATTGCCAGTGGGTGTTGATCAGCCACCCAAGGTGCATCTGACCCCACTCCAGGGTGCCCTACCGACCCAGTGGTAGAGCTCTGCTCAGCACCTACACTGGCACATGGACAACAGGAAGTAGGGGGTCATCAGTGCAAACACAGGGTACACCTCTGAACAGTGGAGACAGAAGCCCCTCCTCCGCCCCTGCCGCCATGCCCCTGATGGTTCCAAGGCCTGGTCACTAGGGTTTCTCCACAATGGGCTGAGCAGCCCACTGCACTTACCAATGCCCAGTTTAATAATGTGTCTTCCTATTTTGAATCCTTCCCTGCTTCTCTGCCCTTGCTTCCCACTCTTACTCCTGGAACTGTACACCCTGATAAAGTGTTATCACATCAGTCTCTGCCTCAGGCTCTGCTCCCTGGGGAATCCAGACTGAGCCAATGATTCCAGTTGGAAATCTGGAAATTTCAAATCAGAAAATTCAAATCTGAAAATCTAGCTTTTATCACTCTACCCAGAACTGTAGAGCATTCAGTCCAAGCCAAGGTTGGCAGTTCACTCTTGGAATAAGTATAGGTGTGCAGGTCACAAATCCTGACATCTGACAGCATTCAGAAGTCCAGCAGGTATAGGCATTCTCAGTTTCTTGTGTGTCAGTCTTGTCTGCCTGTAGGGATCTTTACCTCCAAGACCCTGTGCCTCAGGCATTTAGGACAATGTGGGGCAGGCAGAAGATGCCAGAAAACATCTGCCAAGTTGAACTGAAGCTGTTCTCTATTATTTCCCTGAATTCCACATAATCTTCGGTGGCCTCACTTAATCTAGAGACTAGTTTCCAAAAGGGCATGTCCTTTTGCTTGTACTGCTTGTGCGCAGCGAAGTGGCACCGAAGGAATCTTCCACTGAGCATGGCAGGGCCACGGCACTCCAGCAGACACTGGGCCATTATACAGTGCTTTATCCCAAGAGCTCGCCTCCCCCAGGCAGTGCATCTGGAGCTCCAGCCTTGGAAATAGTCAGGCTGCTTGCTGCTCTTATGCCCCTGTGTCCCTCTATCCGCAACATCCCTGCTGCCCTGTTCCCCCACCCACCCACCACTGACAACCATAACAGCTCCCTATTTCTGTTCAAATTTTCAGTGGGAAGGGAATTAAAAGTGTGGAAAGAAATCATTCTCCCCTTCCCAGTTAACCAAGGACTTCACTGCCACTAACTTGCCTCTCTTCTTCCCCGTTCCTCAAATAGTCTAAAGATTTGGGGAAAATTAAAAGTTGCTACAGACGCACACACATATGCATGCATGCATACACCACCGCCCCTCCCCAACACACACACACACACACACAGAGACACACACACAGACACACACACACACACACACACGGGCCTCTATCTTCACATTTATAGCTGCCCTTGAGCCAAAGGGCTTTCTGGGTGAGGGAGGCAGCCCAAGTGATGCTGGCTTTTCTCTGGGCCTCCTGTGTCAGGTTCATGCAGGAGACCATGAGCGTGGAGGTGTTGAGTTCGGACCGCCAGGGCACTTCAGCTGGTAGAGAGAGTGAAAGGCGCCCTCTGACAGCCGGGCTGGGAGCTGTCAGGGCGTGGAGAGAGCAGCTCAGGTGGCAGCTACGCTTTCAAAGGAAAACACCTCTGGCTTTTCCAATGTGCGCTCTTCTGCTTCCTTTCCCTGGCACCCACTTACACCCTGCCATCCCGAGCCCCCTGCTCACTCTTTCCAACACTTTCTGTCCACCCTGCTGACCTTCTCTCCCTACCCAGCAGAGCCCAGGGTCACGGGCAGATAGATGCGTGTGTATATGACTCGTCTTCCCACATAAGCCCTGGAACGTCAGAGTACATCTGACTTTTCTGTTGCCCTCTGCCCCTCTCATGTGAACCGTAGGCTTTTTAAATAGGGAGAGGCCTCTAGCAATCACATTTAATTCGCTTTTTCCAGGAAACTGAATCCTGGAGGATCAAGAATTATAGAACCTCAGTGCTGAGCAGTCATTTAGGCCAACCTCCTAACTGCTGCTGTCTGCCAGTGGTTGCCCAGCTTATCCTGAAACTTCCATTGACAAAGTCCCTGGAACGGTTCGGTTTAATTTGTCTGGCTTCTCAGACCCAGAGTCAGAGCCTAGCTTTCTACTTATAAAACCTCTTTGAGCTCTTGTTTCTCATCTAGGAAATAGTATAATAGTATCTAACTCATAGGCTTGTTGTGAAGAATAAATTAAGGAAATAATACCGAGTATCAAATGATTACTTAATAAGTATTAGTTATCATTATGCCTTTTTCCAAGACAGCCCAGCCAATCTTCAGATGGATCTGTTAGAAACTTAGTTTTCTTTTTTAGTTAAAATCGGTTTCCTGTAGCTTCCATCTTGTGTGTGTTGCCCAGAGTCACTCAGTGAGTTATGGCAGAACTGAGACCAGAACCCAAATCTCTCCACAGGCCAGGCTGTCTCTGAAATACTCGCTGCATAACTGAAAAAGAAGGCAATTTGCCACAATAAAACACTGTGGTGTTTGTTCCCATTTTAGAAGGTGAGATAAGAGAGTGAGTTTCGCTAGCTAGTTGGGTTCAGAATCGGTTCCAATCACGCCTTCTCTCCAGGCCTGTGCCCTGTCCCGCTACATGTGCGGCTTTAACGGTGTTTTCTCTCTCCCGCTTCCATCTTAGCAGATCAGGGAGGGTGGTATTTGTAGATACAGATAAATTGTAGCCTGCCCTGAGATCCCACTCATCTCCTCTGTTCATCTTTCTAATGCTAATGGGTTGGTTAAAATATAGGACTAGTTCTGGCCTGCAAGTATATTGGAGAGGCAAGATCAGTCCTTCAGTTCTATAAGGGGTCACAAATAACGTTCTGCTTACATCTCTATTTAAGGGGTGGCCCTAAAGGACTGTATAGGAGAGAAATCCTACCATGGAGCAGAGCTCTGATTCTTGTCATCATACTCTTTGGAAGAGGAAATGACCTGACCTCTGGATTGAAGCCAATTCAGAGACAATGACTAATGATTTGGAAAAATAGTTAGGGAATTTGAAGAGATAAGACTGAAAGATGTGTGACAAAGAATTTTGGGAAAGAAGTGTATGAATGGACCAGTCATAATGCGCCCAGGATGTGAAATAGATTCGTTCCATGAGAATGTGCTTCCAAAGGTGTGCACAGTGCAAGAGGCTCTCAAACAATGTACAAGATATCTTGCCCTTTGAGTGTTCGCCTCTTTCCCAAGTCACCCCAGTACTTGCTTAGTGAGGTTAGGAACCTCATCCTGGTGGCGGGGTTAAGATTATTGAAAGTCTACAACATGCAAGGGACTTTACCTAGGCTGACCTGGCCACCATCACTGCTGAGTATCGAACTTCCCAGAAGCTTGAACCTTCAGTATGGTACCATGACTGAGAGGTGCCTGTCAACCACTTGTCTGGAAGACTGACTGCATTAAATCCTTTTATCATGAAGGGGGCGGAAATTTGCTTCTCATTGAAATAGTAAGTGTGTTAGTTGCTAGTCATGTCCGACTCTTTGTGACCCCATGGACTGTAGCCCTCCAGGCTCCTCTGTTCATGGGATTCTCCAGGCAAGAATACTGGAGTGGGTTGCCATTCCCTTCTCCAAAGGATCTTCCCAAACCCAGGGACTGAACTCAGGTCTCCTGCATTGCAGGCAGACTAAAGACTCTTTACCAACTGAGTTACAGGGAAGTCCCATTGAAACATATTTCTGCATTTGCTCTCTCTGCCCACCATGCTTCTGTCAGGAATATTACTTACAGCGTGCCTGCCACGCTCCTCTGTCCACGAGATTCTCCAGACGAGAATACTGGAATGGGTTGCTGTTTCCCTCTCCAGGAAGATGCCCTGACCAGGGATCAGATCCGTATCTTCTGCATTGGCAGGTGGATTCTTTAGCACTGAGCCACCAGGAAAGCCCCATAGTAAATGAATGGAACACATTTAGTATTCTCCTTAAGAAATATTCTGAGGAGGGTTGGGAGGGAGGTATGAGAGAGGGGACATATGTATTTTTATGGTTGGTTCACTTTTTGTATGGCAGAAACCAACACAACATTGTAAAGCGAATATCCTCTAATTTAAAAACAAAAGAGATATTCTGATAAACATATTTTCTTTTATTTCATTATATTCAGGGATGGTTAACAACCTGGACATGTTTCCGTAATTCTTATAAATGGAACTTTGGGAAACTGCCTGGTTGGCCCATGCCCAGCCCTCATTGAAAGAATGAACATGGTATGTGCCTAGGACTGGGAAGAGCAGAGGATAGACAATGGGGGGAAATGAGGTCAAGTAGAGCTCGCCCACTAGGTGCCGTCCGGTTGGGGCAACTCCACCATTGACAACCTGTACATAGAGAGAACACTGCAGCTGCCACCACCCCTCAATGCAGGAGCCTCACTTCCTTTTGACCCAAGGCAGGCTTTCCTGAGAGGTGAAGGGAAGGGAATACAGTGGTTCTAGATGTTTCCCTCTGATAAGGTAGACCCGATGCCTGGTCCCACTTTAATCCATAGCTTCTTCAGAACTTTGCAGAGGGCGGATGTAGCTAACATTGAGTAAAAATAAACCCTGAAACAGACATTGTTAGGAACAGGTGCTTCAGAGAAGTAGGATTTGATTCCTGAAAACAAGTACCTCCGAGGGCCTTTTTGCCAGGAGGTGGGGCGTCTGATGGTGGCAGTGAAGTTGGCTTTCTTGCTCAGGACTTCCACCTACCCTCCACCTCTAACACCACCACATACCACAGCCCCATCATTCTCTCCTCACATTGCTTCCCCAACTCCTGCCCAATATAGATTCCTGAAGCCACCACCTTCTGACTCAAGGATTATAGTTTCTCAAAATAAGTTGTACTGAACAACTGCTGTCCCCAGAAAGAGAACGAGTGGAAATTCCAAGGCCCTGGGACAGGGTCTCTCCGCCCTCGTGCTTAAGCCCCTGCCTCTGTGCCCCTGTAGGTGCCTGTGATGTGTTGTTCTGAGTCGCTTGGTCATGGCTAGTGGTCCACCCAGTATTTGTAGAGTATGGAACTGACAATGGGGTAGATTTCATTCCCCAGCATCTCTTGTATCTATGTAACTAACTATCACCCATGGAATATGAGTAGAAATTATGTCATTTCCAGGCTGAAACTTTTAAGCAGCTGATGAGGGAAACCCACTTTTTCTTCTCCTGTCTGCCATATGAATGTTAAGAACTCCGAGTTTCCAGGAAAGAGTGGAGCCACAAGACAGCATGAAGGAACGCTGCAACCTACCAATGAGAAACATGCGCACTGAACAATTACATGATCAAAAAATCAATATTTATTTGTGTTAAACCACCATTTTTTGTTATAGAAACTAGCACTATCATAATGCTGTGCTCAGTTGCTTCAATCATATCCAACTCTTTGTGACCCCATGGACTGTCAACTGACAGGCTCCTCTGTCCTTCAGATTTTCCTGGCAAGAATACTGGAGTAGGTTGCCATTTCCTCCTCCAGGGGATCTTCTCAACCCAGGGATTGAACGCCTGTCTCCTGCATCTCCTGCGCTGCAGGCGGATTCTATACCCCTGAGCAGAGGAAGCCCGGCAGGTGCCTGACCAAGAAGCAAATGGAAAGAGCAAGTCTTTACAACACTGTACTTCATTTTTACATCAAAAAGAGGCTGATCAGGTCTAGGTCAATGTACTGAAAGTCCTTTTGTATTGTGCAGCTCTTTGAATACAATGTCCTGAAAGCTCATAGAGGCAACTGGCCCACCTGAGCAGCCGTAATCAAATTGTGAGGCAGGGAGCGATACGTGGCTGGGCCTTACCCATTTCACTCCATGTCAATCCCTCCGTCCTGTGGGACTAGATGAGCTATTAGTCTCCCTTCCGTCATAGCTCAGGGAGGATGAGTGTGAGGCCCAGATTGCCCTAGCAGGAAGGGACATGCTGAATGGAGCAGGAGCTGGAACTAACTTATATGTGGGCCAATCTTTTCAAGCCTATGTGGGAGATGCAGATGGGGTATTATACGGCCTCACTTGAGAGGGGAGAGGCCTGCAGGGCCAGGAACCCTGGCAGGACCAGAGAAGGCTCTCCTGGTCCAAAGAGAACTACAGTGGGGAGGAAACCATGAAGGATCGAGTTAATCGACAATTCTGAAGGTCTGTAGGGAAAACCTGGATTTGATCCTATAGGCAGTAGGGAACTGCTGTACTTTTCTGAGCAGAGGAACAGCTCATGAAAGGGTTACCAGAAGAACAGTGGCTGTGTTCATGTAAGATCATCTCTAAAAACACACATGGCTTTTCCGGTGAGCGGCCTGAGGTGACCCCTAAAAATGGTGCGCTATTCACTTGACCCAGAAAGCCTCACAAAATCACGCAAATCAAGAGGTTCAAATCTTCGTGTTCACTTTAAGAACACTCGTGAAACTGCCGAGGCCATAAAGGGAATGCATATCCGAAAAGCCAGCAAGTACCTGAAGGAGGTCACTTTAAAGAAGCAATGCGTGCCATTCCATCGTTACGTCGGTGGAGTTGGTAGGTGTGCACAGGCCAAACAGTGCGGCTGGACGCAGGGTCGGTGGCCCAGAAAGAGTGCTGAATTTTTACTACACATGCTCAAAAATGCAGAGAGTAATGCTGAACTTAAGGGCTTAGATGTAGATTCTCTGGTCATTGAGCACATCCAAGTGAACAAAGCCCCCAAGATGTGGCGCAGGACTTACAGAGCTCACGGTCAGATCAACCCCTAAGTGAGCTCTCCCTGCCACACTGAGATGATCCTTACTGAAAAAGAACAGATTGTTCCTAAACCAGAAGAGGAGGTTGCACAGAAGAAAAAGAGATCCCAGGAGAAACTGAAGAAACAAAAACTTATGGCCTGGGAATAAATGCTGCAAAAAATAAATGCAAATAGAAGTGAAAAAAAAATAATAAAAACACACGTCTGAACTATAACAACCTTTAACAAGCACTTTGTGGTGTCTCTTCCTCTCATCCAACATTTCTGCCTGTCTAATTTTAGAAGCCCAAACATGCTGCCCAGGCTTCTGCTCAGGTGTCCAGGCTCCATCACCCAACATGAGCCCGTCCTCCATTCTGAAGCTGCAGTGACTCCCCTGGAACACAAATGTGGCATGGCATGGCACTCCCGCCTTCAGTGGACCCTCACTGATTCAAGTCCAACTCCTAAGCCTGTTCCCACTTCCTCCACAGATTCGCTGTAACCTTCTCCAATTACACTACAGCCTCCTCCAGTTACTCTATAGCCTCATCCCCAGTTACACTACAGCCTCCGTCAGTTACATTACAGCCCTCTCCCCAGTTACACCATAGCCACCCTTTCTGGCTTTCTCCTCAGGACACCTACCCACACCAGCCGGTCAGCGCTTCCCGTCTCTCCCCCTCTTCCTGCCTGACTCACGCCTTCCTCTCTGCTTATTCTCCTTCCCTTCTGCAGCCTCCCTTACCTTCTCTCAAGCCTACCATGGAAAATCTGTTTTTCTCTGATGCCTAGGTCTAACCTCATGTCTCTTGGAAATCCTTTTAAGATCCTCTAGTCTAAAATAGTCTCTCAAGACACTGCATTTGTATCTCCAGTGTATCTGGTCTAGCACTTATCTGTCTGCCTGGTATCAGAGTTATTTATAAATGCCTGTTCCTCCCGTTATGTTGTGCACTCTTAGCAAGCACAAAGAGTTGAAATACATACTTGACCAACTTGTGTTGGCTAGCAGAGTTTATAAACTTTCACGGGGAACAGTTCTATAGATATTTGAAAAGTAAGAGTAGTCATTCTGAGCTCAGGACTCTGAACTTTTAAGCCCCAAACACTTCCTACCCCCTTGTTTTATGACAGGTGAGGCCAGCACTAGATAAGAAATGCTACCGAGAAGGCCAAGAATTTCCCGCACCCCTCCCAGTCCAGGGCTGTGCCAGGACAGGCATGGCATCAGTGTCCAAACACTAGGATGCGATCCACTGCGCGGCCTGGGTCCCTTTCCTCGCACTGCGCATCTATAACCTGAGGCTGACATGCTGCTTAGTCTTATAAAGACTTTGGGGGAACATGCCACTCAGCAATGAGGAGAATGGTTATTTAAGAGAACGGCAGCCATCTGAGATCATTTATTGAGCATGCTTATATGCTGGGCTCTGGCCCCAAGACTGGGAAAACACAACCCTGAAAGGTTAAGAATGATGGTGAAGGGACTTCCCTGTGGTCCAGGGGTTAAAAAATCAGCTTTCCAATGCAAGAGACTCAGGTTCAATCCCTGGTTGGGGAACAAAGATCCCAAAGGCTGCGTCCAAGGCAACTAAGCCTGAGCGCTGTAACTACTGAATGCACGCCATAATGAAGATCCTGCATGCTGCAACTAAGACCCGACGCAGCCATAAATAAATATTAAAAAAGAAAAAAGAATGATGGTGAAGTTACAAGTCAGGACAGTGTGCCGCCTATAGATAGGTTGTATTCCTGAATCACATGTGTTGAAACTTAGCATGCTTGCTTCAGAGAAACAATGAACAGGAGGGTGAGGCTTCTGGGTTATCACACAAGAGCCCATTGAACTCACAATGCAGTTAACTGTAGTACCTGAACACTACAGAACTCAAGCAACCTTTAAAGTCTGATTCCAACAGAAGTCATCCTGCCTTCCAATATGGGATGCCATCTTCACCAAGCACAGCCTCAGCATAGGCCTGGAGGTCTTTCCTCTGCACCACCTCAGTGGGCAGAACCCACTTTCCTTGGGGCCACCACAGTGGCAGAAGCTCTGAGTGCCTTGGCTCCTCAGTAAGTATGAATGGCAGGGAGGAAGAGTCTCTGAAGCTTCTAGTGTTTAAGTGGGTGCCTAAGTGTCCCTAGCAGCACAGAGAAGAGGGGAACTCAAATGTTTCCATCTGAGATGGGAGTCCTTGGCTGGAAAGGCCATCTGTACAGAATAGACGTTCACTAACCATGGTTTGTAAGCTGAGAAGAGGAGCTGGAGGACATTAGAACTGAAAAGATCTTTAAGATCAGCTAATCCAACCCCTATATTTTATAGAGGAAACTGACACTAAAGAAGTTAAACAGGGACTTCCCTGGTGGTCCAGTGGTTAAGAATCCACCTTGCCATGCAGGGTACTTGGGTTTGATCCCTGGTGGGGGAACTAGGATTCCACATGCCACAGGGCAACTAAGCCAGCACGTTCCAGTGCCTATGTACAACTAGTGAGCCCTCGTGCCACAACAAAAGAGCTTGCATGATGCAATTAAGACCCAATGCAGCCAAATAAAGAATTAGATAATTTTTGAAAAGAAGTTAAACGACTTGTCTCTGGCTACACAAAATGAGTGGCACAACCAGGCTGTGAACCCAGAGCTTCTAAAGGTAAGCAAGTCAAGTTCAGTTCCATCATCTGCTAGGTGGGAACAGTGATCCTTCCTCATCTCAGGGTTGTTGGGAGGTGCTCGTGAAGACATCCTTAAGAAATCTTTGTAAACTGCAAAAGGCCATGCGAATGAAAGCTACTTTTCTTTCCCCTACTCCTAACTGCCTCTCATTCCTCTCTCCAAACTTAGTGGTGCAGTGAGGTGATACAGAAGCCAGGACGTGCAGAGTCAGGATATTCAAAGGCAGCCCCCAATCCTGTTGGTCTACTAGCCTAAGAGGTGTGTTAACTCTTGTCCTCTGTTTTTCCATACTTTTATCCCAAAGCTGACATTTCTCTTCGGACAAGCTGTTGAAAAAAAAGCTCACTCTTCTAATCCAAACAAGAGAAGCCTGGTCTCCTGGAAAAGTTTCCAAGCTTTAAATAAGAGGCATGCTTCATCTTATTTGGGACAACACTAGAAACACCTCCAGGTGCCTGTCAGAATGGCACCCGAAGCCCCTTGGTATTTCCCAGGAGAAGGCACTAGAAAGCAGGGAGTCCTCAGAAGAAGGCCCTTGGGAAACAAACCATTTTCCCCTGGTGCCCACTTTGCCCTTTTGAACAAGCTGGTTTGGAATCTGCCCATGTTCCATCCCCTCCCACTTGCAGATATTCTTGTAATAAGTTAAACATTTTGTAATTGCTTGCCATTGATGGGTCACTTGTTTTTTCAATTGCTCTATGTTACCTTCAAAA
The DNA here is from genome assembly GCF_042477335.2 of Ovis canadensis. Lineage (NCBI taxonomy): Eukaryota > Metazoa > Chordata > Mammalia > Artiodactyla > Bovidae > Ovis > Ovis canadensis. Next base: position 99,719,184 of record NC_091245.1, on the reverse strand, counting down.
GTATTCCATTCACCACCACTGCTCAGTTATGGGGTTCTGATAGCTGGTGGGAGCCCATCCATCTGGGGGCACATGCCTTATAAGGAAGTCCTTGCTGAGTTCTGATTGGCTGATTTTCCTAGTGGCCCAATAGTTGATCCCAACATCTCTCTGAAGGTGGGTAGCAGTGATTTCTTGGTGAAATCTCATGGCTAATGTGTTTTCTCTTGTGAAGCATGGAACAAAGGTAAGTAAAAATCATAATGTGAGCTAACATTTATGGCTCAGTGAATATCCCGGGCTCTGTGATGAGCTTGTTACTTGGTGGAACTCATTTAATCTTTATAATAACCCCCCGAGGTGAGTTGGCAGTTTTTACTCCCATTTTATAAAGGAGGAAACTGAGGCTCAAATAACTTGCCCAGAGTCCCACAGCCACTAGACAGAGGATGTGGGATCTGGTAATGTCTATCTAGGTCAATGGATTTGGTCTGTGAAATTCTTGGAAGCTGACTTAAAAACAAATGCATACTACTTTGTTTATGAGAAGTGCTCTTGTGTACATAAAATGGGGAAATGGTCACCCTTCACATTTCTGAGCTCTTGTTTCAGGTCAGGACAGAGCTTACCGTGGTCTGACATGGGTTGTGTAATCTGGGGAGGACCTTGCATGCAGCAGCTGTAGATGATCACCAAGTTCTGATGACAGAGGGGCCACCTCTGTACACCAGTCTGAAGTGCCCCCAGAGGGCTGAGCTGGCCCCCTGTCTGAGTTCACATGACCCTGAACAACAATAAGAAATTACAGAAGAGTTCACCAAAGAGGGTCATCCTGCCCAAGTCACCCCATCATAAAACTCCTGGGTGCCCACCCAGCCTCGGGGCGGGAGATGCGCCTGCAGGAGTGGGGCTTGAGCCTCACTGGACATCGCAGATGTAAACCCTCCTCACCCCCTGCTCACCCTCTGCTGTGGGCTCCACCACCCTCCTCGCCTCCTTCAGGAGGCCACTGGGTGGGATCTTTTGTTGGCACACTCACTGAGTAGTAAAGAGTCAGGAGAGGGAGGTGGAGGCGACTGCGGCTGTGTCCTTGTCACCACAGACACAGCTGAGCCTGGGGCCCGTCCAGCCACACTCTTAACTCCAGCTGTCATGGCAGCCACGCCCTCAGCTCAGTTTGCAAGAGTCAAAGTAGCTGTCCCCAGTGACCTCTCGGGGCCGATAGAACTGAAAACTGAGACCGAAAGTGACTCGACAGAAAATAGACTGAGTCAGGGCTTAAAAACATGCCTTCCTCAGCCCCTCCTTCCCCATTCGGCTTTTGTCTCTGTCCCTTATCTCGTAGGTGTGCAAGCTGTCTGTTCCATGCAGTGGGAGGAGACCATTACATACGATGTGAAAACCTTATGATGGTCCTTTAGAACTGCCCTGGAGAGGATCTCAGGAAATATGCTGCTGACACACAGGGAAGCCCAGGAGGCTATAGGCCCACGTCACACAGATCATGGGGCATTTCACGGCCTCTGCGAAGCTTTGAGTCTCTGCTAAATATTAATCCACAAAAGCTCATTCCCTCTTCTTCAATAGGGGAATAGCATGAAAAAAATCTCCAAATATCTAAGACATCTGGAAAGAAGAATGTTATTGCCAAGCAGAAACCTTGACCTTTGAGGCTCTCTCACTCCAACCAGCCCCACCCCAGCTCTCTTACAGGTCATCGTAGAGTCTGGGCTGAGATACCCGAAGCAACCTCATCCCTAACCTTGGTCGTGATCCTCCAGGCCAAAAAGGCGCAAAAGGCAGTGAGCCCCCAGTTCTGCCTTCCTGTGATCTGGAGACTTCCTCAGTCTTCAGGAGATGCTGAGACCACTCTCTGTGACGAGAACAAGGCAGGAACCCGGGAGCCACTCAGCCCACCTTTTCTTCCTCTGATGAGTACTTTCTGCAGTGCTTTGCCCATTTCCTGATTTGTCAGTAAAATGAGGTCAGAGCAACCAGTTCAGCTGCCATTCTGGTGAGTCCTCTAACCTAGACCTAATAAATGAAGAAAAATTAGATAGAAAAGATAGATATTAAAGAAAAGGAGCATGATGTGCACTAACGTGTAAAATAGACAGCTGGTGGGAGCCTCCTGTATCGCACAGGGAGCTCAGCTTGGTGCTTTGTGGTGACCTAGATGAGCCGCAGGGAGGCAGTTCCCAGAGGGAGGGGATATATGTACACACGTGGCTGATTCGTTTTGTTGTACAGCAAAAACTAACACAACATTATAAAAGTAACTGTACCCCAATTAAAAAAAACACACACACACATAGGAGGAGGGACTCATGGGGCAGAGGCAAAGAATAGAGAAGAGATGAAAAGGCGGGGAGTGGAATAGAAAAGTTTTAAAAGTCCTTGAGTAAACAAGTGATGAGGAGCCATGCACTGGGGGAGTGTGACCAATTCAGTTCATTGCACCTGAGGTCTAATAGAAAATGAATGAATGAATAAGGAAAGTGGTGTGTCTCAGAAACTAAATCCTGAGAGAGTGCTTTGGACCGAGATGAAAAAAAATGGCACCACTCATTCACAAAAGAGACAGCCCATTGGTTATTTTAAAATTCACCCATATTCACACCCTGGCTCTGACATAATGTATTTAAAAATGTGAAAAAAAAATTCTTGCAATTTTAATACCGTGGGGAAAAGTTCAAGTTATTGTAGAAAATTCTACAGTGTTTCTTCTGTTAAACGCAGAAAGTAAAAATGCCAAGAAAGGAAGAAATAACCATGTATGTGCCTGGGACATAGCAAGTGCTTAAATATTTATTGCATAATGTATAAATTCAGTAACGCAGTGTCTAACCTACTGTATGTACTATGAACACAGACTCTTGGGCATGCTTTATGTATATTTACTTGTATTTTCTTAAACGGCTAAAAATTTCCTTTCTTTTCTTCATTGTAAAATTCATGCATTCTGCCCTCTCTGGTTCTTTTCTTGCTTTCGTTTTTTCAGTTCCTGGACCAGGGATGAAACCCTCGCCCCCTACAGTGTAAGTGCAGTGTCTTAATCATTGGACTGCCAGGGAAGTACCCTCTTGCTTTAGTTTTTCAACTGGCATTTGCTTTCACAAAATAACCTCAAGGAGCTTCCTTAATTCCCAAGCCTCTCTTCTCAATGTACTACTATTCTGTTTTCTCCCGTTCTTCCTCACACACACTCACACAACACATACCACAATCTGCTGCTGCTAAGTCACTTCAGTCGTGTCCGACTCTGTGCGACCCCATAGACAGCAGCCCACCAGGCTCCCCTGTCCCTGGGATTCTCCAGGCAAGAACACTGGATTGGGCTGCCATTTCCTTCTCCAATGTATGAAAGTGAAAGTTAAGTCGCGCAGTCGTGTCCGACTCTTGGCGACCCCATGGACTGCAGCCTGCCAGGCTCCTTCATCCATGGGATTTTCCAGGTAAGAGCACTGGAGTGGGGTGCCATTGCCTTCTCCATACCACAGTCTAGATGCCTTTATTTAACTTCCTATGGACAGCTCAACATATACCTCTTTCAGCAGAATTTAATACTTACCATAAAACATTACTAATATTGTATTTATTCCTGTAATTATTACAAATACAGTTAATTTATACTTAGTAAGCCTAATGATAAAACTCTTAAGAGAGCAACATATGGTTATTAATGAACACATTAATAACTGTTTTTGATGGTATAAGTTGTTTCTATGAACTGACTATTCCTATGGCAGATTTGAAATATGTTTAATTATTTAAATGCTTTCATTTAAAAGCATTTAAATAAAATGTGTGATTTTAATACATCCCGTTCAATTTAGTTCAGTTGCTCAGTCGTGTCAGACTTTTTGCGACCCCATGAATCGCAGCACACCAGGCCTACCTGTCGATCACCAACTCCTGGAGTTCACTCAGACTCACGTCCATCGAGTCAGTGATGCCATCCAGCCATCTCATCCTCTGTTGTCTCCTTCTCCTCCTGCCCCCAATCCCTCCCAGCATCAGAGTCTTTTCCGATGAGTCAACTCTTCGCATGAGGTGGCCAAAGTACTGGAGTTTCAGCTTCAGTATCAGTCCTTCCAATGAACACCCAGGACTGATCTCCTTTAGGATGGACTGGTTGGATCTCTTTGCAGTCCAAGGGACTCTCAAGAGTCTTCTCCAACACCACAGTTCAAAAGCATCAATTCTTCGGCACTCAGCTTTCTTCACAGACCAACTCTCTCATCCATACATGACCACTGGAAAAACCATAGCTTTGACTAGACGGACCTTTGTTGACAAAGTAATGTCTCTGCTTTTCAATATGCTATCTACGTTGGTCATAACTTTTCTTCCAAGGAGTAAGCGTCTTTTAATTTCATGGCTGCAATCACCATCTGCAGTGATTTTGGAGCCCCCAAAAATAAAGTCTGACACTGTTTCCACTGTTTCCCCATCTATTTCCCATGAAGTGATGGGACCAGATGCCATGATCTTCGTTTTCTGAATGTTGAGCTTTAAGCCAACTTTTTCACTCTCCTCTTTCACTTTCATCAAGAAGCTTTTTAGTTCCTCTTCACTTTCTGCCATAAGGGTGGTGTCATCTGCATATCTGAAGTTATTGATATTTCTCCCGGCAATCTTGATTCCAGCTTGTGCTTCTTCCAGTCCAGCGTTTCTCATGATGTACTCTGCATAGAAGTGAAATAAGCAGGGTGACAATATACAGCCTTAATGTACTTCTTTTCCTATTTGGAACCAGTCTGTTGTTCCATGTCCAGTTCTAACTGTTGCTTCCTGACCTGCATATAGGTTTCTCAAGAGGCAGGTCAGGTGGTCTGGTATTCCCATCTCTTGAAGAATTTTCCAGTTTATTATGATCCACGCAGTCAAAGGCTTTGGCATAGTCAATAAAGCAGAAATAGATGTTTTTCTGGAACTCTCTTGCTTTTTCCATGATCCAGTGGATGTTGGCAATTTGATCTCTGGTTCCTCTGTCTTTTCTAAAACCAGCTTGAACATCAGGAAGTTCATGGTTCACATATTGCTGAAGCCTGTCTTGAAGAATTTTGAGCATTACTTTACTAGCATTTGAGATGAGTGCAATTGTGCGGTAGTTTGAGCATTCTTTGGCATTGCCTTTCTTTGGAATTGGAATGAAAACTGACCTTTTCCAGTCCTGTGGCCACTGCTGAGTTTTCCAAATTTGCTGGCATATTGAGTGCAGCACTTTCACAGCATCATCTTTCAGGATCTGAAATAGCTCAACTGGAATTCTATCACCTCCACTAGCTTTGTTCATAGTGATGCTTTCTAAGGCCCACTTGACTTCACATTCCAAGATGTCTGGCTCTAGCTGAGTGATCACATCATTGTGATTATCTTGGTCTTCAAGGTTTCTTTTGTACAGTTCTTCCCTGTATTCTTGCCATCTCTTCTTAATATCTTCTGCTTTGTTAGGTCCATACAATTTCTGTCCTTTATCGAGCCCATCTTTGCATGAAATGTTCCCTTGGTATCTCTCATTTTCTTGAAGAGATCTCTAGTCTTCCCCATTCTGTTCTTTTCCTCTATTTCTTTGCATTGATCGCTGAGGAAGGCTTTCTTATCTCTTCTTGCTATTCGTTGGAACTCTGCATTCAGATGCTTACATCTTTCCTTTTCTCCTTTGCTTTTTGCTTCTCTTCTTTTCACAGCCATCTGTAAGGCCTCCCCAGACAGCCATTTTGCATTTTTGCATTTCTTTTCCATGGGGATGGTCTGGATCCCTGTCTCCTGTACAATGTCAGGAGCCTCAGCCCATAGTTCATCAGGCACTCTATCCATCAGATCTAGGCCCTTAAATCTATTTCTCACTTCCACTGTATAATCATAAGGGATTTGATTTAGGTCATACGTGAAAGGTCTAGTGGTTTTCCCTACTTCAATTTAAGTCTGAATTTGGCTAGTACACAAAATGAGATATTTATAGGGATTCTAAGATTATTTTTAAGAAGACAAAGTAAAAGTGCTTCTAAATAGAACTCCTTACCTATTACTTGTCAACATCTAAAATATGGTTTTCATAATTACTGAATATCTGTCTATTCATTGGCTTGGCTGTCACCTGAGAACCACACCCTATTGAGTTCTGGGGGAAATATACCTACATATTTTAAGTAAAGCCATGCCCTATAACAATACTCAATTCTCCTCACTATGGCCTAATGTGCTGGTCTCATCATCAGTTTCTCACCTTTACCCCTGCTTCAAGTCCAGCTGACTATGAATGTTCACAGCCTGGAATGCCCTAAGTAATTTGGCAGAAACTTACTTTAAGGTCCAGCCTCAGTGTCACTTGCTCTATGGGGTGGCCTCAGTAACCATGACAGAATTCATCTTTCTCCTCTATGTGCTTCTGGGTGCTTCTGTAGCACTTTTCATCCGGAGATATGAAAGTCACGTCTTTCCCTGTGTGACTTCTCCTTGGGCTTCAGAATTCCTTAAAGACAAGGATGGGGACTTATTTGGGATTGTATTTTCACACAGGGTTTGGCATATGGTAGATAGACAAGAAATATTTCTTGTATAGACGTATTGAAGTATTTCTGGTCTGCATTCAACATCTCTTTTTATACCTCTACTAACAATGATGCCCAACAGGTGCAGTGGAGCTGACTGTAGCCTCAAGAAGCAGAAGTCAGTTGTCCTAACTTCTTTGTTGGGTCAGCTCCCTTGGCAACAGTAAACAACCTCTAGCTCCACTAGTTTGCTTTTCCAGCCTCTTTTCTCTACTCTTCTCTCTTCTGTGTTTCCCCCTAAGTGAGAATAGGAACAAAACCTCTAATGCACACCATATGAAAAGGCTTGCGTTCATGTTAAGTCACTTCAGTCATGACCAACTCTGCGACCCTACCATAGCCCGCCAGGATCCTCTGCACATGGGATTTTCCAGGCAAGAATACTGGAGCAGGTTGCCATGCCCTCCTCCAAGGGATCTTCCCAACCCAGGGATCAAACCTGCATTTGTTACATCTCCTGTTTTGGCAGTGTGTTCTTTACCACTTGCACCACCTGGAAAGCCCCATGGAAAGGCTTATCTGCTAAAAAATGTTTTTGTAGAAATGCAATTAAGCTACACCTTATATATTCCTGTAGACCATTCTGCAATGCCTAGCACAGTCCTTGGCTCAAAAAATATTTCATCAGTATGGCAGAAGTCAAAATATTGTAAAGCAACTATCCTTCAACTAAAAATAAATAAATTTAAAAATATTTCATCAGTTAATACATGGTTTTATCAATGCTATAAAATACCAGAGAACTTTAGCTATTTACAGTAGCAAAAATGATTCATTATTAGGGTATCATTTTTGTGAGGTACATGAATAGGGTTAGAAGATTAAGAGACTAAAAATTCTGTGCCTGCCCTTTTATTGCCTCCATAAGCTACTGGGAGACTTGGCACATGCTATTGTGGTTAGTAAACTAATTTCATAAACTCAGTTAAGACAGACTCAATTCAACCTCTGAGGAAGTAACACCAATTTTGAATGATGGCATCAAAGTGGCCAGAGGTGAATTGTACTGTACACCGAACTGCAGGCAGCCCCCACATGCCTATTTCTGGCTAGATCTCCAGCCTCCAGGCATTTCAACTCAGCGACCACCAAAGGTTGTCACAAGTTTAGAACATCTGTGGAATAGAAGAGACTTTAGAGACCAAGTTCTTCCAGCCCAGAGACCTTACATTCTCAGGAATATACTAAAGGGACAATGAGAGAGCCAGAGTCATTTTCGTATGCTTACCAAGAACCTATGGCAAAACTCTCTTTAAAAGTCTGATTTATGTACAGGTGAATCTATTTGCAGGACAGGAATAGAGACAGAGATGTAGAGAATGGACGTGTGGGGTGGGGATGGAAGGAAGGAATGAATTGGAGGGGGAATGAACTGGGGAGGTTGGGATTGACATATACACACAACTATGTGTAAAATAGAAAACTAGTGGGAATCTGTGCTCAGCTCGGTGCTCTGTGATGACCTAGACGGGTAGGATGAAGAGGAAGGGAGGTCCAAGGGGGAGGGGATATACGTACACATACAGCTGATTCACTTCGTTGTACAGCAGAAATTAACACAACATTGTAAAGCAACCATACCCCCAATTTTTTTAAAAGTCTGATTTATTTATGTTTTTGTTAAGCTTTTGTCAATTCTGTGTTATCAAGCTCTCTCTTGCTGATTAAAGTCTCTGATTAATTACATATGGAGAAATAAATTCTTTAAAACTCGGGGGTTAGGGGAAAGGGAGATCAAATCTTTCAAAACAACGTTCATGCAGATAAAAACCATACAAGAGGTCCATGGTGGGGAAGAGTTTGCAAACTACTGACCTTATCCAACACTCTCCTTTTCCCACCCAGGATAGGAAATTTGCCTGGGTCACACAGCAGACTAGAGGCAGAGTCAGGGTGACTCTCTCTTTCCTGGGCCAGTGTCTTTTGGGCTCCCACCCTATAGCATTCTCAGTCCCTTGCCCTGAATCTGTCTCTGCTTCTTGATTTTCCTGACATCACCGGCTGTTGCAGAGAGGCGGGAGTGCACTGCACCCAGAGGAAAGGAGACCCGGAAGTGCCCCAAGAGAGAAAAAAGCTGGAGACTAGCGACACCCACTGCTCAGACCATGATGAGACATGCGAGTGTTCTGGGCAAAGGACCTCAGTACAGGAGCTCAACGAAGGGGACAGTGAGGAAGACTGATGGAGGTGGCTGAAGGGAAGTACACAGGTCAAGAAGAAAAGATAAAATGGCTCTGTTTCCTGGAGGCCAGGCTTCCTTATTAAAGGGGCATTGAGGATGTGAGACATTTACTCCACCAGCTCCTAATGGTTAATCAGTGGCCCTGTGTGGTGAGATGAATAAGCACATAGTTTGGTGGAGACCCAGGGAAGACAAAGGGAAATAAAAGCAAAGATGCAGAGTGACCACTGATTATGTAGGGGACACACTTGCCTCTTGAGATTTCCCTGATCTCCTCTCCCACAGTCCCTATTGCCTGCCTGCAGAGCTCACTTAGTAATAACACACACTTAGAGTCTGTTCTAGCAACTCACTCAAGCCTCGTAACAACCCTACAAGTAGGTACTATTATGTCCCCATTTTATCAGTGAAGAAATGGAAACAGAGAGAGGTTAAAAAATTTTCCCAAGTCTCACAACTAGTAAGGAGCACAGCTGGAATTCAAATCCAAGCAGTCTGACTTAAGGTCTGCACTCTTAAGTGAAAGTGAAAGTTCCTCAGTAGTGTCTGACTCTGCAACCACATGGACTGGGGCCTGCCAGGCTCCTCTGTCCATGGAATTCTCCAGGAGTGGGTAGCCATTCCCTTCTCCAGAGGATCATCCCAACCCAGGGATCGAACCCAGATCTCCTGCACTGCAGGCAGATTCTTTGTCATCAGCCTGACTTGCTATGTAATTAACATCTCCTATTGAAATGTTGCTTTTCCCTCTCAGTCTCTGACTGTGAATTCCTGAAGGTCAGGGACTTGATTTTACTCATTATTGTATCCATTCTACTTAGCCAAGTGCCTGATATATGGTATATTCTCAACAAATGTTTGTTAAAATGAACCAAAGTGCCCCTCTTTGTCTCCAGATCCTTCAGATTTCTAAGATTCCAGAAGGTCCCCTAGCTGGCATAGATTTTATTCCACCATCTCCACCCCAGTCCCTACTCTCCCAACAGGCTTGTTCTTATGAGAACTGCTTCCTACTTAGACAATTTTTCTTTCCTTTCCCCTTATACTCCTACATTCTATAGGGCCTCTCATTTGACAAGATCTTATTTTTAGCCATCAGAAATATGAGGTTATGCTAATATTAATGTTATCATTTATTGTCTCTCTTAGTGGATTTCCTAACCCAAATGGAAAAATACAAATTCATTCATTCAGACAATTCAACAATTCTTTAGTCTGATTCATGGAAGGTTAGGGCAAGGCAGGATTTTAAAAGTCATCATGTTCAATCTCTTCATCCTACAAAGGATGAATCTGAGTCCTGGAGAAGGAAGTGACAGGTCCTTGATGATACTGCCAATTAGGAGCACAGTCAGCTCTCTTAGGCCTTTGTTGATGGATAGGAAATGGTCCTTCCCGTCAAGAAGTCTGTGATGGAAGAACTGCTGCAGGTGCTAGTAGGAGTAGACAGACCTTCTGAAATCATTCCTATAGGTGGCCACCTACTTGACTGTCCCCTGCTTTGGGCATCTAACAGTGGTTCCTAGCAATCTGGGCTGGAGGTGGGGAGCCTGCAAAAGTAAGGAGGCTGTGATAACAACCAGAGCCAAATATTGGAAGGACCTCGCTTTAATGTGTGCTTATAGTTTCAGTACAAGTAGCCCCAATTTTCTGCAAATTCATTTTAAGATCTTTGGATTGACAGAACAGATCAAGAAGGCATTTTTTGTTTGTTTGTTTCAAGCCTTAGATTTAGGGGAACATTTCATTTCAGGACAATTTCACTAGTCTTCTCTGTTGACTGCCTGTAAAATGCTGTTTTCCTTCATGGCTTCATTCCCATCAATTCATTTATACACTATTCCTGACTGATCTCATCCATTCTCGTGGCTTCTAACCTGACCCTCAAATTCTTATCAACTGGCAGTTCTCTCCCCTGAGCCCCAGTTGCTATATTGAATGCCTTTTGGACATCTTTATCTGGGTGACCACAGTCTATTAGACTCTGTAACTTTTAGGAAGGTTTCATCAATCCATTTCTCCCTGGCCTACCCTATACCTACTACTCCAGACTATCAATATCCTGTGACAGACTCTCATAGCACTCTTTGTCTACAGTTTATTATTACTGATAATGGTTGTGATGGTTATGTTTCAACTTGACTGAGCTCTGATGTGCCCAGGTATTTGGTCAAACATTCTGGGTGTTTCTATGAGGATGCTTTGGGATGGGATTAACATTTAATCAGTAGACTGAGAAAAGCAGATTGCCATCTGTCATGTAAGTGGGCCTCGTGCAATCAGTTGAAGTTCTGAATAGACAAAAGGCTCCCCTCCCTCAAGTAGGGGAGAATTCTCTTGTTTGATGGCCTTTAAACTGGGACATCAGTTTTCCTGGTTCCACAGCAGCCTGCTGGCTTTGGGACTTGAACTGGGACATCAAAGCTATAATTTTGGGACTTGTCATCATCCATGGTCTTCTGAACCAATTCCTTATAATAAATCTCATATGTTCTATTGACTCTGTTTCTCTGGATACTCCTGACTAACACAATGTGCTAAGTCACTTCAGTCATGTCTGATTCTTTGCAGCTCTATGGACTGTAGGCTCCTCTGTCCATGGGATTCTCCAGGCAAAAATACTGGAGTGGGTTGCCATTTCCTACTCCAGGGAATCTTCCCAACCTAGGGATCAAACCTGTGTCCCTTATGTCTCCTGCGTTGTCAGGCAGGCTTTTTACAACTAGCCCCACCTGGAAGTAAGCTGACTAATACAAAAGTAATAGCTATTTATTGCCTTGTTTTACTATACTTTATTTTGGGGGGCTCCAAAATCACTGCAGATGGTGATTGCAGCCATGAAATTAAAAGACGCTTACTCCTTGGAAGGAAAGTTATGACCAACCTAGATAGCATATTCAAAAGCAGAGACATTACTTTGCCGACTAAGGTCCGTCTAGTCGAGGGTATGGTTTTTCCAGTGGTCA